>NC_138531.1:63814286-64414286 GCF_964234715.1 Podarcis melisellensis
TGAAAACTATGCAATTTCCATACTTAATTTTTTGAGTTTATCATTTTCCCTGGTCTGTTAATGATTTCTCATTTCCCCAGTAAATACCAGGAAGAAAGAACACAAGAGCCCTGGTGGATCAGGCTAAACAGACATCTAGTCCTGGTCTCACAGTGCCCAACCTGTGGGAAACCACAAGAAACTGGTAAAAGCTTATAGTTATGAGTCACCTGTTCAAAACCAGTTCCCACCCACCCCAGGAAATTGCCAATTCTGGTGGTGAATGAATGACCTCATGAACATGTAGTGTTCTAAAAAAAGGGGGGGGGAGACAAGCGGCCCACCTCAAGCATGGGGGAGAAGCAAAAATATCAAATGAACCAGCATTCGATTTGCCAGTTTGCACACTTGGCATTTCAGTTGTGAAGTCAGGAAGAAACCAAGCTCATCCCACTCCTGAAGGATGCATTGCAAGTTCTATTTTTATAATACATTGTCTTCAACCTTACATCTATGTTAAAGTACTGAGAAAACATATTTGCACAACATTTGTGGTGGTCTGTGCAAATGTTTGCTGTCCAGCATCCTTGCCCCCATAACTCTGGAGGGACTGCCTTGTAGAGGAAGATGCCGCTGCCTTGCATGATGTGCAAATACTGTGGATGTACATGAAGCAATAGCTGCTGACCACAAATTTAAGAGCCCTGCAACATTAGACAACTGAGTAATGCTTCATAAACAAACAACACACATGACAAATATATTTATCACTCGGATAACAGGATTTGTCTACGTCTTGAAGAAACAGAAGTCGAACAAAAAGAAGGAAAGAGTTAATCCTGCTTTGATGACAGATTTGCCTCAGGCTACACCTCAAATAGTGGCTTCCAGGACCTCTCTGCTCAGTCCACTAGAACATACTGTCTCTCTAGCATGCCCGGCGAAGCAGAAAACAAGAACACTTGTGTTAGCTGAGATGCATATGTACATCTGGCCACACTGTGTGCAGCAAAAGAATTATAATAATAAAAAAATGAACACCTTCCCTGTTCAGGGTGTATGTTTATGCGTATGAGTGCTCATAAGCAAGGAATGTCTAGAGTCAATGGGAAACAAGCAAGAGAACTTGTGGCCTATACATTTTTGATAGGTTTTGCGGCTTATGAATATTCTAAGCGGGGTAACCATGTTTGTGGCTTGAGTGTCTGCTAGACAGGAACTATGTTGGTGGAGAAAGCTAGTAAAGCAAATACCAACAACCTTGCTGTCTGTTAACTCTAGCCTGCCCAATATCCTGCCTAGGAAAATGAGGCCTGCCAAAGGAGTTCTTGAGAACCACTTGGCAAGTGACCACCGGTATGATTCATGCAAGCTTAACGAAAATTAAATACCCAGTTTAGCCTCTCTCTTTCTCTTTCCTTCCAGTCACAATAGAGCAGAAGCTGTCAAATGGCAGGCGCATCTAGATGCCCTTCCGCTTTCTTCCAGGGTGGTAGTTGCACCTTAATGCATAAGTGGTACAAAAGGAGTACTTGTTTGTGGCCTTGAGTCAGGCTTGCAAATGAGTGGATTTTTTTGGCATTTAAAAAACGAATATCTAATTAGATCAACACAGCTCTCAAAGAGGAAAATGGTACAAAAACCTGCACGGGTATTTCCTTTTGTCCCAAGTCTGCCACTTGTAAGAAGAGATAGCAATAGCAACCTGTTGTCCTTTCTAAAAATGAACTCTCGCCCTTCATATAGTGCCAGTTTTTGACCTTGCTAGCCCCGATTTGCTGCTCAGTGTTTCTTGCAGAGCTGGAGGGCCCGTCACCCCATTTTTCTTTTCCTCTTAACGCTCCTTGGCAGCGTTTATTCTCCGTCTGCTACCAAGGGGCCAATTAGTGCTTCACTGTTGTTGAGCTTTGTGATTTACCTAATAGGAACTAGATGGGAATTAAATAGGGCACCAAACAGCCATGAGCAGGTATCAGCATTATGGGCTGCATTCAAACAGGTGGGGATCCTTGATGCGAAGCAGTAAGCGCAAAGAACAACAACAGTGTGATGGGTCTTTCATGCCAAAAAGCTTTTCAATGAAACAAAGCACATACTGGACATGCTTAACTATGCTACAAAACTGTAAAAAATAAAGCAATGCTGGAAGCAGAGGCTCTCACAACAATGAAATCAGTCCCTGATCAACATAATACACGTTACTATGGACCCAATGTGATGACATGCGTATTTAGTAAGAACATGGGAAGATGAAGACGGTGTCTCCAAGTGAGACAGAAATAGGAAAGTCCAGCACCTGTGTGGAGTATGTCATAAAAGGGACGCAGGTGGCATTGTGATCTAAACCACTAAGCCTCTTGGGCTTGCCTATCAAAAGGTTGGCAGTTCAAATCCACACGACGGCATGAACTCCCGTTGCTTTGTCCCAGTTTCTGCCAACCTAGCAGTTTGAAAGCATACCAGTGCAAGTAAATAAATAAGTACCGCTGTAGCGGGAAGATAAACGACGTTTCCGTTTGCTCTGGCTTCCGTCACAGTGTCCTGTTGCACCACAAGCAGTTTAGTCATGTTGGCAGCATGACCGCGAAAGCTGTCTGTGGACAAACGCCAGCTCCCTTGGCCTGAAGCAAGATGAGCGCCGCACCCCATAATTGCCTTTGACTGGACTTAACAATCCAGGGGTCCTTTACGTTTACCATGTAATGAAGTTATACAACTGGGGTGCATCTAGCAACTCCAGCACTCCTCAAATCATTGCCTTTCTGCTGTAATCCACATGCCAAACTGCAATTGACTTTCTGCACTTCAGGGGTTGCAGCGCTCCCACTGTTCCGTTTACACTACTTGCAAGTTTCAGCCACGTTAATGGTGGGGAAGATAAAATAATTGCCAGCACAGCATTTTAGAAATCAATTACTTAATTTATGTTAAAATGCTTAAAAATAAAAAGATGCTTTTGCAAAGCACCTTGGTGGCATTTTAAAAGGCTAAAAAGTGTTAAATGAATTAGGATGGGGAGCCCCAACCCCAAAGTGTTAAAACAGTACCGATTGGAAAAGCAGCATGGGTTTTCAAATCAATTTCTAAACTTACCCTAAAACCCTTTTTGAAAACTATATAAACACTATTGTGCAAATATTTCAATTATCTTTTAAAATATATATTAAAATTATGCATTTTAGCATAACTCAGAAGTTTAATTAAAGCAAACTTAACTCACTGACCCCTCAAAAATGTAAACAATGAAGTTATGCTGTAGTAGATGCAAGGTGAGAGATTCACTCATCCATCACTGCACACATAAAAGCCACACCTCTTTTAAAATGTGAGTGAGTAGTGTTAAAAATAACGCATACTTGTGGTCCTTATGGGGATGGTCTATAGAGAGAGTAGGGTTATAAGGGTAACTAGCCTCTGTCCTATCTTCTTGCTTTGTGGCCTTCTTCTATCTGATGGGGGAAGGCAGACACTTGTAGATCACCATGGCACCTTTTCTATAGTGACAGAGAAATGAAGAGGTAGAGCCCTACCCTCCAATCCCTGACCGGAGCCAACTGCCCTCCCCAGCCTCTGAGATGCTCCTCCTTGCCGCCCCCTGCATCTTCAGTTCTCCGCCTTGCCACCCCCCATGAACTCCTTGCTATGGGCATTACTTCAGAAGGTCAACAGCAGTGGCGTAGCAAGGTCAGGTGGTACCCGGTACAGAAAATCTCTTGTCACCCCCCCCCCATTGAAATTTTTTTTTTAAATGAAAAATAAGATAATTACAGTTGTAAGTTTTATTTTCTGGTTTATTTACTTAACATTGTGAGCATAAGCACTTAAAAACCTTTCTTTTGCAATGGGAATTTCTTAATTTAAAAACACATATTTTTGCCATTTTGTCACCCCCCTCAGTGATGACACCCGGGTCGGCCCGCACCCACCACACCTCCCTTCCTATGCCACTGATCACCAGCACACTTCTAGTAAATCAAATGATGAAATTCTGCACCTTATACCACATTCAAGTTTTACACAACAATTCCAGGGAACACACAAAACTCAGATGGTAACACACAAGAAGAGTAGAGACATTCTAATATCATGTTCTGTTATGAGGTACAGAAGATACGTTTCTGCACCTCATAAAGGAATACATCTGACATTTTTGTAAAGTATTCGGCATTTGTATTTATTGTATTAACCATTAGAATAGGGTAGAATTTTATGCCTCCTTTGTGCTGCTGTAAATGCCTATTAGACATGGAAAGGAAATAAGCTCGCCTGGCATTAATACAGGTATTATATATTTATGGCATACATATGTTTTGCCTCATGAAAGAAGCGTGCTTTATGTAGACAGAAACTCTTTACCACATGCATTTTCCATATTGTGCAACTGTTCATTCTGATATGCATCTGTGAACATTTATAATCATGTATGAAATAAACCAACAAGTTTAGTCTTAATATCAGTATAAGAAAGTGCACAGATTGACCAGTGGTAGATGCCCAATTCTGCACAATACACACAAATGTAATGAGCAATACCACATTGTTAAGATAAGAGTTAGAGCTTCAGGATCTCTGCTTCTTCACTAGATCACCAACAGAGATCCTTCCTTCTCCACCAAAACCTCACTAAAACTTCAATCCTCACTCACTTATAATCCTTCCTACAAGGCCTATCTACATAATTCTCATAATTTTATAAATATATCTACCTCCCTTTTCACAAACAAACAGCAATGCTCAGTTGTATCCCTCTCATTTTCAACAACAACCAAGAGCTCCTCTTTCATGTCAAAATGTACCTTGCAGAAAGAGCTTTCATGGATTATTCTGAACCTCAGTTCTGGAGTCGCCCTGTCACCTTATCTGCATATTTGCATTGTTTCTCTCCCTTCATACTACCTCGATCCAACTATACACATTTTCGCACTCATAATTTCACCCATACACCTGCACATACGCAATAACATTTTCCCAGTATGTGAATATGCAGCACACACATACACACACAAAACACATGTAGAATTTTCACCTATAGTGGTCCGTATAGATGTAACCACTCTTTCTCCCGATATCTGTTTGGGTAAAGTGTCGTGTGCAAAGCAGCCCTGCATTAAGAAAAAAACGTGCCCTTCCTCTCTTTTTCTCTCTTCAGCCTGTCCCGTACCCAATGGTCTCAAAACTTGGGTTCCTTCTCTTATTCTGACTTACTACACTTTGATCTTCCTTCCTCCTATTTACTCCTATAACTGCATTGTACATTGTGAGCTGCACCTAACATTAAAGATACTATCTCACCCAAATAAAGTTTGGGTGTGGAAGAAGTGCTGGAGTGAGTGTGTGTGTGTGTGTAGAGGGATGGGACTAGTCACTAGACAGAATTCATGCTTTGCACTTTGAAGAGGCAGAAGAGAGCCTCCATTTTCCTTGCTAGACTGAGGAGGGTCTCAGGCCAATTTTGTCTCCCTCCCCCTTTCTCCCATCCTGCTCAGTCTTTTAAAGCACATGGTAATCTCCTACAGGCCCGGCTGGGAAAGCATTAGACCTCTTTCTCCCTCTTTTCCTCACCCTCCTCAACCCGCTCCTGTATGGTTCCAGTTGCGTTGGGGGACATTGGGGAGGGGGGAGTATTTGTGCCAGTCAAGACTTCTACAGATTTCTAGATTCTTGCTATTTGTCCAAAAGTAATGCACTCCAGACTTATGGTGTGTGATAAAAGCTATGAGACCTCAGAGAATCCAGTTTCAGTTAAAATCCCATCAATATTTTAAACATAATGGGAATCCACAGGAACGAAGAGCAACGTTATTATTTTTAAGGAGCAGCAATAGCGAAACAGCTCTTCTCTCCCTTTTTGAGCACTGCCTCAACAGCAGTTAAGGTTATCCCCTCCAAAAGCAGCAGCAGCATTGAGCACACAGCCCCCTTACATTGTTGCCCCTCACACTCGGCCAGCTATTTGCTGAATGATAAATAGCACCGTTCTCTACATAAAATGTTGTTTACTCTCTCAAATCCGTAAGAGATGTTGCCCTAAAAAACCACAACCCGCAAGCTTTATTGCAAACCGTCTAGATTTGGACGTGTCCGCTAGTCTCAGAACAGCACAAGATTCTGGATATAACAATGACAAAAGATTCATGGTCTCATTCTTCCTGGCATCCAGCTTTTTTAAGGGGGGGGGGCAAAAGAACACAACATATGTACAATTAGAGAGGCGGGTGAAAAAACCCGATTCCTCCTCCCACCTCATTCTCAGTATCAATCGCCCAGTAAATCTTGCAAAAAAGACACAACAGAACACGACAAGGAGCCAACAGGTGGGGGTGGGGGGGCCGAGTTAAAACATTTTCCGAAAAGAAAAGAAAAGCTTTTGCGTTCATTTGCAAACGGCCGAGCTCCTTTCCTTCGCCTCTTTGTAAACCGAAGGGGCTTTCTGAAACGCGATTAAAAAGATAAATACATAAAAACCGCGCTAAGTTTGACCTTCTCATTAACCCTTGTGGCCAGCGAGAACAATTTTAACGCCACAATGAAACAATTCCCTTGGGTGGGTTAGATGGGTGTGCATCTTTTCTTTTCTTACTACCGGGGGGGGGGGACTGAGGCGCATGGCAAGGAGGCGGAGATCGCCGCCGCCACCCCTAGTGGGAAAAGTTTCGTGATGCCCTTTCCTTCCCTACCCACTCCAGTCTGAGCCCTGCAACCTCGGTGCATCTTTCGCTCAGCAGTAGTGGCGGCGGCAGCCCCAAAGCTGGGCTGGGTCTTGTGCAAAGGCGCGCCCCCCCCGCCAAGAGGGCTGTTGCTCGCCAGGCAAGCGGCTGCTTTTAGCCGGGCCAGCAGCAGCAGCGGCAGCCCTTGCGCTCTCCGAAGCTGTGAATGAAGGAGCAAAGGGGAGGTGGGGAAGCTTGGAGCTCCGAGGCCGCCAGCCAGGAGCCTGCTGCTCCGCGCGCGCCCCCCTCCGCTTGCCCAGCAGCGGCAGCCGCCCCCCTTCTCTTGGGCTTAGCGGGGCGAGGAAGGAGACGGAAAGCGGCGGGGGGGGGGGGAGGCGGGAGAGAAGAGAAGCGCAACTGCAACCAAATAACAGCGCCTACCAGGAGCCACCTCCAATACATGCATGCATAGAGAGAGCGGGAGAGAGAAGAGCACGCATTCCCGGGCTCGCTCTCCCCGGAGCGCCTGCGAGGCGACCAGCCGCCTGCCACTCACTGGCCCCCAACCCGGCGAGGGAGGCAGCTCCAGCAATGCGTGGTCCCCCTCCTCCTTGCCAAGCATGGAGCGCTCCAGGCTGGGGAGCAAACAAGCTCCTCTCGGGCTCGTGTTGCTGCTGCTTGTGGTGCCACACAGAAGGGGAAGGGAATGTAGCCTCTCTCTTACCTGTTTTTCTTTCTCTCTCTCTCTGTCTCTTTTTCCCCCTCTCCCTCTCTCTCCCTCTCTCTTTTCTCTTTTTTAAATTGTGTGTTATGGGGAGAATTTCTGGAGAATCATTTTCCGCCAAGGCGAAAAAAGAAAAAAAGGGGGGTGGAAAGTGAAAGGAAACAAAAAACCAAAAACAACACCCGAGCCCCTTCCCTTGCAAGCCCCCCGGCCTCCTGGTACCAAGACACGAGGACAACATCAAAGCAACTTGGGGGGAACACTTGAGGGGCCTATTGTCTGCTCCGGGCGGCTCTGTTTTTCCTTCGGCCTCCCCCCTCTCGCTGCCGGGAGACTTGGTACGGCCCAGGCATTCATGCCAAGTAGCTTTCACACATGGAAGCTTGTCTCAAGCAATTGCTGACAAGCCACAAACAAGACATTCTCCCTCCCTTCTCCCTCCCCCTCCCTCCCCCTCCCTCCCCCTCCTCCTTTCTTCAGAATGCAAACTAAAACTCCAGTGACAGGCAGGCGGGTTTGGCTTAGCCCCCCCACTCCTCCCTCTACACACACATACACACACACGCAGAGCTCAGCTCACTGCTGTACTGGTGGAGTTAAGAGACAGGGAAAAAAGCCCAGGCTGAGTTGGGGGCAGGGAAAGAGCTGTCTGCTGTGTCCCAGTAAAATGGCAGAGAGAGAGAGAGAAGCTGTGCACACAACATTGCAAAGCATTTGCCTTCTTCGGGTGCAAGGGGGGGGGTCAAAGAAGGAACAACTGGGGCGGGGAGAAGGCAGGCGAATCAAACTCTTTTGCATCGTATTTTGGGCATGGGGGTGGGTGAAATTCGCCTTGCAACCTCAGTCAGATGAGATCGATCTCCCTCTCCTTCTCCCTCCTCACACACACAATAGATAAATAATAGGGTGTTTTACATAATCCATTCCGGGTTTCATTATTTCACTTTCTCCCCAGCGTTCCTCAATTCCACCCATTTCTCCAGCGCACTGCCAGGGCACAACGTGTTCTACATCCCACAGGGCTGACCTTCTTTCCGTGTCCTCACAACAACCCTGTGAGATGTGGGTGAACGGTTGTTGTGCAACCTTGTGGAGTGACTTCCACAAAGCCGCCCAATGAACTTCAGGGAGGAGGTCAAACCCGAGCCAGAGGCTCTCTCACACATTGATCCTGATGCTGCCCATTGTGCAATAGTAACACTTAAAAAAAAAACCACACACTCCCGAGGGTAACACAGCATTGTTCCAAGGAAAGGGAGTCAGCCGTCCAAGGAGGTTGCTCAAGGTCATGTAGTGCACTTGTTGCAAACTGGAGCTAAAGCTCATATCATCCGTTAACTGTCCGTTGTGGGTATGTTAGGTAGATGAGCTGGTGTGGTGCAATGGTTAGAATGCCAGGCTAGGACCTGGGTGACCAGGGTACAAATTCCTACTCAGCCATGAAGTTCACTGGGTGACCTTGGGTGAAGTCATGATACTGGGTGACTTTCTCTCAGCCTAACCACAGGGCTGTGGTAAGGATAAAATGGCAGCAGGAATCATGTGCCCTATTTCTGAGTTCCTTGAGGGTGGGATAAAAGAGTAATGGAATTAACGAAGGGCTTGGGAGGTAGTAGATTCCACTTAAAATACTGCGCATCTGATATTGAGTCCAGTGGAACTTAAAAAAGAATAGCGAGAAAGGCAAGCATGCTCGTGTGATAAAGAAGTGTGATAAATTGTTAGACTCACATAGGTAACAGTCAATCACCCCAACCCCTACCCCCCAAAAAAGCAACTACATGCATCAACATATTACTCACGCAACAAACATGTTTATTCAGATTTGTTATGGTCCCCAGGCTGGGAAGGGTTGCGGTGCAACAATCTTGCTAGAAAGCTGAGCAGGTGCAGATCTCTTTCAGGGCTTGAATGGGAGACAAGAGTACCCTACATGTGCCATAGATGGGAGGCATGATAATTAGTTAATAAAAAGGCAGTCCCACTAAGTTCAATGAGATGCTTTGGGACTGAACTATACATGATCATGGGGACGTGTCAATATATTCCCTCCCTCTTAAATTTTGCAAATAGTGGCTGCTTGGGGAGCAGGGAGTGGCTAATCCAGATTTGGACTACAGCACAGAAGGGGCTTTAACCCCTTCTTTTTTGTTTCTTGTTTTAATTTCATAAAATGTATGTATACTGCTTGGTTGTAGAAAACCCTTCAATGGAAATCAACAGCCACCCCCCCTGAAGCTACTTATTGGACCCATTAGAATAAATGTTTATGTGGCAAAATAATGACAATGGCATCTTGGGCGGGGGATTTTCATTGGAAATATGGGGCAGGGGGTGGAGTTAAGACACCTTCTGCCTCCATTATGGTCCCAATGGCTGTTCTCTGAAATCCATCCATGTCTGTTAGCTACTTGGTGTCTTTAGGCCTGCAACCTTTGAAAGGAACAGCCCACAATTCAAGAGTTACAACTTGCTTCCATCAGTTTGGATCTGAACAGAGTCAACTTTCTTGCCCCACTACGTGTGTTCATTTATTCCACCATGCTTGCTTCTGTAGCAAATGATCATATATTGTGCATATATTTATATTTAAGCTCTTAAGTGAATTGCCACATTTTACATTTTATTCCTACCAGTAGAACAGCAGTCCTGTCAAGATATGACAGGTGCCCAGTATCTGCACCTTCCAGAAACAATTGAAGATATTTTATTCCATTGGCTGTCTCAGCTGGATGGCTGGGTCTCTGCCATGAATGTCTATTTTGTATTGCTTTTGGTTTTTAAATATATCTGCTGTTCTTTTTTCGTCTGCTCTTTTTCTTGTACAACACCTTGAGACACTTGTACAGAAGGCAGCTAACAAATTAAGAAGAAGAAGAATAACAAACACCACCTTTTATAATTCTCCTTTCCCCTCTGCACCATGAGAGGATGGCAATTCATGGATCTGATTATATGGATTTTTGTTCCAGGAAACTTACGTCATCATAAATTTGTTAGTCTTTACTATGCTACAAGATTCTTTATTAATCCAAGAGTTGAGAAGCTGAAAACAAGGACTTGTGTACCTACTTCTGTATAAGATTGGGGATGGAGTATGTGAAATGCTTGTGCCTGATCTATTTATTGGTTGTCTGGTTTTTGGATTTGGATTTTTTATTTCTCATATTTTCTTTTTCCCCAGAATTCTTATTTGGAAGTGCAAAGACTAAACAAAAATCTAGGTGGTACAATGCATTATGTTCTGCATACTATGTATGAATTTGTGTTGAACTGCATGAACGACTGTCGGAAGTTTCATGAGACAAAACTGCAAAGCTCCACCTTGAAAAATATGCACTGTGCCCAGAGACAACAAAAGGGCCGGTTTCTCAGCTTGTCAGAAAAAGGATCCTAGGAAATGCCACAAAAACTTCAGCAGGCTTCATGTGTATAACCGTGCCTTTCATCCAAGGATATCAAAGTGATTTTGTAAATAAGAGCAAACGTTATTATCTCAGTTTCGTAGGTGGAGAAACAGACAATGATTAAGCACTTTGCCCAAGGCCACCTAAAGGAGAAGGAGAGAACCCAATTCTTCTGACTCCGTGCTGACTTAAGTGTTGAAGCCATAAAAAATTCTGCCTACCTTGATACTCATTCACAAAGGTAGTTGGGGTTTTTTCCAGGTCCCATTTTAACTGGCACCTACTGTGTGGTTTGGGGATTAGGTGGAGAAGAAAGAGGAATTGATCAGAGAGAGGGGAAAGACAATGGGGGAGGGTATTTTTGCTTTTCAGAAGCATGTGACATATGAAAAATGGAACATAAACAGAATGTTGCAAAAATCCAGATGGCATGAAAATGGAAGGCTCAGATGATAAGGAAAAATGTATCCAAAGCAGCATGAAATGTGCATGGAAAAGATGTCCAGGTTATATAAAGGAAGCTATTAAAATTTGCTATTAGCCAAGTTACTTGCATTTATAAAAAAATATATTTAACTATTAGCAAAGTACAGTATTTAAAATCTACAGAATACAGCCACTAAAATTAAACATAGTATAAATATAGACTTTATACTAAAGATGTTAAGTATATAAAAATTATACTTCAAACTATAAAAAATATTTTTTTATACTTACTTTCTCCCCTGTTTATATATGCTGATCTGTATTTATTTTTGCATTTCCTGGAACATACATTTGTACACATTAAACAGATGCTTCTCATTAAAGCTATTTAAAAGAGCTATTTATGCAACACAATTATTTTATCAACTTTTGATGGCATTATAATATCACTCCACTATGTAATCCTAGGCCAACATAATGGTCAGAGCCTTAACCGTGGCTCTAACTAGCTAATCGGAAGGGGGAGGGCTGAAAGCGACTGCAGAAATATTTAGAGAAACAGCAGGATTAGTCAGCCTCTGGGTTCCAAAATCTGGGGATGTGTTTGTACAAGACCTGGAATGTCAGGAAACCTATCTTGCAAAACAACTTAGAAAAATATTCAAAATGAGCAAATAATATTGCTACGTTTAGTAGCATTACTACGTCCAGAATTTCCAAGGCACCTAGGGAAATAGATCCTAAACCTAAGGAATTGACAATGAATTTTTGTTGAAGGTGATTCTTTGCTTTTGACACAGCCAGAACCAAAGAACCACTTTGGTCACACAACTTGCAGCTCTAATCCAGCAAAACAATTATTTGCATTGATAAGCCAAAGGCGTGGCCATCCCTTTGAATGTCATTCCTTCAGGCTTAGCATGAGGCTTAGGGTGCCACTCCATTTGGCCCATGGATTGTGGCACTCTCCTAGTGACAGAAGAAGGAGAGCACTGAGGATAATGCTCTCTCTGAGAGCTAGGGGGCCGGGTTGTCTCTGTGAAGAGCAGGGCTATTGGGTATTGTATGTTGAGTGTTTGGAAACTCTCGACATACCCTATTTGGAAGAAGATCTGTGGGCATCTTTCACTGCTCCCATGTTGACAGGGGTTAATGGGATTTTTATGTTTGCATTCCTGCACTGTAATTTATGCATTTTATATTACTAGTGTAGTTTAATTTACTTTTTACCCCTGTGGACGCTTTCTGCAGTTACTTTGCATTTCTGGCTTACAGTTTAGAGTATGGCATGCTCTTGGAGTAAATTATTATTGAAATGGATTAATTGCTAATTGTCTGTAATGCTTACATTATTATTTTACTCTGTGTTGCTGTTTGTTACTGTCCTCTTTTCATGTGCTGTAAGGTGCTTTGGGCACAATTTTTTGGTAGAAAAGCGGCATACAAATCGACGGATTACAAGTTCTGATCTATGGAATCCTTTCAACACTTGGTAGCTATTTAATTAAGTGGAATGACTTTCATTTTAAATGCTGAGTCCCACCCTATTACAGGGGAAGCCGTCTCCTGAGACAATTCATTCAGTCATGTTGTCAGGACGCCCAGGGGCTTGAACCGTGAACTTAATATCCTAGGGCTCTACTGCATCAAGAGGTCAGAGCTATGCAGCAACAGCTCCTAAAATCAGCAGGCAGGATGATGCCATTGCCATAGCCAGGCCTTCTGTAAATGCTTCTAGAAGATGGCCTTCTGACCTGGATGGCAATTCTGATACCAGTAGTAGTCCCCCCGCCTCCCCCCACAATTTATGAAATGCTCTCCCTAGCAAGACCTGCCTAACTCCAACCTTGACCTTGTTTTAGTGCCAGACAACTATGTTTTTGCTTTCCTGGGTATTTGGGCATCACCAATGATATGTCATTCAACCATTAATTATGTTTGCAATAATGTTGACGTGATTGGCTACAATGAATAATGTTGATGTGAGGTTGGAAATCCTTTTTGGTCTTTTGGCCACCTCATGAGAAGAGAAGACTCCCTGGAAAAGACCTTGATGTTGGGAAAGATTGAGGGCACAAGGAGAAGGGGACAACAGAGGACAAGATGGTTGGACAGTGTTCTCGAAGCTACCAACATGAGTTTGACCAAACTGCGGGAGGCAGTGGAAGACAGGAGTGCCTAGCGTGCTCTGGTCCATGGGGTCACGAAGAGTCGGACATGACTAAACAACAACAACAACAACAAAAAAAAACAACGGATACAATTAATATACCAAATAATAAACTTCCACACACACCAGACTACCGAAAAGGCTGTCTCCATTTCATTTCACTTTATGGGGGCACTGAGAGCAGGGACTCACTCTGAAGAGGCTCTTGCAGTTCAAATAAGCACCTGAGGGAGAAGGCAGTGTTTCAGGTGCCAAGCTTTTGCAGACGTTCGTAGATTAAAACCAACATTTAAATTGGTCCCAGAAGCAGAATGGGAGCCGCCGCAGCTGGCAAACCACGGGCATGATATGGTAAAAATTCCTAGCCCCTGTTAAATGTCTTTTGACCCTGTTTTGAACCAATTGCAGTTTCTGGACCATTTATGAAAACATGCCAGCATTGCAATAGTTGAAGCAAGAAGTTATCACAGCATGGGTAAACTGTGCCTAAGCTATCTCCATTCAGGTATGCTACATCAGCCAAAGATGATAAAAGACACTTTAGCAGCTGCTTGAACTTCTAATGGCAATGTTGGAGCTGATCGAGTGCAATCTCTTCCAGAACAGGGTGAACGCCATTCACCAACCAGAAGTCCCTCCATCGTATCACAATTGAGTCTCAGCTTGTTCACCCTGATCGAATCCATTATCACACCAAAGCTTCTCTTCAGGAGGCCCACAGCCTTACAGAATCTCTCTGCTGTGAGCTAGAACTGGATGTCAGTTGTATACTGGTGACATCTCAGTCCAAACCTCCCAGCGCTTTCATGTAGATGTTAAACAGCATAGGAGAAAAGCAGATCCTTGTGGGACCCTAAAGCACACCTTCCAAGAGGTCAAGCAATAATCCTCATGCTGCACCTCCATGAATTCCCTCCCCTTTAAAAAAAATAGCAGAACCAATGCCAAGAACTGCCTCCAATATGCCACTCAGGAAGCCGATGCAGAGAAGGAGATGATGGTTGATGTAGTAAAAGGTTGAAAAGAATAAACATGGTCAATCTTGCCTTGTTTCTCTCTCAGCAAAGGTCAAGTGACCAAGCCAGTCTCCATCCCACACCTAGGCCTGAAGCCAGATTGAAATGGACAACACTGATATATCAGCACCAAATTGACTGAACTCCACATGAATGGCACTGAAAGCTTCTAATTAAATTAGCTAGATAGAACAGACACAGGTAAAGTATGAACATTCAAAAGTGCTTTCACTTCAAGAAGTCACATCGCTGAAAGAAAAAGATGATAATCAAGAAACAACACGACTGCAGAAATTAATAATCAATCAGGGATGAACTTTAACGGAGTGCTCCTCAGTCTCAGAACAATCACATAACACAAAACACTAAAGAGCAAATAAAAGATGGAAGTTCCGTTAATTCTGATTACAATAATTATGATGAATCCATAATGGTGCCAATGCTATTTAATATTTTTATTTACTGTACTTATTTATTTCTAAATCTTGACACCCCTTGTCTTTCAGAAGAGCACTCGAGGCTGCTTACCTTTAAATCAATAAGAAAACATGATCATATAGGCTAGTAAAATCATTGCAAAACATCACAACACATGTTGCATAATCCAAGGGTTACCACTCAGGGAAATATGTTGAATACTTGAGCATCATACATGCTTTAGTGATGGATGATTTGTCATGTTGCATATATTTGGGAATAAACATCCAAATCATTATTCTATCTCACTTGTGCTTATCAAGTTAATTTTGATGGGTAGGAGCTGGTTTAGTTATTTTCCCCACCCTTTTCCCTGAGTGTTTGCTCTGCTCTTACCCTATTCTTTTTTAAGGGAGGTGAGTAGAACTATCCACAGTATTCCAAGTGTGGTTGAACCATAGATGTGTAGAATGGCACTGTGATATTAGTAGTCCCCCCCCCAATCTGTTTTCTAATGAAACCTAACATCAAATTCATTTTTTCCACAGCTGTCACATGCTGGTTGATAATTTCATGGAGCTATCCACTATGAGCCTCCCAGGTCTTGCTCCTTCCCAGTCACCACCAGTTCAAGCACTGGTAGTGTATATATAAAATTAATATTCCCCCACAATGTAAATCATTTTACACTTCTTCTTTTACCATCCATTCACCCATGTTGGAAAGATCCTTAAGGAGCTCCTCATAATATCTTCTTTTTTTTAACCACCTTCAACAATTTCCTGCCATCAGCACACCTGGCTATCCCACTTCTCACCTCTGTCTCAATTTTTATAAACAAGTTAAAAAACACAAGTCCCAATGCCAATGTTTAAGCAGCTCCACTGGGAGAACTGTCCATTTATTCCTACTCTCTGCTTCCTGTTCCTTGACCTGTTAGGGATCTAAGTATCCTATGTCTCTTTTCCTATGACTGCTAAGCTTACTCAGAAGCCACATCATCAAAGCTTTTTGAAAGTATATAATATACACCAGACCACCTCTATCCATTTGCTTATTGACACTCTCAAAGAAATCTTCTCCAGACAGGACTTACCTTTTCATAAGCAATGCCGTAGCTCACATTGACTTCAATGGAACTTGTTCCCAGGTATTAAGTGTTCCTAGCATTGTCTCCTAAAATAGAAAATGCTGAGTCAAGATAACGAAGTCAAATGGGAAAAGGCAACTGTATGAATGTTTGTTTGTGTAGGTAGTTGAGGGACACTAAACGTTCCACCTCTAGCCAACAGTGCCAACAGACTTGAGCAAATCAATGTCTCTCAGCCTTCATTTCTCATTTTATTAGAGAGGAATTATCATAATATATACACACTGCATTTCATGGGCTGTTGCAAGGATAAACTAAATAAATATTGTGAAGTGCTTTGTACATTAAAAGTGCAATATACGTAAATCAAATTAGGGAGAAAGCTGTTTATTCCTCCTTGTTTCATAAGCCAGTCACATTGCTGTTGATTACTTTCCAGGTTCTAACTTGCTCTTACATTGCTTAACCTTTCAGATAAGCATACTCTGCACTCTGAAAACTAATGGTATATTTATGTACTTACAAGTCTGCAACTTTGAGCTGAACCTGAGCTGAATTTCAGCAGAACCAAAGGAACCGCAAGTGATGCAGGGGCAAACTTTGGTAATCTTTCATAATATGGCGCCCTGTGTGAAGCCAAAATTTGTTTTCCCCTAAATGGATCTTCTCAACTATGGATCTTCTCAATTATGCTCCCCCTCGGCTCAGTGTCCTATGCAGGGGAATTGCCAGCAGAGCCCTAAATAGAAGGTGTGAGGTCAGTGATTGGAGGCATCTTTCTTCCCTTTGTGGGAAGGTTCACAATCTAGGAGTTATCCCAGACCTCCAGTGTTGTCCTGCCCACTACTGCTGCACCAGGAGACATGAAAAAGTGCCAGTTCCACTCAGCAGCTACTAGCCAATCCTCATACATCACCTATATTGCTTTATTGCCTAGGAAAGCAGAAATACTTGTGCTGATGGGACAATCTCCTTAGTACAATTCTGAATACAACCCTTAGTTATCTTCTTCTTCTTCTGGGATAGATTTTGGGAAGGAATTGAGACATGACTGGTAAATACACTGAGAGTGAGGTTCTGTTGCATTTCCAGTAATTCTGCGCCACACTGCAAAGGCTAATCTTAGCGGATCATCTGCATGGTCATCTTGCAGTCTAGATTTGGGGGATGTTTGGTCCTTCAGGTGTTGCTGAGCTGCAACTCCCATCATCCCAGACCATTGATCATGCTTGCTAGGGCTGATGGGAGTTGTAGTTCAGCAACATCTGAAGGGCCAAAGGTTCCCCACACCTGTTGTAGTCCAGTAACATTAGTGCCATTGTAAGGTGGTTGAGGGCAGCAGTTGGCATTCTAAATCAAGGTGACCTTCCTCATGTTAAAATCACATTCCAAACCTTGTAATATTCTTGTTTCCCCTTGCTTTATCAGCAAACAGGTAAAATCTAGAGGGTGGGGGCTGGATATGTCAGCTCAATTGCAACAGATTTTGGACAAAATATATATGCAGATGTATTTTTGTTGGTGCTCTGATTTCTGGCTCAGACAAGACACAGTAGAAAGAGCTTCCACTCCCATAGCAACTGTCCACACCTCACATAGAAAGGCCCCCTCCGAGTTGAAGACCAACAGCAGAATTTTCTAGCTGTATTAATTTGCAGGCTTTTAGCACAAAATTCTCATTTTCTTCCCACTTACCCTTATTAAAATGCACATTTATTTATCAGAGGGGAAGCCAGCTATAGATTAATACATTTGCATTATTTTATGGGAGCATTATTTTCTGAGCAACGTGCTAAAATCATGCAATTTCTAGTTGGGTCCAGTAGGTGGACTTGAGCTGAAGGAACAACAGAGCTCTATGCTTAATCACTATGTCAGAGCTCAGTTGCTTTTCCTTCATTCATCTCTTTCCTTTCTTTCTTTTTTTCCTCTCCACCTCTCCTAGCAACACAGATCTGCAAGCGGAATAGAGCGATGTCAAACCAGGGGATGAATGGTCATAGAAGATGCTCTCTTTCCTTTCCAATTATTCCAATCCAGTTTTCTGTAGAAACTGAAGGAGCCAGACATAATTTGCCTCTGTGATTCATACAACAAGCCACTTGATAGAAACATTGCTTGCCTGTGAAGTGTTCAGCCGAATCCATTTTATGGAGTTCCGTCCCCTGAATTCCAAGAAAGAATAGGTGACAAGCAGGATGTTTGCAAAGTATGGCATGCCACATATGCAGCTGTCAGTCTCTTGGTTTTGTAGTTGGGAACCCAGTAAGGTCAAGGAAGCTGGTGTTTCCAGGCGTCCACAGCCTTCCCTCCATCCCTGTTTCGTATATTATACACAGCAAGCATGTGGTCCATGGATCTGCTATGTACCACTCCCTTAGAATCTTCCAACTTTTGCCAAGTATGTCATTTGAAGTGTTTGCTGCTGCTGCAATTGTCACACAAATGCCTGTATTCCCACAAAAGACTTTAACCCTTCCTCATGATTCCCCCTGCCCCCGCCCTGCCATAGCAATGCTTGAAAATGTTACTGCTACGTGTGCTCCAAAAACACAGTCATTTTCACAGACTGGCTCTTTTGCATTAGACACAGTATGGCTGCCTCTATGATAATTGTCAATATTCATGACCTGCTCTTCGAACTTCATCTTAGTGGCTGGTTGTGCTCACCCCACCTGGTATCGGGAAAGTGTGCAAAACGACAATAGGCTTTTCCTGTGTGGACCTTTCTCCCTCTAGATAAGCCTCCCACAACCTGGCACCATCCAGAGGCTTTGGGTTACAACTCCCATCAACTGCAGCCGGCACAGCATAGCTCCAAACCTCCAGAGAGCGCCAGGACCAAGAATAATACCAATAGCCAACGTTAATTGGAGTTGAATCCAGAGTCCTCGTGTAATCGGCATAAGACATCCAGAGTGAGCATGAGCCAATTTCAGCTAACTTGGTGTGCTAGCAGAAGTCAGTGCAAGGGCGCCTGCTAGTGCAATGGGGCTTTCCCCCTCTCCTCCTCCCATACATCCCTTTGTTGTTGTTGTTGTTGTTTAGTCGTTTAGTTGTGTCCGACTCTTTGTGACCCCATGGACCAGAGCCCGCCAGGCACTCCTGTCTTCCACTGCCTCCCGCAGTTTGGTCAAACTCATGCTGGTAGCTTCGAGAACACTGTCCAACCATCTCATCCTCTATCGTCCCCTTCTCCTTGTGCCCTCAGTCTTTCCCTACACCTCCCCAAATCCACAGACATCCCACAGACATCTGGTTGGTCACTGTGAGAACAGGATGTTGGACTTGACGGGTCTCTTCTTATGTGCAGGAGTAGCCTAGAAGAAAAGGCTTCATAAGACCTAGTGCCTCTCCATTGGTCAGTGGACCACCTCATTCTGTGAGGTTCAGCTGAAGGCATTGAGGCCTAGAGATCTCCCTTCAGTGATGAATCCTACTCTGACTGGATAAAGGCCCAGAACACCAGTAGCACCAGTGCTGAAGGCTGGCCAACTTCAGGCCCCAGCTCAACACTTTCTCAGTGCTTCGCATCATTTCATTATGGTGGCATTTGTTAGCAAGGGCAGGAGCAAGGACTTTTTGCCACCAACCCTTCAGCAGTCACCAGCAAACCCAACAGTGCAGCAGAGCTTCTCCTACTGGCTACCTGCTCTAACTACAGGCATCTCCAAACCAAAAAAGAACAAGCGAGTCGTCGTTGACAAAGGCACTTGTTGTGCCAAAATGCTTGGCCAAAGCCCAAATAGTTCTTTTGGATTCAGACAGACAATAAAGACACCCAAGTTGATGTTTAACAGATTTTATTCAGAGGATAAATCAAGAACGAAGCAAACAGAGCAGAGATATTCTTACGACCCTTCTCAGTCTGCCAAGAACCCCCTCCTTTCTGGGAGACTGTGGTTTGAAGCATCTTACAAGCAAATGGTCTGGGCTTTTGTTGACAGCAAGATCTGTGGTGTTTTGGTTTTGGTTTATCACCTGTTATTCTGGCATTTTCTTGAAATGGCTTATGTCTACACTGCCAGAGCAGTTCTTTAAAGGGAGATGGCAATGTGGCTAGCAGGAGACTCCCATGACATCCTAAAACACACTTATGGGTTTGGCAAGCATAGTGGACCCACGGCTCACCTGTGGACCCTATTCTGGTTTGTCTCTATAAGACAGAGAACCCCCACTTCAGCTGCATTTCCACCAATTGCATACATTTCACTAATTCCCACGAAATAAATGCTGAACTTGCAACTTCAAATAACTGCTGCCTATACAGATTCATATTAGCTGATACATGCATAGGCTATAGTTATTAAAGCAGTGCTAGGTCCAGGCCTGTTAGGCTCAGTTCCAAGGCATCAAGGGGAAACTTGATGACAGCGCACTATCGCCTTGTGATGCAGTTCTCTTCCACATATCCCAATACGGCCATGACTCCATTATGCTTACTGAAAGAACCCACTCCATAGGATCTGACTGCCTGCTCTGTAAATGTCCTAAGAAGGATGGGGCATAGGCCTAGAAAAACAGCATTTGAAAGAACTGAAGGTAACGGCTGATGTAAACGCACACAATATATTGCTGTCAGTGAGATATTTAATTATTGGAAGCTGGCGAGAGCCTAAGGTCACTTTCAGACTGTCAGCACTATTCTGCAGATCTCTCACTCATTGAATAGATGTTAGTATATATGTGCTTAGAGCAATAATGTGTGCTTGTGTAGCCAACCCAAGAAAGCATCTACATTGTGATAAACAGCAACACAGCTATAGCACTCTTGCTCAACATTAGAACATAAGACGAACCTCTTGCACTGGACCAATGGCCTGTCCAGTTCAGCATCCTGTTCCACAGTGGCCAACCAGATGCCTGTGGGAAGCCTGCAAGCTAGACATGAGTGCAACAGCGCTCTGAACATCTGCAATTCCCAGCAACTGGCATTCAGACACATTATCCTTCTGATAGCCAACATACCTAGTTGTCAGGCAACAGAGGAACCAACCCCCATGGCAGATTGCCAGGAATGGACAAGACGAGGGGAAGTCCTTACCATCTGCTTTTATTCAATATTCACAGAGAGAGGCTTAGAAATGCATCCACTTGGAGTAATGGCGTTGCTCCGAGTGAGTGTCGACCCCCTCCCTTTCTCTCATTATGCATCATCACAACAGGTGCTGAGATGTGCCCTCTGTCTCTGAGCTCTCTGCTCTCCTACTTTCAATGACTGCCAGGTTCTGGGAGAGGGGGGTCTGGAATGCTTTCTAAAGACACTGTGTCCGTCAGCTGTCCCCCCCCCCAGTGCTTCTTCTCCCTCCTCTCCCGTTATTTCCCAGCTTTCCCCCCTCATCTTCCTCTGAGCTGTGATCTCCCTCAAACCCCTGTTGTAATGCTGAACTGTCTTCTTCTTCTCTGGAAAGGTCAGGCTGGGGAGGCAGTCTCCACTATTCCTCCTCTGCCCAGTCCCTGACATTAGTAGCTATTGATAGCCTTGTCCTCTGTGAATTGGTCTAATCCTCTTTTAAAGCCATCGAAATTCACTTTTAAAAATTACAGACTTTTTGCCGTAATAAAAGTGATGGAGAAAAGGATTGGAAAGCGTGAGATAGCTACCACCTGATGGTGACAACTTTTAACCTCCACAAACAAATCAGGACTAAAGCTCATGAGCAGGTTGTCTGGAGGTGGACGGAATTTTTGTTGTCGTTCTAATACAGCTAATGCTTTAAAGGTGATTGTCCATTATTTGACAATAAATGACCAATACTGGAGTCAACTGGCCATTTCTTTCTTGCCCATTGGCTAGGAGTTGCTGTCAAGCATCTGGTGGTGTGCCCCAAAGAGCAGCAAGTCTGGCACTTGCTTGACTGAGATGATGGATGAGACTCACTCAGTGTTAATGGCCTGGTTCCTGTTCCACATGTCAATCTTTCAGAAACAAAAGATGTCTCTTAACCAGATGTCAATATGTATCAGTTTAGCATTACTCAAAAGAAGTTGTGAGTTGGGTTTAAGCCAGACAGGCAGATCAGATGCTGGAAACTAGCCACCTTCCTTTCTAGCAAAGCTCTCCAGCAGTGGCCAGGCCATGGTGAGAAGGCAAGGTCTGAGCAGAGAATAGCAGCTCCACAGAGGCGCCACTGTCCTGTTGTTAATGAAAGCACTGCATGGTCTGACCTGTGCCCTGCCTGCCTGCAGCCACAGCACTGAAAAAAGAGCATGCTTAGCCAATCCTCTCCACCCCTACACACACACACACACACACACACACACACACTGGTGTTAGTTTATGTCACCTTACAAACCTACCTCTTAGCCTTTCACCTGTCAGAGTGTTATCCCCGAAAGTGAAATGTGTGACAACAAGCTCAAAAATGGGACCTACACACGCATACATAGTTGGGCTTATTTTACAGTTGAGAGATCATGTTTGCTATTTTGCTTTCATGTTTAAAGTTCTCCACTCTCTCACTCTCTCTCTGTGCAAATGTAATAATGCAATTTTACGACAAACAATCCTGGGGAAATCCATTCATGTGGAGGGTGAATTCAAGTCCCAGAGCTACCTCAGGCTTCTAAAATAGCTGTTACTCTCTTTGTCAACCAGCTACAACAGGGGAACTTGACACTCAATTTGTCAATGTGTTACAAACTGTTTACTAGACAGCAATAGAACTCTGGAGAATAAGGGCACAATCCACCGGGAACATCCTCTCATGCAAGCCCAATTGATTTCAAGATAACTTCCTGCTAGATTTTCACCCTTAATCTCCAGCATCTATTACTGTCTAGTAAACAGTTTAATTTCACCAGGGCTTACACGAAGGAAATTCCTGGTGAGCACATTTGCACAAGAGATACTGAGGGCAGTTTTTAATCTCTAGGGTGGCACTTTGGAGTGTTGGCAACCTTTATAAATCCAGCGGATTAAGAAGTGTGGTTCTCTTGTATGATTTATAAACCAAACAATCAGTTATCCCACTGGGCTTGTCCACAATAGAGTTGTCAACCTTCCGAGACAGAAATGCAATACCAAACAGCCACAGCTAATCTGTATTAGTAAACTGTGAGGTGCTTCAGTGGGGTATGGTAGCAATTTTAAAATATAGCTGATTTGAGGCTGATCAGAAGCTCCCAGGATCCTACACAAGTATCCACCAAAGTTATCAATCCTTCTGTTAGCAAGACCCTTGCACTGGGTTTGTTTCATAAAGGAAGTAAAAAACCACAGGTTCAACTATACGGATGGTTGCTGGGAGAGGCATTGAAGTCACAAAAAGCGGCAACATTGTCCCTTTATGTGAGAACTGGTGGTTCAATGATGGATGCTATCAGATTCCGTCACACCGCAGGAGCTCAGTGGATTAGCTACTGTGTGTTACTTCCAAGCTGTCATTGCCACTGAATGGTGGACACAAATTGGTGTTATCTAATTTCCAGTGTGCAGTTCTTCAGGTTTAACTGTGGTCTTCAGCTCTTCTATGCAGCCTAAAGGCCTGCACTCTTTGATTTAGCACAAGCCGATGACCTAACCTCCTTTGTCTTTCCTTGCCAAAATGAAAACACCCATAGGCCTTCCTCAACTGGTCCCCCCCCCCCTAATCTGTACTTAATTTTGCTGTGTTTACTTCAAGAAAAGCAACCTGCTACCAGCAGGGGAGGTACCTATTGCTTTGAACTTCTGAAATAATATATTTGCAGTTGGCAATTTCTGCTCTTCCTCTGCCAGCTGGCATGAGATAGCGGGGTTATGTCTTCTCAGTACTGAGCAGTGTCATCTATCAGGAGCTGGATTTCAACATCTGGGACCAGTTTATGGAAACCTGCTACCTGGGCCTGCCAATAGATAAACAATGTTGGCTGGTGAATGGGGCAGATCGGAGTGGCCTTCCCCAACTTTGTGTGTCTGCGCCTTCCTTCTGTGAGACACCCTGCAGAATAGGGATTTGAACCTAGATCTTCCTGGTTCACCTCTTATGTTCTAAACTTGGTATTTTTAAGCCTTGGGCCTCCAGATTTTGTTGGACTACAACTTCCATCTTCCTCAACCAGCTTAACCAATGGTCAGGGATGATGGGTGTTGAAGAAGACTGTTGCTTCTGTTTTTAGTATATTTATTACCCATTCTTCACCTACAAGTCCCAGGGTGGGCCACAACAATTTCACACCCCACTGCCACTATATAATCTTGCCCAGTGACCGGAAAATATTGTGGCACATTTTTATACCTGATCAGAAACCTGAAGAAGCAAAGGGTGGTAGACTCCCCCAATCATTCTGTTGTTGTTGTTCTTGTTAATTCAACATAACAGCTGACCATCTACCAAGTAGTTACATTTATAATAACACACTCTTGAAGGTTAAAAGGTAAAGGTAAAGGTACCCCTGCCCGTACGGGTCAGTCTTGCCAGACTCTAGGGTTGTGCGCTCATCTCACTCTATAGGCCGGGAGCCAGCGCTGTCCGCAGACACTTCCGGGTCACGTGGCCAGCGTGACAAGCTGCATCTGGCGAGCCAGCGCAGCACACGGAATGCCGTTTACCTTCCCACTGGTAAGCGGTCCCTATTTATCTACTTGCACCTGGGGGTGCTTTTGAACTGCTAGGTTGGCAGGCGCTTGAAGGTTAACCTCTTGAAGGTTACCAGGTAATAAATGGTTGCCTGAATTCACCCAGTGGATGGGAGATATGAATGAGCAGAGAACTCCTTTGAAGAAGAAAATGGGTGAGATAAAAAAAGATAAGGAAAAGAAAGGAATTTTTGAGTAGGAGAAGATTTTTCTGAAAGGAATGAAATGATGAAATCTAAATAGTAGACCATGTGAAAAAGAATCTCTGTGTGTGCTCACACATCTGTGTTTGGGGTGGATCTACCCATGTTCTAGAATAAAATATGAAGAAGGCAAAATAAAGCGAACAAGAGAAACAAAGGTTTTTCACTGAACTGAAGTTTAACAGGAGAATGTCACAACAGAGTGAATAGAAATCATGTACACATTATGTAACTGTCATCCACTGAACAGCTCACAAATATCCAGCCCCAGCAACTCAACATACAGGAAAAGCTGCTCATCACCATAGACTCAACAGTCCTAGGAAATGTAAGAGGGTGAAGGAACAAAAGTCTTGCTGCTGTAAATTTGGAGAACAGCTGTTCCATCTACTTCTGGACCCCAGAAGTAGAGAGATCGTGGGATGCCCGTTTACAGGGTAAATACTTTTATTATTATTATTATTATTATTAGCATAATTCTGTTGAAAAGTGGTCTCCAATAAATAAGAGCATAAAACCAGAAGCTGAGTCCCGTTAGATCAGACCAGAAGTTAAAAAGGTAAAGGACCCCTGGACAGTTAAGTCCAGTCAAAGGCGACTATGGGGTTGCGGAACTCATCTCACTTCAGGCCAATGGAGCCGGCGTTTGTCAGTTTTCTGGGTCATGTGGCCAACAGAACTAAACCATTTCTGGCACAACAGGACACCATGACAGAAGCCAGAGTGCACGGAAACACCGTTTACCTTCCCGCCGTAGCAGTACCTATTTATCTACTTGCACTGGCATGCTTTCAAACTGCTAGGTTAGCAGGAGCTGGGACAGAGCAAAGTGAGCTCACCCCTTGGCAGGGATTCGATCCACAGACCTTCTGATCGGCAACCCCAAGAGGCTCAGTGGTTTAGACCACAGCACCACCCACACCCCAGAAGATCCATCTAGCTCAGCACCAGCACCGAAAGCACTCTGTCCATCCTGGGGGAGGGATGTTAGCAGGGCTTTCACTGCTTGCATCGGTGAGGGCTTAGCACTTCACATTTTCCATTCTTATGGAAAGAAGAGTTAGGAGAGCATTGGTGCTCTTTCCTATTATTATTATTATTATTATTATTATTATTATTATTATTATTATTAAAATCTCTACACTACTCTTCATCTGAAGATCACAGACTGGTTTACAATATAAAACCACAAAAATACATACTATAACAACACCCTCCCTCCACAGTTTAAAGGCCATAGGTTGCTTAATTCGCCAAAGACCTTGGAGAAGAGGAATGTTTTTGCCTGGCAATATATAGGCAACAAAGGCGCCAGGTGAGCCTTTTGGGGGAGAGCATTCCACAAAGGGGGAGTCACCACAGAAAAGGCCTAAACTCACGTTGCCACTCTCCAGACCTTTCATAGAGGAGGCACATGAATAAGAGTCTCAGATGATGCTTGCAGGGTCAGGTCTGGTTCATGTGGAGAGAGGCTGTTCTTGATATTGTGGTCCTGAGCTGTTTAAGGCTTTTTAGTTCAAAACCGGCACATTTAGTTGGTTCCGGAAACATCCATTTTTTGATCAGATTGTACCCAAGTCAAATGGTTAAGCAGGTTGAGATATTTTAGCCACTTCAAATCACTCACTTCATCCTGTATATAAGTGGATGAAGAATTTATATGGTGGTATTGGGATATTTTCAGTGCTTAATTTCTTAAAGGTTTGTAACATTTGACGTCTATAACCAACACCAGCTATTCATTGAACATGGGTATGGTTAATTTTGATGTGGTGTGATCCCTTCACCATAGGATCAGGGCCCTGAAGAAGGGGCTTAAATAGCATATTTACTCTCGTTTCCGTAGGCAAAGGAATCAAGAAGCCACTTTCTTTCTTCAAGTGGCTAGGTAGTCTTACCTATAGCGAACCTTGTAAGCAGATAATGGCCTGGCTCACACATAACACTAAGCCATGGTTAATGTTAACCATAGCTAATAAACCATAGTTAAAGCTGAGGTGTTTGGCAGAAAAAGGAGTCTTCACATGTGTTTCTGTAGCTTTAGGTCTAACCTGTAGTCCCAACACAAGGGATTTAAAATTCTGGCCAGTTCCTAATTAATTTAGGGTCCCATTGATTTCAGTGAATCTACTCTAAGCATGGCTAAGTCTAAATCCAACCCAATGCTTTAAGACCCTTTAAAACTTAGCACAGGTCCCAGTTACTAAACAAATGTCTGGCATGAATATAAATTTTTGGCTAGGCGGAAAGATAATTAGGAGTCCTGGATAATTGTGGTGGTTCAACTGCATTTGGCTTGATGACCCAAGTATTAATCAGCAGAAAACGCCGCAATCCAGCCATTGCCATGATATTTTTGGAGCACATGGCGGTGCTCCAAACAACGCAAGCGAGGTAGTGTCTCAGCGTATGTGCAATTATTCTGTTCCCTTTCAAAAGGGTGATTCAGAGAGAGGGGGAGCTGCGTGGCTGAGAAAGAGACGGAAAAATATGTGCGGGTACATGCTTGCATGTGCCAAAAAGCAAGGGGGGGGGAACTGACAGGCGAGAAGGGAGAAAACGGAATGCAAAAGAATGAAGACAAAAAGCTAAATTGAAAAGGAACCCACCTCACAGGGATTTGTGTGTGTGTGTGTGTGTGTGTGTGTGTGTGAGAGAGAGAGAGAGAGAGAGAGAGAGAAGGTATTTAGAGACCATGAAGGGATCAAAATGCAAACATGATAATCTCAGCCTCCTGCGCTCATAATGCTTACAACAACAACAAAATGTAGATTTTGATTTAGCTGTGTAACTCACAATTCTTTCACACAGACATACACATACAAAAACACACCTGTTTTCTCACTACCAGGCTCTGCTGCCCTCTTGTGGGAAGCAGAAGAATATCTAAACAAATGATGAGATTTATTTCATTGTGGTGGTCTTCATCCATTTTAAAGGAAAAAACCCTTTTATTAGGAAGGGAAACCACCAGTGCAACTGTATATTTCCATAGGTTAGCATACAGGAAGAAAACTGAAATCTCAAGGGTTTAATATTCAGAATTGCTGGGTTGTCATCTCACCTCTGGTATTGACCTTAGCCAATATATTCTCTTTGCCTGATTTCTAGTTGTATGAAATAGAGATTGGGTCCATTAATTCACAAGGTTATTATGAGGGTTGGAGCAAGGGGTGAGGAAGAAGGATCTGTGATTCAGGAGCGGAACTATCGCACAGGCTCTGATGATGATAAGCTTGTTGTTCAGTCGTTTAGTCGTGTCCGACTCTTCGTGACCCCATGGACCAGAGCACGCCAGGCACTCCTGTCTTCCACTGCCTCCTGCAGTTTGGTCAGACTCATGCTGTTAGCTTCGCGAACACTATCCAATCATCTCGTCCTCTGTCATCCTCTTATCCTTGTGCTCTGCATCTTTCCCAGCATCAGGGTCTTTTCCAGGGAGTCTTCTCTTCTCATGAGGTGGCCAAAGTACTGGAGTCTCAGCTTCATGATCTGTCCTTCCAGTGAGCACTCAGGGCTGATTTTCTTAAGAATGGAGAGGTTTTATCTTCTTGCAGTCCATGGGACTCTCAAGAGTCTCCTCCAGCACCATAATTCAAAAGCATCAATTCTTCGGCGATCAGCCTTCTTTATGGTCCAGCTCTCACTTCCGTACATCACTACTGGGAAAATGTTAGCTTTAACTATACAGACCTTTGTTGGCAAGGTGATGTCTCTGCTTTTCATTTCTTTTCTTTTTTTGGATAAGCATAGGCAAGCACTTTTTCAGCCTCTGTTGATGGGTAAGTTTAGGGGTAGAGTGTGTACCAAAAGGCTGTCATCTCTCAGTCCAGCCTATGTCTCATAGGTATTGGAATAGATAAAAACAAAGCATCCTGGCCAAGGTCTTCTGCTGGTCATGAGAAGAGAAGAACCCTCCTTTGCACAGCCTCAGGCTCTGCTCTCCTTTCTTGAACTGCTAAAGCTGATCCTATCCTCACTTGGGAGTAAGCCCAATTTAATTAATTGAGGCTTATTTCCAAGTAGGAGATACTGTTGTTGCTATTGTTGTTGTTGTTGCTGCTGCTGCTGCTAATAAATTTATACTCTGCTTTCCCCCTTCACTTTGAGTTGCTCAAAGTGTCTTATAAATAAAAAGCAAAGGTGAAAGCAAAAAGAGCAGGCAAGCAGCAGCTGCACAGGATTGCAGTGTAAAGACCAGTAACCCCTTCAGTAGCTGTTACACTTACTTACACACACAAACACACTATATGTGAAGGAGAGCAGGGAAGAGCTCCTGAAATTGGTAGGCACTTGCAAAAATACAACAGGCCCTGCAGGTTTGCAATCTAAGGGATTGTGCATGTGATTCATTGTGTTTGGAGGAGAGGGAGTATTTTGTAGGAGAATTCAGGATGTGGAAGAGGTTGGGGAAGGACTGGGGTGTAAAAGGTCACATCCTCCAGTGCTGCTGTTTCCCACACCACCTTTTGCACTGCTTTACAGACGTTGCCATTCAAAATTCTCCATTTTATAAAGCAACTGGGGAGCAGTAAGAACTATTCAGCAGAACATTTTGGAAGGTTTAATTTTTCACATTTTAAATAGTTTCTGGAGTCAGTTTCGTTTTTACCCATCCAAGGATAAGGGTGGATTACAAGATGAAAGAAAGGTGACCTTAGTAAGTGAAAAGAGCTATAATGAAATGGAAAATTGTAAACTCCCCTTAAATAAAAATGCCAGCTCCCACAACAAAAAAGGAAGGAAGGAAGGAGTTTGTTTTTCACCAAGATCATCAAATTTTTGAGATTCATTGTAGCAGTGTTCAGGTGATTGCTTTAGATGCAGACGCTACCGAGACAGTAAGAAAAGGCAACAAATTTTCCCAAATCATGAACAATACATTGTGTCTGTGTGTCTCTAAACTCTACACCATTAGCTACTTCTGCTGCAATTATTCCTGTTTAGCATTTAGGGCTTTCGTTCCCTCTTAAGGATGATGTTCTACTATGGCAGTAATACGTTTTCCAGTTCTCAAGCAGCTGCAGCTCGAGAGATAGAAAACCTCTTACTTTTACACTAACGTCAAGGCCTTTTAATGTTACTCTGGCAGAATAAAACCATAATATACAAGACAATCTGGCCCTTAACTCAGGTAAAGCCTCCAAGGATATTGCAAGGGAAGTCTGTAATTGACCCTCCTAGGTGGCACTCAAGCACTGCACTTATAATTGAACCACTGGTATTTAGGAATCAACTCACAGTGGCATTCCGCTCCCTCTCTATACTTGACACAGGTGGAGCCCAGCGGAGTACACTCAACCACTTCCATTCATCCAGTTGCAGAGGTTCAGCCTCTCCTAAGATAGATGGGAATTTGGTGCTCTAAATGCCCAGGAGGGAAAATGTGCAGGAAGGAGGCTGAGATGGAAAGAAATACATTGCTGCTTTGAACAACAAGGTGGCCTAAAAGATCTGAACTGAGAGTTTTGAGGAAATGCCTTTATTTTCTGGCCACAGAGGGGATTAAGCATGGCCTGAGATACATGGACATGAAGGGGAAATGTGTCATTGGTAAGCATAACATAAGTAGAGTTGGCTGGCTACTGGTCCATCCAGCTAATAAGTGTCTGCACTGACTGGAAGTGGCTCTCCAGGATTTTTGGCAGGATCTTTCCCCAGTCCTGCTTGGAGATACTAGGGACTGAACCTGGGACCTTCTGCATTCAAGGCAGGTCCTCTGCTAAGGCCTTCCCATAACCAGTAAATCTCAAGTAATAGCTTGTCTGCACATGACAATGAGACATGCTCAAAGCACTTCACTTATGTCAGCTTGCAATCCTTACAACAACCTTGCAAGGTCAGCCTGCATTATCTCCCCCAGAATACAAATGGGGAGGTAAGTTTAAGGACAGAGAAGAAAGCCTAGCAGAGCTGAGACCTGAACCAAGGAGTTCCTGATTTTTAGCTCAGTTGCTTAGCCACTATACTAAATACATCAGATTGAGGAGGAGGAGCCTTGAGACAATATTGTGGGTTACAGGCAGAAAATGGTGAGGGTTTCCCCCCACCACAGTTTTGAATATGCTTCCACATTTTAAAAAACATTTCCCCACAAACAGAAAATGAGTGCAGGAGGTGGGATGCTCCCTGCTGTGCTAATTTTCTGCTTGCAGGGAGGGGCTTTTGTATATGTGTGGGATTCAAAAAAGATGAGTGTGAGGAAAATGTTGCCCCTCTAACCAGTTTTCAAACCTAGAGCAAAATGTTAATCAAGAGACCTACCAAGGCCATACTAAAATGTTAACTGGAAATCATTGGTAGAGCACCTGCTTTGATGCAAAAGGACCTGAGTTCAAGTCAGACTGAGAAAATATTCGTGTCTGAAACCCTTGAGAAATGTTGCCAGCCAGTATAGACCATATGGAGCTAGTATAGAATAAGGTACGTACCTTCCTCTATTTGCTAATGGCAAAACAGCTGCTAACCTGTTTCTAGAAGAATAATCCTTTCATTCATTAAATGTTTATATTTTGCTAGGAACTAGTAATGTTGGATTAATATAGATTTTGTATATGTTCAGCAGAGCTTCCACCACTCGGATTATACCTATGCAAAAGTTCTAGTAATCTGAATCCGAATGTGCTTCCTTCGTATAAATAGCTCTCACCCAAATGCTTGGCTAACTAACGGTTCAGATACAATGGTTGTTGTTGGTTAAAGTCATCTCAGGCTCACCTACCTGGGAGTGACTTTAACTGAACTCAGTGGAAATTGCTTCTGAGTAGACATGCATATGCAGTGCTTTTGGGGAGCAGGGGTACGCAGGGGTACGCATATCCCTAAACATTTTGTGAATCTAACGGAAGAATAAACTTTTTTTTTTATTAGTTTCTTCTCTAGCAGGATGAATCGTCAGTTCCGTTGCTACCCTCAATGGCGGGCTCATTTCCTTTCCTGGTGTTTCCTGAAGCAAGCGTTTAATGTGTGAAGCAGTGTGGAATGTGGATGTGTGGAATCAGGAAGATGTTAGTGCACACAACCTCATGCTAATATGGAAGTTACTGTGAGCTGTCAACTGTGTAATATGAGGTAATGCATGTTCTTTGTACTTTTGTCCATTTAAAATATTTATTTTTCCCAATTCGAATTATAAAATGGTGATTTTCTTGAGTCAAAATGAAGATACCTTTAAACATTATTGTTATTATTATTTCTTTTTTAAAAGCACTGTACATATGATTGTGCACTGGAGTTCTCTTTTTGCTCTCCTCAGGTCCTAGCTGAGGAAGAGAAATATTTCTTGCCCATTCTCATCAAGCCAGCCTTTACCTCTTTATTCCTCAGACTGTAAATGATTGGATTCAACATGGGTGTTACAATGCAATACAGCGAGGAAACCAAAGTGTCTACATCCAGGGAGTACCCTGAACTTGGCCTGTCGTAGTTGAAGTTGGATGTGCCGTAGAATATCACGACCACCATCAGGTGCGAAGCGCAGGTGGAGAAAGCCTTCGCTCTGCCCTCAGAGGAATTGATCTTCAGGATAGCACAGATGATGCGGATGTAGGAGACCAGAATAAAGAGGCAGGGGCTGAGCCCTATCAACGCACTGGCCAGGTGGAGCACAGCTTCATTCACAGAAGTGTCTGAGCAAGAGAGCTTCAGAAGCAAGGGGACATCGCAGAAGAAGTGGCTGAGCTCGTTGGACTTGCAGATGGTTAAGGACGATGTCAGGAGGGTGTGCACCAGTGAGTTTGTCAAGCCGCACATCCAGGAGAACCCAGCCATCTTGGTGCAAGCCCCCTTGCTCATGATGCTGGAATAATGCAAGGGGCTACAGATAGCCACGTATCGGTCGTACGCCATGACAGCCAACAGCACACATTCTGTCCCTGCGCAGGTAATGAGGGAGAACAGCTGGACAATGCATCCCGCATACGATATGGTTTTCTTTGCTCGGAAGAAGTTAGCCAGCATAACGGGGACTGTGGCAGAGATATAGCAAATGTCTAGGAATGACAGGTTGCTCAGGAAGTAATACATAGGGCTATGAAGGGTCGGATCTGTTCTGATCAGGGCAAGTATCAGAGCATTTCCCGCTAGAGTTACCGTGTAGATGACTAGGAATACTAAAAAGAACAGAACATAGAGGCTGGGGTGGTTTGTAAAGCCCAGGAAAATAAATTCGTCTACAAAGGTTTGGTTTTCCATTTGCTCAGGGGCCATTTGTAGAAAAGAAATGGAGCAGCCTTTTGAGATGGGAGAATGATCGACGTGTGTGAATGCTCAGAATGTGGAGTCAATCCGCTGTAAGCAATTTAGCAAAGGTTGGCATCATTTGGGTCCCAAGTAGCGTTTTGCTACAGAATTAACCCCACAATTATTAAATCACCAAGAGAAGGAGCAGGTTATACATAAGAACGTATAACCCAGTCCCTAGTAGCTGGTTACCTGTATGGAGGAGGGAAAAGAAACAAATGATGCCAACGCGAATGTGAGGATTGCTAGGAGCTAAAGGAATCGTGATCAAGAATAAGGACCCGTATGAATATAATTTACAGTAAAACTCTGCTATTCAATTATCAGCTAACACTTCCCATTATCCCTCATGTAGCCTTCATATTCATGTAATTTATTTTTTAAAAAAACATTCCTGTTTACTTCTTTCACTGCGTTCTACGGTGTTTCTATGGAGAAAAGCTGTAGCTGACTGGCAGAGCATCTGCTTTGCATGCAGAAGGTCACAGGTTCAATCCCCAGCATCTCCAGGTAGGGCTGGGAGAGACCCTGGTCTGAAATCCTGGAGAGCTGCTGCCCATCAGTGTGGACCAAGGTTAGCCAACATGGTGCTCACCAGATGCTTGGGCCAGAATTGCCAGTGGTCAGGGATTATGGGCGTTTTAGGACTGGAAGACACCATGTTGGCTACCCCTGGCATAGGCAATACTGAGCTACTACTGTTCTGGTCCAGGTCTGACCCACTACGAAGCAGCATTCCTAAATTCTTATGTTTTGCGGTTATTCCACGCACACACATGCATACCCTCTGACCTGCAGACTCATGATCTCTGCAGCTCGTTTTGGAACACCGGTGATCACATTTTGCCAATGTTCCATAATAAATTCCAATGAGTTCATATATTGATCCTGTGTATACGGAAGAGTGAGCAATTCTCACAGTTGCAAACAAAACATAACCCTGCTAAGCTTGAATATAAAGGACAAATCAGATTTAAGCTCCTTTCCTTGCATATCATGCCAATTTCTACTACCTAGTTACTCCTTGCATCACAAAAATTTAAATTTTTAAGCTGTGTTCCCTTATTTTAATCTTTTCTAATTAAATGGCATTGTGGTTCTCAATAGTATTCATTATTTGTTTTTGTTTTTTTAAAAATAAAATTTCTGCTTGCTAATGCTCATTTGAAAATTGAACGTATGAAATGTTTCAGACTTTTATATGAGAGGTTCTCTTCAGCCTTGGTTCTTTCTACTGCTCACTTCCACCCCAGATTTTTAAAATGCTTTTAAATAACTAAAACATCTGCAGTGCTGATGGTCAGCTCCAAGCTGCAGTTTTCCTTCTGATGGCTTATTATCTTGAAACCAGTCACAGAGCAGACAGCCCTCAGAATAGAGGCCACCTTCAGAGAACTGGCCTTGGTAAAGTATGTTGTATGGCACCCAGACTCAGGGGCCAAAATAACTTTGCTGGCCTTGGGTGGCCAACAGTGAGACTTGACTGTAGGGGTAATGCCATTTGCTGCTCTGAGGCAGGCTGCAAATTGTCCTGAGCCAGCTCTGGCAGCACATCACAAACCTCCATTTTAAAATATGGCCTCCTCAAGGAGACCATTTTAAATAATTCCTGAGGTACTCATTTTCAAGCAATAAGCTGGACAATTTTCTCTTTAGATGCAAGACAACAAAATTATGGTCTTCTTTTCCCAACTTATTTTTTTCCCTGTCACCCATATAGCAAGATAATTTATTTAGCTTCCACATCCTTGAAGCAAGATTAATTTTTAAAAATATCTTCTACCTCATAAATAATTTCCATGCACCACAGTTGTGCTAAATCTTTGTCTTTCCTTCTTTACCCTTAACACAGCATAGAAGTTGATCTTATTTCCTGAGTTTTTCCTTGTGTCCTACAGGGTGCATATTTTCTCATAAAAACGTAATTTCTACTAAATCAAAGATAAGGTTTCATGGCTGAAACTTATATTTATTGCCATTCTTTAGACATAACATCCATTTGGACATTTTCATGAGAAATTATTTTGTTTATCCCAAATAAAACATTAATGCAGCTTCTTACAGTTTGTGTGGGTGGGTGTTAACCCTGCATTTTCTCACAAAGGAGCAAATCAGACCCATAAGATGAACAGTCCCAAATCCAGAACCTATTAAGCTAGTCCTGTGAGCTCAAGGACACCTCAGACCTGTTTACAGTAATAAGCAGCCTCACTACTACCACTGCTCTGTCCTTTATGGCAAACTCTGTTTGAAATGAAGCGGTGTTTCAAAAGCAGCTGATAATAAGAGATAGCAGCCAATTGTTGGGAATAAGTCCAAAATTCTGTTGACTGACAGTCTCCCCAAGCAACTGTTTGGATCCATTGAAATATCTTTTAAACATAAAACCCATGGAGAAAAAAGGAGTGTTTAAGCATCTTCAACCTGATCCAGGAGGATCTACATTTTAATTGTTTTAATTTATATTTGTTGTTTGTTTATTGAGCTAATAGTTTTTATTAAGAATAAAAGAGCCACATTCATTCATGCCAAAGCCCTGTTTAGGGAAATTTTTAATGTTTGATGTTTTATCTCATTTTTAACATTCTGTTGGGAGCCGCCCAGAGTGGCTGGGGAAACCCAGCCAGATGGGCAGGGTAAAAATAAATTGTTGTTGTTGTTACACCAATATTCTGTTCTGATGGTAGCCAGATGCCTATGGGAAACCCATAAACAGGACTCAAGCACCAGAGCCCTCTCCCCTCCAGCAGTTTCCAGCAACATTGCATATTATATACAGTGTTACTGTACATCTTATATATTGTGTTTTTATTGTTATTGTTTGGCAGGGGGTTCTTTAATTTCCATTGTAAGCACATAACGCTGGTATGTAAATGTCTCAGATGATCACACAAACTTATATGTTTGCTGGACTGGGACCTGGGGGCATAAACTGGATTTCCATTCAGAGTCACACTTGAACTGGCAGTGGGGTGCACATTCTGACATGCATTCAGATGAACATCCCAATTCACACGTTACATGTTGCGCATTAACATCTGGTTTGTTTGCATGAACAGAGCTGGGTTGGAGCCCTTCTGGTTGCAGAAGAATGGTACTTGCCTTATCATGATGTACCAGGTCCAACACTATTCTACACTGACTGTCCATAGCTCTCCAAATCTCTCAACTAGTCCCCACAGGCATAACCTAGTCCAGCCTTCCCCAACTTGGTGTCATGCAGAACCTTTGGAGCCTAGCCCCTGAAGGCAGATCTATTGTCACTGGAAGTCAGAGATGGTTTGTGAGGCATTTATGGTTCTTCTTACAGAAGTCAAAGACATGCAGAAAAGAGTAAAAAAAGAAAGAAACCTGATGTGTACATGCAGAGGTGGTGTGCACCTGATACTTCACTGTTCCTTTGTCTCACAACACTGGAAGATATGCATGACCAGCCAAGACAAAGGTTCATGGTTCCTCATGGTTAGCTCAAGGCTATTTCTCACATAGACAAAGCCAAGCACAATGTATACAATATTCATTTCAAGTAGGATTCTTTATTGGGCTGAGTCAATGGATTGGATGCTTAAATTGGTGAGCCACTCTTGTAGTCAGAAAAAAAGAACCTATGCATCTTTTCATGTCTTTGTAAAAGCAAAAGCAAAAAAGACCACATACCTAACCGGATAGAATTATGCGATGCATTTAGGGTGCTTCCAGACTGCCAGCATTTTGTGGGAGGGAGTGTAACAAGCAGTGGAACTTTCCACTTGTGCAGTTAAAGTGGACCAAAGGAAGGGAAACGTCTGAAGCACTGAGAGGGGAAACTGGGAGCTAGAGGAAGATGTCCAATTTGAGAAGGCAAAAATGTCCACCGAGGAGAAAGAAACAGTGTTGTTGTGGGATGTGTTGCATGGATTGAATTCATTTAAACTGTCTTTAATATTGTGTAATATTGTGTTTTAATATTAATGTGGTGATTTAATTGTTGCAATCCACCCCAGGACCATAGGGTAAAGGGCAGGTAATGAATGAATTGTAACAACAACAACAACGTGTTTCACCTGTAGTCTTAGGAGGATCAGTCAAATAAGCTTCCATGAATGAAATGTTTAACTAGATTGCAAGATTGTGATCTAAACCTCGAGCCCCTTGGCATTCAAGAGTAAGTTCAAGGATGGTCAATGGCGCCATTCCTTAACCATCCCTACTTCTGGGTGAACCATCTGAGTTCAAAGATCCTTGCATGCAGCAGCAGGTTGCATGTATATGGCTGTTCACACAGATTTCATTTTGGGATAGATGGTTAGTACTGTTAACTCTTTTTACTCTGATTACTGTTGCAAGAGGGGAGGAAAAGGGACACATCCCTCTTCCCCAAACAGGTAATATCCGCTGCTGTCAGAGCCAACCATATTTCCCTGCTGTGTTCCTGGTCTTGTTCTTGAATGGGGAACTATGTGTATAGAGTATGTATATAATTGTATAGGGTGGTTTGACAAAGGAACCAATGACATAGAGGGGTCGTGGGCTTTCTTTCACTTTTCAAGGAGATGCTGGGCAGTCATCTGTTGGGGAATGCTCCATTTCTGCATTTCCTGCATAGAAGTTGGACTATGTTGCTTGCAAGACCCCTTCCACTCTATATGATTCTATAGATCTTGGATGAAGAAGTGCTGCAGAGGGACCCAAGTGAACAGCATTCATTTGCAAGCAAGGAACCTGATTTGGATGAGGAATCATGAATGTTTCTCAGTTTCTGCTTATGAATGGCCCTTGACGGATTGGGAAAGTAGGCTTGAATTGCAGCACCAAGATGCAATCCTCATAGGAACCTAGGAAGCTGCCTTAACAGTCCACTAGCTCAGCCCTGTGCACATCAGCTGCTAGTGGTTCTCTGAGATGAGCAGGCTGGGATCACTCCCTACCCTACCAAGAGATGTTGGGACCTTCTTTATGCACAGCAGATGCTTTACCACTGAACAATGGCCCTTCAAAATTGAACCTGGAGGTAAAACTCATGACTTCCAGTAGCTTAGATTGCAAACTCCACCTCCACAATGGCCATTCCGTTATAGAAATACTATTACAGATAGATCAAGCATAATTCATACATTTCATTCCTGATAGTCTGGTCCTAGGAAGAATGAGCCTAGAGTTCTATTGGCAGGATAATGTGACTTATCAATGTGAGAACCCAAAATGCTGTTAAGAAAGCTTACAGGTACCTACCTGAAATTGCTGTACTGTATTTACCAATGAACATCAGCATCGCTTCCTCTCAGGCTCCTATAGATTAATTCAGGAAGCACTATTTAACCGTCAGTCTAAGACCTGGGGGACATATTGTATTCAGAGAAGTATCTCAGGGACATATGCAAATAACAGGTAATTTAACTGTTTATTGCTTTTAAGGAAAACAGCAAAAATGACAAAAACATAAAATTTACCCATCTAGAGAATATACATATATATGTGATGAAAGCCTGGCTGCATTTAAAGTCAGCTGGCATTTTGCCATTGTTGCACTTGAATGAGAATTTCATTTACAGTGAATAATGATAAAGATGCTATTTAGGGTACAAAACGGATTTTATTTGAAGAACAGGTTTAGGGTATAATTTTCTAAGAAATAGCTTTTGCAATACTGTAAACTTCAGCTAAGGATACTACCAAAGCTTACATATTATTCTCCCATCAGCAATCTTCCACTTGCTCAGTTAATACTGATGCCCTGGAAATCCAAGTGTGTGTGTGATTGTGATGGGTTTGGCATTCTGAGCTTGAGCAGTAATGAAAATATGACTAAGATTTGGTTTTCCCATAGCTGTTTGGACTTCAGCATGACTACCGAACTGCATTTGAAGATTTGGGAGGTTTTAATATGTGGCAAGTTAATCTGTTTTTCATACTTCCCCCAGAAGCTGCCCAGAGTGGCTGGGATAATAATATAACAACAACAACAACAACAACAACAACAACAACAACAACAACAACAATCTTTTTCATATCATTTAAGCCCAAACATGCATTTAGGGTCTTAAATTTTAATTTTGTACCACATATTTTCATAGTGGAAGTGCTACTGTTGCAACCCACCTTAGTTTGAATGATGTGGATCCTGATGCACCAGCTGAAGACCAATTATCTATTTGATTGAAAATGACACTCTTCTATTTTCTGTAGCACATTAACAACACTCAAACATCTGAATTAAAGGATGTCACTTGAGAAGAGCTGTCATTTTCTCATGTAACGTAAAAAAAGTTCAAAGCTCAAATCCAAAACATTCTGTTTGTTTAGACCAGGCTTCCTCAACCTCAGCCCTCCAGATGTTTTTGGCCTACAACTCCCATGATCCCTAGCTAGCAGGACCAGTGGTCAGGGATGATGGGAATTGTAGTCTCAAAACATCTGGAGGGCCGAGTTTGGGGAAGCCTGGTTTAGACATTGCTTTCATTAGCTGCATTCTTGCTTGGTGCTGCTTACAGATACAGAGGTCATTCCCATCAAATTGCCACTCTACGGTATCTCCCCATTTAATTCAGGTCTACCATTTCTGCAGACTATCCACTATGTAACAAACAACAAGACAGAAATGGTAAATCTGGATTAGATGGGGTGGGTGGGTTTGTGGGATGGCATTTTGATGAAGACAACATTGTGTGATCACTGAAGGGAAAAAAATAAACTTGCATGCATGAACATCTTAGGCTGTATGAAGAAGAATAAGTGTTGTGGCCATGATTCTAGAATCCACGATGTGCTTGCATGAATATACATCTGAATGGCTTATTATATTATTATTATTTAATCACACGTTTATCCCTCTCTTCCACCAAGGAATTCAGGGCAGTATAAATGGCCCTCCCATTTTTTTCTTACAACACCAACCCTGAGAGGTACAGGAGAATCTGGTCCAAGACCACTCAGTAAGTTTCATGGCTCAGTTGGGAGCTGCTGCTCCAGCAATTGTAATCCTTGTACCACATTGGTTCTTATGAAATTGCTGTTTGTGTATTACATTTGTCTCACTCTTTTCCTCCAAGGAGCTCAGAGTGACAGGGAAGCTTCAGAACAGCCCTGTGAAAAGGAGAGTTGTTAGAGGAGCTTCTGAGCAGGTGGCTTCTAATGCTACCCAGTATTGTTTTTCGACTGTAAGTACCAGGAAGAACTTTGCAGTTGGCCTTTAAGCGTATTCCAACACTTGGGAGCTTGGGGCTGCAGCTGAATTGCTCATCAGTTCTGAACTAACAAACTGCTAAAAGGATGTCTTTACCACATCTGCTCAGTCATTATGGCTTCAGTGTCTGTATCTACTGTCCCCAGATTTAAGCTGCATGTGTTACCACCACCACATAAGAGAAGTAGCAGCAGAGCTTGCAGAAACAATTGAATTTGTTAATATTTATTCAAAATAAATAATTTCAGGGGGGAAGTGGAGAATTATTCACAGCAGGCATCTAAGGCCAGATATCATCTTTCCAAAGAGATGCAAGCTTTCACTGTCTTTTGCAAACACACACTGTATTTTCTTTCTAAAGGCAGGGAGTTGGTTATCTTAGACTTATCCAATTCACAAAATGCACCTCTGAGGCAGTGTCGCTCATAGTGCAATTCCACATGTCTGCCATCCCCATTGAGTTCAACAGAGCTTACTTCTCTGCAAGTGGCCTGCGAGTGATCCAGCTGGAGAACAGCCTTTACCAAAGGTGTCGTGGGCTTTGAAGACACTCAAATACAAGGACGCAAGGGAGAAATGTGCTAAGAGGAAGCCACGCTTGGCAAATCCACACTGTGATCGACTCCTGCCTGGAAACCAATGTCCCCACTGTGGAAGGACGTGTGGATCCAGAATTGGCCTCCACAGTCACTTACGGACTCATTGTTAAAACCGTGTTTATGGAAGACAATCTTACTCGGCTATGAGTGATCGCCAAAGAAGAAGAAGGATTGCAGCCTAAGTGACTCAAATATAAAACCACTGAAGGAACTGCATGAAAATACAAATGCAGCACAGAATGTTCCTTGAACTTTACTGCTTTTATATTTATGACTTTTTTGTTTCTTCGAGTAAAGATGTAAGAAGAAGTTGAATTTGACTGAAGATCAGATTTACTGCTTAATATTCATGCTAAAACTAAGGGCTGATCTACTTGCACCAACACACTCATAAACAGTCCTAGTCCTCGGATGGTTTTTTATTAAAACTCCACAGAATAATCTAGCCAGGTTTCAAGTAGGGTCTTAATCCAGAATTAGGAGATAGAAAGGCAATGGCGGATTTAGTATAAGCTACGAGCAGGGGTACCTTTACCTTTACTTTACTAAAACAAGCTATAACTTAGGGCCCCACTCTCTTGGGGGCCACAAAAAAAATTAAAGGAAAAAAACCTGGATGTACATTTCTAAAATATAAGATTAAAAACTAATAAAATGGCTTTAGATAAAAACTAATAAAATGGCTTTAGATAAAAACTAATAAAATGGCTTTAGGTTTCCCCAGTAGTAATGTATGGAAGTGAGAGCTGGACCATAAAGAAAGCTAATTGCCGAAGAATTGATGCTTTTGAATTATGGTGTTGGAGGAGACTCTTGAGAGTCCCATGGACTGCAAGAAGATCAAACCTCTCCATTCTTAAGGAAATCAGCCCTGAGTGCTCACTGGAAGGACAGATAGTGAAGTTGAGGCTCCAATACTTTGGCCACCTCATGAGAAGAGAAGACTCCCTGGGAAAGACCCTGATGCTGGGAAAGATGGAGGGCACAAGGAGAAGGGGACGGCAGAGGACCAGATGGTTGGACAGTGTTCTCAAAGCTACCAGCATGAGTTTGACCAAACTGCAGGAGGCAGTGGAAGACAGAAGTGCCTGGCGTGCTCTGGTCCATGGGGTCACGAAGAGTCGGACACGACTAAACGACTAAACAACAACAACAAGATCCATAAATTACTATATTGCATATATTCAACACAAAAAACAGTGACAATTTGTTGTTGACAAAGGACAGCTGCTTAGGGCCTCATCAAACCTAAATCTGGCCCTGTAGAAAGGTCTAGTAAAGACAAAATCTGCTTTTGTGTCTGATTATGAAGGCATGGAATTTACGCATCTCTTTCTTTGCTTATTTAACTCAGGGGCCTAGTCATTCCGTTGCAATTTGGAACCCTGGGAATGGACATATTCCAACAGGTAATCATTCAGGCACATCCTGTTCTTCATCTTCTGAAGTGCAGGGTTTCCTCTGCAATGACATCAAATCTATGGAAATGTTTGAGCTATGTAAATACTCCTAGCAGTTGCAGTTAGATTTCACCCTGTTCTTTCATTATGAGAAAATTTCCAAAATGTCTGATGGGATTTTAATTTCTTGAATTTCTAAAGGTTAACCTTCTAACTTGAAATAATTTGACCCAGTAGAATAAAGCTCTGGACAATTATACACACAAACAAAAACAATGCCGCTGCTTTATGACTTTATTAGCACACATTACAAGGTCCCTGTCAGAATTAGAGCTCTGTCTCATTCTCTCTTTTGAAGCAAGCACACTTGAAAATGTCAGGCACTCCCAACTATAGCAGCTTGCAGTGCTTATATATCTCAATGAAAAGTTTCGATAAATAAGGCCATAAAATTGGGTGTTGAAAGGTCATATGGTTTGACCATCAATGTATCTAAGCAGTAGTCACATTGTTCACTTCAGTGTAAAGTTGTTACTGTTTGATTTTCGTCCCCCACCCGCCTGCCGCCCCACTTTTTTAAAAAAAGAAAACGCCAATCATTTTGTATGTCAGAATGGAAAGGAAGGTCTCTGGAGTTCTGTCTTGATGTTCCTGTCTGCAGCACAACTGCATTCCTTAATGAATGCTCAGGGCTCTATTTCTAATTTTGGAATTGAGTAAAATGAATTTGCTGCAATTCTCAATCACTGGGGTATAATCTTAATGTACTTCCCCCTACTGTTTATGTCTTTATGCAAACAGTGTCTCCTTAACAATGCCCATTGCAGCTAATTTGCAACTACAGATCTCAAAAATATTGTCTTCTAAAGTTTTAATAGTGCCCCATGCAACTTAATTATCCATTATTGGCAGCTTCTCTCCTGGGGTGATTAGTTGGATGAAGCTAGTGAACTTTGAAACTGCAAAATCTCAGATGAAAAGCTGATTAGTTTATTTAGCAAGAGACTGGGATAGGAGGGAATGATGGGACTCCCTCGACTCATCTTTGATCAACTTGTTTTCTCTATGGCAGGCTATTTCTTTGCATGGAAGAATCTCATTTAAAGTTTTGTTGGAGAGTTCTCCCTAACTGGAACAGTCCCTGTGTAAAGTTCACATGAATATGAATGAAAAATGAATTCATCCATTCATCAGTGTACTTTTCAGATTCTAGTCTCTTCTTCTTAATAGGTCTCCTGATGTTACCGAAATCCATTCCGGGCACTCTGCAAGGCTGCCCATTTCCTCTCAAGTTCCTGCCAGCTGAAGTGGTTTATCATGTTTTGATTCCCAAAAGGAAAAAAGGATAATTGAAAATCAATGTGGAGTCACATCAGGGACATTTTTTTGACATTATGATACTCTAGTTAACTCTATTTACATGCAAAAGACAGATGGCGATAATAGATTGCTATGTCCCAAGAAAGTTAAGACCTTGTGAGATTAGACCACAGAATATGGTGATATATTAAAATAAATGAAACAAGAGTGGTCATTGAGATTAGCGGTCTAAAATCTTGCATCTTGTCTAGACAAACAATAATAATAATAATAATAATAATAATAATAATAATAATAATAATAATAATTTATTATTTGTACCCCGCCCATCTGGCTGGGTTTCCCCAGCCACTCTGGGCGGCTTCCAACAGAAATGAAAAATACAATAAAATGTCACATATTAAAAACTTCCCTGAACAGGGCTGCCTTCAGATGTCTTCTGAATGTCAGGTAGTTGTCCATCGCCTTGACATCCAGTGGGAGGGCATTCCACAGGGCAGGCGCCACCACCGAGAAGGCCCTCTGCCTGGTTCCCTGCAACTTGGCCTCTCGCAGGGAGGGAACCGCCAGAAGGCCCTCGGAGCTGGACCTCAGTGTCCGGGCAGAACGATGGGGGAGGAGACGCTCCTTCAGATATACTGGACCAAGGCCATTTAGGGCTTTAAAGGTCAGCACCAACACTTTGAATTGTGCCCGGAAACGTACTGGGAGCCAATGTAGGTCTTTCAAGACCGGTGTTATATGGTCTCGGCGGCCGCTCCCAGTCACCAGTCTAGCTGCCGCATTCTGGATTAGTTGTAGTTTCCGGGTCACCTTCAAAGGTAGCCCCACGTAGAGCGCATTGCAGTAGTCCAAGCAGGAGATAACCAGAGCATGTACCACTCTGGCAAGACAGTCCGCAGGCAGATAGGGTCTCAGCCTACGTACCAGATGGAGCTGGTAAACAGCTGCCCTGGATACAGATTTGACCTGTGCCTCCATGGACAGCTGTGAGTCCAAAATGACTCCCAATACAATCCAACACATGCCTACTCAAAGCAACACCCTCAGAATTCAATCGACTTACTCCCAAGTAAGTCTGCATTAACTTTAAAGCCTAAGTATGGCTAACTTACTGGTTCATAAATATTCCTTATGAATTTAAAAGAGGAAGCAATATGGAGATATATATATACCAGTATTGCTTTCCAATATTGGGTCTGGTGACTTCTGTTTTAGTGTACTGTATCTGAAGAAGTGTGCATGCACACGAAAGCTCGTACCAATAACTAACTGAATTGGTCTCTAAGGTGCTACTGGAAGAATTTATTTTATTTTTTTTATTTATTTTGTTTTGTTTCAATATTTAAACGTTTACTCAGAAGTGCCACTTAGGCCAATGGTACAGTTGTAGCCTTAAATCAATCTCTCCCCCCCTTTTTTGGCCTCAGTGGGACAATTCTGCAGAGCAGCATACATGGCTTTCCCCCACCAACTATTGCTTTTACCATAACCCTGTGAGGTAGGCTAGGTGCAAGGTCTTAGAATCATAGAATCATAGAGTTGGAAGAGACCACAAGGGCCATCGAGTCCAACCCCGTGCCAAGCAGGAAACACCATCAGAGCACTCCTGACATATGGTTGTCAAGCCTCTGCTTAAATACCTCCAAAGAAGGAGACTCCACCACACTCCTTGGCAGCAAATTCCACTGTCGAACAGCTCTTACTGTCAGGAAGTTCTTCCTAATGTTTAGGATAGAAAACATCTTGTTTTAGTGCCTTCTGGGCATTCTATTTTTAAAGCACACTTGAGTCCCTGATCCTCTTTTTCCTCGTATGGAGCATCTTAGCATTCACCCTTTTTTTTTTTACAGAGAACTGACTGTCAAGTGTGGCCCACGGTGCCTAGTGTTCAGGATTCCCTTTGAGAAGGAGCGCCGAAGACGCGCGCTCTGGATTGTTCCGCGCTCCGACTCGCCTCTGCGCATGGGAAACGGCGTTGGCTGACCCGTTTGCTCGCGCTTGTGACGAGGACAGCCAGTCTGAGCCCACCGCCGATCCGATGCTACTGGAACGGCTTGCCGGCTTCCTTACGGAGCTCGGGGAAGCCGCCGTTTTACGTACATTAAGCACCATTGAACCCAGAGCGATCAGCTGCAAGTAAACAGTGGTTGCAAGTGAAAAGATTGGTTTGCATAAGGCTGATTTGCACAGGCCTCGTTCCTTCTCCGTTGGGCTCGGTCAGAGGACAGAATCATCCTGCTAGTCGGACAACGCGAAGCGCATCAGCGGCGGATTAATATGGTTTCCAGCTATTGTATTTTTAAAAAATGAACAGTTTCTGTAATGCTCCCCCCGCAGATCTCAGCTCTGGTGGTTCCAGTAGGTCCTCTGAAGTGGTCGTGGCCCCAGATAAAGAGCCTTATCTTATTGTTCACGCCTACTTTTGTGCATATTGACTACTCGCAAGCAAGCCCACTGAGTTCAATGAGGGGGGCGTAAATGCGCATCGGAATATTTGCAATCGTGCAAACGCGTCAGAGACATCTAGGGCGCAATGCTGCCCACGCTGACTTTTCCAAGAGGCTTACTTCCGCGTAGACATGTAACTGTGTACTGCTACTCGCCGATGATAAACTACAAGCCCCATAAATCAGAGCGGCACAGCAGGGACGTAATTTTCGCGCCTGCGTAGTTAAGGGCTGGAGGCGCGGTGGGAGCAGAGGTTCCGTCCTTTCCGTTGCTCAATGAAACCTTCCTAATGGAGCGCCGGAGCTTTTGATGGTGCTGCGCAAGCGCTGTGGCTGGAGCTGGCACGATGGAGCGTCCGCGGCTGCTACAAGTTGCAAGCCTGTTTCTGTTTGTTCTGTGCTGGGGGAAGAGCTCGGCTGGTGAGTCTGGAGTAAATGCCGCCGGGATCCTGCTTTGCAGAGGAGTCGCGCCCCCCGTTGGCATGGGCGCAGCTCCGGCGCGCCGCTTTCTTGTCCTTGCTCCTCGTTGTTACAGCTTTGTTAACAGTAGGCTGCTGTGTGTGTGTGTGTGTGTGTGTGAGAGAGAGAGAGAGAGAGCGACCGACCTATAAACACCGGCGTAGAAGGGTCTTGCAATCTTGGATCGTCGCCTCCGGTCCCGGTTCTGGCCACATGGAGCGATGCGTGCCCAAAGGCAAAACTGATACTTCCTAAGTGGCTCCCTTCTCTTTGTCCCGCAGAAATTCTGAAGTCTCCGAGAACTTCCTTGCTTAACTGCTCAAGAAGTGCTGCTGCGGCTGCTGGTGGGGGCAGTACTGTTCAGCAAACAGGAATTGATTTTCCCGACTTAAAATATTAACTGCTTGTGTGTGTGTGTGTGTGTGTGTGTGTGTGTGTTTGGGGGGGGGGAGGAAGGAAGGAAGGCCCTGATGAAGCTCATACCCTTAAAAAACACATGGGGGTCTTCTTTGTCTTGGAACTTGTGTTTGCCCCTCCTGCCAGAGTAATGGCAAAGCGGACTTGCAAGCAAAATGAAATGAGTGTCTCAATTTTAGACACTCTTGGAGTGCACTGTTTTCTTCAAACATTTGGGAGTAAGGGTAAAGTTGCTCTTGCAACATTAATATGTCAGAACTTGTGACATGCTACACAGTCCACTTCTGCTGCTGATAGCAGACTTTTTGCGGGGCTTGGCATTCTCTTCCAAAGCTCCAACCCATGCATCTCAGTCAGGCAATCTGGTCTAGAAATGGAAGGATGTGCATGGATTGAACAGCAGCATTTTTTTTATTTAAAAAGAACCCCTTCACTTGGTGTAAGTGTACGAACTCAAACATGGGACGCGGGTGGCGCTGTGGGTTAAAGCCTCAGCGCCTAGGGCTTGCTGATCGAAAGGTCGGCGGTTCGAATCCCCGCGGCGGGGTGCGCTCCCGCTGCTTGGTCCCAGCGCCTGCCAACCTAGCAGTTCGAAAGCACCCCCGGGTGCAAGTAGATAAATAGGGACTGCTTTCTAGCGGGAAGGTAAACGGCGTTTCCGTGTGCGGCTCTGGCTCGCTGGCCACGTGACCCGGAAGTGTCTCCAGACAGCGCTGGCCCCTGGCCTCTTGAGTGAGATGGGCGCACAACCCCAGAGTCTGGCAAGACTGGCCCGTACGGGCAGGGGTACATTTACCTTTACCTTTTTACTAACTCAAATAGGCAAAACAGTTTTAATGCCTGCCTTCTTTTTCCTGTGGTGCAATCTATGCGTGCTAATTCAGAAGTAAGTCCCCACACCATGTTCAGTGGGCTTGCTTGGGTAAGTCAGTGTGTTTTAGGACTTATTTATATATTGAATTTCTATCCTCTTCCTTCCAAAGGAGTCCAGGGCAGTAAACAACAAGAGCTAAATCAATAAAAACATCCGAAAAACAATTCCACAGATTGGGCAAAATCTCAGCCTAAAAGGCTCGTTGACAGAGGAAGGTCCTTGGTAGGCGCTGAAAAGACAAGGAAGCAGCACCTGACTGATATTCAAGGATTGTAACTTTTTTATGCTGCTGAAGCTGGGTTTCTGGGTTTAAAGCAGCTTTCTTGTAAGACAGGCTACCCTTTCATCACTAGATTAGGTCTCAGAAACAAGCCTCCCACTATACCAGTCTCATGTGGAAATGTGTTGCCAGAAAGCTACAAAACAAAGACCCTCAACCTCCCACATCGTTGCTGGTCTGAAGGTCCATGAAGTTACCACCTTGCTGAAGCTAAACAGATCTAGGCCTGGTTAGGGCCTGGATGGGTGGCCTCCTAGGAGCAACATGCACCACCTTCAGTTCCATGACAGAAGAAAGGCTGGAAGGAAATAGAATTAAATAAATATACAATAAAATCCTTCCCTTCCTCCAAAGACTTCAGGGCAGTATAAATTAATGATAGAAGAAAGTTGACAAATACTCATTACTGAGAAATGCAACTCTTTGAGAAGGGATTCAGTAAGGAAATACCATTATACATATAGGGGAGTGTTGAGAAGTTCTGGAGGGCAAATAAATGGTGGGGGAATTTGGCCAGGTCCCCCCACAAGGGATTCACAGCATTTTCCTTGAAGGTGCTGTGGTTAAGTCACTGAACAGGAGGCTGGATCCAGATTCATTCTCAACACACAGGACAAAGCCTTGGCTACCCTGCCTTGATCCTGTGTGGGTGGGCAGTGGGACCCCTTGATGATTGTATCAAGATTGTCCAGAATTTAACCCTTATGTATCTTTCAGATACAAAATGGAGCAAATTCCTGGTTCAGATAGACAGAGCTGTGGAGAACTACAAACCATGTATGCAGGCAAACTGCAGCTGTCATCAAAGGTAAGGGGCCGGCATCTCTCACAATCCAGTTAATATTTACAGTGTGATATAACTCACCAACTCAAGGTTGAAGGTGTTACCCTAAGTATGCTGAATTATAAGCACCTCATGTTATTGGGGATCATTTGCAACAACCTCGTTATTGGGAAGCAGATGTTGTGTGCCAAATCAGACCTGACACCATTTACACAGTTAATAATTGTGACAATTTCTTTTAAAGAATAAATAGCATGGGTGGTGCCCTGCTTGAGATTGAGAACAGATGCGTGGGTTAATCCATCTGAGGTCCCAGTCTGGATTAGCACCTGCCACTGGCTTTTAACAATTTTTGCACATGCAGTTTGTTCACACAGTTGCTAACTGCATGGCATGTCTAGTTGGAACTTGTGCTGTCTTGAAATAGTAATATTTAACATTGCAACCACCACCACCTGTTTATGAATCGCTTGTTACAGATGACAGAGCCTCACAGTGATAAAGCACTAAACACAACAGAATATCAGCTTGAAATATAGCACCTTAAAATGTCAATCCATTTTTTTTAAATGATATTTATTGGACTTAAAATGTCAATCCACAGTCAATCAGATGAAGGATGGTATACCAAATTAATAAATAACAACTATAACACAGAAAAATCCCCCCAACACAGAATTGAATTAATATTCCGATATTAATTCCTATATTTAATATTTAATGACACAGGGTCATTAAAAATAGGTTCTGATTATTTGTGTATATCTATTGACCAAACATAGAGAGTAAATATAGCGTCTTTGTTGGAAGTATAGTAATATTGTTACTAGGTGGACCCAGTGGTGTTAATAGTTTAAAGTAGCTCCCTGTTTCAGCTCCCCCCCTCTCTCTCTGTGCAAGGCAGCAAGTTCAGTATTCCACTAAAGTGATTGTATTGAACCATCCCATGCTAAAATCCCTTCCTGGAATGACTTAGCTCTTTATACTAATTTTCCTTAATGTGTTTAATGATGGGTGGAATCTTTCTTCCCTCAGAGTTAGGGAACAGGACTTGGCTCCCTTCCGAGAGGGGATCTCCGAGGAGCTGCTGTCAGAAGCAATCAGTCGAAGGCTTGGGACGCACTACCAGATCATTGAGAAGAAGTTGTACCGTGAACATGATTGCATGTTCCCTGCAAGGTGAGAGCAATACGGAATGTATCAGAGAGAGAGAGAAACAGGAAAATCTCCCTAGCCTCCTTAACCTATGGGTCACTGAGCAGAAAACATTTGAAAGGGCTAAATTCCAGTGTAAGAGGAAGAAACTGATGAGGCATTGCTTTGCCTGAAATGTAGAAATTGCATTTGCTTTTGTGAGAAATCAATATTGACATGGCACTTTAGTTGTACGAGGGGGTGATGCGGGTTAGAAGCTGAAAGAAATCGGCAATAAATGCCTCTTGGGAGCAAGGATAATGGAAAGGGATAACTTGCTGAGTTGTCTAAAAACAGTTGTTTGGGTGTCAGAAGGAGCTTGTGTCTGCGCCCAGCTTGGTTTATAGTCGTAGTAAAGAGCAAACAACACCAGCATTGCAATGTGTCCCTATTGCTTTCCTGTTTCATTTCAGTTCCTGGGCTTTTTGTGTGGTCATGCTGTTCCTATGGGTATAACAGCCTTTCTCTGTCCTCTGTTTGGCTGCTTCCCTTCAAGTCTATCTAGAGAGACCCCATTAGCCTTTTATCAATTGCCTTGCATTCAACCAACTATTTCCTTCACCATCTCTGCTGCTTGCGTGGTGTGCCTTCATTCAAGTCTTGGTCTTCAAGACACGGACACTTTACCTTCAGTGTGGTGTAGTGGTTTGGGTGCTTGACTAGGGTTGGTGAGACCTATGTTCAAATCCTCACACAACAGCAAAACTCAACTAGAAGACATAACCTACCGTACGGGGAGGATAAAAGTGCAGGCTGGGGAGGAAAACCTGTAGTTCTTGAGGGAAGGAGTAATACAAAAATAATGGGTGGGAGTCAACAAAGTTTTACACAGAGTAGGTCCATTGTAATTAAAGGGACAAACTTAGTCACATTCATTAATTTTAGTGGGTCTACTCTGAGTAACATGCAGTTGAACGCTATCTGTGATAGAAAAAATGCTATATACACATTCTCAATAATCCTTACAGCATCCCTCCAAATCCAGTTAGTGTAATTTTTCTTCTGTTGAATTGTATGGAGCCCTATACAGTGGTGCCCCGCAAGACGAATGCCTCGCAAGACGAAAAACCCGCAAGACGAAAGGGTTTTTCGGTTTTTGCGACGCTTCGCTAGACGATTTTCCCTATGGGCTTGCATCGCAAGATGAAAGCCCATAGGGAAATCTCGGGGACCTTTTTTTAAATGCTGGCGGTGGGGAGCAAAGCCTTTTTCCCCCCTCCGGACTTCAGAAGAGGTCCAGGAAGGCCGGCGGGGGCGAAAGGCTTTGCTCCCCACCGCCAGCATTTTAAAAGCGGTCCGGGATAGCAGGGAAGCGCTTCCCGCTATCCCGGACGGCTTTTGAAGGCAGGTCCAGGACCTCTTCCCAAGGCGGGCGGGGGGCAAACGTCTTTGCCCCCCCTGCCTGCCTAACCGGGGGCTTTTAAATCGCCCCGGGACTGTCCGGGGCGATTTAAAAGCCCCCGGACGGCTTTTGAAGCCTCCCCCCGCCGCCCGGCATCGGGGCATCGTCCCGATGCTGGGCGGTGGGGCAGGAACGCCTCCCCCCGCCGCCCGGCTTCGGGGCATCGTCCCGATGCCGGGCGGCAGGGCAGGAACGCCTCCCCCCGCCGCCCGGCTTCGGGGCATCGTCCCAATGCCGGGCGGCGGGGCGGGAAAGCCTCCCTCCGCCGCCCGGCTTCGGGGCGAGAAAGCCTCCCCCCGCCGCCCGGCATCGGAACGATGTCCCGAAGCCCGGCGGCGGGGCGGGAAAGCCTGGGCGCGCTTGCAACTCTCCGCAAGGAGCGCTCCCGCTGCTTGCGGAGAGGTCCACGCCTGTCCTGGACCTTTTCTGAAGGCAGGCGGGGGGGGCAAAAGTCTTTGTCCCCCCTGCCTGCCTTCCCAGGGGCTTTTAAATCGCCCCGGACAGCGGAGAAGTCCTCCGCGATTTTAAAATGCCGCCCGCCAGAAGAGGTCGGGGGAAGGCGGTTTCCATAGGAACGCATTAATTGATTTTCAATGCATTCCTATGGAAAACCGTGCATCGCAAGACGAAAAACTCGCAAGACGAAGAGACTTGCGGAACGAATTAATTTCGTCTTGCGAGGCACCACTGTAAGTGCAAATGTGAGGCAGAGGAAGACTGCTGAAGGGGAGGTGGGGAGTTTCTTTCTTGGGACCACCTGGGAAGTTTGTGGGTGAGGCTCAAGCTCAGGACTTATTGACTCTTAACTCAAGCACTTAACACTGGTGTATCCCTCCCATCTCATGCGGGTTGTTCTCTGAATCTTTTTGAGCTTATTTTCACAATATAACTGAGTTTAAGGTATCAGTCCTTACAGCACAGAGTCCTAACATATGGACAAGTAATTCCATCGACATTGTCTATAAAATTGTCAAGCATTCACCCTTAGGTAGCCAAAACAGCACTGCCCATGCACAAGGAGGTGATATTGGCAGACTTGGGGGAAACTGCTTTGAGGTTCCATTACAATAAATCGGTAAGGATATTTACTTCAATAGAAACGGAATAAAACCCCAATATTTGCATAAGTACAATTTTGGCATCTGTCTGTTTCATGACACAATGGAAAGAGTTTGCTATCAGGGTTAAAGTCAAACCGTTGGAGAGTTACAGTGCCTGCTGTGGCTGTAGAGACCGATACGGGAGAGACATGTTTCATTGCAGCTGGGGCAGATGAAAGCATCCAGTTATCCTGCTGCAGATGCACCATGGTGTTTCTTCTCTCTGCTCTTCTCCTAGCGGTGATTTCTCCTCTGGTCACGGCTGTGAATACATGACCTGTCTGTCTGTCTTCAGGCACTACAGTTGTCTGCAAGGGATTCCCACACACCAGGGTTGATGTTGATGTCATGTTTTCAGACATCTTTGTAACACAGAGTTGGTCTGCCAACAGGCCTGGTGCTTGAAGCCAGCTCCACAAAATGCATTAGTACGTATTAGTTAGTGGCCAGAGCACACTAACTATCTTTTGCAGGAGAAATCTGAAAACTGAGTAGGAAGGGAAATGAAATGGAGGATGATCGATGAAGGCATGGCTGGGACTTCATTTCCTTACAGGTCTCACTTGGTATGAGTAATTCTCAAGGCCACCCCTTGCACGTATTGCTATCCACAGGTGCAGTGGGGTTGAACACTTCATTCTTGAGATCATTAACAACCTCCCGGATATGGAGATGGTGATCAATGTGCGAGACTACCCCCAAGTGCCCAAGTGGATGAAACCAAAGATACCCATCTTCTCCTTCAGTAAGGTGAGAGAGCTCCTTGGTCATACTTGGTGGGGACAGCTAATACACTTATTTGAATATCTTGCATTACGGAGATATTTTGCAGGAACTAATGTGCTTCTGTCTGTCCATTTTCTGAAAGACGTTGGAATACTATGATATTATGTACCCTGCTTGGACATTTTGGGAAGGCGGACCAGCTGTTTGGCCAATTTATCCAACAGGCTTAGGACGTTGGGATCTAATGAGAGAGAGCCTCAAAAGGTATGTTTCTGGAGAGAAGGATGAAGCTTCACTCCTCAGTCTGACGTGCGTTTCCTAAGAAATCAATCATACTTTGTAAGATGGAAGTATGCATGACATCATAACTGGCAGTGATCCACAAGCTTTGTAAGTTGTGAGGGACATCTGAGCTAGCTGAGGCTGCGGCCCTATGCCCACTTACCTGCGAGGGAGCTCCATCAAATCCAATGGGACTAACCTCTAAGTACACATGTATGGGATTGCACTGCTAATTTGGGGGGCTTTAAACAAGCCAAATTGGTGGAAATCCAAACAGGAGTTAGCATATGGGGCAGCAATGACTTTGCAGACATCCAACCGTAAGATGCAAGAGTTTTGGTATTTTTGTGAGTGTCTGTTAACTGGAACTTCAGCTTCTCTGTATAACAACTCGAACTTGCTACGATCCCCTCTTTTTCACAGCCTTTAATGGCATAGAGGCTGCCATCGTTGCTTTCTAGAACATCCTGCAGTGATGGAAATAAATACATTGATTCCCAAATATGACACAAACTGACCAGTTTCTCTCCAGTGTCATCAATTTTAGATGTGAAAGAAGTGGCACATTAATCAAATGGTAAAATGCCTTGCTAGAATAATGGGTGATGCAACTAATAGCATGGAGCAGAGTTTGTTTAGTTGAGGTTACTTAACCTAAAACCAAGAAGGGATTCAGAGAAATAGGATGGATTTCTTTGCTTCTCTTACTAAGGTGTTATATGTTCATGTTTTTAACATCATGTACTGATCAAACTCTCCTTAGCTCTGCAGAAAAATGGCCCTGGAAGAAGAAAATTTCGAAAGCCTATTTCCGAGGGTCCAGGTAGGTTAGCTCAGTTCCCACTTCGTAACACTGATATACTACCAATGATTTGTATAGTGATAAAACCAGGGCATTAACAAGACTAGGGCTATGTACTGTGTTGCCCAGGAAGATTTAATGTTTACAAATGATATAATCAGGGCTCCAACACATTCTCAACAGGGGTTGATATTTTAAGTTCAGAACAGGGCGATTGTTACCTAGTAAAACAGCTGTTGTTGTTGTTGTTTAGTCGTTTAGTTGTGTTCAACTCTTCGTGACCCCATGGACCAGAGCACACCAGGCACTCCTGTCTTCCACTGCCTCCAGCAGTTTGGTCAAACCCATGCTAGTAGCTTTGAGAACACTGTCCAACCATCTCGTCCTCTGTCGTCCCCTTTTCCTTGTGCCCGCAATCTTTCCCAACATCAGGGTCTTTTCCAGGGAGTCACAAAACAGCTGTACTATGTACTAAAACAGCTGTACTATGTACTACAACATTCTCAATTGTTGATCGTCTTTCCTGCATTCTGGTAACTATTAGTGTGCAGCCACTGTTCCAAATATTTTACTCAAAACATACACAAAACAAAAGACCCTCAAATGATTTACATATACAAGATACAGAGCAGCTTTGGCTTTGCTGAGGTGGAGGAAATGCTAGTTTCCTGCACATCTTGTTCATGTTCTTCTCTGCTTTATTATATTCAAGCAGAACTTTCATACTTTCTTGATGACAGGATGACTTGTGGGTTTTTTGCTTTGTGTGTTTGGATGCAGTGAAGAAGCAAAAATACATTATAGATCTTCTGTATCTCAGGGGTGGAAAACCTGTGGCTTTCCAGATGTTGGACTAGAGTTCCCATCAGCCCCAATGAGCATGGTCAGTGGTCTGGATGATGGGAGTTGTAGTCCAGCAACATCCGGAGGGGTAAACATTCCTCACACTCTCTTATATCTGCAATGATGTGTTATGTATTCATCTAATTATTGATGGGGCTCAGCTTCCTACCATCGTTTCTGCGGCATATCAGTAAATTAAATAAGTTTGTCTTCCATGGAGAACATCGTTTAACAGATTTATGTGTGGTTTCACTGGTAGGACAAGTTCAGAGCGGGATCCCCTCATTCTTCTTTCTCGAGAAAATCCAGACCTTGTTGACGCAGAGTACACGAAGAACCAAGCCTGGAAATCCGAAAAAGTAATTACTCTTGAAGGCAGCTCTTTCCTTTCTCTTAGAAAAGGGGTGTTCTGTTGTTTCAAAGTCTGGCTTCAGCAGGAAGAGAGCCACTGTTTTTCAGGACACATTCATAAGATCACACACTGATATCCTGGAATAATGACCCCTCTGGTGTTCCATACTTGCCAACACTAGCACAGGTTAAGAACCTCACTTCAATAATAAGTATGAATTGAAAGGATGGGGGGAAATGTCTCCTGTTGACTACTTGTTAGTTCTCCTGGGAGCCCAGTGTAAAAGTGCCATTGGATATGTGAAAAGGAAAGGAAAAACTTAACTGTGGGAGATTATTCGCAAGTAGTGTTGTGTTTAAATTAGGTGCTGAGAACTACATTTATGGCAGTAAGACATTGGAGCATCATACAGCCAGAGCCCTGGATTCATGTCGTGCTGATGGCACTTTGATTTAATTATGAAGCCTAATGTCACACACTTTTTCTGGGAGAGTGTGTGAAGGAGGATACATTGTCTTAAGACACGGGTGGGGAATGTTTTTCCAGACTGAGGGCCACATTCCCTTCTGGGCAGCTTTCCAGGGGGCACATGTTAGGGCCAGAGGAAAAAGTAGGCAGAGGAAGAAATGTGACTGGACTTGCTCCTGCACACACTCACAATGTCTTCCCTATCCTCCATCCATCCAGGCAAGCAGGGTGTGGTGGTGGTGGTGGGGAATTATGAAAGTTCAAGGACATTCCAGGCAGGGAAAAGAACTCAAGGAGGGTCCAGAGGGAGGCTGGTGAGGGGTGGAGCTTGGGAAGTGGGTGTGTGGCTGAGGAGGAAGTGTGAAATCTTAAGGGGTGACTAATCAAGCATTGCCTTAATTTATTGGTTGTGCCCCAGTAGCAGGGTTGCCATACGTCTGAAATTCTGTACAGTACATAGCCAGAATACTGCAGTCAGAAGCAGCATCTGGGCAAAGCTCAACAACAACAACAACTTTATTATTTATACCCCGCCCATCTGGCTGGGTTTCCCCAGCCACTCTGGGTAGCTTTCAGCACAACTTTTCCAGCAGTGTCCAGATTGTCACTTTTTAAAATATGGCAACCCTACCCAATAGGAATGTGTCAGATAGGCAAATTCTGATTCTTTTTTTGGTTGAGTGTCCCGTAGCTTGTTGGCTGATTTGATTTTCATTGAGATGCTTGGTTTGGCATCTACCTTATGGCATAACTAATCATTCTCGTGCTCTGGTTTTATTTTGTGGCTTGCCAGTTGTGTCTCTCTGCCATCCTCTAGTTATGTTGTGACTGAGTGGCATGTTCTATAGGATGTAATTTGGAACTTCTCCGCTTAAATATCTGCATTGCATTTCATGGTGCAGAAGAGGAAATAACCAGGACTGTAGTGGAATTGTCACTTAGATGAAGGTGACGGTTTGCTGTGAACCTTAATGATCCAATGAGCTTGTAACTGACCTACCCACTGCTCTGCATTGTGAGGAAACATTATGCAGCTCCAGCCTCTTTGTAAGGAACATGTGACAAGAGGACTTTGGGCTGGCACTAAAATAAGTATGAAGTTCCAGATATACACATGCCAAGAAAATGGATTAGGAGAAACCACTGCTTTTTGCAATCTTAAAAAAAAATAAAAAATTAATATGTACCTTAAGCCTGTGCATGTTTACATAGAAGTAAACCCAGGTGAGTTCAACAAGGCTTACTTCTAAGTAAATGTACAGGAGTGCATCCTTAGAAATATTTGGACTATTACATTTTCTGTGATAGGTTCCAGGTTTATTTAGATTTCCTTGGGAACAGGGAGTCTAATTTTGTGTCTTCTGAAAATAAATCTTAACAGAGAAACTGTACTTGCACTTATGGTGTTTCACTTTGGTTGTAGTCAGTAGGTAGATGATATATAACAACAACTTAAAATAAATATATATGTATATATTGTTCTTAAAGGACACTCTTGGGAAACCACCAGCTAAGGAAATTGCACTAACAGACCACTGTAAATACAAGTAAGTAACTGTGTCAGGCTGCAATTCTATTCATAAATACGTCAGGAAAGTGCATTGAACATAATAGAATTTACTTCTGAGTAGACATGCGCAGGATTGAACTGTCCGTCTAGAATTTATTGGGACTGTTTTCATCTATCTATCTTGTTTTATGTTAAAATAGATACTGGAAAAGTCTTTAGACCATAAAGATGTTCAATTAACCATTAGTTGCAAGACAAGGCATTTGCTCCTATCGTCATGCTGCTGCCATTGGCACCTTTTGCCTTACCCTGAATTGTTTCACAAGCAGGAATATATGCATTCTGTTTGTGCCTTGCAGAATTGCTTGTCCGCTCCACCCTTATGAAAACTTTCTGTCACACAGTTGTGTTAGTTATTGTAATTTAAGGAAGGCATTCAAGGAATCCCAAAGAACCACTATATCCCCTGGGTGCTACTAAGGATAATAAGTAGCTGATATGATTATACTCTGTGGAATATCAGCAGCTCTTCTGGTAAAGCAAACCGAAGGCACTCTCATCTTCGGTCCCTCGAGTATGTCTGTGAGATATTTCAGTGCCACATGTAGATGATGATCCTGCAATACTAGTGTGTTAAATGACTTCCCTGAGGTCTTTTGGGAAGAGCAGAATGGTGCCTGGAATAGAAATTATGGATTCTGGCATGGAGGTTTTTTAAAGCGGAATAACTTCTGCATTTGTGTTTTGATGCTGCATCCTGCCATCTCCCTGACTTGTAAGGACAAAAATGTTGGCAACTAATGTTCAGGCACTGTTGTGTTTTTATCTAAAGTATTTTTTTAGATAAATGTACTCTTGTAGACTATTTATTTATAGGAACTCACTATAAGGGCCAGGATTGAAACCAAAATGCAAGCCAACACCATAGATCATTATTTCCCAAACTTGGGTCTCCAGCTTGTTTTTGGACTACAATTCGCATCATCTCTATCTAGCAGGACTAGTGGCCAGGGATGATGGGAATTGTAGTCTACAAAACACTTGGAAACCCAAATTTGGGAAGCACTGCCACTGTGCTTACGGAAGTTTAGATTTGCCGTATTTGTCTTTCGATACTCTGTGGCAAGAGTCAATTGGCGTATGTTCTTCCCATATGACCCTTCTGTAAAGCAATTAATGTAGTACATAAGCAAGTTGAGGAAGAAAAGCCATGCCCTTCTCATAGAACTATATGAAGGCGACCTAACAGATGTTCGGAAATAGGCAGCTTACTGCCCTCCAGACACTGGACTACAATTCCCATCAACTCTGACCCCATTGGCCCCGCTGGCTGGGGGTGATGGGAGTTGTAGTCCAACTATGTCTGGCAGGCACCTTGTTGGCTAACTTTGATCTAGTCCCGCTTGAACAATGACCAGATCTTTAAAGAGAGTGCAACCATTTATTTAATTGTTGTGAATTATTCAAACAAGTTTGAATCTCTAGAAGAATAAAATTCACCAAAAGCTTAATATCCCAGTTTTGTTCAATGATTAAGTAAGTGCACTGGTTGCTGGAGGAGAGGGAATATTATAAGATGGTGTCTGTTTTTATTATACAGATACCTCTTCAACTTCCGAGGTGTGGCTGCCAGTTTCCGCTTCAAGCATCTCTTTTTGTGCAACTCGCTGGTGTTTCACGTTGGGGAAGACTGGCTGGAGTTCTTCTACCCTCAGCTGAAACCTTGGGTTCACTACATCCCAGTCAAATCAGATCTCTCTGATGTCAGGTGAGAAGTTGAAACTGAAGCTGGAGTGGCATATTAACCGCTCCTTGTGTACTGAGATAAAAACATCAATGTACCATGGGAGCTTCCAGACCAGCTGTTTGTTTAACATCCTTGCTGATACATTCACTTGGAGGTTATACAATTTTGCCCACTTTGTTTCAGGGAGCTGCTACAGTTTGTGAGAGAAAATGACGAGGTAGCCCAAGAAATTTCAAAGAGGTAAGTTTTCCTTATATGTAACCTTATATGTAGCTTCCATGAGGCAATTATTCCCACTGCAGAGCACCAGCTGTTGTGATGACTGGCAGAGGTGATAATAGCTTTCGAAAGTAAAACTTGCAAAGGCTGAAGGGCAATGATATTCAGAATCCTTTTAAACAGCCAGTGAAATTCCATCCCAAATTCCTTCCTTCAGTGGTGATATTAAGTGTGGTATCGTGTTCAGAAATGTATTCTCCTAAGTCATACTTTGAGCTGACCTGTTGAAATCAGTGGACATGACTAACTTAAATTCAATGATTTCAGTGACTCTGACTTATGTATACAGGTCAACCCACCCCAACAAAACCCTGATTGGGTATGGGCTTTCGTGCAATAAGGGGTGGGGAATATACCTAACCTTCAAATAATTGTAAGGAATGTTCAGCATAAGGTTGGGCATTATTATGAGGGGAACAGAGGAGATAGTTTACTGTTTGTTGCTTTGGAAAAGAGGACCACTCCTGAAAGGGAAAGTTACTATGCGGATCAGTGGTTTTTAGTAGTTCTTGAATTTAAAAAAGCATTGACTTTTTATGTAAAGGAAGAATGCACTCCCAGTTCTTCTCCCTTTTAGCCGTGGATGGAAGTTTCAAGACATGAGTTGAACATTCCTGTGCTTGATGTTGAGCCTGGGAAAGATGGGCATGGTTTGCCCACAAGGCCCTGGCAGGCATAGTTAGTCCTGTGGGTCAAAGGTCTCCCACCTCTGGGATCTTCAACATAATCAAGATGAAAATCCTGTGGCACCTTAAACACACAGAGATGTGCTGAAGTTAAGATCTGGGGATTGAATGTACCTTCCAAATGTACAAAAATTGCCCATGAAAGCTTATCCCACAAAATGTTAATCCTTACCATGTCTTATAATTTATTGCATTTGCTGAAAGTGACTGGTTTGGTTTCTGTACTGTAGTTTCTCCCTACAAACATTATTGCTGTTCTCTTTAAAATCAAATTAACTATCATAACTTCATGCCCAAGGAAACCTGAGAGCTCTAGCTTAATGGGGCAGATAATTTTTTGTTAGCGATCCCTAGCCCTTCCCTCACAGCACTCCCATTCCTTGAAGAGATGCACTGATCATTAAGCCAGTTTTCATCCTTAGTTCTTGAGGTATGAAAGCCACTAACTGTTGTCATCCTCTTTGCTTATCTTTCTTGCCTCTAGAGGTCGCCAGTTCATCATGGACCACTTGCGAATGGAGGATATCTCTTGTTACTGGGAGAGACTTCTGACTGAATACTCCAAAACCCTAACTTACAAAGTTAAACGAAAGAGTCACTACAGTGAGATTTCATCCAGAAACTTGAAAACAGAACTGTAAAAATATTTTTAAAAACTGTTCCATTTCCAGTTCAGGACCAAGACTTGTGGACACTGTTAAATCCAAAGAGCAGAACGGTTTTCTTCAAGCTTAGAGGAAAGAAAGTGTTATTGTTACTTACTGTATTAAACTATTTTATCAAATCTGGAATTTTCTTTAATATCATGGAAAGTAGATTTTTCCAGAAGTGTTCAGATATGTGGGAGGCCAAAGTTCCACTGAATTCTAGTATTGCTTTGTGGTGAAATCCTTTTGAAAAGGGAACTATGTTCCATGATGTTTAACTGACTCACTATTTAACACCAGATGAATCCTATGGAGTGGGCTGTAGTTTCTTACTGGTGAGTGAATCATTTCATGAATCATCATGGATGCAACATTTAATAATGTGATCTGTGTAGCGTTTGGACAATAGTTCTTTGCAAACTCTGAGTCTTTATTGTTGCAAAACATCAATGTGGTACACAGCAATATGAAAAACTTTTTAAAGCAATTCAAAATAATCATTAAAATGAATTACACAACCAATAATAATAATAATAATAATAATAATTTTTATTTATATCCCGCCGTCCCCAGCCGAAGCCGGGCTCAGGGCGGCTAACAGCAATCAAATAATCCAACATTCTAAAAACATTTCATTATAAAAATTAATTAAAATCAAATTGATGGCAACCATTAAGCAAAATTCTGTGCAGATTGCCAGAGGAGGGAGTCAGGCTGCGCCCTGACCAAAGGCCTGGTGGAACAGCTCTGTCTTGCAGGCCCTGCGGAAAGATGTCAAGTCCCGCAGGGCCCTAGTCTCTAGTGACAGAGCGTTCCACCAGATTGGAGCTGCAGCCGAGAAAGCCCTGGCTCTAGTTGAGGCCGGCCTAACCTCTCTGTGGCCTGGGACCTTCAGGATGTTTTTATTTGCAGACCGTGGCTATTTCCTAGCCACTCTGGGCAGCTCCCAACAGAACACTAAAAACAGAATACAGTGGCACCTCTGGTTACGAACTTAATTCGTTCCGGAGGTCTGTTCTTAACCTGAAACTGTTCTTAACCTTAGGTACCACTTTAGCTAATGGGGCCTCTCGCTGCCACCGCACGATTTCTGTTCTCATCCTGAGGCAAAGTTCTTAACCTGAGGTACTACATCCAGGTTAGTGGAGTCTGTAACCCAAAGTGTTGTAATCCGAGGAACCACTGTAAAACTTCAAACATTAAAAACTTCCCTAGGCTAGGCTGAGAAATGCTGACCAACCCAGCTTTATGGAGTTCATGACTGAGTGAGGCAAAGCTAGACAGTATGTGGGAGATCTATGGTCAGAAACTCTCACTCCCCTGCTTTTCTTCTTATTACTAATTAACAGCCTGACGTAGCCCCTTTGAAGATTGGGGAAGTGATTCTAAAGAACGAGGTTTTACTCTTTTCCTGATCTGAACTACTTCCCCAAAGCTGCTATTAGCTAGAGAGAGGAAAAAGACTAGCACAGCTTCTTCCTTCGTTCTTGTTTGTGAAAAGCCACCTTGCCACTTCTATTCAAGGACTTATTTCCATGTCGCTGCAAAATCTGGGGAGGAATGAGAAAGCTTGCAGTGCTATGGAGCAAATGGCAGCCCTGCAAAAGATGGTAGTTAAGCCATTCCACATCCACATGGAAATAGCTTGAGAAGTGCACAGCCAAGTTGTGTGTCCCATCCCTCACATCTCAAATATAGTCTCTCCTGCCTTGATTTTCAATCTGAGTTTCTGGCAAATGATCTCATAGTTCACTTTGCATAAATCAACAGTGTCTGTTCAGCGGTAGTGTACTGGCAAATTCAGAAGTGCAGGGTCCCTTCATGATAGTGTGGTATAGTGGTTAAGAGTGCTGAACTAGTGCTGGGGAGACCTAGGTTCAAATCCCCACTCAGCTATGAAGCTCACCTTTTTATTTAACTTTTTCTAAAAAAAGTGTACCATCCTTCATCTGGAGATCTCAGGGTGGTTCACAATATTAAAATACAAAATACATAATAAAAACAAGAAAAAACCCACAAACCAATAACCGTCCCCCTCCCCACATCCTCCTTTAAACACATTAAAAATGTTAATCAGCCAAAGGCTTGATTGAAGAGAAATGTTTTTGCCTGGTGCCTAGAGGTGTATAATGAAGGCGCCAGCCAAACCTCCCTAGGGAGAACATTCCACAAACAGGAAGCCACCTCCGAAAAGGCCTGTTCCTGAGTTGCTGTGCTCTGAACCTTTCAAGGAGGCACACAAAGAAGGGCCTTAGATGGTAATCACAGGATCTGGGTAGGTTCATATGTAGAGAAGTAGTCCTTAAGGTGTTTTGGTCCTGGCCTTGGGCCTAATGTATTTCACAGGGCTGAAATAAATAGTCACAGCCATGTTCCTATACAGCCTAAGATTATACAGTATGCAATATACAATAATTACACAATAATCTTATACGTGCTGCAGAAATAGTAACAGGTTTTTGATCCTCTGCAACCCTGGATCACTGCTATACAGGCCTGTACTCACTGGGAGGCAGTGAGAGAAAAATTCATATGCTGCAGAATGCTATATTAATTACAGTACTGGTTGTGTCTCCTGAGTATGGCGTGTGTGTATTGTAGATATTGGAAACTGGTGCTGCATAGTATTCCTCATTACCTTCCTCACTGAGCTTATAGATGGGGAAGAAGAAAAAAACAGCATGACACTAAAACAAATTTGCAGATGCTGCGTAAGGAAGAGGGACCAATACCAGACATGGAAGAATTACCGGTAACTCAGGAAATCAAACTATGTGGCATTATTGTGCTGGATAGGAAAGAGGAGGCAGAATGTTAAAAAAGGAGACAAAACCCTAAATTTATCTTCAGTGAAGGGAATTAATCTGCTATGTTCTAAAACTCATCTTTAAATGATCCTTTGGATTAAAAAAGAAAAACCTACTTTGATGGCTGAATTAATACTGAAATTCGATTTTTTTAAAAAGCACTGTGACAACAAAGAACCTGGGCAACTGACAGATGTTCTGCCCTACATGATATAACAAGCAATGAACTACTTGTATTTTGTTTCTATCACAAATGTGTTTTAGGCTGGTGAGAAAGGTTATAAACTTAAGGATTTATTTTACTGATCTGTTCCAATTATTGCAATTTGCCCATTGGCTAGTTATATGTTGGGAAGCTCAGGCAGGAGGCTTTTCTTGTTTTCTTTTCCATTCAGGATAAGAGCATGAAAGATTGACTTTGCTCAGTGATGAAAACTACGGTAACTTTAAGTACAACTGCTGCTGACAGTGGGTATCACTGGACATGATGGAACTTCTTTTGGATCAAACGTGCATAGGACTGCATCACATATTTACCCTTAGTACAGTTAAAAGAACCTTGCTTTAAGTTCCTCAACAGAATTTGGAGCAAGTTTGCACTGTAGTCTCCAGTAGCAGTGCTTTTTAAATATAGCTGGAAGCGTTAAATCTTACTAGCTTTGCCTTGATAGGCTTCGTCAGAGGGGAGGAATACATACAGAAGTGGACGTATATCGTTCCGCTTTTTTTTTTAAAAAAAGCCAGAGCAAATAAATCGTCTGCAAAAATAGACAGGGCTCTTGAGCCTCAACAGCCGTGCAAAAAAGGGAATTTCCGCTTGTCGTGCCCCAATATAAATATCTTGCCGCCACGCTCTTTTTAAAACCCCAAATCCTTTCCACTCCATCGACAATAGGGGCAGAGGAGGTGCAACAGAGTATGCACGGCGCTAACTGCAAAGCAGCTGGTCAGGATTGCGCACGCGCAGTGGCGGCAATCCAACACCTCCCTCCCCTAACCCACTGGCCGAAGGGCGGGTGAACAGAAATGCTTTCCAGCCGGGGAGTTCCCTGCGCTGCGTCCTCCAAGGCGCCAGGGCGGCGCGCTCCTCCTTGGCCCACTTCCGGCACAGCTAAGTCCTCGAGGGAAGGTCCTGGGAAGCGGCTTCTGGGGGAGAGCGCTCGGCTGTTTGGCGATGGAGCCGCCGCTGGCGCCGCCGCAGGGACCGGTCCGAGTCTCGGCTGCCTCTTCTCCCGCGCTGGCCGCGGGGCAGCCCAGGGTTTTGAGTAGGCCGGAGCCGCCCGGCTCGGGCTCGGGCTGGGAGCGGGTCCGGGAGCTCTTCCGGCGAGAGTAAGCCCGAGGGTTTTGTTTTGCAAGAATGCGAGGGTGTCCCGGGAAGCGGCAGGCGCCCCCGTCTCCTTGCAGCCAGGCGGGGCGGGCGCGGGGCTGGCAAAAGCTCTGCTGAAAGCCTCCTCGCGTGCCGGGTTGCGTTGTCTCGAGCCTCACAGGGGCACTTTCAGCCTCTCTTGATAATGTGGCTTCGTTTAACGCTGGCGTTGCATGGTGGGGGGTTCGGGATTTCTGAAACGTGAAGGGGGCTTTTTATGTCCTGAAGACTTGAGTTCTCATCCAAGCATTTTCTCTCGCAGCGAGCTAAATCGGTATCCTGAAGAAACGGTCAATATCATCAAAGCAACGTTTTGCGGGGGCATTGTCGGCATGGTCTATGGCGGGGTACCCGGTTTTATAAACGCCAAGAGACGGTACATTGAGCAGAGCCAAGGGGAGGTTTTCCACAATCGCTTGGATGCTGCGGTACGGACAGATTCCTGGCATGGTAGAGCACACATCAAATCAGTCTTCTCAATAATGCCGTTACACACATCTCCTTAAGTGAGCACACTAGGAGCGCTACGGACACTTGTCACTTTCACTTCAAAAAGGTGGTTGTAGAGCTTGGGAAGGGCAACCAAAACTATCAAGAAGCTGGGGCAACTCACCTGAGAGAAATGTTACGATGTTATGGGCTTTTTAGTTTAGAGAAAGTGCAGGGCGTGATAAAGGTGTGTACTTGGTATGGAAAAACTGATTACAGTAGATGCAAGTTTTTCCCTTTTCATATAATGCTAGAACCTTTGATCATCTGATGAAGCTGAATGCTGGAATATTTAGGACAAAAGGAAGTGCTCCTTCACACACCACATAGTTAAGGATGGGATTTGCTGCCATAAGATATAGTAGTAGCTGCCAGGTTATGCGGCTTTACAAGGGGATTATTCTGTCAATGGCTACTAGTCATGTTGGCTGCATACTGCCTCCAGTCTTGTGAGTTGGTGTACCTGTGAATAGCAGGAACATACTGTGGAACATGTAGGAATGTGCCATTGTGCTTATGTTCTGCCTGCGGGCTTTCCATAAAGATTGGGTTGGCCACTGTAACAACATGAAACTGAGTTAGTTCTTAGTATGAGCTTTCGTGTGCATGCACACTTCTTCAGATACTTCTTCGTATCTGAAGAAGTGTGCATGCACACGAAAGCTCATACCAAGAACTAACTTAGTTGGTCTTTAAGGTGCTACTGGAAGGAATTTTTTTTGTTTTGACTATGGCAGACCAACACGGCTACCTATCTGTAACTGGAACATGAAACTGGACTTCATGGGGCTAGATTGAGGATCACAGCCAGCATTTCCATATTGCCTGGGTTAATAGTCTGGATAATATCACTGAAGGCAACTAAAATGTTTAGTTCTGAGATGAGCACTGAAAAATCCAGAAATAAAAAAGCAGGTTATGTGCATGTACAAATGAGCTGAGTAGTCCATAGTTTTGTCAACAGTAAAGCCTGCTGAATTGTTTCTGGTGCAAGGGTCTAGTCCAGAATCCAGACTATAAAGGTGCAGGTGGGGATGTGCATGCAGAAGCAAAATAAATAACTAAATTGTGTGAAATGGGAGATACTGGACTTCTTTGATTCTTTCTGCTTCTAAGCAAATATTTTAGCCCCTATATAAGATACCTTACTAGTAGACCTCCTTTTCTCATTAACCTCAGGAATGGTACATATAAAATGTCATTTGGGGCGTAATAAAAATTGGTAGTGTGGCCTGACAATGTCTTTAAACTTTTGTAACTTTCTTGATAGCGAACTGCACATCGTGCAGCAACCAGGGGCTTCATCCGTTACGGTTGGCGTTGGGGCTGGAGAGTTGCTGCCTTTGTGGCAATATTCAAGTGAGTATGCTTATTCTTGGTTGGAGGAGGCAGTTAATGTACAATAACTGTTCTAAAATGTTACCATTGTCATATCTGTGAGCAGTTAACTTGCAAGATGAGACAGTTTAAATAGAACCTCTCCTTGTGTCCTTTCCTTCTGACCATCATCACCATCAGATGGTATAGAGTCTTGTAAAAACAGCTTATCTACCCCCAGCCAATCATTGGGACTTGCATAAGGCAAACCAACCATTTCTGTTCTATCAAAAAAAGCTATGTTGGCATATTGAGAGCTGTGGTTGCTTCTCCTCAGAAGGTCTATAGTCATTCTGTAACATCATAGCAGACCAGCTAATAAGAACTCTCAGGCGACTGGTGAAAAACTGTCTATTTTTCTATCTGGGGTGGGACCAGGGTCTGACTGCGGTGCTCTGGGCCTACATTCAACCCTTATGACCCTCCTCAGACCATAATCCCTCCCAAGCTTTTTCCTTGGTTGGAATGTATGAATGTTTCCTGGACAGAGGATGGGAGAGGGTATGTAGAGAAAACTTGCATGTATGGAATGTAGCCTATTAGTGTCCTGTTAGTCATTGTATATTTTTAAGCTGTAATGACTGTTTTATATAAGATCCAGGGATAGGCTTTATTTTACTTATTTTTTTAGTCTGTCATTTATAATTAAAACTCCAATTATTTAAAACTCTTACCTCAGGTAATTGCAATTGTCCTTGAACTTGAAATGGCATACTGTACTCAGTATCCAAATTACAGCCTGCTTTGTACATTATTTTTTCCTCTAGTTTCCATTAGTAGAAAAAAACATGCATGCTATCACTTGTGAAGTATGTGTTTCACGTTTTGCCATAAATATATGGATCGGGAAGTGTATATTTTTCCAGTATGTTGTATGTAAACTTTGTCCTGTGTAGAAAAGGTCACATGTGAAATGATTCTAAATACTCACCGTATCGTCTAAAATGGGAAGAGTTAGCAAAATTTTTAGTCAAGAACCAGAGGCCACTGTTTGGACCACCAGAAATAAAAGTCTTTTTCTTTCATTGGGCAGTTTTCCTTATTAATCCTTGTTTTTCTCACAGCACAGTGAGCACTGCTATGTCTGCATACCGTGATAAAAATGCCCTCAGTCACTTTGCAGTTGCAGGAGGTGAGGCGATGATATTTGAATGTTCTGTTTTGAATGAGGCAGAAAAGTTGATTAGAGAAAATTAGTTTCAGAGCTCAAGAGTCCTGCTTCTTGGTCTATTAATCTTCACTTTTTGACCTCGATCAAATTCAAAAATACGTTTTGTTACTTAAAATGATTTTTTTTTTAACCAGGCAGATCTTTGGGATTGGCATTTCTGTCCTGCTGATTTCAGGAAAACTCATTTCCAAATGTGTATGCTTATGATGACAGCATTAATATTGTGCAAGCTATAGTGGTTCTTTGGTGAAAGGTTCTTAAAGGATTATAATATTAGAGGATTAGTAAATAATTTAGGCTACAATTCTATTCCCAGTTACTTGGTAGTAAGTTCCCCTGAACTCAAGGGGACTTACTTCTGAGTAGATATGTAAAGGATTGTGCTGTCAGTCATGTTAAATATGAATGGAGAATTGAGAAGCCAGTAAAGGAGAGGCATCTTCTCAGTTTCTCATTCATTGTCAGATTTTGCTACTAAATTAATCTTATATTGAGAGAAGCCATTTTTTTGCTAGCTCTGAAAAGTGCTATAAGTGGATACTAATTTGTATTTTTGTACATGCAGAAATTAAATCTTATAATTAAAAACACTTAAAAGAGAAACTTAATCCCTGCCCTAATTTTTCTGTCAGAGTAAGCTGTCTGCTGTGAAACTGCTATAGTTCTCTGACATAAAAATGGCCCTACTGAACCGACACATCCATATTTTTAAATATATATAATAACTGAAAAAAAATCTAAAGGAAACAGTTCACCATATCCTGCTTTGTAATCTCCTTCGGTTTCAGCTGAGTTTGTACTGAGTCCTACATAAACCTCGCTGAAATTATTGGAGGCTGCAATTGTCAACCTCTTGCAGATTCCGCTTGGCATCTTGTCCGTCTGTTTTTTTGCAGACCCATTTTTGTAAAGCTATCATGACAACACAAAAGGACAATCTAATTCTCTTCCTAGATATCTTTGGTCAGTACGTAAGAAATTAATTATGTGGGACAGGTCTTTGTTTTATCAACATCTTTTCTCTTTTGTGAAAGCCCCAGAGCTGACCCATTTTAATGCATTTCTGCATATTATTGAAACTAGTTGGCCACAGCTGCTTATGCCTGACAAATGACTGGTAGATTATTTCCCCCATAGGTGGTAATTGGTATGATTCCTTGCAGCACTCAGCTATTGTAATTTGGTACCTCTTTACGCTGGTCCTTGACACTTGAGATGTACATTTTTAGGATCCTTTATTGTAACTTGTTTTAATTGGGTTTTCATGTTGCTTTTTAAATTGTTGTGAGCTACCCTGGGACGTTAGAATGAAGTGTGGGTAATAAATCAATGAATAATGATAGTAAGCATAAGCAAAAACCTATAAAATCAGTTGAAACTTTGAAGACAGACTGGTTTCTAAGTTGTGCTGACAACATAGACTTCTCATATTGTGTTCTAAAATGAAATAGACATTACAGTTGCTGCAGCATACACTTTTAAGTGCGGACGTAACAAACACGTGCACAAGTTTTTTTAAGATATGCGTACGGTGCCTGTACATATTTGCTGTAGGAAATACTGATGGTCCCCTCCCCCCCCAAATTATAATATTTGGAGCTGCCTGTAGCTGAATCTTTAGTGTGTAGTCCTGGAGCAGAGTCCAGTTTTACAGGACAGGACAGGAAAAGGGGAGGCAGAAGGAATGACAAAAAAGCTTTTTCATTGTAGCTGAGACTTCTTGCAAATCTCTTCTGTGTGGTCTGATTCTATTGTTCTTCTTATTTCTAGGTTGTACAGGAGCCTTGTTCAGAATGCACTTGGGCTTGAGAGGTTTGGTTGGCGGGAGCCTTTTTGGGACGTTGTTGGGGTAGGTTGCTCATAGATGTACAGTACATGTACACACAGATGCACCAGGAACCAGAAGTGCTTCCTTTTGTTAGGTGTGATAGTCTGCAGGTGTCATTACAAGGCAGTTTTTGAATCTTGACAGGATTTCCTGCAAACTTCCTTCTAGCCTTAGACCTCGTCTGTTTTCTCTCTTACTGCAGAAGGTGGCTATTTTTCTTCCAATTTCCCACTTAGTTTTTCTGCATTCTTCTTAAACAGAAATGGATTTTTATTTGCCTGTCTACTAATGTTTAAATGGGTAGAGGTGCTGATTTAAAAAAAACAAAAAACACACAAATATATTGATTGCTGTGGTGGGTCAATTGTTAATTTGGAGGATCCATTGTCCTTTTGTTCTCAGCCAGCTTTTTCAGCCCATCATTTCTTTTCTTCTTGGAGGTGGGTGGGAGTAAATGTTTGGTAGACATAGGGTCAACATTTAGGGAATCAGTTTAATGGAGAAGACCCACACAGAATTATGTTTTCTAATTATAAGAACAAAACAATAACAGTTAAAAATGATGGCTTCCCTTTCCAGATTTGGGACACTTTTCTTCACCTCTACTACATCAATAGTTTTGATGTGTGCTGCATGCTGGGTATGGGCAGTAATGTTTAATTTAAAAAAGACTAAAGGAAGATGGAATGTTCTCTATTTGTGTTTGACAGTAGAATTGAGCTCCTATTTTGCTACTGCTTTTAAAAAAGCCTTCAATCAATCTTTATTGTGGTCAAAGACCAGACAGCAGAATTAACAACAGCCACACATACTATAGCTTTAAAAAAGAAAATGGATGAATAGGAGAAGGCACAGAGGCAACTACTGGCAGAGTGACTGGTCCCCCATTGTTCATAAGTAAGAAAGTGCTCCTGTGTCATCATCTTGCAGTGTACCTGCTGGAGCATTACTGATGTCAATGCAAAAATTTGCTGGCGAAACCTTGATCGAGAGAAGAAAACGAGAGCAATGGGAGCTGTATGAACAGAAGCTGGCAGAATGGTAAGGAACCAGTGCTGTTGGGTTTTAATTATTAACTCTACTACTGAGCCAGGGTGGATCTGCTCTTCCTCTAGGAGTGCTACACAATGATTCTAGCCATCTTCCACTAGTGATGTGATATGATGCTCTTGACACTGACCATCAGTCATCTTTTGCTCGTTTTGAATTTTCAACTTTTGCATTTTCTGGAGCTTTTGCTGATATGGAATTGGTAGTTCCATAAAAATCCATATACTGTTGGTGTAATGGGCCCGTGGCTTGATTTTAGCATTATTTGTAAAATCCTCTCAAAATCTATGGCAATTGACAAATGGCACACTAGCAACAATGGCATTTTCTGGGTATCTTGTGACCTCAAGGGTGGGCTATAGCCATTTTTCTAGCCACCCAGTCCTATTTCCTAAAGTGGCTAACAATATAGGTAATTTTAAACAATGAAGGAGCATAGGAGAAATCTATTTCTTCCCGATGTTTGGACTACAACACCCATCAGCCTGAGGTAGCATTGCCTAATGGTCAGGGATGATGGGAGCAATAATCCAGCAACATCTGGAGTGCCCTAGATTGGAGTAGACTATTCTAGCACCAAGTTAATAATGCTTTATGGAGCATTCTAATTTATTAAAAAGCTTAATTCACTCCCACTTGGTTGTATTTCACGTAGTATTTCCCAGGCCCTTCCCTACATAGTTTCTGTATTAGTTTTCTCCCCTCTTACACTGGTTTTAAAGTTATAACCTGAATAAAAATACAAGAGGGGAAGAACATTTTACAATTATGAACAGCCTTCTAGAGCTGTTTCCAGATGAAAATTTTATCCTATAATTTTAATATATTTCCCATATATTCATTGTCCAGGTTGTTCATTCACTTTTCTGTGTGAACTGATCAGTTTGTCCTATGCTAACTGCAGGCATGTGGGCAATGGCAGATACAATGTAGGTGAAAAAGCCCTTTATAGCATGTCATTGAGCCCTATTGAAAGTGTTTCCAGGATGTATGAAGGGAAGAAAGGGTTGTCTATAAGCAAAAAATAGTTGTCATGTGGAGGATTGTGTGAAAAAATAGTCTCTGTTTGAAACAATTCATTATAGACCGTTAATGATTTGTCAGTGGTAAATGGATTGGCTTCAGCCTACAATGTTTGTTTTTAAAAATATTTTTTTATTAAAGATTTCTTATTGTACAAAACTATGTGCGTTATTTCTTTTTTCAAGTTGTGTTTTCTACAGTTTGGTTTCATTTGTTGTGAGACATTGGTGTTACATACAATGTTAGGTTAGGAAGAAAAGAGGGGAAATGGTGAGTGTGGTGGGGTAGTTACGTTTCTATTCTTCTACTTAGTGTATGTATGGGGTTTTGGGTCAGCGTCACTTGTCTGGGTTCTCTTACTATTCGCTCGTTGTGTTTCCTTGGTGGTGAGAGAGGTTGGGGTTGGCCTAGAGTGTGGTTGGTTTTCTTTGGGTGGTTGTAGTGAGATTTGTTTTTGTGAGTGAGCGGTGTGTGTGTGTGTGTGTGTGTGTGTATTTTTGAATCAGGTTAGCCAGATTGATTTGTATGCTGTTGGTGGATTCTTGTCATTGTCTTGTTGGGCTGTGTATGTGATAAAGGGGAGCCATACTGGGGTGAAGGCATCTTCTTCTATTTGTCCCTGTGTCAGTTTCAGTTTATTGGTTAGTTTTTCTAATCAGTTTCAGCCTCCAGTGTTAATGGTGATATAAGCACATGAGGTGCAGTTTTGTTTTCCTCTCAGAAGTACAACCATGTTCTTTTTTCTTTTTCTTTTTAGGAGGACCAGGCTCAGCGTCACTGAAAACATCTCAAAGGAAATGGATGATGTACTTCAGGAAGGAGCTTCTCCCAGATCATGACTGAAAACAAATGTTTTTAGTATTGCACACTGGAACTCTTAACAAGTGGTGTTAAAAGTTTTTCTTGTGGCCTGTTGCTCAGTACACAATGGACTCTCTTGAAGAGCTCCTAGGTTTTGTCAGATAAACCAGGAACATGGAAAGTTCAGCTTCAGTTGATGACTAGCTCCCTCTTTAGTTAGGAGAGGAATAAGCTTGAATTACTTCTCTGGATAGAGAAAATACAAAATTCACTTTTTGGGGATATGCTCTAAGGGATAACATGGGTGTATTCCGAAGATCTCCAGGGTAAGTTGATGGGTTGAACGGTGGAGTAAATCTAAAACAATAAATAAAAATAATTATTATTTTGAATGTTCATTGCTATATGAATTCTTGGGTTTGGTGCCACTCCTCTTTTGAATACAGTATTATAAATCTTAATTTACCTTTGACCTTACTACATACCAGGAGACATAGGTGCTGGGGGGAGCTAGGGCTCCCCCAATATTTCCTAATAAAGCGCTGCCCCCCAAGGTCTGCGGCAGCCATGTGTGCATGCTCATGTCACGTGTGCAAGCTGTGGGGCTTCCACACAACACGTCAGCAAAAATGTTCTGCCATTACAATATAAAACAGCATTGACTAGCTTTGGTATGTTTCACTTGGAAGGAGTTCCCTTGGAATAAATGAGAAAATAACGGTGATATTGCAGTGTCCTGCCTCCCTGCCCCTGATGTTCCATGTCCCCAACAGCCATTACTGGGCTGCTCTTTATTAATATACAGTAACCATAAAACATAAACAAAATTAATTAGTAAATTCAACAATAAAATCTACATCCTCCTTACAACTGCAGCAAGTTAAGTTTCCTGTGGGTTTTAACAGGATACTACCAGTATATTTTTTTTATTGGGTTGTTAAAATGTTCTGTGCCTGTGTGTTTTGTTGAGAATTGTGAAGCTGCACATGCTTTGACTATTTGTTGCTGGTGGTTGTAGTATTTGTATACTGATTTCCCCCCTGTGAGCTCAAGGCTGTGTGCATTGTCTTCCACTTCCCCATTTTTATTTTCACAACTGCCCTGTGAAGTAAGAAATGCTGAGAGCTGGTAGTTTAGACACTGAAGTTGTGAAACTACACATACTTAAGAACATTTTCTGCTTTTTATTTACAGTGGTGCCTCGCAAGACGAAATTAATTCGTTCCGCAAGTCTTTTCGTCTTGCGAAGCACGGTTTCCCATAGGAATGCATTAAAAATCAATTAATGCGTTCCTATGGAAACCGCCTTCAGACCAGGTCCGGGGACAGTCTGTCCCCCGACCTCTTCTGAAGGCTGGCGGGGGGCAAAAGTCTTTGCTCCCCCCTGCCTGCCTTCCCGGGAGAGCGGAAAAGGCAGCGCTGCCTTCCCTTTCGTCTTGCGGGTTTTTCGTCTTGCGAGGCATTCGTCTTGCGGGGCACCACTGTATTGGGGTTGACAAACATTTTTTGTTTTGCCATTTTGCTGTAAGTATGAAGACTATGAAATGTAGTAGTTAAAGCATTGTATTACATGATCTGTGATACAAATATGTATCTTGCTTTTCTACTCAGGAGCCCAAGGTTGTATACATTATCCTCTCCTTCCCTCTTTTATCTTGGCCTTGCCTACCTCGCAGGGCTGTGCAGAGTTAATAAGCAGCAGGTCTCTCCAATAGATTTTGGGGGGTGTGCAGGGGCCTTACATCACATGCAGTGTACCAGGCCCTGGAAAAGAAAAACCCTGTTGGCATCCTTGCGTACAATCCCAACTCAGTTGGCACATTCATGCCCAATATACCAAAGTTTGTCCTAAAATAGTGGCATTTCCTGCAGTATAAGTGGTACAGAAAAATCGAGGTGTGAGGCTGCTCAGTCACCCAGCTCATCGGGCAGAGCCTGTTGGTCCCTGCGGAATAAAGGAAGGAGTCCAGCCACCAACCGGAGCAAATAGCTGTAGACCAAAGTTTATTGTGCAGCAGGTTCAAAGCGGAATGGGGTGACAATGACTTTTAAAACTTTCCCACTATATCCAGAATACAGTTCGTACAGCATCATTATTGCTACATCACTGACATGTTACAAAAGGGGAGGGGTAGACAGGGGTTACACTAGTTTAACCTTGGCAAACATGTCCAGACAAGTCCTTGGTACAAGATTAGCATAAGCAGACGTGTCAGGACAAGACCCAGGTATAAGATTAGCATAGGCAGACACCTCTGAGTCCTACCGCCCAAAGTACAATAGAACTTTCTTTGCATGTCTGGACTCCTTGGCAAGTCTGGTGATGGGATTAGGCTTTCCTTGGCCAACAATCAGCTCAGCAGTTGTCACCTCTGGTCACTTTCTGGGGTAGGAGGTGCGTATACATGTCCTCATGCTTGGGGAAGTGGCAGGGAAGAGAGTCGTTTTTCCAAGGGCAAAATAGTGTTGAAATGGCGGAAACTGGCAAAGGAGTTGATTTTATATGATTGTTCAAGCTAGGTAACTTCCCTGAGCTGTCAAGTCGAAAGGATACATTTATGCATTATATTTGTAACAACTTTAAAGATGTGCCCCCCCCCCGTAATTTCTGTAACAATAAGCATACTTGAAATCACAAGTTGCCTTCTGCCCTAAGGGTGGAATGTCTTTGAAAAGGTGGTTTTGATGTAGTGAAAACGTGTGGCAATTGTTCTGAAAAGGGGTTTTTGGCCCCACCTATTTGGGTACCGTGGTACTTCTGGTTGCGAACTTAATCCATTCCGGTTCGTAACCGGAAACCGCTCATAACATGAGGTGAGCTTTCGCTAATGGCGCCTCTTGGTGCTGCTGTGCCACTGGAGCGCAATTTCCGCTTGCATCCCAGGGCAAAGGTCACAACAAGGGACATCTACTTCTGGGTCAGCAGAGCGCGTAACCCGAAGGATTCGTAAGGAAGACGGTACGTAACATGAGGTACCACTGTACATGGTAGCTATAATATGTCACTGTAACCATTGTATCTTGGCTTTCTTTAGTGCTGGAATTCAGTTGTGTACAGAGGTTCTCGGGAAGTCTCTGTCCAAGCTCTGATGAGACTATGACCTGCTCAGTTTCTGTAAGGATTACCAGAAATAACCACAAAATATTTGGGCTTTCTTTTCCTTCCATCATTCCGATGAAACCGTTACCTAGTAGAATACACATATTTAATGAGACAAGTGATCCATTTGCCACAAACATCATTGGGGAGGAAAGGAGTAGGATGAAAGCCACAAACCATAATTGGTTTGTGTAAATTGTGGTTGAGTTTTTATGACTTATTGTTCATGTCTTTGCTCTCTTCAGGCACTCTATTTTGCCCATAAGAAAATGAGAATAAAAGGCCTGTTAAATGCAATAAAAGAAAAAAATCCAAAATAATCCAGTTCACTTACTGCACTGGCTCATTTATTAAAAGCCTGAGTCTATATAAGCATACATTTCATTAAATGGAATAACCAAGCACAAGTGTGTTTTATATTTGAAGTGCAAAAAAGACAAAAGTTTAACTTTGTTTTATTGGTATAATTGTATAAAAATAGTTTAAAAACAACAGCCACCATCTCAGGCTGAGGGGACACACACGCGCGCGCACACACACACACACACACACACACACAGTATATAAGGATGATTTGCTGAAAAGCTAATGCTAAAATATAACTTGGCATAATTACAGATTTAACCTAGTTTACAGTCAAGAATAAAGTGAAAATAGGAGACAGCAATGCTTGGATACATTTTGCACAGCTGAGAAATACATTGTTTGGGAAGCCTGCAGAAAAGCTGGGCTGCTTTAAACAGACAGGACTGATAACATGTTACAGTCCCTATTGTGATATGAAAGGTTTACAAATAAGCAGACACCCTAAAAACCTGTCCATGTCCTTTGTTAATCACCTTAGAGACAAACTTTAATGTGGCAGGGAGAGTTTCTGGTAGAGTGTGAAACTTGGGTCTGCTTTCTTCAATGGTTGGGTTAACTCTCGGTTTAATGGTGGTTTAGAGCCTGTTTACATGACAAACTGAGTGAGTTAGAAGATAAACTGAGTTAACCCCTGACTCTTGGGCATTTTCTTCCTCCATTGAATGCCATGGAAGAATCCTGCTTAAGAGTAAGTGTGCTTATAGTATTGAAATCCTGATGCTCAGATAGGCATATATCCCGTTAAAGCTTATACATACCGCTAAATCTTATTACAGCAGTAGCAAATGAATATTTAAAAATACTCATATGGCCAATAAATAGTTCTTGCTACCCCTACATTTACATAGAGGGCCCATAGCAACAAGTATAATAAAGCTATAAGCATGCCAGGCTTATTTTCTGGTAAATAAAATTAGGGATGAGAGGTGATAAATTATGTGCAAGCCACAATTTAAGTTGAAGGAGAGTTTCCAAAATGAGAAAACATTCTTTACCCTACATAGCAGGCAATAATACTGTTCCTGGGTATGGCTTCTACAGTTGCAGAACCATACTAGTACCTTCCATTCTGTTGCAAACTGCATGTGCGTGGATGGCAAATAATGGCGAGAACATCTCACCCTTACACTGAATACACCCCTAACTGAGGATTTTATTACAACGCGAGTGAGAGCTAGTTTAGCAAAGATCAACGGGCTCTGCAGCTGGGGACAAGTGGTCCAGTCTACCACGCATCCCATGTGGTGCCCCCAATTAGTTTTGGGTGCTGGGATGCCAATACCTCATAAAAGGAGCGTTTGCTTTCCTTGGTGTTGTTTTGGAGATAGAGCTTTGCCAAAGCATTGCTCCCTTTTTCACTTGAAACGGGTGCTGCTTTGCTGGTGGAGTTGCTCACAAGTCACAAGGAAGAGGTGGTTTCACGCAGTAAGATGGCTGGAGATGTCCAAGCCAGTGGATCTGTCCCAGTGGGAGTGTGGGAAGCACTCTTTGGTTTGAAATGAACTTCACTGTAAAATTTCTGCTTATGAAGAACGATGATTCATTTCCCCTTCCAAATCAGGCAGTTGTCTAGAAGATGTATGTAGCTGTCTGATCATCTGGTGGTGGGGTTACTTGTAAAAAAATGCTGTTGAGGTGGAACAGTCAGTATGGTGGGTAGTGCTTTTAACCCTTACCCCTCCCGCCATTTTTCTGAGCAATGCTTCTATCACACTTGGAAAGAGAGAGGTATGCCCTGTGTTGTTGTGAAGAGCGATGCACTCCAGGTTCTGGGATCCAGGGTGATTATGTCCATTTCACCAGAGCAGAATGTTGAAAATCAAACGCCACTGCCCAGGTTTCTCTATGGTCAGGCACATGCTGCTTCCGTTGTCCCGTTGGAAAGCTGCTGCGATGACATTTCACTTGTTGCCACTGGCTGGTGAGATGTCACAGGCTCTGAAACGTCAATCAGTTCAGCAACAATGAACAGAAAATCTTTACCAACGTGACTAAGAATTTAAAAAATATGTCAAAGAGTGGGGTTGGGGAGAATTCCCATTAGTCATGAGGGTGGAATATGGGTCAAAAAGTCAATAAAGAAGAACAAAACAAAGGCTAAGAGGCTATGACCAGTCAAGGTCACCCAGTGAGCTTCATAGCTGAGTGGGGATTTGAACTCTAGTCTCCCATGTCTTGGGATGCGGGTGGCGCTGTGCGTTAAACCACAGAGCCTAGGACTTGCCGATCAGAAGATCAGCGGTTTGAATCCCCGCGACGGGGTGAGCAACCCCCTTGCTTGGTCCCTGCTCCTGCCAACCTAGCAGTTCGAAGGCACGTCAAAGTGTAAGTAGATAAATAGGTACTGCTCCGGCGGAAAGGTAAACAACGTTTCCGTGCGCTGCTCTGGTTCACCAGAAGCGGCTTAGTCATGCTGGCCACATGACCCAGAAGCTGTAGGCCGGCTCCCTCAGCCAATAAAGTGAGATGAGCGCCACAACCCCAGAGTAGGTTACGACTGGACCTAATGGTCAGGGGTCCCTTTACCTTTACCTTACTCCCATGTCTTAATCCAGGGGTGGGGTACTTTTGGCCTTGCAGATGTCGCTAAACTACAAATCCCACCATACCAGGCCATTGGCCATGCTTGCTGGAGCTGAGGAGAGTTGTAGTTCAGCAACATCTGCAGAGGCAAAGGTTCCCCACCCCTATCCTAATCCAACACTCTAACCCATGAGTTGGCAAACTAAGGCCCGGGGGCTGGATCCGGCCCAATTGCCTTCTGGATCCGGCCCACGGATGGTCCAGGAATCGCTATGTGGATCAGTATGGGATCGTTCAGGCTGTACCATTCCCCCCCACACACCATGGTGGCGCCTCCTCCCTCCTCCCTCCTAGCTTCTCCCTGCCCTGCCTAGAGGAGGAAGGGGGCTGGGCTTTGTTGAGCTGTGGTTGGCTGAGCACCATTTTAAGCAGCCCCTCTCTGGAGCCAGCCCTTTCATGTCACTCATTGTCCCTCCGCTGCCACCGCCAGCCCCTGCCGCTCTCAAGGCACAGGTAAGCGACCACCAGTGTTGTGGAGAAGGGAGAGGAGAGTCAGGGGGGGTTTCTCCAAAATATAGTCCGGCCCCCCACAAGGTCTGAGGAACAGGACTGGCCCCCTGCAGAAAAAGTTTGCTGACCTCTGCTCTAACCACTACACCACTCAGAACTAGCACTTTGAATTGTTCTCAGAAGTGCAGATGAGCAAACACGGCCTGTCAGCAGACAGAGTAGCAGAGTTCGGTAATAGCCAAAGCTTTGGAAGTTTGGGACTTATTCCACTTTGCAACTAATTTTAAGACTGCAAAGGAGTCTAAATACAAAGTACTTTCTGAGTTTGTATTTAGATTGTAAGTCTGCAGTCACATACGTTACCTTCCACAGGCCGAACTATTTGAAACAGCATCTCTTATAAATAAAATAAATAAAAATAATTTTAAACTTCATCTCTATTATCCTGCAGTATGCGTTGCTTTCCATAATACTATTGCAGTGGTTCCCACTAGTGCATCACATCCATGTATGCTCTGAAGAATTCATTTATAGTTGAAGAATACATTTAACCAATCCCTGATTTTTTTCAAATAAAACTGGTGCAAATTGAAATGTTTCATGGTCATTTGGTTCTGGGCTGGTAGTTGAAAATACCACTTTGTGTATATCACTAGCTCCATTGGCCTAACATTATGAAAACTGGAACTGTCTTCTTGCCTGCCTGCATACATTAGAAGAACCAGCTACTAGAATTGCCCTTTCATTCACCAAAAGGGGAACCTGAAGAGAACAAATGTAACTTGCAGCCAGAGGCATTTTTAACAGGCAGTTGCCCTGAAGAACAAACTCACTGACCCCCCAACTCCCCTCTTTCAAAGGTCAGGTTTGATTCTCAAGATTGCGTGCTAGGGGTGTGGGGAAATTCTTTTACATATTTATTTACATTGTGGAATATAGGCTAGGGAAGTTGGCGCGTTCTTAAGAAGCAGAGGGTATAAAGTTTTCAGAGTGTGGCTTCACTCCCTTTTACGAAGCTGCAGCACTAAGCTTAAGGAAGCTGGAGGCAACATTTTCTCAGGAAAAATGTTTGCAGACTCACAACTCAGCCACGTAACCTGGAAAAGGACATGGTCCAGCACTATGGCTCCAGGTGAATATTGGGGCTCATTCACACTTGTTTCCCAATGCACATACATTTCAGTTTGCCTTGGGATGATGGCTGCTCTCTTTCCCCCCCACTTAGTGTTATTTTTTTGCTGAGCTGAAATATTCCTGGTTTGGGAGGGATTGTGTGTTGTTGTTTTTTAAAGTATGATTTTAGCTTGTTGCTTTTAGTCCTGTAAACCTCTTACTATATTTTTTATGAATTCGTGGGCAGCACGCCAGGGAAAGGGCCCATTGCACTAGTGGGACTAGAAATATTGTTAAATAAATAGGATTGCATCCAATGCTGGCCTTACTCAAAGTAGACCCACTGAAATTAATGAATATGATGAACGTGGACTCATTAATTTCAGTGGGCCTAGTCTGTATTGAACTTAGCTGGATACAACCCATAAAAAGCAAACATTCATTTCCTAACATGGCTACAGTTTAAGTTGAGCATGTAATAAACCTAAGGATCTGCTTGCAATCTTTGGCCACAGCCCTGGAACATGTAAACTATGAGCAATGGTTTGTTTCCAGTGGTAACCTAAGGCTTTATGAAAAGATACCTATTGCATTTATATACTGCCTTTCTTCTTGGTGGTGTGCATGGTTCTTCTACCCCTATTATTCTGGTAACAAGCCTGTGAGATAGGCTAGGCTAAGAGACAACTGATTAGAAGTCTTGACAGCTAAGTGGGTCTCTGAACCTGGGTCTCTGAATTCCTAGCAGGGCTCTCAACCACACTACAGTTTCCTAAATTGGTTGGTCACAAAGGCATCAGAACTTACTGCGGTGGTGGCATCGGAGGAATGTTGGCACTATCACGAGAGCAAGGACGAGGATAACAATGGAAGCCACTATGAAACCATGCGGAGGAGGCGGTGGAGATGAATTGGGGCACTTCCCTATTGCTGAAACGAGAGAATTGAAGATAAATCCGTGACTGCACTGATGAGCCCAAGGGGCACATGAGAAGCAATACTGTGGGGCACTGAGTGTCACTGATCTGAGTGGAGCACTCCAACATTAAGTTAGTTTTCCTTTCTCCTGTTTAAACTTGAAACCCGCCTACATACGGAAATCATGGCCATTGCTTAATGTCTTACATTTCCCTCCATCTACTTGATAATATTGTAGGGATAAACAAATGGATACCACATTCCAAGCTGAGGCACAGGAATATTTGCTGCCTGCTTGCACACACACACACACACACACACACACACACACACAAACACACACACAAACACACACAGAGGAACATACAAATAATCCAAGACAGTGACTCGGTTTTGCATTTCTCACTGGTTCAGCTAAATAGTTACAATGCTATCTATATTTTTTGCTAGTGTTTCTGGTACTGTTCAAGATGGAATCCATGAAAAAGCAGAAATGTCCCATTAGTTGACCAAATATTTTCAGCTGTGATGCTAAACTTCTATAGGAAATTATAATAATAATGATGATGATGATGATGATGATGATGAAGTTTGGAAAGATACAGTGTCTTCCTAACAACACACAGCTATTTTAGATCCAGAAATAAAGACTCGCCAAATTGGTCGATCATCATTTGTAGATCTCCCTATATGGAACGAATCTCATTTGAAAAATTCTGAGGTTTAGTCCTCAGAATGGCTTCTGAATGGCTATATTTCACAAATGAGAAACACTGTCTCAATGTATGATTGAGGGAACTTACACAAGAGGTGGTCGGTGGACACTTGGAAACCTGCATAATGTATTTGACATTGGACCAAGATATCTTCAGACACGTTTTGCTGTAAGTTGCCAGTAATATTAAAACTTTCAGTGTAGTTGTCCTTTATGGAGGTATAGGAACACCGCACTGTCTCATTATTGACCAACCAAGACATCGTAGCCTCTGGATAGCCTCCATGAGAAGAACACATCAGTGTCAACTGAGCTGGGCCACAGGGATTATGTGATACATGTATGACAGGCTTCCTATAGTCAGCTAGAGGGAGGAAAAGACAGTAAGATCACAAGTTACACTTGTACATATTGAGATGTCAAACAATGTTATTGGCACTATGCTTAAGGATTGTTTTTCTACAGAACCATCAAATTTAATCTGACTTGCACTGGAACAGCAGAGTGCTCTTTAGGAAATCCCATTCATTTCAATGGGAAACATTCGTGGAGGTTCCTGTCATGGCTTGTAATCTAAATGGTGCTATATTACTAAGAATTCTAAATTGCTTTCTATGGTAAGAGTTCTTATTATAACGGGTTAATAACATCCTTTCTCTCAAATTCACATTCCCCTCATAGCAACGTTGAGTAATGTTGGACCCAAGAGACTATATGTTTGCTTGTTTGTGTCTGTTAATTATTAGCATTTAAGTTAAATAAAATAACACTAAACAAATTCAAAAGCATTTATATATTTATAATTAACACTTTTACTTGAATGAGTAATAATATATTATTCTGGAATGAATGTTACTGTACTATTAATATCTTATTGTTATTTCTACCCCTGTCTTTTATAATTCATGAAGACTGTGTTTACACCAAATGTTGTGGTATTTAGATTTTATGTTTATTTCATATATGATGCCTTCTGAGGGCTTGACCCTAAAAGGAGGCATAAAATAATACTCTGCTGCTCGTTGTCATAGCACCTAAAGGGATACAGTATTTTTTGCTCTATAAGACTCACTTTTTCCCTCCTAAAAAGTAAGGGGAAATGTGTGTGCGTCTTATGGAGCGAATGCAGGTTGCGCAGCTATCCTAGAATATTCTGAGATTCAGAATTATTTTTTCTTGTTTTCCTCCTCCAAAAACTAGGTGCGTCTTGTGGTCTGGTGCGTCTTATAGAGCGAAAAATATGGTATGTTTTTAGGATAACTTAAGCAATATTTTGCGGGACGCGGGTGGCGCTGTGGGTTAAACCACAGAGCCTAGGACTTGCCGATCAGAATGTCGGCGGTTCGAATCCCCGCAACGGGGTGAGCTCCCGTTGCTCCGTCCCTGCTCCTGCCAACCTAGCAGTTCAAAAGCACGTCAAAGTGCAAGTAGATAAATAGGTACCGCTCCGGCGGGAAGGTAAATGGCATTTCCGTGTGCTGCTCTGGTTTGCCAGAAGTGGCTTAGTCATGATGGCCACATGACCCGGAAGTTGTATGCCGGCTCCCTCGGCCAGTAAAGCGAGATGAGCGCTGCAACCCCAGAGTCAGCCACGACTGAACCTAATGGTCAGGGGTCCCTTTACCTTTACTTTAAGCAATATTTAGCAGCAATAATATTGAGTGGACAGAGCTGAGCTGGGTCAGTGGATGGAGTCTGGAACGTAACTGGGAAGCACAGGACCGCTAGTCACCAATGCTTGTGAAAGTGTGTTTCATTTCCTATTTTCAAAAGAAGTTCTCAGCTTCCAGTTGTCAGCTGTCTTGGAAGGGCTGCACAAAACGCTTTGGCAATCCTAGGCCTGGGGTTTGGGAAGCACTTGTGGGGAGATAAGGATTTGGCCCACTGGGCCAAAATGTTCCCCTGTCCCTGCTGTAAGGCCTATGGCATGTCTAAGTAGAAAGCAGCAGTGGCTCCTGGGAAGGAGACCAACCGTAAGTGGAGCCAGAGTCAATGACAGGCAGAGCATGCTAATTTCACCCCCAATCTCTCCCCCCGCCCCCACTAAATTCTATTTGGGCAACACTGAGACTAAGGAGGAGGAAGCTTGCAGGCAATGCCACCCATTGGGCTGGTTGTAAAGAAACAGGGAAGTTGGAGCTGGCTGAGGAGAGATAGGTTGGTGGAGCAGTGCTCTATTTGCCCAGGAAACCAGCCTCCGCTGGTAGAAAAGTGACTCAAAATGAACAGCCCCTGTCTAACACAAATGAATAGGACCCTTAAGCATTGCTTGGGTACTTAAAATCCTGTTTTGCTAGACAAGCACTTACCTGACACTGATAAATGTACCCATTTATCACCTTTGTGTTCTTCCTCCAGTAATATGATACACCTATATTTGCCTTGATCGGACACATTCACACTGGAGATCCAAAGTGTAAGAGTCTTCTCATCCATCTTTGTCCTGTTCTGGAATTGTATGTCTTTTACGGTGTTTTCTTCGCCGTTGCTGTAAGCTATCACAACCAGGTCAGATATACCAGGGCCTACGTATTTCTGCCAGTAGATCCTGTAAGATGCCAGGGGCCGTTGCATTTTGTAGTTGCAAGGGAGTGTGGCTACACCCCCTATTTTGGCTGTTACCGGGACAGGGTCTGGGGAGGAAGAAAACAAGAAACAGGATCTCGTGAAACAGATGCTTGTTCTTCAAGTCCTTCCTCACATCTCTGCGTTGAAACAATACTTTGCAAAAAGGGATGGGAGATTCAGATATGCAACACACACTGGCCACCAGTCATTAATGAAACAAGGATTTCTGAAGGAGTTCAACCTACTATTAATTCCACAATCAGTTTCCATTAGTAGTGCAATAAATTTCCCCATACTCTCCCACAAATATACCTGTCTTTGACTTGTCAATGACTGTTTGCAGCCTCCATTATTTCTGCTTTCTGTTTCTCCTTCTGTCCCATTTCCCCGATTGCATGATCCCAGAATACCAGAAATTAAATGGTGAGCATGATGATGCCACAACATGGCACAGTTTTCATATGTGATCACCTCCAAATGGGTCATTTCAGTGTGAGGAAGCTGGAGTAGCTCAGTTGGTAGACCATGGTAGGGCATAATCTCAGGGTTGAGGGATCAAGCACCACGTTGAGCAAAGGTTTCCTGCATTGCTATATGGTCTTTGTGGTACCTTCCAACTCTATGACTTTTTAGCACATTTGCCCTCATTCTGAATGGGGCAGGTAGGGGGGAGAGAGCAACACAAAGCATGGAAGAGATCTAAGTAAGAGTAACTGGGATTACAATATGGAATGAGTAAAGAGGGAAGCACTTTGTCACCTTTTAGCATAGTTCTCTGAAAAATTGCCAAGAGAGGGGTGTATTTTCATGGGGGAGGCGAGAGAACGTTTTTTCAAAGCACACACTCTTCAGCTTAGTCCTACTTAGGAGAAAAAGCAGTTATGAGGGGATTTATTGGCTGAATCATACTTGTCTGGATGAAGGATAAAGAGAGGTGTATGAGTCAGCCTATTGTATAAAGTCAGTAGTTAACTTTGTTATTGTTCTGCTCGCTTTTGCCTCCAGCCTTACCCACCACTAGAATGCGGCTCCCAAAAGGTTATCCAGAGGGAATGAAAAAGCTTCCCCAACCCTGGTTTGAGTCCACGGAATGTTATTCATGTAATATCTGTGAATTGCAAACCAGAGCTCTATACATCAAAACTGGTCACATGCATCTATTCCATTGTTCTATTCCGGTTAGCCTTTTCTCCTTGAACTATTGGTTTGCATGCTTGTAGGCATTTTCCCTGCTGTCAGGACTGTTGTTGTTCTTGATTTTTTTTTAAAAAAACTTCCCTAAAATAAATGAATCCAGGCTAATGTACCTGTGTCCCCACGCCCCCCATCTTCAGTTGTGATTTGTGTATTGTAAGGGGTTGGACTAAATGACCACTGGGGTCTCTTCCAACTCTACAATTCTATGATTCTATGTACATATATCATGAAATAATTTGGTACAGGCTGTGAATAAAAGGGACGGAATCTTTTGACAAAATTACGGAGGATCTGGGGTTATATATGTAGAGAGTGGATCTAGATTTATATAATTTAATCTCTTTAATAACTATAATAGAAAGGCAGGGTGGAAATGATTGGCAATAAATAAGTTAATAACAGTTTTCATATACCAAAGCCTAATATAGGTTTATGAGTTGAAACCACAGGAATAACTTGGTAGCATTTAATTATTTATGGAATTTATGTAGTGCCCAATTAGCCACATCGCCTGGGTGGTTCACAAATTTAAAAACAATAAAATACAACTACTATTTCCCCCCCAAAAAACCCCCACAAAATCATAAAAATAGTATATAAAAATGGCATAGAAATCATCATAAAGCCATCATGAGGCAGCATAAGATGACGACCAATAAAAACAGCACTAAAACCCAGCCAAGGGGGAAAACAAAATACTTCAAGGAACTAAAATGTACTAGAACCATAGGTACTAAGAGAACATCATTTGCTAAAATGCAGCTGGGCTATGTTTAGAGTAAATACAGCAGAATTTGGCAACTGAAAATTGTTTGTAGAAAGGATCTGTCAAGATAGAGATTATATAGAACTTTCCCTACCATTAGACAGAGGGAAGTGGCTGCCTCAGGTTGTGAATTTGGGGTGTGATAAAAGTTCAGCAAACGGTTCTTTATATAATTTATCATTGCTGTGTGTTTTTTGCTGCCAGGAAGAAGGTGCCAAAATAATTTGCCTCAGGTGTGAAAATAATTTGTTCAGTCTCAGGTGCCAAAATAATTTGTCTAGCATATCTCCTGTACTTGGGTTATTTCCAAAATCCAGGGGCAATTTCTGACATTTATGGTCTGGATTTCACCTTGAGGCCTCAGTCCTGTCAGCATAGGCTGCAATTCTTACAGGGGAGCAGCACAATGGTACTGTGATTGGTGCCCAGCTGTGCCTTGGGACCTCTGAGAAGAAGGCATGTGTGGTTGCCAGTCCATTTCTGTTTTAAATTCTGTATTTGGTTTTTTGCTTTACTTCTTATTATGGTTTAAACTTTTTATTCTAAAACTGCAGAGAATTTTTGTTGCTGGGTAGCATATAAATGCTGTGAAGAAGAAGAAGAAGAAGAAGAAGAAGAAGAAGAAGAAGAAGAAGAAGAAGAAGAAGAAGAAGAAGAAGAGTAGTAGTTTGGATTTGATATCCCGCTTTATCACTACCCGAAGGAGTCTCAAAGCGGTTAACATTCCCCGCTCCTCCACATGCAGCTGCTGGGTGGCCTTGGGCCAGTCACGCTTCTTTGAAGTCTCTCAGCCCCACTCACCTCACAGAGTGTTTGTTGTGGGGGAGGAAGGGAAAGGAGAATGTTAGCCGCTTTGAGACTCCTTAAAGGGAGTGAAAGGCGGGATATCAAATCCAAACTCTTCTTCTACCAGAAAGAGACCATGGGTGTGTGGATGTCAGAGACACAACTTGTTGTGACTTGCCTAAGGAGCTTTCTGGTTGGCAGGCTAATTTTCCCCCTCTGCCCAGAAAAGCAGAACAAAAACCTGTGCAGGACAGCCGTGAGCAAGCACACAGTTGCTGGAATTTTTTTTGCTAATGTCATACCTACCTTTGTCTTGCATAACACCTAGGAAACTGCAAGTAGAATATGCTTACAGGACATAACAGTTGTAGACAAGAGGAACTATGCTGCCCACAAACATTCAGCAAGTTCAGTTAATTCACAGTGGAGGTGTGCTGTTGCAACAAAGCAAAAATGAAAACGAATCTGGAAACTGGAATAGACAATATACTAAATAGTCCCTGTAACTGGCCTGTGTGGGAGGCACCTCTCATTCAGCATGTGATCCTGATGAAATCGAAGGTACCAGCACCAAAACCCTGTGCATAATTTTTCTCACTGTCTCAGTGAGAGGGACTAATCTTGTTCTCTTTTCCTGCCAGTACAAAAAAATGGGCTCAGTAACTCTAATTCAAGGTCTAGCTACAGCTGCTTTACATATTATGTCACAGAAAACTGATTTTCTGCTGCATGGACAGGCAAAATGTTTGGTACCTGCATATGTACATTCTCAAATATACATTTGTTGCTTGGACACATCATATTTATATATGTACAGCAATTTGGATGGGATCCCCATGTATAACGATGTATATCTATTTTTTAAACACTCAAATATTTACACACCCCTCTTGAATTAGGTACAAGCCTTCTCTAAATTTGTTCTGTATGATTAAATGCCACACAATCAGATGTGCATCTCCTCATTTGTTTCGCTGATCGATGATGTTCTCACCAATGGAGCAACCACACATGTGGTTGGTTTTTGTAGAGACCTACTTTCCTGACATTCCTCCCTTGAGATTGTTAAATCATTTCCACATTTATTAATTACATTTTTATCCCACACTTTTCTATGAAGATTGGGGGCTTGTACACAGCCCCCCGCTTATTCTCACAATATTCCTAAGAGGTAGGCTACGCTGAGAGAAAAAACTGGCTTAAGGTGATCTTTGCAGCCAAGTGGGGATTTGAACTCGTCTCCTCAGTCTAAGGTCCAACATTTTGGCTACTGTTCCATACTGATCTTGACATGCGCTTCTCTTATTTTTCCATTGCGGTGAATACTAAAAAGGTCATGGCGTTCCTGGCATCACAAATTATTGTGATACTACAAGATGGCCTTACTAGATCCACTTAATTCCTGATGTAGATCGTCCTTATTCCCTAACGGGGGCGGGGACAAAACCATTTGAGGTTTTTCCTCAGTCACCTTGCAGGGAGACATAATATGTTGTCATTATCCAGCATGGTTTTAGGTTTTAGTTTTCAGCCAGGGAATCCCCTATGACCCGTGAACTTGTGACATTTAAATGAGTAAGAAAAGAAAGCAGAAGCCCCAGCCTACAGCAGAAAGAAGTTTGGCTTTTCAGTTCCAGATCTGGCATTTCTAGTGAATTCACTCATTCCACAAAGATTTATGAACCATGGTTTTGTACAGACTCACTCAGAAAGCAAGGAATTCTAGTTTTTAAAAATATATTATATATACAGTGGTACCTTGGGTTACATACGCTTCAGGTTACATACGCTTCAGGTTACAGACTCCGCTAACCCAGAAATAGTGCTTCAGGTTAAGAACTTTGCTTCAGGATGAGAACAGAAATTGCGCGCTGGCGGCACGGCAGCAGCGGGAGGCCCCATTAGCTAAAGTGGTGCTTCAGGTTAAGAACAGTTTCATGTTAAGAACGGACCTCCGGAACGAAGTAAGTACTTAACCCGAGGTAGGTTCCATGTTATATGGAAGCTCTCTATGCACCCCCCCACCGGCTTTGATTCAGTTACATAATTTAGACACCCTGACTGCCAATAGCCCTTGATCTGTCCCTCAGGCTGTTTTATTTTAACTGTCCCACAAGTCCACTTATAGTAAATACCATAATCACTGAGTTTCATTTTATTACTGCTATTATCTGTTTTCCGTTTTACTTACAGCATAAATCTGTGCATGTCTACTTAGAACAGGGCTGACCCAAGGTATTTTGGTGGCAGAAGCAAACCCCCAAATGGCGTCCCACCCCCACTAGGGAAGGAGAGGTGAGTGAAGATCTACATCAGGAATAAGGTGGAGAATAAAGTTATACATTAGGATCTGCTGCCCTATGGATCCTGCCACCTGAGGCAGTTGCCCCACTTTGTTTCATGTTGGGCTGGCCCTGACTCCACAAAACTAGAAAACTTCACAAGCAAACTACATTAAAAATCTCTACCCTATTCATTCCATAAATTTTATATACTGCTCAATTGCAAAAAGTCTCAACGCTGTTTAGAAATACATATATAAGTATTGGGCAAAAATGTGAAAAGTGTGTGTGGAGAATGAGAGAGAGAGGGAAAGAGGGAGGGGGAGAGGGAAAGAGAAAGAGAGAGAAGCAATCTGAAAAGTGTGGGCTGGTGAGAATTTAAAATTGCTTTCATTTCTTTTTCAGCCTGCTATGGTCTAATTTGAGAGAGGAAAAATAGTCTAACAGTTTAAATAATGTTCCAATATGGACAGGCCCTGCATCATGTATGGTGTAATTATTGCAAGCACTTTGCAATTAACTACTTTAAAATATGATTATTATATTATTATTATTTGTTAAGGGTCCTTAATGACTTGGAGATTTCCCAGTGACTGGACTGAGGAATTTCTTAAGAAAACTGGGGAAACCCCATGCGGTGAGAGACCATGTTCTGGGAGAATCCCATGCTGGGAGGGAAACAACAGATGCAATCTTATTCTTCCCCTGGGAGATTTACTGCTATTCCAAGGCCAACCCTATCATTAATTAGAGTGAGATGGCTGCCTCAGGTGGCAGATGCTGAGAGATGGCAGCAGTAGCACCAGAACCCTGGTTGTACTTCCTGAGGTCCCCTAAAGCCATTCCTTTCCTCCTGAGTCAGGATCCTGATGGTGGCCACATCTGCTTTCTGCTGGCTTGGTCACCTGACTGTCTCACCTTGAAAGGGACCAAGGGAGCAGATAGAAAGACAGACAGCCCTGGCTGCGCACTGCAGCATGCATCTCCAGTGTGCCTGCTGTTATGTACTGAGTTGAATAGGATCCAAAATGCAGCAGTCTGATTGGTCCTAGAACAATAGGATCCAAAATGCAGCAGTCTGATTGGTCCCAGAACAATAGGATTCAGAATGCAGCAGTCTGATTGGTCCTAGAACAATGCAGCAGTATGATTGGTCTGCAGGAGCCACCCAATCCAGCTCCAGATGGAAGTGAATCCACAACCTGATTGGCCTACAGGAGGATTCCGGAATTAGCCAATCACGTGCAGCCCATTGTGTAAATAATGTATATAAAGCAGATACTTTGAGGGGACTTTCATTCCTCCTCACCACTATAAGCTGAATAAAGAGCATGAAATCCACTCTCGACTCTGAGTATATTTCACCTGCCATGCACTTGTATTTAGCATAAAGTCTTTCAGAGCTCTCTGAATCATTTGGTGTTGTCCACAAACATGGCCACCTCCCTGATAACCATAACTCTAGATCCTGGGTCCCAGGCTGGTTAAAGTTTTAAAGGATAAAAATTGATCCCAGGACCAAATAGGCAACTTGCGGTGCCTGAACATTGTTGAAGTGATACGACTGAGCACCTCACACTGGACAACAGTCTGGCTGCTTCCAAATGCTTTCTCAAGGCAGCCTCTTGTAGACTGCTACAATATTCCAACCTTGATGTAATGAGGGCGGGGAGAGAGAGGAATGAATGGCCATGTCAGATTTCTACAACCAACACACCAGCTGAAGCAGCTGAGAAGTGCTTCTGGCCACTGCTAATAACTGGGTTGGTTCTAAGTCCTGGAGCACTCCCAAGCTGCACACAGAGTTCAGCTCTCCCCTAGACTCTAGCAACTGCATCTCAAGAGTAGATACTGGCTACATCTGGGCTCTAGTGCCCAAGCATGCAAAATTCATGTACATAAATATTCAGGCACCATGCAGTGACAGATTGCCATTTCACACCCTGTATCTTCTGAGTTAAATTTTGAGCTGTTGATAACTTAGTATAGATAATTTTGCTGTCTATCTGTATTAAAAAGAACAAACACTTTACCAGCTTTTAGAAGCAGTAGGATGCAGGCAAATGCAGAGTAAACGAATACTCATCCCTTCATTCAATTTATAGCCCATGCTTCATCGTGAGGTCCTCGGGCAGGATGCATATAATTTCATAATGCAGTTTAACATAATAATTATAACTTCAGCTAAAACTGTAACCAGTGTGACTACACTGGAGGGAGGAAGAACAAAATCTAATTTAATACATAATGACAACAACAACATATTTGCACCACTTATCTACCCAGCCACTCTGGGTGAAGAGATGCATCTTGACGTGCCAGCGAAATACATACAATGACAGAGCCAGATACATCTCAGAGGGGAGAGAGTGTTCCAGAACCTGGGGGCCACTGCAGAGAAGGCTCTCCTACACACCACTATTCCACAGACTGCAGAATACACTGGTGTATAGGATGCATTCAGGTTTGCCACAGAAGGTGGAGAGAGCTGTCCTGCTTGGCCAACTCCAGATTTAATCTACTTCTGTTCTCCAGTATTACAAGATTTAAGAAGATTCATACAATATCCAAGTAGAATCAAAATCCAGACCTAGGCATATGGCTGCAGCTGTAAAACTGCACGCCCACAAACTATGAAACATTGGCCACAGACTATGCAATGTCAACACAGCACTGTCCTCCAAATGAGGAAAGCTGTCATCACCACAAACAATCATTTCTAGAATGTTATTAATCTCGTGCGCATTGGATCAGTGCACAATGTGACGCAAGACTCCTGTAAGAGATCAGCAGAAAGGAAGTATTAGAAATATATTAGAGGTTTCCCAGAAGCAGGGAGAGGGAGTGGCTGAAAGGAACCTGGAATGTAACCCAAGATGGAGTATTGCTGTTAGCATATACAGTGTTACCTCAGGTTACAGAAGCTTCAGGTTACAGACACTTCAGGTTACAAACTCAGCTAACTCAGAAATAGTACCTCGGGTTAAGAACTTTGCTTCAGGATGAGAACAGAAATTGCGCGGCAGCAGCGGGAGGCCCCATTAGCTAAAGTGGTACCTCAGGTTAAGAACAGTTTCAGGTTAAGAACGGACCTCTGGAACAAATTAAGTTCTTAACCTGAGGTACCGCTGTAACTGTTTCCAGCATTTCTTTTTTCAAAATGCAAGGGACAGCACAAATCAGTTCCTGTGTCTTTGAAAGCAGGAGTTCAGGCTGACTCAATCTGCGACACAGCAAGGCAAATGCAGCTTGCTGGTAATGACTGCTGAGTGCCAGGTGCTTGACAAGCCCCCCTCCCATTTCAGCCATCCTAGGCAGTCCACAAAACAAGGAGTATTTGTGGGTTGTGCACTGCATTAGGTTGGGTGGTCCAAATGGCCCAATGTGGTGGTTTTGACAGGGGCCATATCACTGGCCAAGTTTATTTATTTCAGATCAATACCATCATCAGCAAGATTGCTGATACTCAAACTAGGGCCCTCCCAGCCTGTTTTTATTTTCTGACAAATTCAGGTAGCACAATTAAAGTAGATTTGGTGGCGTTGCGCAGCAAACCCACTTCCCCCCAAATTAGCCCTTTTTTTGCAATAAGGAAAGTGATAAGGAAATGATTTGGAAAGTGTGAGGTGTTAATTGCTTCCTGCAATGTCATATAACCCACCCTATGAAAAAATAAGAATGAATGCTGAGTGAACAGCTTGTCTGGAAGTGACCATAGATATAGTTAAAAGCAGCCACTGGAGGGGGACAGTTTGGTGGATGAGTGATTGCTTAACCTTTCCCCTTGTCTCTACTCTCCAAAGCTGCAATTAGCTATGGAAGAGAAAATGACAGGTACAATATCAGCATTTTTTCTTCTTCTCAACTCACAGCAGCATGTAGTATGTGTGGATTAAGGTTGTGGAAGGTTAACCCCCTGCCTATAGAGCAAACTGAAATCTCTCCCGTAGCAGCTTTTAGCTCAAAGGGACTGTGCAATTTAGTGACGAAAGACTGGGATGCTTGTCTTTGAATCCTCACATGGGCCACGAAGCTCACCAGGACCTTGCTCACTCACTGGTGAGGTAAACTGGTGTAACTCCATGCTGCTCCTAGTTTGGCCCCAGACACAAATGATTTGAGACCAAACTGTATCCAGCATTACAAGACACATTTCATTCAGTACACTTTGGTGTGGGTGTGGGTAGAGGTGTGTGTGATTTCAATTTTTATTTGCTTAATTTGGTTAACACTTTCCCCTGTTTTCTTTGGGGTTTCCCCCAAACTCATTCTTAAGTTGTTGTTTCACATTTCGGTGTTGCTTAAGGCATGATTTCAGAAAGAGAGGGAAAGCAGATTTCTGAATTCAAAGGAAGCAGGGGACAGAATGCTGTGTCCATTGTCCACAGCTGGCTCCACCATTTGTCAGAAGCCCTTACTCTCCAAGGCTTGATGAAATGTGTGAGAGGTCAGTGGAGACGAACTGGCTGGCTCGAGGCCTCTACCATCCCTCCGTTTGCCTTCCGGCTTCCCTGAGGGGCAAAGTGACCGAAACAGTGACAAAGGGAGCAGAGCTCAGCCCCACTGTGGCCTCTTGACGTTTTTCCATGGCACTGGCCACTGAAAATCCTGCCACTGTTTAACATTGTTTTAATTGAGATATTTTATGTAGCGTACTTATATACATCATCATCATCAACAACAACTTTATTGCCATGGCATCATTCGCAAAGGGAACAAAAAGAAAAGCAACAATAACCATAAAAACCATAAATACATCAGGTACTGCAGGTACAATAAACCACAATCACTTCTCCTATAAATTATTTGTTGCATACGATAGAAAAGCAAGGGGTTCTCAGGTAGAGTGTGCCAGCTTAAATGTCTGAATCACCTTTGCAATTGACCTCTATTTTATCTACTTCTTTTCTCCTGATCTTCTTAGCTGCCAATGCATATAGTGCTACTTTATAAGTTACGAGTCTACTTAGATACATGGGCTTATTTTGTACTAATATGTAGTAACATTGTTCACTGCTTTGCGGACCTTTGTGCTAAAAAGCAGTGTGCAAGTAAATCACACCAGACTGTACTGCATCAATAAAGACAGTAGTAGCTGAAGAGCAAGTTGCCTCAGCCGGGCGATTTTAAGCGACAATGACGGGACAGCAAATGGTTACTTATTTAATGTATTCTTACATCTGAGGAAAGGGGAGAGATGCTTGTGGGATTTTCTGCCCCAGGTCCCAATATAACCTGGCTGGCCTGGGGTAACATGTGCCTGGAATTGGGTGGGAGGTTTGCCACCTGCTGCTCTGCCTCACACAGAATGTCTTTGGGCAGCCCTGCCACTGCAAAAGCACATGCCAGAGCATATGGCGAGGTTATGTACTTTTAGAATACAGTAATGCTCCCTCAACAGATGGGAATGCACGGCACAAAAATGAGATAAGCTAGCCTCACAGCATTTGGGGGAACTCATTCTGCCGAGCTGAGTACTGGCCTTCCGGCCCAAAGTCCTATAGAGGTCGCACATTCCAGTTCCAGTATTGTTGGGCACCCACAGGTGTTGTGTTTTATTTTGTGGTGAGGGTGCTAAAACACCAAAAGGATGGAACAGACTATTTTATGAGAGAGAGAGGGAGACAGAGAGAGAGACAGAGACAGACAGAGACAAAGAAAGAGAGAGAGACAGAGAAAGAGACAATCCATTTTGCCTTATATACTGTATCATGTTCTGCCGAGATAGGTCAGTTGGTTGAGCATGAGACTCTTAATCTCAGTGTTGTGGGTTCCAGCTGTATGTTGGACAAAATATTCCTGCATTGCAGGGGTTAGGTCTAGATGACCCTTGTGGTCTCTTCCAGCTCTTGTTGTTGTTGTTTAGTCGTTTAGTCATGTCTGACTCTTCATGACCCTATGGACCAGAGCATGCCAGGCACTCCTGTCTTCCACTGCCTCCCGCAGTTTGGCCAAACTCATGCTGGAAGCTTTGAGAACACTGTCCGGCCATCTCGTCCTCTGTCGTCCCCTTCTCCTTGTGCCCTCCATCTTTCCCAACATCAGGGTCTTTTCCAGGGAGTCTTCTCTTCTCATGAGGTAGCCAAAGTATTGGAGCCTCAGCTTCAGGATCTGTCCTTCCAGTGAGCACTCAGGGCTGATCTCCTTAAGAATGGATACATTTGATCTTCTTGCAGTCCATGGGACTCTCAAAAGTCTCCTCAAACACCATAATTCAAAAGCATCAATTCTTCGGCGATCAGCCTTCTTTATGGTCCAGCTCTCACTTCCATACATCATTACTGGGAAAACCATAGCTTTAACAATACGGACCTTTGTCGCCAAGGTGATGTTTCTGCTTTTTAAGATGCTGTCTAGGTTTGTCATTGCTTTCCTCCCAGCTCTACAATTCTATAATTCTACAAAGGCTAGAAACTTATTATTTCTCTCTTTAAAATGAAAGTTAGGATTATGCTTCATCCGGAGGGGGGACAGCTCCCTCTCCCTCTGTGGATGACCATGCCACTATATTCAGAAAACAGATACAACCATCACTGTGGCCTATGTGACCCATTTAAGCTGCCATTTGTAAACTCAACTGATGAGACATATGTAGTGCTGTGGAAGGGGCAAGAATGCATAAGTGCTGGTTTCCGGCCCCACCCTAGATCAATGGTGGCTGTTCTTCGTGGCCCTCCGGGGGCTGCGAAGAAGTTCAGGCAGGAGAAAGAGAGGAAATGAGATGTAAATCCTCTCAATATTCCTCATTGGGGTCTGGGGAGTTCACTGCATCCCTCAGTGTTGCGCAATCCTGTGTCTGTTAACTTGAAAGGCAGAATGGGAGCAATCTGGGAGTGTGACCCTGCCATGGTCAAGCTTCTGTTACCGGTATGATTTGTGGAAGCTTCCTCCTCAATCTGGATAATCGACATTAATCAAGAGGCGCTCCCAAAGCATCATATGCTAATGGGCTGTAATCAATCAGCTGCCAAAAGAACCGGGGCAAGTTTTCTGAAGCTATTTGAATGGCTTTCTGAAATTTGAGAATACTTACAACAGCCTGAAAGGAAAAGGGGAGAAGAAGGAGCTTTGTGCTTTCTTATGGTTTTGTAATGGTCTTTTTTTCTCTTGTCCTCTATTATGAAGAATCGTGTGTAGAGTGGGGAACCTGATTTTAAGAAATTGTATTAAATTAAAGTAATTTGGTGTATATATATGTGTGTGTGTGTGTGTGTGTGTGTAGTGAGGGGGGGAGTATTTGATCCACTGCTAAATTTGCCCATTTGCCTTGTGAAGAAGAAATGACCAGTCCATAATTTTAATGGTAGGTTTATTATAGCTATGAGAGACAGAATAACAACAGGAAAACCCCGAGAAACTCAGAAGACAAAAGTCAGAGATTGATGTGCATTATAATGAGTGAAATAAGTATTTGATCCCTTTGCAAAAGATGACTTAGTACTTGGTGGCAAAACCCTTGTTGGCAATTACAGAGGTCAGACGTTTCTTGTAGGTGGCCACCAGGTTTGTACACATCTCAGGAGGTATTTTGTCCCACTCCTGTTTGCAGATCCTCTCCAAGTCAGTAAGATTTCAAGGCTGATGTGTAGCTACTCAAACCTTCAGCTCCCTCTACAAATTTTCAATGGGATTAAGGTCTGGAGACTGGCTAGGCCACTCCAGAACCTTAATGTGCTGCTTCTTGAGCCACTCCTTTGTTGCCTTGTCCGTGTGTTTTGGGTCATTGTCATGCTGGAATACCCATCCTCAACCCATTTTCAATGTATGTGAATGTGTATGTATGTATGTGTGTGTATGTATATATATACATAAGTGCCGATTCTAAAAGCAGTGTGCCCACCCTGTCTGAATTCGAAAAATGGGATCATTGTATGCCTCATATCATAAACAAGCATAGGCTTGTTTCTGCTTGTAATATGTGAGATGGGACTCCCTTTCGGTTATTTTTTTCCCCCTGGAGCCACTTCTGTGCTCAGCAGAACTTTAGCACTTCACTGCTTCTGATTAGGTGCAGAATTGTCCTCACGGCTTGGCAACACTGTGTTAAGTTATGATATGGGAAGTAGGCCATTTACTCCAGGGTCCCACCATAATTCCGGCTTGAGATTTTTCTCATATTGGGGTGGTGGTGGTGCCATGAATCCCTCTATAGCAGGGGTGGATAACTTATGCCCCTCTAGATGATGTTGAACTCAAACTCCTTTCATTTGTGACAATTGGCCTTGTTGGCTGAGGCTGATGGAGCTACAGTCCAACAACATATGGAGAGATCCAAGTTCCCCATTCCTTCTCTAAAGCCTCTTGCTTCATCAGCAGATGGGAAATAAGTACAAAAGAATAAGAAAATAAGTTCTTCCCAGGCAGCACCTTGGGGACCTTATTATTAAGATTTTTATTTTTTTTACTGTACTGTATGAAGTGGTTACAAACCATTAATCTTTATAAGCAGCCAGAAGATGGATATTAATGTTCCCACAATGGAATGTTGGAACTGTGTACCATTTTGAATCATTAAGGAGGCTAAACCACAGTGATTTGGTTAAGGCTTTTTCAGTGATTTGGGATTTGAAAACAGCTCTCCAAGATCCAAGACTAACATTCTGACTACTGGAGAGTATTGAATACCCAGAGAACTAAATAAATTTTGTGCTCATGTTGGACTAAATATTTCATCAAACAATCTCTTTGCATTGCCTCTCCTTTTGATTTGCCCACCCTAGCAACTCACTAATCCAAGTAATTTGAGAAATATGCCACTTGACACCAGTTACCCGAGAGGAAGGCAAAGTCCACCAATGTGAGTCATAAAACCAACATAAAGTTGCAAAAGAATCTTATATGTGTGTGATAGCAAGAGATCAACCCAGGAGTAAAGGTAAAATCTGGTACCTTTGATCTGAGCAAGAGCAGCCTGACATCTTCCACCAAAACTGGAAAACCCACAAAGGCTTATATCCTCTCCAGCTTAATAACAGTGTCTGAAGGGATGATAAGAACCTTAGCACATTCATAGACTCAGAGTTGAAAGCAACCTCAAAGATCATCTTGTCCAACCCTCTGTTGATGTAAGAAATCCACTACTATTGCATCTCTTTGATACCTGGTCATCCAGCCTCTGCTTAAAACCTCCAGCAAAGGGCAGTCCACTACCTTCTGAGTAGACTCTCCCACTGCTGAACACGTATCCTTGGGAAGTCCCTGTCCTACATTTCCCATTACAATATAACACAAATAAATAAACAATTAGATACCACTTTAAAGCACTCAGTGCTTCATAGAAATAAACTTGCAATCCCACAACCACTTGGCAAGGTAGGTTGGTATTATTATTCATTAAAACATTAAAAGAGCCCTGCTGGATTAGACCAAATGTCCATCTAAACCTGAGGTCGCCAACATTACACCCATGGGGAATTCACCTGCCACCCACGTAGTCTATGAATCTCACTCTCTCCTTAGTCATGAAGTGATGAGGTACTTTCCCCCTGACTGCAAACACACGAACTTTAATTCTATAATCAGATCCATTGCATCTTTTTTGCCCCTGAAAAAGTACTTATTGAGAAACTGGTTGTACTGTATCTTTGAAATAAATATCAATGCAGGTGAATTATTCCTTAGTGTGTCCATTTGAAAACAGATTACCGGTATTTGTACTACTACATCCAGTTTTTACCTCATGCAGCTACTACAAACTGAACTGATGTATTCAGTAAGCTGAAGTTCTATTTCCTGATAAGTTACCCTGCCAATCTATAAGTGAAGTTAGGCATATGTGCCCCAATATATGTTACTCTACAAGGGCCTACACGGAAGCATTTTGCTGTCTAGTCACCAAGTTTGGAGATAACTTTTTTTTACTTCTCTGTAGTCCACTTGCATTTTCATCACCTTGAGTAAATTGGTGTGATCTGCAAACTTGGCCATTTCAAGGATCAACTTTGACTCTAGAAAATGTAAGCTTTAAATCACTGGCACATTATGGATCCTTATGGGACTCTACAATTTACTTTCCATTGTGAAAACTGCCTGCTTTTCCTACTCTCTTCTTGTTTAATCAGTTACTCATAGAATCATAGAGTTGGAAGAGACCACAAGGGCCACCGAGTCCAACCCCCTGCCAAGCAGGAAACACCATCAGAGCACTCCTGACATATGGTTGTCAAGCCTCTGCTTAAAGACCTCCAAAGAAGGAGACTCCACCACACTCCTTAGCAGCAAATTCCACTGTCGAACAGCTCTTACTGTCAGGAAGTTCTTCCTAATGTTTAGGTGGAATCTTCTTTCTTGTAGTTTGGATCCATTGCTCCATGTCCGCTTCTCTGGAGCAGCAGAAAACAACCTTTCTCCCTCCTCTATGTGACATCCTTTTATATATTTGAACATGGCTATCATATCACCCCTTAACCTCCTCTTCTCCAGGCTAAACATGCCCAGCTCCTTTAGCCGTTCCTCATAAGGCATCGTTTCCAGGCCTTTGACCATTTTGGTTGCCCTCCTCTGGACACGTTCTAATACATAAGAATGAGGTACGCGGGTGGCGCTGTGGTCTAAACCACAAAGCCTAGCAGAAGGTTGGCGGTTTGAATCCCTGCAACAGGGTGAGCTCCCGTTGCTCGGTCCCAGCTCCAACCAACCTAGCAGTTCGAAAGCATGTCAAAGTGCAGGTAGATAAATAGGTACCGCTTTGGTGGGAAGGTAAACAACGTTTCCATGTGCTGCTCTGGTTCGCCAAAAGCGGCTTAGTCATGCTGGCCACATGACCTAGAAGCTGTCTGCGGACAAACGTCGGCTCCCTCGGCCTATAGAGCGAGATGAGCGCACAACCCCAGAGTTGTCCGTGACTGGACTTAACTATCAGAGGTATTTCTACCTTTACTTAATATAGTGGTACCTCTGGTTACGTACTTAATTAATTTTGGAGGTCCGTTCTTAACCTGAAACTGTTCTTAACCTGAAGCACCACTTTAGCTAATGGGGCCTCCTGTTGCTGCTGTGCTGCCGCCGCACGATTTCTGTTCTCAACCTGAAGCAAAGTTCTTAACCCGAGGTACTATTTCTAGGTTAGAGCAGTCTGTAACCTGAAGCGTATGTAACCCAAGGTACCAACCTAAGAATACCAACCTTCCTATTCCTCAGCTGCTAAGTCTAAATAAGAGCCTTTGCTAAAGGATTTATCAAAAGTGTATTGAAAATCTCTGTAGATAATATCCATTATTATTATTTTCACCTAATAATAATAATAATGGTTGTTATTATTATTTTATACCCAGCAGGTCCCAGGGTTGGTTACAATGTTGAATATTAAATAGTTAAAATAGTTAAAACAAATAACAGTCATAGGAATAGGATGTGCCCTAAAATACACATATATAAGGTGTCAAAGACCAGGGTGAAGAGCTGTGTTCTCAGCATTCTAAGAAAGCTGTATAATGAAGGTGCCACATGCTTCTCTGTGGATTACCCTACTCGACTGGACTGTTCCCCACCCACAAGTTTGTTTACATCTTCAAAAATTTCCAAAACGTTGGTGAGGCAGGACTTCCCTTAGGAGAAACCATACTGATCCATTCTCATCAAAACGCGATGTTCTAATGCTTGGCAATCTTATGTTATGGCATTTCCCATCAGTTTCTCCGAAGCGGATAAGCTAACTAGCCAGTGGGGATGTAAGGATCTGCCAATTTTAGTTCTCTCAGTTTCTCAATTTTCCAGTCTTAAATTCAGTTTTCCACATTTCTGCAGCAGTTTGTAATTTTTTAAAGGAAAAAAAAAAACCCCGCATGAAAATTCTTCACTATTATGCAACTTTCTCCTCATAAATACGTATTTGTATGCATTTTGACTTGTGTATACACACACTTTTGCCAGCAATTTCTCCTAAAACAGCACATTTTTGCAATGCTCTTTTTATGTATATATTCAATGCACACTTTCCCCTAACATATGCATTTGTGTAAACGCTGGTGGCTGGAGAAATGTATTGCGAAAAATCAGGAACGTGAGAATCTTGAAAGATTCATGCTTTGGTTCTCTTATCGTTTTCAAAAGTGCTAATATGATAGGTTTGGCTTAAAATGAGAACTGAATTTCTCCTCCATCTCTGCTGGCCAGTAATGTCCTGGATTCTATTTTAAAGAGCAGCATTTACATTGGCTTCTTTTCAATTCCTCAGTTTGGAGGCTGATTCTATTGACACGTTGACTGTTTTTGTTACAAGATAAAGGTAAAGGTACCCTTGACCATTACGTCCAGTCACGGATGACTCTGGGGTTGTGCACTCATCTCGCTCTATAGGCTGAGGGAGCTGGCATTTGTCTGCAGACAGTTTTTCCGGGTCATGTGGCCAGCATGACTATGCCGCTTCTGGCACAATGGAACACCAAAACCAGAGCAGCGCATGGAAACGCCATTTACCTTCCCGCTATTTATCTACTTGCACTTTGACGTGCTTTCAAACTGCTAGGTGGACAGGAGCTGGGACCGAGCAATGGGAGCTCACCCCGTCGTGGGGATTCAAACCACCGCCCTTCTGATCGACAAGTCCTAGGCTCAGTGGTTTAGACCACAGCACAACCAGCATCCTGTTACAAGATAAACTACTGCGAATTTTGAGTTATTGAAGAACACCTGGGCAGATGCTGTCCAGAACATTCCATCACCATATAGCAAATGGAAGGCTGAGCTGAGGCTTGCCTAATGCTGCTGATTTCATGGCAAAGCTGAAATTCACACAGAAACTCCTAAGTTGTAAACCACAGTCCTGTGTACGCTTATACAGAAGTAAGTCGCATTGAGTTCAGTGCAAAGAATGAAGCATCCACCACTTTTTAAACACACCCACACACACACCAGTTCCTCTTGGGAATAAGCAAGGAATGTCAAGTAATGCTCTTATGAGGACAAACACAGTGAATTGTTGGGCTTACCTGAACAACCAAAAGGAAGCACAAAGAGGCCAAGCCAGAGGAACCACGTTAGAACGGGTGTGGAGAACATCAGTTTTCTCTTCTGTGTGTACATCATATTTTCCAAGACCACCTTGACTGAAGCAGTGAAACAGCAAGAAGTTACAGAGAGAAATGGAGGATGTTTGTGCAGTTCAGGTGATTTAGTTTAATTTATAGGTAGTATTGCTTTGTCTTGACAGTTCTGTTCCCCTACCCACTCTGCAACCCACATTAATCTATCAATCTATCTATCAAACAATTTAGCACACAGCTTCCACGGTGGCATATGATACTCAGGGCATCAGCAATTGCATAAGAATTCGTTATCAAACAGTAGTGAACACACAATTGTGCTTGGAGCAATAATTAAATAATCAATCAACATATAATTAGTTGAAAGCAGTTCCAGAGCCAGTCCTGTGTAATGTGCATCAGATTTTTACCATCTTAATCAATTGCTTGCGAAGATAAAACAAATGAAGAACACTGGTTCACACTTTATGTGCTGGCAAGTACATATTAGGTTGACACAACAGAAGGCTAAAGTCAGAGCATATACCTTGCTGATGCATTTTTTTTTTAATGATGCTGTGACACAAGTTATGCTGTACCACAACTAAGCCCAGACTCTAGAAGCAGTCATACATAAACAGGAAAACAACTATAGGTGGAAAACTGTTTTCAGATGCTGATTTCTAGGCGAGATTATCAAGAGGCTTTCAGGGACAGAATGACTAGAATTTGATGCAGGCATGAACATGGCCAGAATTTATTGGGGTGGGGGGGGAGGCTTTATGTTGGGGGAGAACAAAACTGAGTTATTTGTGATGCAATTGGTTAGTTAGCTAAGCATTTTTATTTACTTGATGGGGGGGCAACTGCTCCCCCACCCCACCCCGGCTATGCCCATGGATGCAGGAATGATGAATGATCTAAAATGAAAGTCATATGAGGAAAAGCTGAAATGACAGGAGTTCCCAAAGATGTTTACTACCGTCTCAGAAAGAAAAGGAAGAACTATTGTTTACTGCGTCCAGTGAGAATAACATACTGTATTGGTGTAGATCTGATTAATATGCTGTTGGACAGAGGGGGTTTTTTAGCTGGAACTCATCAGAACTCAGTCCCGGCCCTTTCTCAAGTGGGTACCATTGCCATTCTAAGAGAAAGAGGGAGGTGTTCTGGCACCTCTTTTTCTAGAAAAATAGCACTGCTGTGAGAGACTTCAGATTTCTAAATTCACAAATGAAACAAGGTAACAGAAGATGCTGTAGAATTGCCTCTGCTGGAGTTTCTAAAGAGTTCCTACCTCACGGTAAGTGGCCTGACCAGCAGATCTGTAGCCAAGTTCAAAGCTCCCTGAGACTTTAAAATGTCCTTAATACCGCTATCAAATGAAAAATGAAATGAAACACAGGCATGCATACCATACATTTAAAGCACACCCCCCCCCCAGAATCCTGGGAATGTAGTTTACTCCTTACGCAGCAAAAATCCCAAGCACCCTTAACAAACTATAGCTCCCAGGATTCTTTGAAGAAAAAGTGCTTTAAATGTGCTTCAATTGCATTGTTTGTATTCAGCTATGCAAAATTCCTCTTTCAGTACCCCATCTGACTGTTTGCCCAAACCCCTCCGGTTTTCCTGTCATTTCTCACCATACCAGCCTTCTCTTAAGGCAAAAAGATGTGGGGCGAAAGCGTCAAGAAAACTAAAACTAAATGAACGCTTATGCCAGTCTCATAAGAAACAATCTATCTAATCAGTCTGCACTGTAACTTAGCAAATTAAGAAAAAGGAAGGAAGAGGGTCCTTCGCCGTCAACTTACAGTAAGCAGGAACCAGAGAATGATGATTTGCCTTCCAGATATATGCCTCTTCCTTCAGTGATTGGTATAAATACTAATCTTAATTTGGCTATGTCCCACGCAACAGAAAGCTCCTCTAAGTAGTTCGTTCTTAACCTGTGATTGCATAGAAAGATGAGCTACATGACTTTAAGACAAACCAAATGTCACCACCCCCACAACTTCCCCTTTTTGCCGTCGGAAAAAAAAATCAAAAACTTTCAATCCTTGTCCAGCACTTTCCATATCATTAGAGTAACAGAGGAGCAGGCTAGATTGATAATCTGTGGTAGCACACTGGCATTCAGCAGGATCCCTAAGTTTCTAAAATGTGCTAAGAAACAAATATTAATGGATTAAATGTAGGAGTGGTGTTATTAAATGGAATCCCATCCCACTTTCATTTCTAGGTCAGCCTGGCAATGGCCCACAAAGCATGGGCCGATAACGGGACAAAAGGAGTGGCTCTGTGCCAGAAGACAAAGGGCTGGACCTTCCTCCTTCAACTGTTTGTTAGAAAGAAAAAGGGCAGAGTCGAGAGTTGAATAATGTGAGCTAGAAGCTGGATGCAAAAGCTGCAGGCTAGAAAGGCAGAGAGGTGGGGGGCAGAGAGTCAAGGGGTGCTAATGCTGTGAACCCCTCCACTGTAGGCTCAGGTGGTATACAGAAGTGTAAATAAAGACACCTCAGTCCCTGCTGTCCAAAGGAAACGTGAACCTGAGTAAACACCCAGAACCTCTGGAATCTCATGCTGCTCCGAGATTGGGGTGGCATGCAACACAACTCACTCGCCATATTCTGGCCTTTACTTCTTTATTTCAAAATTATGTCATCATCAGATAGGCTTATTGCACATTAAGAAGAGCTTCCCTATTCATAAACTATCACCTTGCAACAATTTGTTTATGGGCCACCTTTTCCACCCTCAAGGAGCTCAAGGTTCTCCCAGTTCTCCCGCTCATTTAATCCCCACGGTGTGGAGTTCTGGGATTTCTTCCAACTCCCCTCCCCTGTACACACATCCAGATTTGGGTAAGCATTGGGGTGGGGAGGTGGAAGAGCCATTGCACTAGTGGGACTCATTGTTCTGGGCAGTAGCGTAGCTATCCGCTCAGGTGCCTGGTGTGGGGTGTGTGTGTCCTGCAGCTGGGGGCAGGGCAAGTCTCTCCAACGCTTGGAGCCTCTCCGCCGCCTCCCCCTCAGCTGTTGGGCGGCTGAGGGAGAGGCAGTAGGCAGGCGCAAGTCCCACGCTGCCTAAAATGGCAGCGTGGAACCTGCAGGTGCCTAAGCTACCACATCACTCCTAAAAAGTTTTGTGAGCCCCATTTTTATTTTAAACTCATTTTGTCACCCCCCCTCAGTGATGACACCCAGGGCAGCCCGCATCCTCCACCCCCTTCCTCCTCACTGGTTCTGGGTTCTGTTAGTGCAACCAATTTACTTTTTTTACTTGGGCATTTGGATAGATGTTTAGTCACTCTTGCAGGGTGTTGATATAAATGTGATTTGTTGTGGTGCTTTGAATTCTCATATTGTTTTGCTTTATTGTGTATTGTGCACTTGTTCTGGGACTGATTTCAATAATGAGCAGGTTATAAACTACCTAAATAGCGTATCAGCCCATTAGTGGGGCTCATCCTGATCTGCCCAGCCATTTTCTTCTGTTGCCACAAGGCACGTTTGAGGCTTGCTGCTCTTATCACCAGGGTTGAGGTAAGGCTCAAAGGCTGGTCCATTCAGCTTCTATACATCTTGTGCTCCCCCTCCCCCTTCACTAGAAGCAGCAAAATATTTTGGGCTGATGTTCTGTGGTTTAATTATGTTGTGTTTATTCCTGCAGATTTTGATACAGGGATATATTTTTTCAGCGTTTGCTTTTATGGACATGAACATTAGCTTTGTCTTTCTCTATTCCACTCCCCACCTCCCGTTGCCATTGAAACATTTGGCCAGACCCAGTAATGTTCACTTGACTTTTTTCTTTAAATGGGAATCCCCAAGTGATACTGTAGCTGGGTGGTGCCTTTTCATTACCTAGCTTGGCCAAGTGGTATTATTTGAACAGAGTACTGTTTATTTTCCTCTCCTGTTACAGCAACTCTGACAAAGCAGTTTCTCTTCATCCATTGCCTTTCCAATCTGGGAAGGAGGGGTACACCCATTTCTTCAAGACTGGTGAGGAGAACTTGCAATGTAGGCCTTTCCCCATCTGGTCCCTTTTATGTTTTGAAAAACTGGAAAATGGATTATTGTTCTTCAGCTTCTTTACTTCCCTTTAAAACTTTTAAAGGTTTTACATTTCTGTTTGCCTTTCTATTTCTAGCAAGATGTGGCAGTGTGTAAAGTAAAAGGTAAAGGTAAAGGACCCCTGGACAGTTAAGTCCAGTCAAAGGAGACTATGGGGTGCGGAGCTCATCTTACTTTCAGGACGAGGGAGCTGGTGTTTGTCCACAGACAGCTTTCCAGCCCTTGTGGCCATCATGACTAAACCGCTTCTGGTGTAACGGAACACCGTGACGAAAGCCAGAGTGCACAGAAACGCTGTTTACCTTCCCACAGCAGTGGTACCTATTTATCTACTTGCACTGGCATGCTTATGAACTGTTGGGTTGGCAGGAGTTGGGATAGAGCAGTGGAAGCTCATCCCGTCGTGGGGATTCGAACCGCTGACCTTCTGATCAGCAAGCCCAAGAGGCCCAGTGGTTTAGACCACAGTGCCACCCACATCCTATATACAGCGGTACCTCGGGTTACAGACACTTCAGGTTACAGACTTCGCCAACCCAGAAATAGTACCTCGGGTTAAGAACTTTGCTTCAGGATGAGAACAGAATTCACACGGCGGCAGCAGCGGCAGGCCCCATTAGCTAAAGTGGTACCTCAGGTTAAGAACAGTTTCAGGTTAAGAACGGACCTCCAGAATGAATTAAGTTCTTAACCGGAGGTACCACTGTACTAATTATACACAAATGACAAATGTTCTTTAGATGATGTTCCCTATTCCTGGGGTCTAGTAGAGACCAAAGGCCTGAATCACTTACCGGTAGTCATACATGGTGAATAAGAAATGTTGCCCATTCTGGTGTAACACTGCTTCTGATTGGCTCACTGGGGTATCCAACATGGCACCATGAGGACTTTCCTGGCATCTACAAAGCCTTGGAGCCTACCCTTCCCCCCAGATCATTCTCCCCTACAGTGGCAAATGTGGTTACCTCCTCCCACTCACTGTTCTCAAAAGTACATAGAGTTGAAGGAAGAAGTTGGAGGAAGAATTCTGTTTCTCATTTTCTCTTTCAAGTCTATCTGCTTTTCAAGGCTCTGATTGGCACCTTGGGAAGCTGAACAGAAAGTGGAGCTACTGAGAGGGGAGAAGGGATGAAAGAGGACCCCAATCTGGGAAACTGGGGGTGGGGTGGTAAAGTGACCTGGGAAGAGATTGGAGGGGAGGAATGTGAGGTGCCACAGAAATTGGGTGGGGGCATGCAGAATTGTGTTGGGACTGGTAAAACAGATAATTTCAGCTCTTGATCTGTGGCTTTATTGCCACCCTATCTAAAAGTCACTAAGTTCCAAGAGGAGGGTCCATGCCTTGGATAAAAGTTTTGTGGTGCTGAGTTTACTTGGCAATCTACCACTGCAAGGTATGATATGACAGTGGTTTTTGGGGACCCTGTTTAAAACAATACAAATTAAAGGGAGCCCATTTTAATTCTACTAGATCAGTATATATGTAGGCTCCATCTATCAGGGTGGGTGGGGGAAGAGGAGAGAGAAAACCAACATCATAATCTGTTTGTGATGATAAACTAAAATCCATTTCACATTTACTTCTGCCACCCTGTCTCCCCCACCCTATATTTGTGCCTTTGATAATTTGCACCTAAATGTTCTTCTTGTTGTTGTATGTTAAACTGACAGTTCCACTTATTTTTTACTTTAAGAATGTTTAACAGGATGTTTTCCATCAGAGCTGGGTGAATTTATTACAGAACAGCTACAATCTGAACATACATAGGGACATTTACTATCAGTATAGGTGGTTATGAGCAGGAGGGGAAATAGTCCACAGGTGTGCTATTTTTGTGTGCAGTTGACCTCAGTGCACACTTCCTACTCTTAGGATGGGACTGAAATTTGAATGCTCTAGTGCACAGGTACATAGGGCCAAACACAACATGACACTGATTGCATGAATGCAATTAACAAACTTTAAAAAAAAATGCAGCAATGAGAGCCCAAACAATATTGGAGCTGTGAAGGATGGAGAGATAAAGTTTTACAATTTAACTCTTTGCCTTAATCGGGATGAAAATATCCCCTATGCTATTTGCTTCAGAAGGAAAGCCTCTATTGGCAGCATCATTTTCAAATGCACCCCTAGCCTTTGTCTAAAAAGTAAAAAAGAATAACAAAATAGCGATAGTGCTTTACAAAGGACAAAGACCAGTAAATACTAGGGATTACCCTTACTAACTTCAAACATTTGGAGCACATGTTGATGGATGGATCAAGCTTGCTTTCTCCTGCTCCAAAGGCCAGGAGCTCAACCAATGGCTTCAAGTTCCAAGAAGGGAGATTCCAACTCAACATCAGAAATACCTTTCTGACAGTAAAAGTTGTTCAACAGCGCAACAGACTTCCATGAGAGGTGGTAGACACTTGTTCCTTGGAGCTTTTTAAGCAGAGGTTGGATGGCCATCTGTCATGTACGATCCAGTTGAGATGCCTGCATTGCAGGGGGTTGGACTAGATGACCCTCGGGTCCCTTCCGACTCTAAAATTCTATGCTTTTATTTTATAAACCTTGAAGGATGCTGAAAAGGCACTAAAGGCCATTAAAACTACTGGAATGATTTCTTTTAAAATTCAGAGGAACTGGTTGGAAATCTAAAGGTTAAGACTTTATTTCCTAAGGAGCTAACATGTCACAGGCTAAAAAGAGGAAGAACACTGGTTTAGCAAAAGAGGAAGATGCTTAAACCATCCGGCATGCCTGAGAAAGTTTTCATCTTCTCTCTTTAAATCAAACAAACAATGGAAAATAGAAGCCATTTGGAAAATTATATATCGTTCTTGGAAATTGAGCCTTCTTAGCAGTACTTGTGGGATCTCTCAGAAATGTTGGCAGCAGGACAGTTACTCAAACTGATAGTAGATCCTTATTTTATCAGGTTGCCCTTGTTACTAAAATAAAATGAAATAAAAATGATAACATCGTCTTTATCTGTTAAACTGAAAGCAGCTCACGGGATTAAAAATAAATCCTAATTCAAGCAACAATCAATAAATTGATACAAACAACAAAAGAAGTTGCAGCAGAAAAATAAACCAGAATCCCTTACGATTCTGCCACCTGAGGCAGCTGCCTCAGACCACCTCATGGGCAGGTTGGCTCTGCAAAAAAATTCAAAGTCCCACACAAAGTTTGCTCTAATGGCCCAGCCTGCACCAAGTGGTTCAGTTAAATAATTTTAGGCTGTGAATTTAACGGTCTTAAGGGGCATCCCTCTTTAAATTCAGCGTCTTACTTCATTTGCTTCAGAATGTGGTAAACGCATCTTGTTGCGCATTGACCCTTCAGTGAGGGGGGAAAGTATTTGATCCCCTGCTAAACTGGCCATTTGCCCTCTGATGAAGAAATGACTACTTTGGAATCTGCTGGATTGATTGCTTCTGTCGACAGGTGTCTTTTGTACAGGTACTGTAACAAGCTGGGATTACAGGTAAGACCTCTCCCTTACAGCCGGTACTTCTAATCTCAGCTTGTTACATACAGTGAAGATACCAGGTAGTCTGACATCTGGCTGGTTGATATACTTATTTCACTCATTATAACGATCATCAATCTCTGACTTTTGTCTTCTGGGTTTTTGGTGTTTTTTTTTGTTTTCCTGTTGTTATTCTGTCTCTCATAGCTACAATAAACCTACCATTAAAATTATGGACCGGTCATTTCTTTGACAGAGGGCAAACGGGCAAATTTGGCAGGGGATCAAATACTTTCCCCCCTCACTGTAATTTAGACACCCTGACCGTCAATAGCCCTTGATCTGTCCCTCAGGCTGTTTTATTTTAACTGTCCCACAAGTCCACCTATAATATAGTAAGTACCATAATCACTGAGTTTCATTTTATTACTGCTATTATCTGTTTTCCATTTTACTTACAGCATAAATCTATGCATGTCTACTTAGAACAGGGCTGACCCAAGGTATTTTGGTGGCTGAGGCAAATACTTTTTTCCTTCACTGTATCTTAACTTCAGTGCTATTTAATATCTACAGTAAGCCGTTGGGAAATATCACTAGGAGTTTTGGGGTGAGGTGCCATCAGTATGCTGATGGTACTCGGATGTAATTCTTCATAACTTTTGCATCAGGAGGCCTGGAGACAGTGATGAAATGGATGAGGAAAAGAACGCTGAGCTTGAATCTCATGAAGATGGAAGCACTGCGAATCAGAAGTTCCCATATGTGAGAAATTGGTCAGTTGCCTTTCCTGCATTGGGTTGCACTTCCTCTGAAGGAGAAGGTTCTCAATTTGGGTGTGCTTCTGGATCCAGCTCTGTCACTGGAAGCTCAGTGACTAAAAGTGCCTTTTACCAACTGTAGCTGGTTCAACAGCTACGGCCACTGCTAGACCAGGAAAGCATTGCCACAGTAGCTCATGTGCTAGTTACTTCAAGTCTTGATTACTGCAATGCACTCTATGTGCCTGATTCCAAAGCTGCAGTTAATAATACAGTGGTACATATAGATGCGGGTGGCGCTGTGGGTTAAACCACACAGCCTAGGACTTGCTGATCAGAAGGTCGGCAGTTCGAATCCCCGCGACAGGGTGAGCTCCCGTTGTTCGGTCCCAGCTCCTGCCCACCTAGCAGTTCGAAAGCACGTCAAAGTGCAAGTAGATAAATAGGTTTCCGTGTGCTGCTCTGGTGCACTGCTCTCGTTTGCCAGAAGCGGCTTAGTCATGCTGGCCACATGACCCAGAAGCTGTACGCCGGCTCCCTTGGCCAATAAAGCGAGATGAGCACCGCAACCCCAGAGTCGGCCACAACTGGACCTAATGGTCAGGGGTCCCTTTACCTTTACCTCTAGTTGCGGACACGATCTGTTCCAGGGTGCTGCTTGCACCCCAAAAAGTCCACAACTAGAGCAGTGCTTCTGCGCAAGCGCGAAGCGCGAGAGAGTGCTTCTGCGTGTTTGGCGAAACCTAGAAGTATACACATCCGGGTTTGCCGTGTTCGCAACCCGAAAATCCGCAACATGAAGAGGTATGACTGTAATAATAATAATAATAATTTATTATTTATACCCCACCCATCAGGCTGGGTTTCTCCAGCCACTCTGGGCAGCTCCCAACAGAATATTAAAAACACGATAAAACCTCAAACATTAAAAACTTCCCCAAACAGGGCTGCCTTCAGATGTCATCTAGAAGTCAGATAGTTGTTTATTTCCTTGACACCTGATGGGAGGATGTTCCACAGGGTGGGTGCCACTACCGAGTAGGCCCTCTGTCTGGTTCCCTGTAACTTCACTTCTCGCAGTGAGGGAACCACCAGAAGGCCCTCGGAGCTGAACCTCAGTGTCCAAGCTGAACGATAGGGATGGAGACACTCCTTCAGGTATACTGGGCCGAGGTTGTTTAGGGCTTTAAAGGTCAGTACCAACACTTTGAATTGTGCTTGGAAATGTACAGGGAGCCAATGTAGGTCTTTCAGGACTGGTGTTATATGGTCTTGATGGCCACTTCCTGTAACCATTCTAGCTGCCGCATTCTGGATTAGTTGTAGTTTCTGGGTCACCTTCAAAGGTAGCCCCACATAGAGTGCATTGCAGTAGTCCAAGCGGAAGATACATAGAGCATGCACCACTCTGGTGAGACAGTCTGTGGGCAGGTAGGGTCTCAGCCTGCATACCAGATGGAGCTGGTAGACAGCTGCCCTGGGCACAGTTAGTGCACGATTGCTGGCAGGAGTGAGGTCTTGTCAGCATGTAACACCCGTGCTCAGAGATCTGCATTGGTTGCCAATTTGCTACTGGGCCATATTCAAGGTGTTACTATTGACATATAAAGCCCGTAACAAACTTGAGACCAGTTTACCTACAAGATTGCCGTACCCCACATGTGCCCAGTCAATGGCTTCAATTAACGGTACTGGCACTATTACAGGTGCCACATAATACTCATTCTGAATTTGTAAGAACTTGTTCAATGTGGCAGCACCTGCACTTTGGAACTCCCTGCCTATTGAAATCAAGCAGGTTCCTTCACTGTACTCTTTTAAGTCCCTGCTAAAAACATTCCTGTTTAAACAAATCTACCCAGATGCTAAGGTAGTTGAGGTAGATTAAATCTGTTTCAGTATTTTAACTGTTTTATATTATGTAAACCGCTTTGAAGGTTGTTGTTTTTTTGTTTTTGTTTTTACAATCAAGCAGTGTATACATTTTATGAAATAAAGACATGATAGAGACACACAAACCCTACAGCTCCAGTTAACACACACAGAAGTTTCCCACCACTTTCCCTCCCAATCCTCCTTCCCGGTCACAAAAATAATTGCAAATGATTAAATAAAAATCAGTATTACAAAAATATACTCACACTCTCCGTCCATCGATCTCTCTTAAGAAACATGAATGAAAAAATAAGTTACTTAAACTTGCAACCACACCTTTCTCTTTGCTAGCTGTGAGCTATTTGGAGGCGTGGCCTATAAGGAAACAATTCTGTGTATACTCAGGACGGATCATAAAACAGCCCTCCCTTATCTTGCAGAGTTGCTGGAGTTTTCTTATAACAAGAGGCAGGTGAAACCTGCACAACTGGGGCTGAAACTGTGGCAATCTTACTGATACTAAAACTTTCACATAGCTTTTCTGCTCAGAAACCTAAGGGGTGGGGTATCCTCTTGGCTATAGCTGTACTTTTGGATTAGGGTTTGCTGAATGCTGCAGAGACTTGATTGACAGACATGTTTGTAGAGCGTTCTAATAGAAGCATAACATGTGTGTGGAACAGGAAAGAGTGTGTGGCTTTAAGATCCTAGGAGGGGAAAAACCCAAACAAAACAAATTGCTTAACCTTCTCCTTGGGAGGACTGTGCCCCAGTAGGCAGTGGAACAGCCTCCACTGCTATGAAGGCTTTCTAAAACTACAGTGGTACCTCGGGTTACATACGCTTCAGGTTACAGATGCTTCAGGTTACAGACTCTGCTAACCCAGAAATAGTACCTCGGGTTAAGAACTTTGCTTCAGGATGACAACAGAAATTGTGTTCTGGTGGCGCGGCGGCAGCGGGAGTCCCCATTAGCTAAAGTGGTACCTAAGGTTAAGAACAGTTTCAGGTTAAGAATGGACCTCTGGAACGAATTAAGTTCTTAACCCGAGGTACCACTGTACTGAGTAAAATGACCCACCTGTATCTGTTCCTCTTGTGACATTCACCAGTACTTCCTGATTCTCCTAACTGCAAAATACAGTATGGAGCAAGTAGGCAAAAAATGAAGATATGGCAGCCTCCCAGGAAATGTTACCAGAGAAAATAATAAAGTGTCCCTTATGCAAGCACAAAACCAATGCATTCCCTTGGTATGTTGGGATGGGGGGGGAATGGTGTTTTTCTAGGTACACAAACATCCATTTCCAGGATGCTGTTCAAGGGGGGGGGGCACGTGGAAAATGCACAGTGCACAGCGCATATATTATGTTCAAAACGTCAGTGATAGTGGAAAGAGACAGACAGAGAGGAAGACTTAAAATTGCCAGTGGGATTTTTCAGTATTTTATGTTGGACCAACAAAGCCCTATGATATGGTGTGGTAGTGGGGCTTGCGAAGCTGCACTTAATATTAATGTTAAAATTTCAAAGACCTGGATCCTTTGTAGCTCCACTTTGTAATTTTGCAAAACACAGGAGATTCAAGCCACATTTTTCTTGACTAGGTTCAGACTGGCTCAGAGCAGTTTCACATGTACATTCTGCTTGCCGAAAGTTCAATGGGTTTCGGTAGACATGATGTATCCCAGGAAGCACACAAGTGCTTGCTCAAGTGTTGTCTGGCATTACAAGGAACCTCATCTGTAGTAGCAGTGCTTGTCTAGGAATCCGGATGACATTTTCCCATGCACAGCACAGGTAACATCCAGCTGCATAAACAAGACAGCTCTCAGAGTCGGCTCACGCAACCCCACCACCCACATTTACTCAAACATTGGCCCCAGTGAGTTCAATGGCACCTACCATGCCCAACCTTACCTACCATGCAGTTCTAGGCTCAGAAGTTAGCCCCACCAAATTCAGTTTTCAGTGGGGTAGCCCTATGACTCCGCTACACAAAAAGCAACCACCACACGTGTCCTGGCACTTTAAAGTTTAACATGGTCTGCTGAGCCGAGGCAGAAGTTTTTGTTGACTACAATCTATCCATAGCTGTCAACCGTCCCTTATTTGGTGGGAAACTCCCTTATCCCAGCACCGTTTCCTGCTGTTGTCCTGGATTGATGATGTCCCTTAAATTTCCCGGGTTTCATGCTCGCCCGGCTCGGGAGGCAAGCAGCGGCTCGGGGTCCTCCACCGCACGAGAGAGCGCGCGCACGAGCTGCCACGTTTCCATCTCTCCCTTTCCCCCCTCAGGGGCGCGTCGTGAGGAGACGGGTGGTGGCGGGCGGGCAGGCAGCCCCTCTCTTGCGAGACTTCAGCCGTGCTGCCAGGGGAAGCCGGAGGCGGCGGCAGCAGTGGCGGCTGAGGAGGCGGCCTGAGGGAGGAGGAAGAGGAGGCGATGGGGAGGGACGCAGAAGGGCGGCGCTTCAGTGGCCACTGCCGCGCCGCAACTGCCTTGAGGGCGGCATGGGCGAGAGTCTCTCTCCCTCCCTCCCTCTCGGGCAGGGAAGGGCCAATGGAACTCCTCGCGCCAGGACAACGGCAGCCCCGATGTGCTGCTTAGCATACCTTCCAACCAGTGCAGCATCTTAATGTAGTGATTTCCCCCTCTGCATCCCTTTCATAACTCTATTTTTATAAATCATTTGTCCATCCATAGTTCAAATTTTTAATACAAGTTTTCTGTCAATCCTACCAATGTATGTAACTCTTTACATTAGCTTTTCAAATAAATTATAAACTTTCCCCATTCTTTATTAAAGAGGTCCTCTTCCTGGTTTCTAATTCTGCCTGTAAGCTTTGCCATCTCGACGTCCTTCATCAGTTTTGTCTGCCCCTCTTCTTTGGTGGGAGTTGTAGACCCTTAGGATGATCTAGTCTAATACCCTGCAAAACACAGTCGCAGCAAAAGCAGCATGGCTCCATGAGTGCCGGATTTCTGCATAAGCTAAGCAAAATCTCTTATTTTGGCTGCTGATCCCTTATTTTAGAGGCTGCTGGTCCCTTATTTTCAAATCTGTAAGTAGACAGCTATGAATCTATCCATAGGCGCCGACTCCATGGGGCCTGAGGGGGCCCAAGCCCCCTCAAAAATTTTATTGGGGGGCTCCGTCCCCCCAATAATTAAAAAATTTTTTGCGCGCCTTGGCTCCCTTGTCGCGCGCCTTGGCTCCCGCGGGCGGCGAGGGGAGCCCGGGCCGCGCGCGGCTGCTGCTGCCGCCGCCGTTTGTGGTCATGGCGGAGCTGCCGCCTAGGGAGGAGGGGAGAGGGGGCTGGCGGGGGGGGCAGGCGGTGAAGGGGGCTTGGCTGCTCTCTCTCTCTCTCTCTCTCTCTCTCTCTCTCTCGGGCTCTCTCTCTCTCTCTCTCTCTCTCTCTCTCTCTCTCTCTCTCTCTCGGGCTCTCTCTCTCTCTCTCTCTCTCTCTCTCTCTCGCTCTTCCCGCCCAGGGCTTGTGGGCATCTGCTCTGAGAGGAAGATGGAGGTGACTTCCCTTAAAGGTCATGGAATCATAGAGGTGGAAGGGACCCAAAGGTCATCCAGTCCAACCCCCAGCAATTCAGGACTCACAGCTAAAGCATCCCTGGCAGATGCCCTCCCCCCGACCTCTCCCTAAAAGCCCCTTCCCCTGTCTGACTGCTCTCACCACCAGAAAGGCCTTCCTAATGTTTTGTGGGAATCTCATTAAGCCTACAGAGCTATATATGCAAATGGATCTACTTATTCTTTCCCTTGAAGATACATTGATTCGTTTGTTACTGTGGTTTCGATCAATACTTTCCAAAGATCTTTACATTTGTCCATGCATGATCTTTGTCTGAAAGCTCATGGGTTGCAGGAGTTGTCATAGGAGGTTATATTTTTGTCCTTCCAACTGTTATGGAAATTACAGGGGGGGGGGGCACATCTTTAAAGTTGTTAAATGTTGCAAATATTATGCCTGAATGTACCCTTTCAACTTGACAGATCAGGGAAGTTACCTAGATAAAATCCTGTAACACAATGTATCAGCCTTAATCATTTTGCAGATGTTAGGGGGGGGGGGCAGAGCCTGCAGCCACCATCCCTTTCCGGTGGGGAGGGGGCAGAGGAAAGACAGGAAGCTTTTCCCTGCAGAGTTAGACCCCTTGGCTGCGTGGCCCTTGGGTCCCTTCAAACTCCTGGGCGTTTTGCTGGTGGGGGGCTGCGTGGGGGCCTGGGCGATGTCAGAAGAGGAAGCTTGCAGGCCTGGTTGTCTGTTGGGGGCAGCAGGAAGAGGCGGAGGGCAGGATGTGCAGCCCCTGCCTGGCTTTCCTGTGGGACCAAGGAAGCGGCTGGGGGGGGGGGACTTGGCCGCTGGCCTTTGTTGCGGAGGTGGCAGTGTGGGGACGCCAGTCCCAAGGGCAGCCTCTGGGGTCTGGGTGCTGCTGCCTGTCTCTTGCCATGGACTTGGCGGGGGGGGGGCTGTGCTATTGGGCTGGCAGAGACTTAACGGGGGGGCTGCCTCTCCCACCCAAAGCTGACCCACAAAATTGCAACCCAGTGTGTGTGTTTGTGTGTGGGGGGAACCAGCCTGCGCAGGGTAAGCCCCGATGGGGCTCCTGGGCTCCTTCTGATGCATGAACATTGGAGGTTGTCCTTTACAGCTCAGCTCCCCAAGGGGCTCAAAGCCTCCCAAGTCCATTATCAGTCAGAGACGAATGAGTGGAAGCTGGAAGAAAGGGGGAATCTTTATTTTTCTGTTGAAACAGAGCCCTCCTTCCCACTGACATTTGCAAGGAGGGGAGGACCCCAAACAAAGGTGTGCAGCAGCTTTGAAAGACTTTTCCGGCTCAACATCAGGAAGAGCTTTCTGACAATAAGAGCTGTTCAGACGGTCTCTGCTCCCTGGGAGAGGCTAGGTGGCCATCTGTCAGGGATGCTTGAGCTAAGATTCCTGCATTGCAGGGGGTTGGACTAGATGACCTTGGGGTCCCTTCTGTCTCTATGATTAGCATAATACAAGCATCTCAGGAAGAGGCATCTACCAACAGAAATCCAAGAGTGTGGCTTCTCTCCTGTCTGTCAAGGGACCTGCAGATGCTGATTGCCTTACTTGGCCAGTTCCTTAGGACTGGTACATACAGTCATACCTCGGGTTACAGATGCTTCAGCTTAAGCATTTTCAGGTTATGGATGCACTGAAACCCAGAAGTACCGGAATGGGTTACTTCCAGGTTTCGGCACTTGTGCATGCGCAGAAGCGCTAAATCACAAACTGTGTGTGCGCAGACGCAGCAATGTGAGTTGCGAACACTGCGGGTTGCGAACGTGCCTCCCACATGGATCACGTTCGCAACCCGAGCGTCCACTGTACCTTGGTTCTCGAACAGAATGCGTTCCGGGAGTCCATTCGACTTCCGGAACCATTTGAAAACCAGAGTGCGGCTTCTGCCAGAGGAGCCCCCTGCAGCCAATCGGAAGCCGCACCGGATGTTCGCCCTCCAAAAATCATTTGAAAACCAGAACACTCACTTCCGGGTTTCGATTGTTCAGAAGCCGATTTGTTTGGGAGCCAAGGTGCTCGGCTTCTCAGGTACAACCAAACCTGAGTCCTTGGGGGCGCCGCCTCCCCGGGCGGGAACGCTGCGGGTGCGCGAGGGAGGAGGGCGGCCCCCGGGGGCTGGGAGAGCCGGGCTGCCGTGGCCGAGAGGGCTGCTCTGCTGGGCGCCGCTGACATTGGAACTTAGAAAACTTCCTGGGGCAGGACCCCGGTATGGGCCCCCCCAATATTTTTTATAAGTCGGCGCCCCTGAATCTATCCCATCAGATTCTACGCGACGGGAGTGGAAGGGAAGTCACCGTTTCTGTTTGTTATTATGTGATGTACCTATTTTATGTTTTTATACTCTCATCCGCGCTGTGATCCTCCGGTGACGGGCAGCATATACATTTAATAAATAAGTATTGAGCGTTAATTTTAATTTACATTTGTGTGTGTGTGCGTGAGAGAGACCCCCCTGCGTCTTAAATCGTGCAGCCTCGAAGAGGGGCGCTTTCCTACTCATATTTCCACTCTTAAATTCGCTTCCACACGGCGTCTAGTCGCGTGTTTGTTGACCGACAGATTAGAGGCATCTCCCCCCCCCCCGCCGCCCGCTGCTTGCAATCCAGCCCCGAAGAAGCGATCACATGATTAGGATCGGCCCTCCTCTTCGCCCGCGCTCTCTCCTAAAGTAGCTCCTCTCCAGTTCACTCGCTGCTGACGAAGGAGCGCAAGCCAGCTATTTAGTCAGGAGGACGACCGGCGCTCGGAGATTGGCTGCAGCGGCTGCTGTTTCTGTTTCTGCGCGGCTTGGGCGCAAGTCCAGCCTCTCCTCCCCTTTCACTTTCCTTTAAGGGGGTTTCCTGCCCGGGCTTCTGCCTGCATCGACGGTAAAACTCAACTGCAAGTATCTTTCGCGCGGCGAACAAATCCATGTTTGGGAGCTTGCAAAGCCGACCCAACTCAGGGGGCGCCCGCCTGGGCTTGTGCTTCTGCCGCTTGGTGCTGGCGGCAGCGTGCAGCGCCCGATTCTGTTCTTTCTCGGAAGTAAGGCCCGCGAAGCTCTTCCCTCCCAATCCAGGCTAGGCATCAGACGGCCGGTTTAACCCGGCAACCCCCCACCCCCAGGGAGCGCTTTCTCGCAAGCAGGGCCCGCTGCAAGGGCACAGAGTTGTAGTAGCCTCGGAGTAAGTTAAACCCAGTGGATAAGCCCCCACCCCCAGTTCCACACCACAGCGTGGAGCCGCCGAGTAACGGGCTGCAATCCCAAACCCGCCCACCAGGGAGTGGGGGTGGAGGGGGGCGTTGAACGGAACAGGTCTTGCTTCTGAGCAGAGGCCAATTGCGCTGTGTGCTTAGGATCGCAGCCATGGATTTATCGGGGGGGGGGGGGCGGTGGACACCGACTTGTCATCGCCCTCTGCCTGGCTCTGTCTAGCAGATTCGAAAGGACTCGTTCAACAACGGTTCTTTAAAATTGCTTTCTTTTGATTCCAAGTACTCAGAAAAAAAATCTGTCAAAATCTTTCCACAATTTCTACTTTTAGTTTTTATTTATTGCCCGTGCAGCCTGAGTCACGGCAAACCAAGTGGCGCATCTCCCAAACCCGGGAAGTTTGCACTTTGCTCCTCGGCGGGTCCCGCTTCTTTGACGGGGGTTGACTTAACTCCGAAGTTTGCATTGCATTGCATTGGCAGCCGTCGTTAAGGATGGGTGACGGTGGGCTGAGGCGGCTGCCTTAGCTCAGAAGTTTGCGTAGAGTGGGAAGGAAAACCTTATTTTTTCCCTCCTTTTTAAAACCCGGGCATTATGAGGAAGGGGTCAAGCGGCGAGCCCAGGGCGCTGGGGGTGGAGGGGCGAGTCATCTTTCAGGGGCGGTGCACTCCCTTCTGCTGGGAATCGACGGGGCGTGAGGAAGCGCAGCTGCTGCCTGCTCGGAAGAGGGCAGGAAATGGTCGCGGAATGCTATTCATTTCTACCCAGAGCAGCCGGATTTAACCACCACAGCCGCCAGAAAGAAAACGTGACAGGGCCAGCTAGAACAAGGCAGCTCGCCTAGGATGGCAGCCAGGCTTTTCAAGCCTAGGCACCTTTCTCCCAAGAAGAAGCCCCACGCATACTGTGTGAATTGGGCCCTCTTGCAAAAAAAAACAACAAAACAAAAAACAAAACCAAAAAACGGGAGCATTATATCACATGCACGTTGGTAACCGCTTGTGGGCCGAGCGGAGTTTCCCTCCACACCCCAAATATATCGGGGGCTACATGCAAATAACACTGTATGATGTCTGAGGCACAGGATGTCGACAGGTGACACTTTCCCCATAATTGCATTTCCCTACTGGCAAAGGTTTATTGAACCTGTTGAACCTTTGACTGCTGTTAAAAGCGCAAGAGCCCTGGAGTCCCGCAATGCCAACCCTAAGACGGTCAAGGAATGCAAGTTTCATGAGATATATAAACCAGATAGACAAACCTTTAATCGGTGGCAATGCTGCCAGAGTCAGTGCAAGAGTGGGTGTGGTATTTTAGATGGCAGTGGGGGTGGGGGGTGGTCTGTGTCAAAAGAGACTTACGATCTACCGTAACCAAAAGGCAGGTGACCGTGTTTAGGAAAATCCAATATGGAATTGTTCAGAAGCATGCTTAGAACATTTATTGCAGGTATTTATTATTCATACCTCACAATATCTACAGTGATGTAGATATTCTGCCCTTTCCCCTTTCCTTTAGGAGCAAGAAAAGGAATGTGAGCCTTTAACATGATTGTGTTGATTTTAGTGATTGTACCACCAGCAGCAACTCACCGCCAGAAATCCCCCTATTTTTTCTCCATGGCTGGGAAAACAATGAATCACTCTCCCCTCCTCTCCATGTTGCTACTAAAACCAATCTAACTGCCCCACAACTGCATTTTCATTAAACAACAACAACCCAACAGAAAGGGATTAGGTAACAGCCTTTGATTACCCTGCAGAGTTGTCAAATGTTCTGTGCCCTTCCTCAGAACAACATTAGTAGAACAACGTACCTCCGGTTGTGAACAGGATCTGTTCTGGAGGTCCAGCCATATCCTGAGGATTTTGCAACCAGAGGTGTCTGTTCTGTGTAGAGCACTTCTGCGCCTGCATGAGCTGTGAAACACTTCCAGGTTTGCCGCTTTCGCAACCTGAAGTTTACGTTACCCGAGGATAACGTACCCCAAGGTTCCACTGGATTCACATTCGTATTATCAGGGAATTTTTTAATGCTTCTGCAGATTAAAAAAAATTAAGATTAAAAAAAAATTGCATAAAACTAAACACATTAGGGACGCAGGTGGCGCTGCGGGTTAAACCACAGAGCCTAGGACTTGCCAATCAGAAGTTCAGCGGTTTGAATCCCCGCAACGGGATGAGCTCCCGCTGCTCGGTCCCTGCTTCTGCCAACCTAGCAGTTCGAAAACACGTCAAAGTGCAAGTAGATACCGTATTTTTTGCTCTATAAGATGCATCAGACCACAAGACGCAGCTAGTTTTTGGAGGAGGAAAACAAGAAAAAAAATATTCTGAATCTCAGAAGCCAGAACAGCAAGAGGGATCGCTGCGCAGCGAAAGCAGCGATCCCTTTTGCTGTTCTGGCTTCTGGGATAGCTGCGCAGCCTGCATTCGCTCCATAAGATGCACACACATTTCCCCTTAGTTTTTAGGAGGGGAAAAGTGAGTCTTATAGAGCAAAAAATACGGTAAATAGGTACCACTCCGACGGGAAGGTAAACGGCGTTTCCGTGCGCTGCTCTGGTTCGCCAGAAGCGGCTTAGTCATGCTGGCCACATGACCCGGAAGCTGTATGCCGGCTCCCTTGGCTAATAAAGCGAGATGAGCTCTGCAACCCCAGAGTCGGCCACGACTGGGCCTAACGGTCAGGGGTCCTTTTACCTTTAAACCCGTATTAGAAAGCACATGCACTATCATTGCTGCTACCTTTTAATTTTGGGTGACTTTTGCCCAGTCATTGCTGCAGTACAGTCTTGGATTTCTCCGTTATTTTACCTGAGCGACTATTGCTTTTCTACCAGGAAATCAAAAGAAACTAGCTTCAAAATGAACCAGGAAGTTGCTTCAAAATAAAGTAGGCAGGCCTTCTTTATTAGTGGAGTCTTGAGAGAAAATATAGAGTGACAACGCCCCCCCCCAAAGGAAGTCTCAAAAACGACTCCAAAATGAATCAGAAAGTCCCTTCTCCTTTATCTGTAGGAGTGACTTCTTGGGTCATTTGAAAGCTTATTGATTTATTTAAAATACTGTTTAAAAGCTAGTGTGTGCGCGCATATATACCAATTGTTTTCAGAAGTTACCTTTTTAATGTATATGTCCTGCAGGCAGATTTAGGTGGCAGGTTACATCTACAGCACTGTTCACATGATCAAAACGTTCGCACCCTGAAAAGTCCGCAGCTAGAGCAGTGCTTCTGCACAAGCGCGAAGCGCGAGAGAGTGCTTCTGCGCGTGTGGCGAAACCCGGAAGTATACACATAATGGGAGCAGGCCTAAGCTGGAGCAGGACCGCAATGGTAAGTCCTGCCCTTGGACGTATGCGCATTCGTTTGCACATCTGCACTCTGTGTACAGGTGTTTGATCATGCAGACAGTGCATGAGCACTGTTCATAGGATCAAACATATGTAGGGGGAGCAGGATTGAGGCTTGATCTTTCTAGGATTCTGAAGGATGTATATCAAGCACTCACAAGCATGAACGAGACTGAATTTATAGAGACAGGCAGGGACCAAATATATTTAACAGGATCCCTGCTCTTTGTGTACTGTACATTGATTTTCTTAGACATTTTGACCACATTGCAGTTTTAACCTGTTTTTCATCAGAGGCTTTATTGATTGCAAACTATTGTTTTGCATGAGGACAGAACATGTGTTCGGGCCTGCAAGAGAACTATGAGGCTGCCATGGTCCTGAGTGCCGTTGGAGACGCCTTGGGCTATTACAATCAAAAATGGGAGTTTGTGCGCAGCGGTGAGAAGATTCACAGCGAGTTGGCCAAAATGGGCGGCCTGAACAAGCTCAACGTGGCAGGCTGGAGGGTCAGCGACGACACTGTCATGCACTTGGCTACTGCTGAAGCCTTGGCAGCAGCTGGGGAAAACCCAGACTTAGCCCACTTGTATAAACTCATTGCAACAAACTACAGAGATTGCATGGATGACATGGATGGACGAGCTCCAGGTAATCTTTCCTAAACTTTTAAACATATGAAAATAGAAGGCAGCAGTTTCTGGATCATGCATGTTCTATGTGTTCAGATTGGAACATGATCGTTTCCCAAAGGCCTTAGAGTCCCGCAGTACAGTGGTACCTCGGGTTAAGTACTTAATTCGTTCCGGAGGTCTGTTCTTAACCTGAAACTGTTCTTAACCTGAAGCAGCACTTTAGCTAATGGGGCCTCCTGCTGCCGCCGCACCACTGGAGCACGATTTCTGTTCTCATCCTGAAGCAAAGTTCTTAACCCAAGGTACTATTTCTGGGTTAGCGGAGTCTGTAACCTGAAGCGTCTGTAACCTGAAGCATATGTAACCCGAGGTACCACTGTACTATTAGAAAGGGTTCCTTTCACAACTCTGTCCAGTGGCCGCAGTCAGCTTTTACAGCTCTCATTAATTTAATGCTCAGCTGTGTTTTCTAGTCAGATCTCATAAAAGCAGGGAGTGGGGACCTTCAGGCTTGCCAGAGGATGTTAGCATCTCTGACCACTGGCCATGCTGGTATGAAATCTAGAGGGCTGCAAGCTTCCCACCCTTGCATTATAAAGGGAGAGCAGCATGCAGATATGAAACAGGAGACATATAGCCCAGAATAATGGCTGTGATACCCTACCATCACTGTGCAAGGTGGGCTAGGTGGAGATACGATGGCATTTTAATATTTTGTATGAAAATATGAGCGGGGTATAAATAAAATATTATTATTATTATTATTATTATTATTATTATTATTATTATTATTATTATTATATTTCCAAATGAGCTTCAAATCTGTGCTGAGGTTTGAACCTGTGATTCCCATGGCTGTAGCCAAATCTCTCAATTTCTGGCTCACCTCATCTCATACTTTGATATCAATAGGAATGGACCTCAGTGCAATGAGCAACTTTCCCTCTGCTTCAGCTTTCCATCTTCAGGAGGACACTTTGCTCTTCCACTTAGAATACAAACATTGAGTGTGTTATCCTCCAGATGTTGGACTGCAGCTTCTATCAGCCGTGATCAGTATGACCAGTTGTCAGGGATGATGGGAATTGTAGTTCAAGAATATCTTTAAGGTTACAGATTCGTCCAGCCCTGATTTAAGAGTTAACATCCAGCCTTCCCACTAAATATACTCTGTTTAGAATCTAGTATATTTTAGTTCACTCCCATTCTGTGAAATGGGTATCTCCTAATTCAGTAAACATGCTGGCTGCTACATATTGTCCGTTGTTGGCAAAAGGCCTATATATCTCCAGAAAGAACCACTTTGTTTCTTTGCAGTGAGAAGCATGAGCTCATCTGGGCCTTTCATTTCAAAGTATTTAGCTCCTGCCAGAGAGCTAGGAAACAAGAGTAGGGCTGCATGGCAGGTTGGCATTTATTTGTTTGCTTTTTTCATTCCAAGATTGAGGAACCACTTTAAGGAAGAGGTGTGCTTCCTTTTTCTTCCATCTCTCTTCAGTTACTTTCCCCTCCTATGATGATGATTACATGTGTGGCAGAGTTACATTTTCAGTGGCTGGAATGGGGAATTTGGGAAGTATTGATTGTATGCACTCCAGTCTGTGGATTCTGAGCTTTTCAACAACATAAGAGCCAAGTGTGCCAGAGATGATAAGCAGCTCAAAACGGGATTTGCATAGGACATCTGCTCATAAAAAAATAAGATGGCTGAATCTATCTATGCAAAGTTGTACCATATGCTCTGTAAAAGGAATATTATGATGCACGAGGATGCTATGAACCCATCACAGGAGCCTGAAACACAATTCAGAGTTTGCCTTTTGACTGCATTTGGGTGATAAGTCTCTCTTAGAAGCAATGGACTTTTCCTGAGTCCAGCTAGGTTAGAAGGAATCACTGGGCAAAGTGGGTTGCTTCTGCACTAGGTGTTTTCTGACGACTTCCACTCCTTCACTTCACGGAAAATCCTGGTGATGTTGCTGCTGAAATGTTGCATTCCAGCATTTCCCATTATGCTTTCTTTTAATGTCTGATTTGGGGTGCTTTTTCTGAGTTTCAGAGCACTTCTGGGCCTCTGGGCTTGCGTTTCTTCCCTTCCAGGTCTCTTCTGCTATTACATTGCTAGCTTGTGGTAGGCCTTTAAATGTATTAATTGCCTACCTGCACTTGGGAAGCTGCCATCTAGCTTAGTCTTATCTACTTGACTAGCTGGTGATGGCTCTCCATGGTTCCAGACAGGTATTTCCCAGCATGCAAAGCATATGCTGCTCCGCTGAACTGTAGTTCTTCCCCAGAAAACTTCCTGATTGCACCGAAGCAAAAGTACCATAGCAAATAACTTCAGGAAAATGTTCATTGGTGTGATCATTGTAGCCCCAAACTGAGAGGGGTGGAGCTTCCTGCTACACTGAGCTGGGAAAGAGGATTGTGAAACTCAAACCTGTTAGAGACTGGTGAAATTCAGGGGATTCCCCACTGCCCCACCCCGAAAAGGCTTGGGGGGGGGGAATCCCCCTACCTGCACTGTCCCTGGGAAAGGCTTTCTCAGCAGGAAGACACTGCTGCTTTGCCAACCTCACCGCGGCTTGATTTGACTGGAAGGCCCAATGAAGCATGGACTGCGCCAATGAACTTTAAAAAAACAACAAAGTACGTTTTATGTACTTGTGCTTCAGTGCAACAAGGCAGTTCTGGACATGGACACCCACACGCCCCACAGTGTTATCTGCAAGCTTAGCTGTGACACTGCCCTTGTTAAGCCACATTACTATTGTCTTGGAAATTTCATGGTGTAACAAGGAGCACACACACACACAAAGGATAGAAAATACATCATATGAACCCTTAAATATATACAGTGAGAAAATGCATTTGAAAGGGGGAATGAGAGAAACAAAATAGTTTGAATGAAAGTGTCACCAAAGAGAACATTTGTGACAACGTAGAGTATAATGCCAGGCACAGGCTATAAGTTGGGAAATCCCCTGTTCTAATTTTGGTGCTGTAATTAATTCACTTGGTCTTAGTGTGAATATGGTGACGAAACTACTAGACTCCTGTTATTACTCAGCTGTACTTTCATTATCGAGCTGATGTGTGGAATCATGTTGATGACTTGACATTTATATAGCACTTTCCTTACATATTTAGACTTCCAGAAAGTGGAAGCTGTGATGTTGCTTATGTAGCAGCATCAGTGTATCATGTTTGTATGTATGCATGCATACTGTATTTGCATATTTTGGAACTAAAATCCAGACATCAGTGTCTTTGCCCTGCTGGTGGCACAGCTTAGTGCTGCAGAAGCAGCACATGTCCTCCACCAGAAAGGTAGCAATGGGTTCAGGTTTGTGTACCAGGCTGAGAACAGCCGGTCACTCAGACCTTGCTACCTGCGCGGGACCTTGTGTATCCTCCAGTCTCTAGGCTAGCACAATCCACAAATATCTTATGGGACTGGGGGCTGTGTGATAGCACTCCTGATAGCCTGAAATCCCTTTGGCAAGCACCTAAAATTGCAATGTCGAAGGCTGCCTGTCAAGACCATTGGTCCATGTTGCTTAGTACTGCCTACAACAGGAATAGCCAAAGTGGTGCTTTCTAGCTGCTCCCGTCAGCTGCAGTCAGCATGGACACCTGTTGTCTAACAACAGCTGCAGGTCACCCACCCTGGCTATCCACCATTTCCACTGACTGACAGTTCTCCAGGGATTGGTGTTGTTCCCAGCCCTACCTGGAGATGGAAGGGATTGGACCTGGGCTCTTCTGCAGGCAAATATGTGCTCTGCCACTGATCTACGGTCTCTCTCCTGGACACGGGCAATAAAATGTGTCAACTGAAGTTGGTGGAGCAACCAAATGGGGACAATGAGAGCATAGTTGTACAAGCAGTCACAGCTGAATTTGAATAATAGTTATATTACCAGGGTTTGTTGCCCCACTTGCCAACCCAACCTATCTGCCTTCCCCTTGCCTACCCACTCCTCCCTTTTCCCCTCAACTATCCCTTCACAGCTCACCCAAACCACCACTCCCTCCCCAACCCCCTTTAAAAGAGAGGGATAAGCGCTTTAGAGAACAATTGGCCAAACTACTTTCTGAAGCGCCTCTGCCCCTTAAAACAGCTTGCCTGGGCTGCCTGCCCTCCACACTGCTTGGCTGCTTGTCTACCTGTTGTTGTGCTGCAACTGCAGCATGACAACAGCTTTACATGTTTATGTACCTAGGAAAAAGTCAGCAAGCTGTCTTAGGCTGCAATCCTATGTATATTTACATGACAATAAGCCTCATCCATGGGGTATTGTAAGACTCAGTTTCTGGGTACACATATAAGGATCTGTTTTCCTTATGAACCATGGTATGCAAATGGAGCATAAGAAATGCTTTTAAGATTGTACAGCAGATGAAAAGATTGTCTATACGTAGCTGGGAAGAATGTAGTTCACTTCATTTAGAGCTTGTGTGTGTTTAGATATGATGCTAATTTCCTAATGGTACATATTGAATATCCTAAATAACTGCAGGCCAATACATAAAAAAAATCCAACTTTAAAGCTGCGGCAGCTTTAAAGATGGGCATCTGGTATCTATGAACTCTTGGGTGATGCAATTCAAGAATGCTAAGAAGAGTCCTGTCTGATCAGAAGGCTTGATTTAAGAGTCTGTTCTGTGAACATGAGCTGATCTTGGGAGACACCCCAGCCAGTTTCACATGTCTGAGCTGTGGGAGTTTCCTAGTTATAACATGCTGTCACCGTGCAATTCCTTCCTAGTATGGGGTAAGGGTACACTAGTCACCTCTTTTCCACTTCCACAGTGCACTTGTTTGCTTGTAGATGGGCTGGGGAGAAAGGGGACATTATTTTTTGCTTGATAGCAATTTGGCAGAGGTCCTTGATGGAACCTTCCACCCCCCCTCCCAATATTCATCATTGATTGGGATCGCTAGAGATTTATGGAATAAAAAACACCCCCTGCTCCTGCTCAGCTCAAAACGGAAGGACCACCTTCTGCCAAACCCAAGATCTGTTTCAGGGGGAGCCAACAGGGCGCCCTCCTGATTACGTTAGACCACAACTCCCATCATCCCCAGCCAGGATGACCTGTGGCCAGGAATAATGGGACCTATAGTCCAACAACACCTGGAGGGTGCAGTATTGGCTGTGTCATAGGGAGGGTGACTCCCTGCTCTGGTAACTCTCATGCGGTGGATTGTTGCAGTGCTGGTGCTGCCCTCGAGTGATTCAGAAACTTCGACTGGTCCAAAAAAAGCAGCAACCAGATTACTGGCTGGGCTGGGGTTCACATTTAGAACTCACTCTGGAACCTTATGAGAGATTACTAGTAATAAATATTATTAATAAGAAATAATGATAAAAAGCATTATTAATACATATAGTTATTAGTGTTATTAAATCTTGTTATTCATGATAGTCCTATTAAAACCTCAGGAAATCAGTGCTTATTGATCAAAAGTATTAAAGTTGTTTCCTGGTGCTTGTGCGTAGACCAGGTTGAGGATGCTTAACTGCAGGTCAGCCTGAGATGCAAATGAACAATCAGGGCAGATGTACAAGTTTCCCACCTTTCCCACCCTTCTTAGGTGATACCTGCATGGCATACGCCTTGAGATTGGATCCAGACAAGCCGGAGAGCTGGATACCCGACTTCTCTGAAACAGGAGGAGGGTGTGGTGCAGCCATGCGGTCAATGTGCATTGGACTGAGGTTTCGTCACCCAGAAGAGCTGGAAAACTTGATCGCAGTAAGCATAGAGAGCGGTCGGATGACTCACCACAACCCTACTGGCTACCTTGGATCCCTGGCTTCTGCTCTCTTCACTTCTTATGCCATAAATCGCAAGCCACTCCAGGAGTGGGGGAAAGGGCTCATGGAGGTGCTGCCAATGGCAAAAGCCCATATCGAGAAGGCAGGTTCCTTTGTGGAGAAGAACTTGCAGCGCTGGTAAGTAATACATATTTTGGAAGTCGGAAGGTTCTAAAAGCCATCTGATAGATTGAAATAGTTACTGATATGATGTTGAGAAAGTATGAAGTGTACCTCCTCTTCTAAAAGGGTGGCAACACAAGAACGGGCCTTCTCTGCAGTGACCCCCCGTCTGTGGAATGCTCTCCCCAGGGAAGTTCTCCTGGCGCCTTCATTATATATTTTAGGCACCAGGTGAAAAAGTTCCTTTTTAACCAGGTCTTTGGTTGATCTAATTTGCATCCTATGCTCTTTAAAAAAAAAATGGGGGGGGAGTTTTTTGGGGGGAAGCTGTTGGTTTGTTTTTATTTTGATTATGTATGTTGTGGTTTTATATTTTGATTTTATTCTGTGAACCGCCCTGAGATCTCCGGGTATAGAATGGTATATAAAATCAAAAAATAATAGTAATGTTCCTTGTGCTGGTGACCAAGATAGAGGGGAAGGAAATGGATGCTGCTTATTACCCTGGAACAGGATTCCCCAAACCTGGGTTTCCAGCTGTTTTCAAACTACAAATCCCCTTATCCCTAGCTAGCAGGACCAGTGGTCAGGGATGATGGCAATTGTAGTCCAAAAACATCTGGAGACCCAAGTTTTTGAAGCCCTGCTGTATAATATTGAAACATTGACCCTGAAGTACGTATGTACTACAACAGAGAAAGCATTTCCTGATCTGCAGAGGTCTCAAAACGTGCTGGATGTTAAGACTTTCTAAGTTTATACTGGGTTTATTTTTTTATTCATACAAGGCATATACAAATACAGTGGTGCCTCGCAAGACGAAATTAATTCGTTCCGCAAGTCTCTTCGTCTTGCGAGTTTTTCGTCTTGCGATGCACGGTTTTCCATAGGAATGCATTGAAAATCAATTAATGCGTTCCTATGGAAAAAGCCTTCCCCCGACCTCTTCTGGCGGGCGGCATTTTAAAATCGCCCGGGACAGCGGAGGACTTCTCCGCTGTCCGGGGCGATTTAAAAGCCCCTGGGAAGGCAGGCAGGGGGGACAAAGGCTTTCCCGCCCGGCCGCCCGGCTTCGGGACATCGTTCCGATGCCGGGCGGCTGGGGGAGGCTTTCCTGCCCCACCGCCCGGCATCGGGACGATGCCCCGATGCCGGGCGGCTGGGGGAGGCGTTCCTGCCCCACCGCCCGGCATCGGGACGATGCCCCGAAGCCGGGCGGGGGGGGGAGGCTTTCCCGCCCGGCCGCCCGGCTTCGGGACATCGTTCCGATGCCGGGCGGCTGGGGGAGGCTTTCCTGCCCCAACGCCCGGCATCGGGACGATGCCCCGAAGCCGGGCGGCTGGGGGAGGCGTTCCTGCCCCACCGCCCGGCATCGGGACGATGCCCCGAAGCCGGGCGGGGGGGGAGGCTTTCCCGCCCGGCCGCCCGGCTTCGGGACATCGTTCCGATGCCGGGCGGCTGGGGGAGGCTTTCCTGCCCCACCGCCCGGCATCGGGACGATGCCCCGATGCCGGGCGGCTGGGGGAGGCTTTCCCGCCCGGCCGCCCGGCTTCGGGACGATGCCCCGAAGCCGGGCGGGGGGGGAGGCTTTCCCGCCCGGCCGCCCGGCTTCGGGACATCGTTCCGATGCCGGGCGGCCGGGGGAGGCGTTCCTGCCCCACCGCCCGGCATCGGGATGATGTCCCGAAGCCGGGCGGCCGGGGGAGGCGTTCCTGCCCCACCGCCCGGCATCGGGACGATGCCCCGATGCCGGGCGGCCGGGGGAGGCGTTCCTGCCCCACCGCCCGGCATCGGGACGATGCCCCGATGCCGGGCGGCCGGGGGAGGCGTTCCTGCCCCACCGCCCGGCATCGGGACGATGCCCCGATGCCGGGCGGCTGGGGGAGGCTTTCCTGCCCCACCGCCCGGCATCGGGACGATGCCCCGAAGCCGGGCGGGGGGGGAGGCTTTCCCGCCCGGCCGCCCGGCTTCGGGACATCGTTCCGATGCCGGGCGGCTGGGGGAGGCGTTCCTGCCCCACCGCCCGGCATCGGGACGATGCCCCGAAGCCGGGCGGCTGGGGGAGGCGTTCCTGCCCCACCGCCCGGCATCGGGATGATGCCCCGAAGCCGGGCGGGGGGGGGAGGCTTCAAAAGCCGTCCGGGGGCTTTTAAATCGCCCCGGACAGTCCCGGGGCGATTTAAAAGCCCCCGGTTAGGCAGGCAGGGGGGGCAAAAGTCTTTGCCCCCCCTGCCTGCCTTCAAAAGCCGTCCGGGATAGCGGGAAGCGCTTCCCTGCTATCCCGGACCGCTTTTAAAATGCTGGCGGTGGGGAGCAAAGCCTTTCGCCCCCGCCGGCCTTCCTGGACCTCTTCTGAAGTCCGGAGGGGGGGGAAGGCTTTGCTCCCCACCGCCAGCATTTAAAAAAAGGTCCCCGAGATTTCCCTATGGGCTTTCGTCTTGCGATGCAAGCCCATAGGGAAAATCGTCTAGCGAAGCGTCGCAAAAACCGAAAAACCCTTTCGTCTTGCGGGTTTTTCGTCTTGCGAGGCATTCGTCTAGCGGGGCACCACTGTACAGTCTTAATATGAAATCCTAGATATTTACATACCATGGGTTTCTGTTTCTTAGGAACTACTTTGAAAGGACATGGAAGAAGTACCTGGAAACTAGAGGCATTTCAGATGGGAAATCTCCTCCATCCTTCCCCGAAGTGTATGGTGTGAAGGAGAGAGATGAATTCTACACGTCCTTGAGCTACTCTGGCTGGGGAGGTGCAAGTGGGCATGATGCTCCCATGATTGCGTATGACGCCATCCTTGGTGCTGAGAACTGGATTGAGTTGGCTCACAGGGGTTTCTTCCATGGTGGGGACAGTGACTCCACTGCGGTCATGGCTGCATGCTGGTGGGGGGCAATGCACGGCTTCAAAGGCATCAATGCAAATAACTATAAGGAAATTGAGTATAGAGACCGACTGGAAAAAGTAGCGAGGAAACTCTATCACCTGAGCTTGACTGCAGGGCAGTGAAGTCACACTTGCATGTTATAGGCAAGATGTCCCCTGCAGAGACCTGGAAGTTGCTAACCAGTAGCCTCTGGTGCTGTTCATCCTTGCCAAACATATAGTGCAGTAAGTCAAGAGATTTTAATATAGCAAAATAAAAGGCCTACTCTTACGAGCTCTTACTTGAAGCATTAACACCGAGTGTAAAGTCTGCTTGGATACAAATTATCAGTGAAATATTAGTGTGGGCCAATAAACTTGAGAAACCTATGAGACAGTGGTGTAAATGTGAGTGGCACAACACAAAACTTAGGTAGCGGGGGTGGGGGATATCACAGCAACTAGTTGTGCCCATTATTTCTAAAATTTGTCATGAACAAAGATATTTTGGTGGCGTTTTCGCAGGTCTTTGACTTTGAGAGTTTAGTATCAGAGACAACTTTGCTGTCAAGTTCCATACAGTGGTATCTTGGGTTACAGACTCCGCTAACCCAGAAATAGTACCTCGGGTTAAGAACTTTGCTTCAGGATGAGAACAGAAATCGCGCGGCGGTGGTGCAGCAGCAGTGGGAGGCCACATTAGCTAAAGTGGCACCTCAGGTTAAGAACAGTTTCAGGTTAAGAACGGATCTCCAGAACGAAATAAGTTCTTAACCCGAGGTATCACTGTACTTTGTAGGCTACAAATATTTTTCCTTAGATCTTTATTGGGAGTGGAACATTTTCAAGATTGGGAATGACCGCTCCCCGCTTAAAACGGGGGGCGCCCTTTGCGTGGACGCGTGCAGCCCCTAGATCTGGAGCGGCTCCAACAGCATAGGCTAGGCTTTGCCTTCCCTCAGGTGGGATACCTGGAGGTCTCCGCCTACCTCAGTCAGTTGTCCAATCCCACCTGGGGGAAGAGTTGCCAAGGAGACCAGGCCAGGTAGGGGAGGGATTACCTGCCCACACAAAGGAGGATCTTACCTGGGGCGATACCAGGGTTCCCCGTTAAAGGGGTTTTCTGAAGGGAGGCTTTGACCGTACGCCGGAAGGTTGTCATTGCTCTCCCCTGCGGCGGCGTTACGGGGGCGGCTATCTCTGCTTGAACATATGTTCTCCAGAGCCGGCCCATTCCCCCCCCCCCACTGGATAACCCTGATGCTCCCTAGGTCCCCGGCTGGGGACTGGGGAGGGAGAACGTCCAATGCCTGAGCCAAGGTCTACCCACATTTGAAATTTAATAAAGTTGTGGCCAATTTAATCCCATAGCACGTTGTCTTGAGTCGTTATTCCACATCACGGGGGACCGCGCAGGATCTGGGGACTCCGCCTGTCCACGCAATCTACGGGCACCATCTTTCCCCATTAATACGGGTATTATTTCATGCCAGTTGAGTTGCCATAGTCACGATGTGCCCCTGTCTCTAAAGCTGGTAGAAGGCTTTTCAGTATGGGTTGCATCAAACTTCAAAGTGGAAACTGTGCCTTCTAAGTGATGGGTTGATAGATCTGATTGGCTAAGGCAAAGGTGGGGAACCTGTGGCCCTCCAAATGTTGCTGGACTCCAGCTCCCATCATCCTGGCCATTGGCTGTGCTGGCTGAGGCTGATGGGATTTGGAGTCCAGTTACCCATCTGTGGAATCTTCTCCCGAGGGTTAGACACCTGGCCCCACCGCTGTCAGTTTTTAGGTGCAAGGCTAAGACAATTTTTTAATTACCTAGGATTTTGGTGGTTAAGTGTATCAGACATAGGTTGCAGTTTGCCTTTCAGCTGGTTTTATATGCTTTTTATTAAGTCACTTTGAGAAATTTCTTTTCTGACCGTTCAAGTGATATGGAAGTTAAGCGTGTCAGATTAGATGAAAACTAATAAAAAATAAAAAATTATTAATTACAGTAAGTGTGTCAGATTAGGACTTGGGAGACCAGGATTCCAACCTCCACTTGGCAACCTTGGGCCAGTCACTTCCTCTTGGCCTGACCTCCTCACAGGGATATGGGGATTAAATGAGTGAGAGAACCATACACGCCACATTGAACTCCTTGGAGAAAAAGGTGTGCAATTTAAATCCAGTAAGTAAGTAGGTAAGTAAGTAAGTAAGTAAGTAAGTAAGTAAGTAAGTAAGTAAAGAGTGATGAAGAATACAATCAATCAACAACAGTATCTGGAAGGGCAGAATTCCCCCTATCCCTGTCACTTATGGAAGGCCTTCATCTGAATTAGAATGGCTTTAGGACATGTGGATTTCTCCAGAGTAGTTTTTGCACTTGAAGACAAGAATAAAACCCAAAGAACATTGAACTTTTTAAGCACTGTTCCTAAGGGGAGTTTTCTATGAACTTTTAACCTCTTCCTCATGACATTAATTTCTAAGACTCTATTAGACAGGGTCCAGAAATGGAAAATGTGTAATATAAAGAACTCAAATGATCCTTTACAGGTGAAAACAGCAGAAATCCAAAAGTCCCCATTTCAAATCTCACCTCTGCCATGAACTCAGTAGGAGGCCTTAGGCAAGCCACCCTCTTCCTGCTCCAGTCCCCTCATCTGCATGATGGGAAATAAGAATACTGACTTACCTTATGGAAGCCCTCCAGATGTTTGGTTTGGCTGAGGCTGATGGGAATTGTAGGCCAAAACATCTGGAGGGCCCCAGGCTTGTGAAAATTCCCATACAGGATTATTGCAGAGGTTACTAGATTAACATGTAGTGTTCTGAAGAATTGAAATTGCTACACACGTTAAATATTACTATTGAACTGTAAGACATCAGGCAGATAAGGAGGAGCTGCTGTTTAAGTACTTATTTTTGCTCTCAGTATTCTTGTGGGAATTATCTGTTGCCTTTTTGGAAGGAAAAGGGATCCATTTTAATACTTCTGAAACACTAAACAAAAGAAAGTTTAAGATTGCCTCTCATGGGAAAATGATGAAAGTTACTGACCATGCAATCCGATAGCCACCCCACTATGGGGCTTGGCTATGGACCATCATCATAGTCTCCTCCTCCTCCTCCTTTCTCCCAAGCAATCTGTTTTGCTGGCTTAGGGGAGCTTGTCCTTCTAAGTACTTGCCAGGCACTTCTAATCCCATGCAAAACCGGGTGTCCACAGCATTAGCTTTCAACACAATAGGGGAAGGGCAGGCTAATAAAACCCACCCTCCAGCACTGCAGGTGGCTCTCATCTTGGGCCACTTGGCAGCGCCTGGGGCCAGGCACTGGTCCAAGTGCTGGCACTCGCAGTGCATGTGACAGCTGCTCATTCATGAGAAATCGCTCCCATGCGTAGCAGCTGAGCCAAGTGCATGGCTAGAGCAAGAACCTCGGGGTCTGCGACAATTTAAGCATACAATTTGACATTGCAGGCACTGGTAGGGAGTCGTCCTTTTGACAGCTGGGTGGCATCAACAGGGAGAAGAGGGAAGCTCTGGTAGCAGCGCCTCAAAGCCATCAACACAGGACATTGAAGTCACACTTTCAACACAGTTTACTACAGCTCTCTCGTGTAATGTATAAAACATTTAGTGCAACATGGTACAAAGTTCTTTAATAATAATAATAAAAATCCCACACTGTTTCCCCACATCATGCAAAGGTAGCTTGTTCCTTTTCCTCTGGGTTTATTGGCAGAGAAAAAGTTGTCCATAAAGCTTCTTATAGGCAGTGTCCAACGTTTTGAAAAGAAACGAGATCCTAAAACTGGGCAGCAACTTGGCAGCGTAATGGACAAGCCCTCTGTAAGGTAACCTGTGTGATCATCGGTGCTGCTAAAGGGACAATCCTCCCACTTGTGTCTACTGGCTTTGATAAAACACCTGCATATTTCCAAGAGTCCACAGCCACAGACTGGAATGACTGGCCGCTGGAGGCCGCTGTGGGACAGCTTTCCGTAGACCGAAGGAGCTGGGAGGGGAAGGGAAGGACTGCTGGTTATATAGAGAAGCATTGATGCTACTAGGTCAGTACAACAGATTTTTCAACGTGAAGATAAAGAGCAATGTTCTTTAGGGCAGGAAATCATCTTGCTGACTTGTTTCCTTTTTAAGAGCTGAATTGAGTTAGAGCTCCTGCCCCGAAGCAGTATATGTACAGGACATTTTACATTTCTAAAACAACAGACACAACCTAGGGGCTCTCTTTCTGCTTTGCTCTTCATTCCCATTCACTTTTTTGTTTCCTCCCTTCTGAATACACTAGGAAGGCAAGGAGGGTGGAAGGGTGTGTGCGTTCTCAAGTTACACACACGGAGGGGGTTTTTAATCTAGGAATAATAGTTTGCGGAGGCAGATTTGGTCCGGGGAACATTCTGAATGCTTTACTGGAATGCTACAAAGCCCTCCTTTGCGAAGGAAAGAAGATGATTTTTTGAAGAAGCATTAAAGCTTGAGTAAATACAGCGAGTTTACCCAGAGAGTAAGTGAGGTGAACATGTGGAACCAGCAGAACACATGGGTGACATAAAACCTCTGCGTGGACACATACCACTTGCAAAGCACCATTAATTAAAGCAAATGCGTTTATCTCCACAAGATGCTCTGATAGGGGCAATCAAAATTTACGATGTCACTCCACAGGAGGAGCGCGCTCTGCTGCCCCCCCCCCCCGTCAACCTCCTCCTGCCAAAGCAGCTAAGCAGACTGGCATGTGTGGCTGGCAGCGTGTGCGCTTGCGTAGATTCGGTTGTCTCATGAAAAAGGTTGCAACTAGCTGCCAGGAAGACTTTTAGGAAGACAGCAAAACAGCCATTTTCTAGGAAGCACAACTTTCCCCCCTTATCCTAGAGACCAGAACGAGGGGCTGTAAGAGTGCTGGTCCACCAGGTATAACAAGCATTTCCAAAACAGCAGAGGAGGAGCACAGCTGGCTTACTCTGGCAGAAAGTAGGCACCCTGCCTTTACTGAGCCCCAACATTGTTAACACCATGTCTTTCACAGAAAGAACAGCAGGGGTGGTTTTGTTTTTTGGCCGCAGCGTGTCCTTGAAGTCCACTTATTGTGGCTTCTGCAGGGCTGCGAGGAATGGTGGTGAAGGGTGCTGCACCTGGAGAAATAAAGCTGAAGAAGCAAAATGGCACACACACATAACGAGAGAGAGGGAGGAGGCTACTCAGAGGCCCTTGCTTGCCTGGTGAAAATTCCTTGGGGTAGTTAGTGCAACTGGAAGTAAAACTTGGGTCAACGTGTCCACACATTCTCTGCCCTGTGTTTCGGTATCCCAGAACCAAGTCGGAGCCAGGCCCACTTAAAGAGGCAGCCACCTCCCCACTTCTTAAATCATTACTTTGGTCAGTTTGAATGTCTTTTAAAAGTTTAGGTTTCCACCCCCTGCAGTCTCCAAAGGCGTGGCAGTGGGGTTTAATAAAACCCAGAGGGCACCCAAATGCCTTTCTAGTAAACAGAACTGTGTATAGGCAGCAGTACTGGGGGGAATCAAGGCTCATGGGCTGTACCTCAGTGACACACACACACAGGCTGTTGCTGGATTGCAAGTGGCACAAGCAATTCAGTTGTGGTGCCAATGGCAAAACAACCCTATATGCATTTTCCATCCCCAAAACAAATCAGAAACACCTGGAGACGGAGGGAGGTGGCAGAGGCTCTCTGCCCTGGAAGAACTGCTTGCTGCTTGGACTATAGGAGCAGTTCTGGTGCTATTCTCTCCCAGAGCAATAGGCAGCCCGTTGAGTCCTTTCTGTCCCTCTCCCAATACCAAGGCTCAAGTTCTGTCAAACCCAGCCCTTTTGATAAAACAAGCTTCCTCGAAAAACAATGCACCCAGCTTTGGCACAACGAGAGCTCCAACAAAATCAATGCACTCTGGGGATTGTCCTCTGCATAATAATACAAGAAGAATATTGTGTGTCTTTGAGCAACAGAATTACAGGGCAAAGGACAACCGATGAGAACTGATGGAGGGGGAAAGCTCAGTTAGGAAAAAAACCACTATATACAGTGAACACATGGACCTTCCATCTCCCTTTGCAGTTGGGCTGGGTCTTCACAAGCATTCTGGGGTGCCTGAGTTCTTCCAGTCCCAGAAGTTCAGAGGGACCTCATGGTGGAGCTGAGTTGGGATCCAAAAAAGTACAAAGGCTGAATAAAAAGACAACAAAAACACTTCCTTTGGGTTCCAGGTGCGTCTTCACCTCTCTGTGGGTCTCTCACTTTTAATCTATAGTCCCTGGGTGGATGCTGAGGACAGGAGGCTCCAGGCAAGTGGGTGAGTAGTTCAGGTGTGGCTCTTTGATCCACAGCAAGGGGACTCCGTTCTTGCCTTCGGAATTCTTGCTGGAATTCCTGCTTTTGAATCGCACCAGCAATATGGTGATGATGAGGATGCCGAAGATGGGGAAGGGGTAAAAGAACACAAAGTAGAAGAGGGAGTCATTGGAGCAGATGATGGACTGTAGAGACGAGCCTGGAAGAAGTTCACACAGGGAAGGGGGGAAGAGTTAAAACATTCAGAGCAATGAAACTTCATTTGCTGAGCACCTGAGCCTAATGGCCACTAAGCAAAGGCAACGGTGGCTTAAATGGGAGACCAAGACAAGCCGAACTATGTGAAGAAACTGCCATTTTTTCCCCTTGGCTTTTCTGCCTCAATACCCCAAAGTTTTATTTTGTTTACCCTGTGGAATGGGCACTAAAGTGGGATTGATTTTCTTAGATTCTCTGCCCCTATGAAAAGGGATCTTTCCTAGCCCTAATGTGTTTAAAAAACACACATGGATACACAATGCAAAGGCTACAGCCTGTTATACTTAGAATTTTAGGATGTAATCTTGAGCCGAGCCTTGGAGATCAAGAGTAGTGTCCTGCCTATTTTGCCTGGCACTGGGCCACTAGAGCATAAAGAGAGAGCTCCTGCTACACAGAGTTGGGGAGGGAAGTTGTAGTCCTCCAGCTGTTGTTATCGACTCCAACTCCCATCATCCCTAGCTGGCAATGCCAATGGTCAGGGATGATACAGGTTGTAGCCCAGCAACAGCTTGGGTTAGGCCACAGGTTGCCCACTTTCATAACTCTAGATTTAACACTCATTACAAAGCCTCTTTGTCTGAAAGCTGGTGGGCTGTCCTACTTTTGGAATGCAACAGGTGCCCCATTGGGCTGCAGGAGACGTGCGTTCAGTGTCATCACAATACATACTCGCCCCTCTCAGCTGATTCAAGGAAAGCTTCAGCTGTTAATCAGCTACACAGAATGCCACAGTCACTATTATTCTGCAAGTTGCTTCTATGCTCCACCCAGTGAAGTTTAGAACTTCCATATGGTTTCACCCTTGAAACATGCAGCATGATATATGTAATTCTCAACCCTAAACACATGAGCAGAATTTGCAGGTGTTACCAGGAACAGCTGAGGGATTATGGCAAGATGTGAAACAGGACATTCTCTAAGAATAAGGAGACTCAGCCAAGCCCATGCCTTTTAGGCCCAATTGTAATCAACAGTGAGTGAGCCCTGGCAGCAGTGCCAAATTGGGAACTTCTCAACCAAAAGAACCACTGTCTCTGTTAAGTTTTGGCTTCCCTACAAAACTGAAATTCCAAGATCTTCCCCATTAGCTGAAAAAACCTTAGCCAATTTCGCTCCCCTCAAGCTGTATTACCCCTGGGCCTCTACACACAAAATCTCTCCCCCTACTAAAGACTCACCTGAGTCTTGCACATAAACAGCCATAAGGCCGGAATCCTCCTCTGCAAGTTTGTACCATGCTCCCCTGGGGTTGGGCAGCCACTCTTCCACCCGGCAGGAGTAATTGCCAGCATCTGTAGCCCCTGCTTGCAACACAGTCAGCCGATAGAGCACAGCTGAGAGCCTCTGGAAGCGCAGCCGGCCTTCCCAGGGGCTGGCTTCTCTGCTGAAGATGGCATCCTGGCCTACTCTTAACAAGGCCTCCCTTTCTTCTGCATACTTGCGACCAGCAGGCCCACTTTTCTCTTTAATCTTCACGCTGAACCACGTCACGGCAAAGCGGGAGTCCCGGCTGGAGAGGGAGAGGATGTTGCAATCCAGATGGAACTGCCCCTGCTCTGTCACGGTGAGGTTGGCCATGGTTGTGTCCACTTGCAACGAGGCATCTGAAGATGGTGGGAACATGCACAGAGACTGGTTAACTTCTCTCACTGTACAGACATAAATGTACAGACATGGCTTCTTCAGGAGGCCTGATCACTGGCCAGCTAAGCAGGACTTAATCTCCCTCAAATTGGAATGGAGTTTGCCTGTGACGGCTCTCTCCTGTCTTCAGGACTAACAGATCCAAAGAGGGAGGAGAAATGGAAAAGAGCAGCCTTTACAGATGCACTGCATACTTTTAGATCATTAAAGAAGGAACTGTAGGGAAACAAAGGGTTTGAGAGGAGAGTAAGCCCATGATGCAAACAACACAATGGGCGGGACTGTGCAGCCTCTTTTATTACACTGATTGCAACTTGCTTACAATGAGCTGACGGCCATGTCTCTGTCCCAATCAAGACATCCTCTGAGAAAGACAAGAAGTTGCTGTGCAGCCTATTCTTTACTCCAAGAGCCACCATTATAGAGAGTCATGATGAAGACTGCAAAAATGTTCTCCAGCCAGAAAGAGCTCCTACAGTAGCTTACAAATAAGCTTGAGGTATCCTGTTGAAGGGTGGTATTTGCATTAACAGGAAGGGCATGGCTACTAGGCTCCTGACACCTCTAGTAACATTCAAATGAGGGCGATCATGACTAAGGGCTGCAGTAAGGGCATATTTATAACACAGCCCCTCCCCACCCCCATGTCTTGTTCACCATTACTGGAGCTGTGTGGGATAGGACCCCAGGGAGCACCAGAGATGCCACTCCTGGGACGTAGGAACTGACACCAAAATGCAGCCAAACATTTTCAAGGGTGGAATTTCATAAGCCTTAGCACATAGCAATAGGCACAAGGACTGCTCAATACATACAAAAACAGAAGGATGTAGTGCATTGGTACCATTTGCTACAAGACATAAGGTGGGGGAATATAAGCTATGTTATTAGAAATATGGCAATACTTATACTGTACATTCACATTGCACTTACTAAAAAACAAAAGCTTTCCTTTATAATTAGGAATACAACCAACTGTATATTAATAAAGCCTCATCAATCTTTTCCCCTCCTTCAGAGTTTGTACTATTTCACTGGCCTCAGGGTTAGAAAATCTGATCAACAGCCTCAAATTATGTTTTTGGGAGAAGCAGAGAATTCATCAAAGTAAATGGACAGGACAAAGAATTCCTGATGTGTACAAAGACATTTAATTATTTTCAAACCTTGTGAGTCAAAAATTTTATGGGGCATAATGATTCCCACCACCTCTTCATTCCTCACAACTCAAAAGTAGCTGTTAAGGTTTCCACCCTCAAATTAGAACCGTTGGTCTGTCTTGGGGCTGTAACAGGTCATCTGAGAACCTTCAGCCCCAAAGGAAGATTTTGGAAGCTTAGTTGCAATGTGTGCAGCGTTCGCAATTACTAATGCCTGGAGACAACTCTTTCCCCACAGAGACACTTAGCTCTTTCTTCTTTGGCCTGAAAAATATTTCTCTAGCAAAGATGTTAGTGATAAGATTTTCACGTTCTCCCAAGAGCTGGCTTGCAAATCCTGTCCTCAGCCCTGGAAAATCCTATTCAATCGCAAGCTACGTTTTGGGCATTCCACAGGCACCAACCAGTCTGGCTGAAGTGCACAGGGACTGTGAGAGGCATCTGCAAGCAGCTGCACCAATTTGAAGGGTATTTCAGAGGCCAAATTTCACCATCTTAAACTTGTGCTGCACGTTAGAAGCTGTGACTGAAATGCGTACAGACTTAATTTAAGCACTTCAAAGCCACATTATTTCCCTAGTTCTTAGAAATTTCTTTTGTACTTTCATTTTACCTAATTTAAAACGTTACCCTTGTGGGAAATTGTGTTGCCAGTAAATTCACTGTCAAACTTTCCGCATGGACATCTCACCAGTCAAAATGACTGTGTCCTCACCTTTCCTTCCTATGAACTCTGAGGTTAAAATCTTAACCTGAGAAGCCAACCAAGCACCCAAAGCATACAATTATCTCCCATTAACTCACACACATTATCACAACAAACCAATGTGAGTTTGTAAACAGAAAGCTGTTTTATAACCCTCCCCCCCAAACCCCCCCCCATTTAAATGCATTAAATCAAAACAAGATGACCTTGTTTTCAAAACATGCCTAAGCTTCCTTTGCTCTTGTCAAGCTCTAGGGTTTAGGGGCTTAGAGACCTTGGAAAGGGGGAAGGAGATGACAGATCCTTCCTCAGTACCAGAGAAGAGAGATGGCACAAATTTCAAAATCCTAGTAAGGGATCTCTGTGTTTGGAACACTGTTTCCCTGTTTCATATTTAGAACAGAGGTTGTGGAGGGTCCTGAAGAAGCTAAAGTGTGTATTACCAGCTGCATCCTAGTGGCTTAGCTGCAAATGTTAAGGTGTGATGAATCTAGGCAGAAAAAGAAAGGTGAGAGATATTGACCATGTCCCTACTCCTATTCCCCAGCTTAAAGGGTGAGTGCCAATATTTATGTAGCCAAAAGAGCACCTCCCATGAACAAGAGGATGGTAAAAGCATGCTTGGGTGAAAACCCTCAAGATTTGCAGAACAAACGGAAAAATAACTGAGGAGGCAAAAAGCTCCCGAAACCTGGAAGGGGGAGCAAGGACTGTGGGGTAGGGGGAAAGGGGAGAGGAAAGAAGTGGGGAGAGAACAAAGATACAGCTGCCCCTAAATACTCGGCCTAGGCAACTTGTCTTTCTCCAAATATTAAGCTGCAGTTCCTGTATCTATATGGTGTGCAGTAGGGAGAGGCATTCTGTATATATAGCAGCTGGATGTTTCTCACAGCAAGTTCCCTCACCATAAGCAGTGATTGAGCTTTTCTTTCTTGGTGGCCCAAAGCTCCGGACCCACAGATAACTTTACCTGGCTGTTTCACCACAATGGTTGTTAGCCCAGACAGGTCCTCTGCCCGTTTGTACCATGTGTTTGTGGGACCCAGTATCCACTCCTCCACCCGGCAGTCGTAGGTCCCACTGTCCTGCACAGTCATGTTCTGGATGGTGAGCAGGTAGAGGCCTGGAGAGGGGCTTTCCAAGCGCAGCCGGCTCTTCAGATCGTTCAGGGCTGACAGCTCTCCGTATAACAGGGTGGCCTGGCGAGTCAGCTTCAGCACTGCTTCTTTCTCCGGGTGGCCAGATTTCCACACATACCATTCCACAGACAACTGGGAAGCCTGGCTGCTTCGGTTGGTGACCAGGCACTCTAAGGTCACCCATTCGTTCTCCAGGATCGTGATGTTCTTCTGAGTCTGGTTCACTTCCAAAAGGTTATCTGGGGGGGGGGGGGAGAGGAAAAGCAACAACATAAAATTAAAAAGAAAACCAGTTGACAACGCAACAGGACTTAAGCAGTAGTTTTGTTTTATATGCTTCAGCTCAGCATTATATATTTGCTTTTAATGGTATTAATCTAAAGAGATCCCTCCAGGGGAAGGTCATTGGGTTCCTTTGTGCTCTGCACACTGTTCAGTTTGGCCCTGAAATTGGAAGAACAATAAGGCATTTTTGTCCTTCATGCAATCTGCAGACACAATACCTACTTAATAAGATTTAGGGATTGCAAATGTACCAAACCAGACTATTTGGAATATCAGCAGCAGGTCATCACCAGGGATTAGGAACTTCCTTTACAGCTGGCCTTAATTGGACACAACTTCCTCCAGACTGGCTGCCTGGAGCTCTTTTATACCGATTTAGTGTGATTTGCTCTACAGTGCCAACCACATCACAATGTGATTTCTTGAATAGCATGGGCTCTGATTTTTCTTGCAGGCTTCTCGCCTCTTTCTACAGAACTGAGGTTGAGAGGACTTTCTTCAACAAATGCAAGGACTGAAATGCAAAATGCCACAATGTACTCCATCATAGTGAAAGCATTAAACACCACTTGAAGCTCTCCAAATGCAGCGCCAGCTAGTTACTGAGGACTAACCACACCTTGGGCCAGTTACTGAATCCCCTGGCACACTCAGAAACCCTGATATTGTACGGTCTGGAAATTCAGGTCTCAGCCTAACTTGTGGGAAACTTCTCTATGTGCTTTTGTAATATTGAGGATTATTTTTCAATGCTGAGAAAGCAAATGGCCCTGACTCCTTCCTCTTTGCTTCCTGTGTCAAAACAGTGACCTGTTGTTCTTTCCCAACTCTGCTGGGCTGATATGAAAAAGCAGGTTGTCCTTCAAGGACAAATGTTTAGATGTCAACACAAAGCTTTCTGGAGCAATGCTTAGCTGCTGGGAATTGCCAGCCATCACAGGCTTTGCTCTATAATAGACCTCACCTTTCTGCCTCTCTATTTGTTGGCTGGCGGTTCATTGATTTATTCAACACTTCCTTACTTCCTTCACTTTCCATTCCTGTCAGGGAAAGGATCGCCCCTTAGCAGCCCACTTCCCTTTTCATTAAACTCTCATTTCTAAGAGCTCAGCACATGAGAACAGAAACCATCACCACATCACCATTGGGACCCAGGCAATAAATAAAATTAAAGTGTACAGGAGGGGAGGAATTTGACACAGAGCTTTCCCAAGCAAACAGATACCTCTCCATCTGATCACTATCAATGAGATACCATCTCAGAGGCATAGAAGACCGTCTCCTTCCATTAAAGCCTGTTTGAGCAAACAGGGGGAAACACTTCCTTGCTCATGCACCAGGACCATGAAAATCTAGACTCCTGTAGTCAGAAACAGAGGCATTCTCAAAGCCAGAGGTTTTATAACAGCCTTCCCCAACCTAAAGGTAAAGGTACCCCTGACCTTTAGGTCCAGTTGCGGACTCTGGGGTTGCGCGCGCATCTCGCTCTTTGGGCCGAGGGAGCTGGTGTTTGTCCGCAGACAGCTTCTGGGTCATGTGGCCAGCATGACTAAGCAGCTTCTGGCGAACCAGAGCAGCACATGGAAACACTGTTTACCTTCCTGCCAGAGCGGTACCTATTAATCTACTTGCACTTTGATGTGCTTTCGAACTGCTAGGTTGGCAGGAGCAGGGACTGAGCAACGGGAGCTCACCCCGTTGCGGGGATTCAAACCACTGAACTTCTGATCGGCAAGCCCTAGGCTCTGTGGTGTAGACCACAGCACCACCCGCATCCCCAACCTAGTGCACTCCCAATATTTTGGACTACAACTCCCATCTTCCCACACTGGCTCAAGGCTGATGGCAGCTGGAGTCTAAAACATCCAGGTGAGGAGCTAGGCTGGAGAAGGCTGTTGACAGGCTTTCCCCATGAACCACAGTCTGCAAACAGTATTATCAGTTGTGTCCTGAAATACTTTCGAATAGCAAAAGCAGCAGTCTGGTGCAGGCAGGGCAGGGTGGCATTGCTCACTTGCCTTCCCCACCCCAAGCATCAATGTCAGTTCCTGAGTGGGAGAGGGAGGAAGTGTGGGGAGCTCAGCGCAGTGCGGGTATGGTGGTGGGGCTATTCGGATGCTCCTGCTGGCAAGCCTGCACTGCACTGAGCCAACCCATGCCTCGCCCTCCTCTCTCTCGGGAACTGGCATGGATGCTTGGCACTGGGAAGGCAAGAGAGCAACGCCACCCTGTCTGTGATGCCCCACTGACTGCTATTGAGAAGCAGGAGATCCTGAGCTATACATAGGTTGCCAGAGTATGAATATGCAGGAGAACATGATTTTGCTGCGAGAATTTACTGAAGGCATATTGCCCTTTCTTTCTCTCAGATTTGCTCTCCTAAAGTTCCTGCGACGTGCGGAAGAATGGAAATGGGGCTACAGTGACACTCCCGCACAGATGCGTCCGTACAGCATACCTGCAGTGGGGCCAAGATACATGCTTATGGTGGGAACAGAGGCTTAACTTTCCTTTGGGAATTTGCCAGGCAGAGTGTGCAGACAGGAAGTTGCTGTGGTTCAGGAAACAGCTATAGACATGAAGTCTTAGGCAAGCTTCAGACATGGCAAGTGAGATATTACCTGGCAACTTGACAGTGACTTCCGTCCGGCCAGACACTTCCTCAGCCAGCTTATACCAGGCATGGTTGGGATTGAGCAGCCACTCTTCCACGTGGCAGTAATAGCTGCCGCTGTCGCTGACCTGGGCTCTCTGGACTGTGAGGCTGAAGAGCCCCCCGGACAAGGACCTCTCAAACTGCAGCCTCCACCTCAGCCCCTCTTCCTCAGCATAGGTGCCATACTCAAAGACAGAGTTGTGGGTGGTCTTCAGGATGAGCTTCCCGTCTGTGTCCGATGGCCTGTGGACATACCACAGGACGGCAAAGTGGGAGTCCGGGCTGGTCTGAGACTTCACAGAGCAGTTCAGGGGAATGGGCTTGTTCTCCACGAGGGTGATGCTCCGCTTGGATTTGCTGACCTGCAGCTTTGTCACTGGAGGAAGGGGATTGGGTGGGGTGGGGGGACACAAAAGACAGAAAGGTTAGGGCAAACAACAACCACGACCATTCAATTATTTTTATTTGTTTACTTTTTCATTCCAACCTATGTATACAATGCCTCTGCACATGTGAAGAGTGCCTTTCTTTCACCAAAATTCACCATGTCTGGGAATTTTCTTTCTTTCTTTCTTTCTTTCTTTCTTTCTTTCTTTCTTTCTTTCTTTCTTTCTTTCTTTCTTTCTTTCTTTCTTTCTTTCTTTCTTTCTTTCTTTTTCTATCTGCATCTGTTTATAGAGGTGGGGAACCACTTTTGGGCCACCCTTCCAGGGGATACATGCCAGTGTTGGGCGAGGCCATAAGCAAAAGTGGGTGAAGCTATGGATGTGATTTGCCTTCATACAGAGCAGGCATAGGCAAACTCGGCCGTCCAGTTGTTTTGGGACTACAACTCCCATCATCCCTAGCTAACAAGACCAGTGGCCAGGGATGATAGGAGTTGTAGTCCCAAAACATCTGGAGGGCCGAGTTTGCCTATGCCTGATACAGAGGGCTACATTTCAGCCACAAGGTTTCTACAGCATACAGGCACACCTGTTCCATGTTCCACCATAGCAAGCAATAGGTGTTTCTCCCAGTTCAAAGGCACATCCCAGAAAGACGAAAGCACCCAATAAGGGCACAGAGCTGGGCTGATGAGCCGCAGTGCTTGGGGAGAGCCCTGAGTGACAAAGACTTGGGGGACACATTTTCCCCCAGCTTTGAGGTTCCTCACACCTGGGTTTATACAAATCTACCTAAAGGTAAAGGACCCGTGGATGATTGTCTAGTCAAAGGCGACTATGGGGTATGGCGCTCATCTTGCTTTTCAGGCCGAGGGAGCCGGCGTTTGTCCACAGACAGCTTTCTGGGTCATGTGGCCAGCATGACTAAACCACTTCTGGTGCACAGAGGACTGTGACAAGGGCCAGAGTGCACAGAAACACCATTTACCTTCCCGCCAGAGAGGTATCTATTTACCTCCTATGCTGGTATGCTTTTGAACTGCTAGGTTGCCAGAAGCTGGTACAGAGCAACGGGAGCTCACTCCGTCAGGCAGATTTGAACTGCCAACCTTACATCTACCTACCTATAGAGTGCTCTTTCTCGTCTTTTATCTTAATTGAGCTGGCTAGGCCTAGGCTAAGTCCTTTGAGCATCACCTCCATAAACGTCTAGCTGCTTGCTGCATTTAGCTTAGTTATATTTGCCTTGTGCTTTGTTTTCTCCCTACTTTTTCATGTAATTTTTAGACTTGCACATCTGGCATTAGCTCAGCCCTCATTTTCTTATCTGATCAGCTTTTGTGGATGCGAGTTACACTATATCATTTTGTACTGTTTCTTTCTTAGGACAAAAAGGTGTGTAACTGTATCCTCTTTTTAACACCGTACTTTTCTTCCGTTTAAGATTGCTTCAGCCTTGATTAACTTCTCTGAATGTGTCAGCAAACAGAAGATGGAGTTAGCTGAGGATTTAATTATTCCAGGATAACCAATCATGTAAACAAACTCTTAGCAGACTTTACAATTAACTGTGAGTTTGAAAGGATAATTGCGTGTGTGTGTGTGTGTGTGTGTTGTTTTAGCAACCCCTGTATACTGTACCCATCCATGTCAATATGTAGATCATCCCAAGTTTTATAAACAGTTCTTCATTGATCATTAAAAAAATATATCAGAGAATCCTATAGCAGTGGCAAAACAGGAAATATAATGCAATTCCCATCTCACTTGTGTCTGTTCCTAAACTGTTCCCTGGAGAAACAGACGCTACAAAAAATGGAACTCACAATTCTCTCTAACTGTAGGTCTGGGATTTCATCGTAACGAAACCGAAGACAAAAAAACGTTGATATAATATGGAACAACACACACACACACACACACACTCAAAGTCTGACACCAGCACATTGCTACAAGTTTCAAAAGGAGAGAGGGCACCCTCCCTGGAGTCTTTCAAAAGCTCCCCAATTCCGTTAACCCTTCCATGCCAGACTGCTTTGGAGGGAATGGAGATAAGGTGAGGCACAAAACATTCTGATAAAAAAGCACTCTCGTGACAATAGAACTTTGCTTTTCCTAATACAGCATGCAAGGTTTATGCATCCTGGCAACACATTAAGAAGTTCCCCTGGAGCCTATATTGCCGCTGGCTTTAATCAGTATGCTAATAAAGACTAGATAGCTGTGCTCTGCAATGACATGACATATAGAGGAAAGGAGCCCTCATCTCCTCTCTCTAGGGAGCTCGCTTTAATAGGGAGGCTTAGGCTCATACTGCTGAGTAGATACTTTCCACCTTATTAATTTTAGGAGAATAACCTCAGCCACCAAGAGGGGGCAACGTGACCCAGTGCACCTTCCTGGCTGGTGCCAAGAAGAAAAACGTTATTTCATGTCTCTGCCAGTGCTTGGGAGTCCTTGGGATGAAAAAGCAACAAGGGAAAGGAACCAATTCACAGAAATTCTACTCCTCCTACTGCTGCCCCCCCTCCCTTGCTAACAGTTTATTTTTAATTGGTACCGGATTATTTTCTGGCACTGTTGCTAAGGAAACCTCAGTTGCTATAGTAACTGTATATGTTAAATGGGCAGCCTATATCTGCTAATAAAGTACCACACACACACTCCAGCAGAGCCACGGTGTGTGTTGACACACATGTGCACATGCTGAGCATGCTATCTGCCCCTCTGGTTTTTTTTTTGGGGGGGGGGGCATTTTGCTGTGGCATTCAAGATTTTTGAAGTCCTCTTCCATTTTATTTCCTCTGAGTTGTAATAAGATGGAAACATGTGGCAGTCTCTGTTTTGCATTCACATGCTGGGTGTTTGCTTCTCCAGACTGGAATGGTTGAGCTAATGAGCTGTCTGTGCTGGCAAAAGACAGACCTTGCAAGGTTTATTGTTCATACCAAGTTGGTGTGACCCCTTTGTGCCACCATGTGGCCTAACACCATAAGCCCTCCCCCCACTTCTGTCAATTATAGCTGCCCATGTACAGTGGTACCTAATTTGTTCCAGAGGTCCGTTCTTAACCTGAAACCGTTCTTAACCTGAGGTACCTTAGCTAATGGGGCCTCCCGCTGCTGCTGCGCCACCAGCACGCAATTTCTGTTCTCATCCTGAGGTAAAGTTCTTAACCCGAGGTACAACTTCCGGGTTAGCAGAGTCTATAACCTGAAGTGTCTGTAACCCGAGGTACCACTGTATTGGGAACAGCTAAAAACATATCTTGCAAATGGTGGGCAGGGCATGCAAATGGTGGGCAGGGTAGTGGGATCAGACATGTCTCACCGCTTTCAACTTCAGGGGCCCCCAGGGTCCTTGTCAAAGGACAACCAAAATCCTGGAGCCATGACTCTTATAATTACATATAACTGTAGAACCTCTCTTGGACTTCTTGGATGGAAAGCAATAGGAATGAGTAAGCACTGCCTGGATTGAAGACTGGGAAAACATCAGCAGAGGGAGGAATAAATGGATATTACTCTAAACTGAACATCGGATTAGGATGAGGAACACTTGCTAACACAACCGACAGATGGATAGCTGGAAGTCATTTTTATCGATCTCTCTTTCTCTTAGTATTTTGTTATTATTCTTATCTTTCTGTCTTTCGGCATTCTATTATTATTTCATAGAATCATAGAGTTGGAAAGGACCCTGAGGATTCTCTTGTCCAATCTCTTGCAATGCAGGAATATGAGCTGTCCCATATGGGGATTGAACCTGCAACCTTGGTGTTATCAGCACCTTGCTCAAACCAAGTGAGCTATCCAGGCTCAGAATGATTTCTCTTAATATTCCTACTCATTATATTTGCATGCAGATGAAGGTGATTGATAGTCTACAGGACCTTGAATGAGAGACAGGGAAGGGGAGAACTGGGAGGGTACATCCTTTTCTGTATGGGACAAAAAGTGGGATATACTTGTGATAGAGAATCTTATATTTTTCTATCTTTCTTCTTTTCTTTTTGTTATCTTGGTGTACTGCGAATTTTTTTTATTGTACTGCGAAATTTTTTAAATGAAACTTTATTTAAAACAAACAAACAAACAAACAAACATACATCCTGGAGCCAGCACTGATTTCCAACCCATGTTAAACTCAGACTGAGCTGGCTGCGCGTTTAGCTCTGCTTTCTGAGCCTCTGCACTTTTAACACAATACCAGTTCTTCCAAGGTTTGAAAGGAGAAACCATGCATACCTATCATAATACTGTGCCAGAAACACATCAGCATTATGGAAAAGGGCATATTCCATGGGGCAAGTACACTTTGCCACTTAAGTGCTTGCAATTATTACTCACTCCAGACATGCATCAAGGTACGATGCTGAGTTATACACTGACACGTATGGGTGGCAAATTTGGGGTTTTATTTCTGCCCGCATCATTGTAGTCAGCGATGGAATCATGACTGAACACCAACTCTTCTCTAAGAAACATGCCATGCACCAAGAAATAAAGAACAGGGAGACAACGTGAAGAGCCACTAGCCGCACATTGCTTTGGGCAGATGTATCTGAAAGGCACAGAGACACCAAGCACATCAAAAGCCATAGCTGCTTCTGTGTTTCAGGTGGCTCAGCTTGTAGCAGCTTCTCCTACACAGCAAACCAATTTCATGTGTGGAGTAACACAGTTAACCAGTGGCTGCTGCTGAGATGCCAGGAGACCAAAGCCTTTCCGCAACACCTGCTCAATAAGCTCTGGGGAAATAAAGCAAGGACCTGAGAGGAAATCATACTTATGCCCGTTCATTCCTAATCCAATTGCTACACCATCACTTGGTAACCTGGAGGAGTTGAGCAAAGAAGTAGTTAAGCAAAAATAGTAAAGGGCATTAGGCACAGCTTATGTGGACAGTAGGTTATTCCCAATGCCACCTGCTAATGCACCATTTTAACTATTTCTGGTCAAAGCAGCAAGGTTGCTTAAACTTGGCAAGGTGTAACAAGTCAAAACATGTTAAATATGGGATTTAAGATTAGCTGTGAGCAGTTATGGTTCCCTTGGCCCCAGGGCAGAATGCAATTGCTATCTCTCTACACACAAAAGAGGCCGTCTGGGGACCAAGAAGTGAAGAATGACCTTATCGGAAGCTACTGAGGGAATTTGGCAAGGAGAAATGTAATTATCTACTGGAATTTGTCCGCAGGGATTCAGACTCCCTCCTCACACATCCTTGCTCTTGCAACACAGGAGAGGAACTCCGACTTACAAGTGGCCAACACACACAGTTAAGATTTCTTTGGAATCATCTGCAGTTGGCAAGCAGCTCTGTTATGCCTGTACAGTGGTACCTCTGGTTACGTACTTAATTCGTTCCGGAGGTCCGTTCTTAACCTGAAGCACCATTTTAGCTAATGGGGCCTCCTGCTGCTGCCATGCCGCCAGAGCACGATTTCCATTCTCATCCTGAAGCAAAGTTCTTATCCCGAGGTAATATTTCTGGGTTAGCAGAGTCTGTAACCTGAAGCGTATATAACCCAAGGTACCACTGTACTAGTAGTTTGGGGGCTATATCAGAGTCACCAGAACAGGCTATAACAGTATTCAGTGTGGGGTTGTTGTTTTTTAAACAGCTCTTTCACTTAGGTGTTCCTTTTTTAAAAAAATATGTGCAGGAGACCAGGGCCCTGTGGGACTTGACGTCCTTCCGCGGGGCCTGCAAGATGGAGCTGTTCCGCCTGGCCTTTGGTCTGGGCCCAGTTTGACACCCCCCCCACTCTATGGGACCCTGTACCTCTTTGGCCCTTTTATTGGCTCATGTGGGACCAACATGGATAGCTGGCCCTGATAAATACTTGAGGTTCCCGACCCCTATGGTTGTAATTAGTGGGCAGTCATTTAATTTTATCCTGATTCTAATTTTTAAGCTGCATTTTAATCAATTGTTTGATTGTGTTTAGCTGGAGAGGGTGGGGTATAAATAAAAATTTACTTACTTATGAGTTCATCGTCACAAAACATGAAAGTTCTGCTGTCACCATTCCTGTTTTTAAACAGGCGGAAAATTTCATTATTTTTCCAGAAGGCACCTAAGCAAGCCCACTGCTAGCTAAGATCTGCACCCAAGAACAAAGCAATACTCCCACTTTCACTGTATTTTTATAACTGCAGACACATTGTTCAACTTTGCTTCGCCGGTGTATAGTTTTGGGTGGCATGCCATCTGTCTCCTTGATAGTCCCTATTCTATCAGAGAATCACAGAATCGTAGAGTTGGAAGGCTCCCAAGGGTCATCTAGTCCAACCCTTTGCAATGTACGAATCTCAACTAAAGCATCCATGACAGATGGCCATCCAACCTCTGCATAGAAACCTCCAAGGTCCACAACCCCCTCGAGGGAGTCCGTTCCACTGTCAAAGAGGAACCAGAGTAAGAGCACTCTATTTTTATTAATTTACAAATTTGAAACTGCATGTTTGTATACTCAGTAGGAAAGGGCCACACCTCTTTGTCCTGGATCACTCCCACATGGGCTGCAAGGAGCAAATAGGAAGGCTATGCAGTCTTTGGTGCAAATTGCATTTTCCTCAGTCAGCCATGTAAACAGGAAAGACACTCTGAACGGCAAGGGGCTAAGCCAGGCTTCCTCAAACTCAGCCCTCCAGATGTTTTGAGACTGCAATTCCCATCATCCCTGACCACTGGTCCTGCTAGCTAGGGATCATGGGAGTTGTAGGCCAAAAAGATCTGGAGGGCCGAGTTTGAGGAAGCCTGGGCTAAGCAATGACTCCATCTGCACCTTCAGCTTCCTGCCCCTAGAGTGACCCGGCTCTCATAAAATACTGTAGGGCAGAAGTATCAGACACAAAACATCTCATCTTTTAGGCTTAAAAAACAACAACATCCCTCCCATGTTATATTGCAAGATTAAAGAAAGAGAAAATCAGATCAAATACCGCAAGCTCTCTGCTAGGGATAAACTACAGAGGCAGGACACAGGCTCGCCTCCCATAATTCAACTATTAAGATGATTAATCTTGCCAAAGACACCCTTGGCAAAACATTCTATTTAAAAAAGAAATGGGAGGGAAGTAGAAGGAACTGGTCAAGAACTGAAGGGGAGCTGGGGTGGTGGGAGAAGGGGAAAGAGAATGACGATTCGCAGAGCAGCGCCAAAACCAGCAAAGAGTCCCATGGGTTCCCACATCTGAGCTCGAAGGGGAGGCAGTCAAAGGCTGCTTTGTCCCACTTTGAAGGCACTCTTCCCCAGAGGCTAGCAATCTTCAAAGACAGCCTTCTCCTGGAGAGAACTTATGAAATATTACAAAGTTTCCCAGAGCTTGCCCTAGTTTTCGGAGCCTCTGACAGAATTTGGCCTTTTTGATGTAGGAGAAGGGAGGGCAACAGGCAAAAATGAAAAAGATACAGAGGGGTTCTTGCGAATCACAGGACAACCTTGCACATACGTGCACACGTACACCCCCAACCCCCCCCCCTGGCTAGTTCAATTAATCTGAAGTTACAAGACTTGGGCTACAATCCTAGCACCACTTACCGCAATGAACAGGCTAGGTAGACATTCTGTAAGCACTGCACTGTAAGACCACCGAGTTCCACTACAGGTTTCACACTCAAAAGGCATTTGAAAATATGCAGGAAAACACAGCTGAGATTTCCAGGAGTATTTATAGCTTGTTTGCAGATGTGAGAATGCCCTTCAAACACTAAAATGAACCTAAGAGTATAAGACCCCTGTGGGATCGTTGTAGCTTTCTGTTTTCACAGTGGCCTAAGGGAAGCCATTGTGCAATAGCCAGAGCGGGCCCCAAACCATCTAGCTACCTGAAGCAAATGCGCTTCCACACTCAGCTCAAGGTGTATAGTACCCAAGGCTAGTCAATTTATTTTGGCACCTGAAGCAGAAAAGTCCCACAAGCGTTCCTCCATCACAACGGCAGTAAAAATACAACCATAATCACCATGACTTAAAATAACTAACCGATACTGTACTGCAGATCTGCTATCTGAGGCAGCTGTTTAACACTAGGGCCGGCCCTAGCAATGGCACTGTCCTGTTCATGTTCCCCAACAGCTGTCATTCAAAGGTATGTAATATTATTTGTGGTGAACTACATTTCCCACTTCAATGCCTATTCACCAGTTTGGAGAGATCTTTTTGGAGGTCGCTGGAATCCCTTTTTACCAATCTGGCCAATTAGGCCTCATTCAGCAAACCCAGTCACCACATTGCTCACACCGAACTCTTTATGAAAGAGTAAAAAAAAGACTAGTCCCAATACAGCGACTTGACTGCTCCCATGTTCTGCTGTAATGCACAAAGACAGGCCTTGCAATGCCTTGGTAACTTCCAGGCTAGATTACAGCAACACGTTATACGTAGGGCTGCCTCTGAAGATGGTTTGGAAACTTCAGCTGGTGCAGAATTAAGCGCCCAGGTTGCTCACCGGGACAAGACTGTTTGCACACATTACACTGATCCTGGCTGGACTGCACTGGCTTGCTAATTAGCTTCTGGGCCCAATTCAAAGTGCTGGTTTGGACCTATGAAGCTTGAAATGGCTCAGGACCACAATACCTCAAAGACCGCCTCTCCCCATACAAACTGACAGGACTCTGCAATCATCCTCTTCTTCATGTGCCTTGTCCAAGACAGTTTTTGAGGGTGGCAACATGAGAACAGGCCTTTTCTGCAGTGGCTCCCCATTTGTGGAAGGTCCATCCAGTGCCTTCGTTATACAGTGGAACCTTGGGTTAAGTACGTAATTCGTTCTTGAGGTCCGTTCTTAACCTGAAACTGTTCTTAACCTGAAGCACCACTTTAGCTAATGGGGCCTCCCGCTGCTGCACCGCCGGAGCACAATTTCTGTTCTCACCATGAAGCAAAGTTCTTAACCTGAAGCACTATTTCTGGGTTAGCGGAGTCTGTAACCTGAAGCGTATGTAACCCGAGGTACCACTGTACTTCTTTTAGGTGCCAGGTAAAAATGCTCCCCTTTAACCAGACTTTTGGCTGATTAATATTCTACAGCCTTTTAAATGTGTTTGGGGAAAGGTTGTTGTTTTGTTTTTGTTTTAACTACAGTGGTACCTCGGGTTAAGAACTTAATTCGTTCTGGAGGTCTGTTCTTAACCTGAAACTGTTCTTAACCTGAAGCACCACTTTAGCTAATGGGGCCTCCCACTGCTGCTGCGCTGCAGCTGCGCGATTTCTGTTCTCATCCTGAAGCAAAGTTCTTAACCCAAGGTACTATTTCTGGGTTAGCAGAGTCTGTAACCTGAAGCGTCTGTAACCCTGTACCACTGTATCTCTTTTGTGCTTTTATCCTGTATTTTTATCTTGTGAGCTGCCCTTAGATCTTCGGATGAAGGGTGATAGATAAATAACAACAATACTTTGGAAATATATTGGAATTCACACAAAATCTGTGCAAACACAGAGAAAGAGAGAGATATTGAGAGAGAGAGAGTACTAAGTCTTTAAGCCTGCCCTTCCTCAAAATAATATTATTATTACAGCTTCACTTCCTGTGGTTTCGTCCCCACAGGGAAAGGAAAGGTTAGGAAAATTATGCAGTGAGACTTGACAGTGTTGGAGACTTTGTACTAAGCAATGCAAGTGTTCACCTCCACAATATAATCCATTTTGTGATTACCTGCTTATGAAATGGCATGAAGTCATTATGGTTTATCTTTTATACAGAAGGAAGTTGGCACATTTAGTTGCATTAAAGAAGGTGGTGCTTGATAATAATTAAAGAAAAACAAGCATAAGTCACTCTGGGGTCAATCCCTTCTATGAAAGGAGTATGGAAAAGAACAAGGAGAGGGGGAGTTAATTCACAACAAGGTTAATTTACTCTCTTGGAGAATCAAGGACAAATAAAAAATAATATAATTACAAGGAAGGGCAGAGTCACAAATAATGTGGCCAGGTCCCTAAGGTACATGGTACCCTGGCTCCTGCATGTGCTATTCTCTTGCAGAGCAGAATAAAATTCCTACTCAAACTGGATTAACAATACTGGAAATTGCATTAGGCAACATGGGCGGCAGGATGGTGCAATGAGAGTATGAGCAAGGGAAACAACATTAGGCTCTGCGACTATTATTACTGCCGTTATTAACTTGTCACTTTGCCGTAGTATTGCCTGAAAGCAGGCCAACATGATTGAATTACTGGAGAGGAGAGTGGAGAACTGTTTCTTGGTAAATATGACAACATTAACTCTTTCCTGAGATTCTCACAACTACTCTCTGCTTCCCCCTGTCCCTATACCCCTTCCCCAACAAGCTGCAGAAAACCACTAGGGCAGATTCTTTGCTGAAATAATCTTAACAAGAGAAGGACTTATATTCCAACATTTTTTTTTTTAGCATACAGTACTGCCACAGTAGGTTCAGCTAGGCAAAATACTGCCCCGCCCTTGAAACCAATTTATTTTATAATTTATTTAATGTGTCCCACTTTCTTAGGCCTTCTCATTTTTGTGCTCCTGAACTAATAGCTCTCAAAAGTCCTGTGAGAGCATGGAATGTACATCCCTCACTCTGGGAAGCTGACAGTGTGATTTCTTAAGCCAGTTCAAACAAAATTAATTGTCTTGAGTGTACCATGGAACAGCTTTCAAAAGCTGCAGTTAAAACTCCCACATCAACTGCTTGCTGAATTTTCTGCACATCTGTAGTGACAACCTGCTTGGACTACTGCAATGCACTCCATGTGGGGCTGCCCCTGAAGATAGTGGTGGCAGCTGGTGCAGGTTGCGGTTGACGGACTGGTAGATGGAGCAGCCCATAGGACAATGTGACACAGGCCCTGAAAGCCCTGCATTGGCTGCCACTGAGCTACTGGGCCCAATTCCAAATGCTGGTACAGTGGTACCTTGGGTTACATACGCTTCAGGTTACAGACTCCGCTAACCCAGAAATAGTACCTCGGGATAAGAACTTTGCTTCAGGATGAGAACAGAAATCGTGCTCCGGTGGCAGCGTGGCAGCAGTGGGAGGCCCCATTAGCTAAAGTGGTGCTTCAGGTTAAGAACAGTTTCAGGTTAAGAACGGACCTCTGGAATGAATTAAGTACGTGTAATGGTTCTAGGGGTTGCTCGTGCGTAAGCCGGTACAAACACCTGGGTGTATTGCCTGAGTGAACCATTTCTGTCCGGACAGCCACTCACCCGTGGCTGTCTCAATCGCTGGCAGAATCCGTCAGTGGGCATTTCTTAAACTTCTTCCACCAAAGAAGCTCTTTGACGCCTAGTCTCCTCCTACTATCTCTGCGCGAAAGCCTTCTGCGCAAGGAGGGCGTAGGCAGCGGAGGACCTCTACTCTCCCCGCTGGTCCCCAGCATGGAGTCATGGGACCGCCTCACCGCTTCCCCCATCTGCCCCCCTTCTCCACTGTTGCTACGCTGATTCTCTTCCCCAGAAGATGGGCTGCCTCTTCCAATCCCGGGATGCTCTCTGGAATCCCTCTGGATTTTGCTCTCTCCCTCCGGCACTGATGGCAGTTCCCTGACAGTACGTAACCAGAGGTACCACTGTACTAGCATATAAAGCCCTAAATGGTTTGGGGCCCAAGTACCTAAAGGTGTGCCTGTCCCAATAACAGCCACCTTGGCCCCTATGATTGCCCAGTGGGGTTTTGGGGGTGGTACTGAAGAAGAATGTCCCATTTCCCTATATTTCTCTGTTTTGTTAATCACAATAACATATATATTATTTTAGTGATTAACTGAATCCTAAAATGGATTCAGAGCAAGCTGACATGAAGTGATGCTTAATACTTTCATAACTCTCTCTCCCTCCACCCACCCCTAATTAGTGTAAGATAAATTATGGTGGCAGGATGGAGAGGAAAGTTCAGGCAGCTAGGTACTACTAGTGAATATCCTTTGTGAGATGAGGAAGAAAACGGTCACTGATTAGAACATAAGAAAAGCCTGCTGGATCAGGCCAGCATCCTGTTCTCACAGTGGTCAATCAGATGCCTGTGGCAAACCAACAAGCAGCCTCTGAGCACAAGAGCACTCTTCTGTGGTTTCCAGCAACTGGTATTCAGAAGCATTGCTCAGAGCCATCGATAGCCACCTCCTCCAAGATCTTGTCTAATCCTCTTTTAAAACCACCCAGGTTGGTATCCATCACTGCCTCCTTTGGGAGTTCCATAGTTTAACTAGGTGCTGCTGGTGATTTTGGCCAAAGCAACTTATATCAAAATAATTTCACATATATTAAAATATATAAAAGGTAAAGGTAAAGGTACCCCTGCCCATACGGGCCAGTCTTGACAGACTCTAGGGTTGTGCGCTCATCTCACTCTAGAGGCCGGGAGCCAGCGCTGTCCGCAGACACTTCCGGGTCACGTGGCCAGCGTGACGAAGCTGCTCCGGCGAACCGGCACCAGAGCAGCACACGGAAATGCCGTTTACCTTCCCGCTATAAAGCGGTACCTATTTATCTACTTGCACTTAAGGGTGCTTTCGAACTGCTAGGTGGGCAGGAGCTGGGACCGAACGACGGGAGCTCACCCCGCCGTGGGGATATATTAAAATATATAAACGCTACCGATGTTTTAAAATACCCATTTCCTTAGTTAGATCATTTAATTATCGCATAGTTATTTGAGACCCTTTCATATAACATCCGAGGCCAGACATACATGGTAAAATAATGGGAGAGTGGGAAGAATCCAACAGGTTGGGAGGGCCAACCAAGCCACTTAGTGTCCGTTTAGGGGATGTTGTTATTGGCTACACTAAGAACAGTTAGCAATGGTCCTTAAACAGATAAGCAGTCCTTTATAAGCACTGATGCATCAGAATCTGTCCATGTGGTTAGTGTTGGAGGAACAGCCTGCTGCAAGTACTAGCCACAGGTCACACAAGACAGTGAGATATTCTAGGCTTGAGTTCAAACCTTGACAGAAAATCATGTTTTGAAATCATCAAGGAGATTTAGGGTCAACTCTGATTTTGAAAAGCAAAAGCCGATCTGAAATAAACAGGTGCCATATATATATATATATATATATATATATATATATATATATGAAGAAGGCAGCTATAAAATTTGGACGGGAAGAAGAAAAAGAACATCTATAACTTTTTCATATATATATGTCTATGTCTGTGAAAAATAGAAGACTTCACAGCATGTCAAAATCTGAAGCACGCATAAATAAAAAGGCTATGAGGGAAGAATTCCAGTGCAAGATGCATCTGCCGTCAGAAAATGTGTACGCCTCAATGATCGCTGGTGAATTAGAATATGGAGATGTGAAAAATGGAAAACAGAACTTGCATCAAGCAGCAGATTCAAAGGGCAAAATCACACACTGAGCTGTTTCATCAATGGCTCATCAAAAAGCCTTCAAAATAAATGGCGCTGGCACAAATAGGAAAACATTTAATTAAACTCTATTCGAATAAGTCATCCTATAAAGAAATATGCTTATTTACTCTGCAGGTTATTCATTAAGAGTCAACATTTGTAAAAAAAAGTCATTAAAAAAGTAGAAGTAAAGTCTGTGTGCTGCCAAACTTTTCAAAATTATCTGTATGCAAGTTCAGAAACAGGTTTCCACTATTTATCACTATACTGTGTACATCTAAGCAATAAAGTTTCAAGCTGGATAAATGACTTTTTGCAAAGTGCACGAGCAACAAAGAGCAAAAAACCAAAAACCTTCCAATAAGGTTGGTAGGAGTAACACACGTGAACCAGATGAAAGTCAATCACTTTCAGTAAGTCACTGATGCAATCCTAAGTATGAAGTCTTGAAAACATCTTTATTTGTCTGTCTCTATTGGAAGCCACTCAAGCAAACTTTCATTCAGAGGTCCATAGTGGGTAGAACAGATGGTAGCAACAAAACCCAAGGGCCAGTGGGAAAAAGAAAAGCAAGGTATTAATCAAATGAATCAAATGATAAAGAAAAAAAAAGCCCCTCCCTTCACTGGTATGGAAGAAAAATATGTTAACTTTCTCTCTGTTCCACAGGAAGCTAAGTATGTACTGTATTTAACAGCTGCATTGGCAACTTAGCTCAATAATAAAACCTTGAGCTTGTTATGATGCTGGACTGAGTGGTAATCCCTGCTGTGGTGAGCCTTCCTTTCCAACTTACTTGCAAACATACTGCCTTGTTCCGACAAGGTGTTAGAAAGTGAGAATCAAGCTTCTGACCTCACACACCCCTTTCATGAAAAGCATTCTCATCACCAGAAGCACCTGATATCTCTCATTCAGTCAACTTTAGGCAAATAGAACTACTGGGCTTCAAAACACCTCACTAAGGCTTATGGTTATCCAAATGGCAGAGGAGGATCTGCTGTAGGTAGATGGGCAGTCCTCCTCTGCTCCTGAGGATTTGAGTAGGGAGCCTTCTACTAAACCATTTTATTAAAACTATGCTTCAGTCTCATCAAAGCTGCCTTTTAATGAGCTGAAACTCTGGCTATGATACTGTGCTCTAGCCCCAAACCCTAGAAATCCTTATTCAAAGACGAGTTGGAATACTTGCAATAAACAAAAGCAGGGCATGGACTAAAACAACCCTGCTCGTGCACAAAGTGCATTTTGCTCTCTCCAGCCAAAACAATTCTAAGTCACACAAATATACCAGAGCATTTCTTGAGTGTTCCTTGCTTCATGCTCCCCCCGTTAGACTTGTTGAAGTCAGTCGGCCCATAACTGGGCCCACCATCTGCTGTTGGATACTATACTGCACATTGACTGGTGTGACCTGCAGAGTATGCACAGCTCCAGCAGAGTCACCCAGCAAATGTCAGGGTGTTTCTGCTTCCCAGCAGCCAGCTTTTCCCAAGAGTTCCTGGTTGAGAAAACTCCTTACCCACTCAGTTAAGTTCAAAGTGTTTGTTGTCTCATGGCGCAAGATAAGCATAAACACACTATCTACATAAACTTAAAACATAAACATAAAAAAATGCTAGTACAGTGGTAACTCGGGTTACATACGCTTCAGGTTACATATGCTTCAGGTTACAGACTCCGCTAACCCAGAAATAATACCTCCGGTTAAGAACTTTGCTTCAGGATGAGAACAGAAATTGTGTTCCGGCGGCACAGCGGCAGCAGGAGGCCCCATTCGCTAAAATGGTGCTTCAGGTTAAGAACAGTTTCAGGTTAAGAACGGACCTCCGGAGCGAATTAAGTACTTAACCCGAGGTACCACTGTACATCACAAACTAATCTACCATGATGCAGTTCTCTGGTCTTAGAAATAAAACCTTGTCCAGATACAAGTTTACAGAGAGATCCACTAGCACTTCACCATGCTAGCTTCCCATGCTGTACTATCACCATAAAGCACTGAGCAAAAATCTCACACTCACGCCAGTACTGCTGACTCTTAACCCAACCCCTGCACCTACACCCATTCCGCAGAGAAAGGGAGGGTGGGTGAGTCATATAAACATGCAATGGGCTAGTGCAGAAATATGGTGGGAGATGACTGGGCTATGGCAATATACATTTCATCCCCTTGACAGGTGTATTGGGAGACAGCTGCTGCACATCACTAGCTCTGAACAAGTGTGCCTCTTAAGAGGTAAGGCAAACAACTTTCAAGGGAGAGTCGCAGCAGCAGCAGCTAATTGCAGAGCATGGATTGCCTTGATCAATCCTGGATAGATGGGATATAGCGGTAGCCATACAGAGGTAACCATCTGTCCCACCCTTTACTGGTGTCCCCCTTGTGTGGTTCACCCATGTCAGGCAGAGAAGAGAAGAGAAAGAAGGAATACTTCTCTTTCTACTTCCTGAAAGATGTGCTCTTTACACCAGAGAAAGAGAACCTTCCCTTTCTGAATCAACAAGTTTATAGCCCCTCCTCCTTGTGAATGAAGGAGAAGGACCACACCGGAAGTAACTGGAATGCCTCCCAGAGTCAGTGGAGAATAGAAAATATCTCAAAAGCTTGTAGGCTTCACTTTTGGCAAGAAGAAATAAGTCTTTAAGAAAGATCCCGTTGAGAAGCTCCATAAACAAACTTTGAATTCTACACATTTATGTTTTCTTTCGTGAAACTGGCTGACAGAGTCAGCTATGCTTTAGTACCCGCTGATTTGCAGGGAGATTATCTACTAATTTGGTAGTCCATACCCAGGATAGATTTTGGAATTACTTGTCTTAAAATAACTATTCTTTTCAGCCCACTGAAATTAGGAAACGGGTTTTGGTCCCTGCCAGCCACTCACTGTCAATTAGAGGCTCAACCAGCATATTGAAAGCGAGGTTGGAGGCCCTACTGCTGAAATTAAATAATATTTCATAGTCATTTCCTTTTCTACAGTTAAGCACAGTTATACAAACTTATCATCCCATGGCAATAAGGATTGTACAATGGCAGACTTTGGTACCGCTGACTTTGGTACCATCAGGTAATGGCCGCTGGTGCAGGGAGCACCTGATCGGCAGGGCTTCTTAAATTAATTGGCCAAAGAGTTGAACTAGCTGAGAAAATGAAATTGCTCTCTGAGCCAGAAGTTCTATGATAGACCACCACCATGCTGCTGACCTTTTCTAACCCTTAGCTCCTGACTGTTCTGCTCTTTACTGCAGTTCCAATCAATTTGCCTGTTCAGTGGCCCGCAGTTTTCAGAGACACCTTAACAGACTGAACTGTCTTTACATTAACCACAATCCATATCCCTGGCACAGAGGCTGATTTTCGTTAAATGCCGCTATTAGCTGCCCCATTATATGGGGCTTCCTTTGATAACCCAATGCCCCTGCCCAGCCAATCTCTAAACCTGAAAGCCAGCAGGTGTTTCTCCAATCAGAAGTGTTGCCACATCTACACTGACCCTTAAATTTTGATACCAACAGGGCTTTGCAGTAGTTTTTGTTAAAGCAATTCCAGAAACACTTAGGTTTTATGGTTTGTAGCAAGAGAAGAGAGTATAAATGATTGGTACAGTTAAAGAGACCCTGAGAAACAGGATGTTCCATTTTCAACTCTATACTCAAACACACAGTGACAATGGGCTCCAGAGCCCATTCCCCAGTTCACCAAAACATTTTTTAATCCTTACCTATCTCAAAGGTTGAGACAATGGGTCAAAGGAATAAACTTCAAACTCAATACTTAAAGTCAAGAATGGTAGATACGTTTTTATTAAAGGGACAATTGACGGCAATTAAAAAATAACTTTTAGATTTGCATGTGCACCAAACTCAAAGCTACTTGACTTTATTCAGAAGGTATTATGTAAATTCAATAAATTGGCTGAGGGAGAAGCTATAGGGGGCAACTTCAACTTTAATGTAAAAGCAGTGTCTTTAAAAGCCTTGAGCAAGGGCACCACCTGGAAGAACCTTTTAAAAGATAAAATACCTCCTCTGAATTACTACAGCTCTTCCAAAAATGGGGCTTATACAAGATAAGAAGAAAATGCAAAAGATTTCAGTTTGACATTTCCTTCACCCCAACATGACTCCTGATCTGTATTAGACTTTTTATTGCTTAAAAGATAAAGGGACCCTTGACCGCTAAGTCCAGTCGTGGACGACTCTGGGGTTGTGGCGCTCATCTCACTTTAGTGGCTGAGGGAGCCGGCGTTTGTCCGCAGACAGCTTCCGGGTCATGTGGCCAGCATGACTAAGCTGCTTCTGGCGAACCAGAGCAGCGCACGGAAACACCGTTTACCTTCCCGCCGGAGCGGTATCTATTTATCTACTTGCACTTTGACGTGCTTTCGAACTGCTAGCTTGGCAGGAGCAGGGACTGAGCAATTGCACGGATCTGAACCACCGACCTTCTGATCAGCAAGCCCTAGGCTCTGTGGTTTAACCCACAGTGCCACCCACGTCCCTTATTGCTTACTCCACAAGTTAATTCCATCCACACAGTGAACATATGACCGAGCAATGAAATCCAAACCTTGACATCATGGTCATTTAACCAGCCAACTACCTAAAGGAAAAGATAGCAGAAACCCTACAATTCTATTTCAAGGAAAACGACAATGACAACACCAATTCTACCAACCTTTGGGAGGCTATGAAAGCAGTGACAAGAGGTATCTGTATCAAAGAAAAAGCATATATTAAAAAACAAGTCTCTACAACAATAACCAAACTAGAAATGGAAATTACTGAGCTGCTAACTAAATATAAAAGTTCAGGTTCAAAATACCTCCTTAGAGGAATTGAACAAAAGAGACAAGAAATAGACTCCTTAGAAATTAATGACTCTAGACTTTTGGCAGATGTAAAAAGAAAAAATCTAAGTCAGGGGTACACAGTATGCAAAAAAGCAATGGCATTAAAACATTTTCTCCTGACTTCTGCTCAGAATTTGCCTTTGATTCTAAATTATATACCTCACTTTGCCCAAATTAAAAAAGAGATATCCACAATTTCTTAGAAAACTTACCCATACCATTATTAACTCATGATGAAAAAACCTTTTTAGTTAGCCCCATCTCCATAGAAGAAATTGACAAAAACCGAAACCCCATAAAGCCCAAGGACCTGATGCTTTCACTTCTGAGTTTTATAAAAGATTCAAATAAATATTATTACCATATGTGGTCCGCCTATTTAATGACCTCTCCCCCAAACAGATATGAAAATGGCAGAAAAATAATTACTCCTGCAAAAGACCCAGAATAAATGCCAAATGAAGGAGGCTGGGGTATCCCAAACCCTGATCTATATTTTATTGCTAACCAAGTAAGACATGCTGTCTCTTTTATTTTAGATGACACCTCAAAGTAGTGGCTCCAGTTGGAAAAAGAACTTATCAAAGGAATACCAACCTCTGCAAACCACTTCTTAGAACTGGGCTAAATGTTCAAAACAGATTCACACAAACCATACTTAATGTACGGAAAGAGAAGGCAGGAATCCTAACTCCAGCACCATCTCCACTGACACCCCTTGCCTTCCACCCACTGTTTTCACAACACTTCACGACAATTTTATGTTGCAAAAGGTATATACTGGTTATCTGACTTTTATAACAGAAATATAGCACTATCAGACCAAGAAATAAGGACTAAACTAGGAAAATTAAAAACCCCTTGGCTGCTACTCCACCAAATCCACACTTTTCCTGGCTAACCCAGTTTAACAGTAAGGCAGTCACAAGACAATTAACCCCAAGTCTGAAAGACTTGTAATATCCACAGAAGGACATGGCCCAGGTATAAAATCTGCAATCTATAAAATTCTACTCAGTTCATCGGTGGGTTCACTTGATCCTATTGAACACCAAGGGGAATGAGATTTCAACTATGAACTTGACCCAGGTCAATGGCTTAGACAAAAGAACAACAAACAACCTTTAAATCCATTTTAGTGAGCAATAGGAAATTAATCCCTAATCTCTAGGAATCTGGTAATGGCACCTCACCATGTTGCTAAAGGGTGCCCCACACCCGGTACATATCTCCACGTGTGGTGGGAATGTACAAAAATCCAGCCTTTCTGGAATTCCATATTCCAATAAATTAATAAAATAGTGAAATAACAATTGGAAGTCAAACCATAATTAGCTTCATTATATATATTTCAAGAGTATATGGACTTACATAAAAAATAATTAATATGCCATTTATTACAAGTGGCAAGACAGAAGGTAACCAGACACTGGATTTTTCTGGCACAATGGTAGACAATCGTTACAAAACAGTTTGGGAAATAGCCCTCCCTGAGAGATTAACAAAAAGACTTCAGTTGATGTGGACAGATCAAGAAAGATGGCTTTACCCCAGTGTGGTTTAATTTCATAACATATGCCAGTATCCTAGAAAATGAACAATCTCCCCCATCAGCATTTGGCTCAAACTGGTTGATCTAAATTTAAATTTAAACATAAATTATTACCTTCACTTCTACACACATACACAAAGCGGTTTCATTGATAGCATGATAGGAAAAATGACAGTTACTCATACTTAGCCTAAGCACAATCACAAGGGCTATGTGATGTTGAATGCTATTTGTTATCTCTCTTCTATCGTGTTTCCTCATTGTTGCTCTTATTGTTTACACAAACCCAGAACTTGAACATTGACCACTCATAATGAGGCATATATCATAGATATTACAGCAAATTTGTTATGTTATTTTTTGGATATACAAATGAGGAGACTTGGTCTACTTATTTGTATCATTTATCATGCCCATGATCCTTGTTTATGACCCCCTCGCCTAAGTTATTTAAAAAAGCAAGCAAGCAGCTACAGCATGATGTTGTGCAGGGATAAACCAGAGATTAGGCGAGTGGTTAAGTTAATGGGCCATATTGTTCATGGTGCTAAAAGGGCCTGTGGGCATCTTGTTGCACATTACTAGCAAACAAGCCTCCTGTGAACCCTGTTAGCAGTAGTCTTTAGTGACCTTCAAGATATTTAAAAGCAGCAAACCTGGAAAAGCCAAGCAGGGCAAATTAAGCCACTCAAACCAGATCAGAGTCCTAAAAGCTTAAGGGCAAACCCAGGTTTCAGACATGATCACTTCTTACACCAGGCAGGTCCAAAGTCCATCTTGGGGGCCTAAAAAAAGCTCAACAACTTCAATCCTTAAAAAAGTTAACAAGTTTGGGTTGGCCCTTTGGTCAGCCAAATCTGGCCCTCTTTGAAAAAAGTTTGGACACCACTGTCTTACATGAACATGTAATAAATAGTTTTAACATGGGGTTTCGCATTTTCTCCTACACAAATATTATCTGTGCAGGTAACTCATAAGTATGAAGTAGTCTTGTGGTTTTCCTCAGTTTATAGAAAGGAACCAGAGTGCCCTTTTTAGATGAGGCAAAGCAGCAGCTTACAGTACTTCTCAAATCATTTCCCTTAATTATTCAAGTATAAAAGAAGAGCAACAAAGGTTACTGCCTGCTCTGGATGGGGACATAGCTGATTTGCATGTATATGCAGCATCCTTTCACCCTTGGTCCTTTCCAAGCCTTAATGCTGCTCATGTTTGAAAACTTAAGTGCACTAATGATGATGAGGTCAGCAGCATTTGATACAGGCACAAATCATCTGACAAAATTCCCTGTTGGGGGTCATATATAAATATATCTGTTGTCTGCAACACAGCCAGCTGTCATGTGCTCAGTTCCCAAAGTGGGTCTGTTGTCCTTGTCCGAGTCCCTCAGACGTCTGTGCTTCAGCTTGTGGCACTGATCACACCTTGAAATGTTTTGCAAGAGGATGAGGTAATCAATAAACTTCAAGCAAAAATGGAATAGGACATTCCACTGGATTCAACCAGAGTCTGAACTCTACTCCAGATCTACACAGCCTAAGTGCAACCATCTTTCACTCCCTCAATCAAATTTAGACATTGCAGTCAACTGAAGGAGAATACTTCTGAGATGGCTAATTTGACATGTCCAGTGGAGGCACCATTTGGGGGCAATCAGCCAAGCTTGTAAAGAAGCCGGTTCTAATTGGAATAACATTAAAAGTTTTATTTCCTTTGCTTTCAACAAATGTTTGCCACCATCTAGGATAGCTTGCATTTGTATGAAGGCAAAGTTTAGGTCTAGAATGAAAACTAAATTTGGGGAGTTAGTGGTATTCAGAGGCAATGTATTAGTTAATCCTAATTTAATGATTGCCCCCTGCCCCTTATTTTGTATCTAGTTCTGGTTGGTTGACTTTAGGATTCTGTTGCTACTGCCACTACTGTTTCTTGCATAGTTCAATAGATGTGGACACTAAGCACGGGGCTTTAAAGGTTTCAGAAATCTGCAGACTAAAAACCACTGTCTCTGGTTGTGCACTGAATGGGTTACAGTCCTGAACAAGATATGGTGCTGAGTCCTTTTGTCTAGCTACTATTCACTATTAGCAGTGAAATCTGAGATCACAGAATTGGAAGGGACCCTGAGGGTCATCTAGTGCAATCCCCTGCAATGCAGGGATCTTAACACATGGTCCGCCATCCAGTTTGAGATCATACAGGACCCCAGTTAGCTTTGCAGATGTGCTAGCAGTTTTACTGCTGCACCCCTAGATGTGAGGAAGGAATTGCTATCTACATTTTAAGAGGCATCAATGTCCCATTCATTTTATATAATTATTTGTAAAGCGATTTCAACATGCAAAACTTGATACTCTTGAGAAGCCTCAAATATGTCATCTGTCTGGAGGACAGGAAGCATCAAGAGATCCCCCACTTGCAAATGCAAAAGGAACACATTTGATAAAGGAGCAGTTGCAAGAATGCAAGGGAAGGGCAAAAACAACATGTCCTAGACACACGTACTTGTCTGATTTGTATGAGACACAGAATGAGACTTGCATAATAGATGCCATACACAAAAATAGTATCTAGCTGAAATTAGACTGAATGAGTTGGATAAACAGAATTACTGATTGATGTTGGATCAGAGCCACAATATTGTGCCTGACATCATCTCTCCTTTAAACGGCACTTCCTTGAATCCTTACTGACCACATTCATTAGAAGTCTGTCTTATTGACCATAATAGTACATATCCCTCATCAATGTGACCAGACCACCAATCTCAAACCAGAGCTCCTCTTAAAACGTATCTTTCTCAACTGATTAGTTTCATGATTACTCAAATGAGCCAAGACATTTATGGGTTAATCTACACACAGAGAGAAAGCACTCTGGTGACAGTGCTTCTTCAGAATGCACATCTGAGGCTGCATGTTTCATTGCTAGCCCCAAACCAGCTGACTGTGGAAATCTAGCTTTGTCTTTTCTCCAACATGTTGATTTTCATTTTACACATGCAATCCTGCATGTACATTTTGTACTCCAAGAACAGATGCACCATCGTGTTTTCTGGACGTGTAAGATTGGTCGTTAATCCTCATAAACCTAATGTGTTAAGCCACAGCACAAACTAGGAAGGCAGCAAACATTTCACAAGTGCTATGAACTGTGATTTGGATGTTTTCTGGAAAAAAACCCCCACAAAACATAACTAATAGGCAGACAAGCTTTTCAAACCATTATGTAATTCGCATTAGATCCGAAGATAAGACGTGTGGGAGAGGATGGCTTGTCTAAGCTTAAAACTGAGTCCCTGTCAGGAAATGAGGAATGAAATTGGTCCTGGAGACACATTTCATAGGTACCACAAAGTTGCTCATACAACTGTGAGCTAAGAACACATCAATCTCCCTTTTAACAGACGTTTACACCTGCCTCATGGAGTCGGGAATGAGCACAGTGGCCCTACACTTCTCTACAGTGAAAACTTCAGGGAGGTTGAAAGAGATTTCTCTTTTGTTTCTGTGATTAAAAAAACACAAACCCGCGAATTCCTGCTCTGAAACCAACACAAAGCAAACAAAAACTGCATCTCCAAAAAAAGGTACCAAAGCAAAAAGCCCTATAACCCTAAACACAATATAAAAAAGGATGAGTAATTCCATGCAGGTGGAATGGCAAGCTTTCATACTGAAGTCTCTGCACTAGGTAGAGTCTTGGCAGCATTGCCAATAGGATACTTACCAGGCCGTAAGACCCTGATTTCCAGCAGGTTAGAGGTTCTGTCTGCCAGTCGTGTCCAGCTACTGTTGTAGTTCTTCCGCCAGAGCTCTGCCACACATTGGTACTTTCCCGCCTCTGTGTCACTGGCTCTGCTGATGCTCAGGCGCACGTTGTTGCTGGATTCCGATTTTTCAATGGCTGTCCTGGTACGAAACCCAACGTACCTATCTCCCCACTGAACACCTCCATCCCGAGTGAAGGTGACCAGATCGTGAAACTCGGTGCTGCCTGCTGGCTGAAAGCGCCACGTCACAGACACTGGGACCCAGGATGGGTAATGTGGTTTGATGATGCATTGCAAATCAAACGACTCGTTGTAGGTCACTCCAGGGGTGCGGGAGATGGCTGTAACTGCAAAGCCAGCATCTAACAAAAAGCAATAGACAGACACGCAAAGTGAATATTTCAACAGTAACTGTAATACCATTGGCACGTCAATTTCTGCAACTACAGTAAGAAGTGCTTTCCTAACAGCAGCTCACAGGAGGTGGGTCTGGTAAACTCTTATTCTCAGTAAATAAACACATACATTAAAACAGGGACGGAAAAAGCTGCCCCCAGGAATTCTACAAAACAACCCAATCCCTGAATTTTGGAGTTAGAAATTCAGCAGGCAACATACAAAAATCTACTGACAAACCTCAGTGTTACCAGCAATCTCCTTTTGCGTTCTATATAGGGCAAACAGGACAACCTCCGCACAACAGAAAAAATGCTTGCAAATCTGGCAATACTAAGAGACATTTCAGCCTCATAGAACACACTGTAAGTGACCTTAAGGTGAGAAATGACAATCACAGGGAGCCCAAAAAGCAATGAAAATGTGTAAATAGTTATTTTTGAGTTTACAGTTTAAGATTACATGTAAAATGAACATGCATATATTAAAAAGAATCATCAGACATAAAATTGGATTGTTTCTTGCAGTTGGCAGCTGTAGATCCCCTCTGCTTTGATTTTTCCAAATTGTATCTTATTTACCTTAACGTATTATAATAAATAATATCTATTAAGTCACCCCACTTGAATGGAATCAAACATTTAAGAGAGAATAAGACACGGGTGGTGCTGTGGTCTAAACCACAGAGCCTAGGGCTTGCCGATCAGAAGGTCAGCGGTTCGAATCCCCATGATGGGGTAAGCTCCCGTTGCTCGGTCCTTGCTCCTGCCAACCTAGCAGTTTGAAAGCATGTCAAAGTGCAAGTAGCTATAAATTAAATACTTGGGATAGTTGCTGCCAAAGACTACAGTGTAAACCCCCCCCCCGCCTTTTTTTTTGGAAATTTCTATTATGCAGCTCTTGAGAGGGCAATATTTTTGATGAAGCAGGCTTTAGTCCCTGAAACCTCTTGCCATAATAAATGTGTTGAATTACTAAGGTGCTGCAAAAATCTTTGATGATTTTGCTGCAAGAGGCGAACATGGCTATCCCTCCTGAAATAAAAATCCTCTGCAACTTTTGAAATGCTCACACCAGATATATATGCACCAAATGTTGCTGCTGGCTAGCTTTAATCCACAATGCTATCCAATATGCAACACATGCCTGTGAATTCAATGAAACTTTTAACACCGCTCTCTGAACTAGGTGATAAGCTTGCACAAACCACAATTATTACAGTATGACTTTCCAGCCGGAATATGCACTGTTCAGAAGGCTAGCACAGGAAGGTTTTCTATGTGCTCGCAAATTCCATTTGTTTGACCATACAGGACGGTGTGAAGGCAGTAGCCTTTGGCTCTGTGCTGTTCAGGATGCCTGTACCTCTTGACCCAAAGGCTACAAGATATTAATTAACAATGGCCAGGCAGCTGGGACATTAATTGCTGCAAGCAGATTAATTTTAGCCTGCCAACCTTTCCCCAGAGCTGCTACAGAGATCTCTGCACACTTTCAGCAAAGGGCTCAGGGATTCTAATCATCAAAGGACGTCACTATGGCACAGCTCCGGCCCATGTAATTACAGCAAAAACAGGTCAATCTTTCGGATTAAAGCCTTTTGAAAATGTGTTTAATGGTTATCCAGGAGAAGAGGAAGAGGCTAGGGGAGGGAGAGAGTTAAGCACTCTCTCTCACACACATACATACTGAACTGCAAGTGAAATCCAGGCACCTTGTGGCAATTGTCTCACGTGCCTAGGTATTTCAGACACAGCTGCAAGAGATTGGTAATGCAGAAGACACGAGTACCCTCAGGCAGCACTATACTTGACTATTTCAAGCCTAAATTATCTTCTGAAGAACTCTGCGTGTAATATACACACTGCTCTAGCTGAGGAGTGGCAGTCAGTTTTGAGGTGCATCAGATGAACCACCTGATGTTTAAGCACCGGGGGCCTCCTGACAAAAGATGGACAAAGTGGCAGCCCCTCTCGCTGAGAAAGCTACTCCTGCAATCCTGTAACAATACTAGCATCTAAAACTTCCCCACTTCTTATTCCAGACTTCTGTCACTAGGCAACTGAACTAACCTTGCTGGTTTTCCTGGGGAACGTGTGGCTGACCTAAACAAGCTTTTAGAATTGGTAAACATCTTGCTTCCTTTTTCACCTAATTACACCTACATTCTTGCTCTTCTAGCAAAGAGCTCCGCAAAGGCTACATAAGTTTCCAGGTAGCCTTCCAAACAGGTAGTTTTATAGGACCAGAGCTACTTAGAACCTACCTTTTAACTGCATAGCATTTCTTCAGATCATTGTTTCGGGACCCTGGCTCCATAGACATTTGAAGTGGAGCTCGCTGCAGACTGAACACAACCTCTTAACCTGACTCTTTCATAAACTTTTCTGAAAAGCTCAGCGACATACAAACCATTAAATCCTGCCAGTTACTTCTTGCCCCCAACACTTCACTAGAAATTCTTTAAATCTGCATCATGTAGCCTTCCTACACTCCAGCTGCCCCACTGAGCCTTAGTTCTGCAAATCTCACAAAATTTGATTTTCCTTCTCTGCTCAACCTCCCCTTTTCTGTGCTGTTATTTCAAGGGAACTACAAATTAGTGGATACTACAGATAGTTGATGAGGGGCCCTGTGTGAGAGGCAGGGAAGGGAATATTTCCTGGAGTAGGAGGATGGGAGAAAAAAGGGAGGCTCCTAGTTGAGATTCACTTATCTCTGTGTGGGACAAGTTAAGATTTACTTTGTATTCTTTTCCTTGTTTTTGTTTAGTTTGTTTATTATTGCAACGTATTATGAAAAGTCTTAATAAAATCTTATTATTAAATAAACCATGTGTGCTATGATGCCATGGTGCTATGGCTCCCCGCTGCTACATATTGCCAGGAAGAAGGAAGGTGAGGGGGCAGGCAGAGTATGTTTCAATAACAACTACAGTATTTTTCGCTCTATAAGACGCACTTTTCCCCTCCTAAAAAGTAAGGGGAAATGTTTGTGTGTGTCTTATGGAGCGAATGCAGGCTGCACAGCTATCGCTGAAGCCAGGAGAGCAAGGGGGATCGGTGCTTCAGGGATAGCCGCCCGAAGCCTCTGGAGCGTAGTGGGAGCACTCCTCCCGCTGTGCTCCGGAGGCTTCGGGCGGCTATCCCTGAAGCCAGGAGAACAAGAGGGAGAGCACACCAATCCCTCTTGCTCTCCTGGCTTCGCTTCGCTGGAGAGGCACTGCGCAGCTTTCCCTCTCTGCACAGCGCTCCTTCAGCGAAGCGGGAGGAGAAATGGAAGGGGCTCCGCTTCTCCTGCCGCTTCGCTGAAGGGGCGGTGCACAGAGAGGGAGAGCTGTGCAGCGCCCCTTCCATATCTCCTCCCGCTTTGCTGGAGAGGTGCTGAGCAGGGAGGGAGAGAATACTTTTTTTCTTGTTCTCCTCTAAAACTAGGTGTGTCTTATGGTCGGGTGCGTCTTATAGAGCGAAAAATACAGTAGTTTCATCCTCGAGTTTCCAGCGGAACACACGAGGAAAGAAGTGTGCAAGCTGTGAATAGGATAACAGGCTCCTTTATCTCCAGTCATCAATGACTGAGCTTAATTTTTTTTTCTTACCAGGACATTTGTGGTGTCTAAATAACTGAAAATGGGGAAATGGTTACACAAAACGCTTAACCAGCACTGCATATATTTAATAGCACTTTTAATACCCACCCAGGGCAGTGATGGATACTGCAGAGCCATTATGTCGCTCCCCGATCATCTGCCACTCCCCATCCAGCCTACGTGTCCACTCTGTGATGCGACACTCATAGTGGCCCTCGTCTGCCTTGAGGCTGTTGAAAATTTCGAGCGTGAAGGATCCAGGACGTATCTGCTCCATCTGGATCCCACCATAGCTGCTTCGCTCAGCGTAAGACGGGCCAGGGCGTAGGGTGCCATCCCGGTCAAGTTGCACAATGTCACTGCGCCGGTTCTGCTTGTCCACAAGTTGCCAGGTGACAGAGAGCCGGTTTTGAGGTCTGAATCCTGTGCGGATACTGCAGCCAAATCGCAGGCTCTCTCCTTCTAAAACACTGCTGGCATTGTTGGTCACCTCCACAGAAATATTGGTCTCTGCAGTTAAAGGAGAGTGTATGCAATTATAGTTAGGGTTGCCTGGGGCCCGTACATATATTCACTGGCCACTTTTCTGAACAAAACGGCTCCCTAGGGACTGCATGGAAAAATACAACATGTGATCTAGCAGTAAATGGATACACTCAGTAGCTGATTTCTATGAATGTGGCAGGTCTACAAAGTGCTATTAGTATTGGTAATGCTGGGATTATGTACCTGGAAAGGTTCAGAGGCAATCATGTGGAAGGTGATATAAACATCTGAACCACTTTTGTGTCTTCTACAGTTCTGCAATTGGAACAGAACAATGTATGAAAAGCAGCTATGGGGGCCAATTTTGATAGCTACCGCAGATTCTAAAGAATCTCTGCTTTCATTTCAGATTCAAACCATGAAACATAAACATTCATGGCTAACTAGAGATATGTCTGAAAACACAAGTTAAGCTGCCAGCCCTAGATGAATGCTAGCCAGTGCTAAAAATGGCTGAACAGCACATCTGCCATCAGTTCTTGAATGACTTCAGAATCTGCTAGTGAATTCACAACTCATAGTGTTGTGATGGCTTACCTTTAAAACCCTAGGCAGTTTGTGATCCAGTCTTAATTTATGTGGGGTGGAAAAATTTTCCGAAATAGAACATTTCCACTTCTATATTTTTCTTTTTTTCCACTTCTATATTTTTCTGCAATTAATTTTCTAATTTTGCATAATATTAATTAGAAATGTAATGAATGTACAAAATGCAAATTATATTAGCCAATTGGAATGGATTCAACACCTAAAATAAAACTTCTAATTAGCTTCCTTCAGCTAACTATCCTTGGAAACACATATATTTACATGAACAGCTCTTTAGGGATGCTAAATTTAGTATGCGAAATACTTTTCAGCACCTTTGTTTTTTGTTTCCCTGGGCTGCAAACATAAGCATAGTTAGTAGACAGTAAGCCCCAATGAGTCTTCATTCTGAATAAACATAAATAGGATTGTGCTGTTAAAATATACATAACATAGGGAAAATATAAGCTATTACTGTCATGCCTTACACATTTGCAAATATTCCAATAAAAATAATTTCCAGGAAAAGGTTGGGGTTTGTTGTAATATGACATTTACAGCATGGGGGTACACATTGTTGATTTCCCCGTTTATCAAAGGGAAATATTGCATTTCTGCTGGCACTGCTTATTTGCATAATGTTAATGAATTTATTATGTGTTGAGCCTTTTGGGGGAAGTGGCATGGATAACTAACCAGTCAAATGAGCCTGAACTTCCTATGCTGATTATGTTCAACAACAGCCAAGGAGGTCAGCCCCATGAGTTGCTTTGTCTCATAACCATGCCTGAGGCCCAGTAACTCCTACAAATGCACACACACAACAGAAACAAGCAACAGCTCTGCTTACTGAGGGGCAGGACGGTGATGGGCGTGTTCTTTGGTCGTTTGCTCTCCCCATCAATAAATTCACCAGTCGATGTCTTCAAGCGCTCCGTCACCCGACAGTTGTACTTGCCGCTGTCCTCCAGGCGGAGTCGGTAAATTTTTAAGACGTAGATGCTGTCACTTTCTTTGGCCACTTTCAGTTGTCCCAGAGCTTCTCGCTGGGCAAACTCATTGTTAAGGACCGGCACGGCATTTGCCCCAAAACTAGCAATCAGGGAACTGTTGAAAGCCCATGAGATGGAAAAGTATCTCTTGGCAACGTTCTGTACCTCCAGAATGCACCTAAACTCCACTGGTTCCCCCACGGTGTAAGTCCTCTTCTCTGTCTCTAGCCGGACATTGATATCCATATCTACAAAGGAATAGAACACACACACACAAGCACGCACACACACACATTCCCAATGAAACTTTGTCACAGCACTGAACACACAGAAAAAACCAACGAGAACTTGGAAACGAAGACAGTTCATACTCCACCTACCCACCCTGATTTTATCCACCTCTTTAAATGCTATTCTTCTAACTGTGTCATCTGTATAATGCTCAAGGTGGCACAGGTTAAAAACAATGCTTAGTAGAAGGTAATTTGGCACGATTGCCTACTAAATATATACCAATTTTCTGCAAAGAAAGAAAAGGCAGGAATAGATCTGATCTTTCTTTCCTAGTATCTTACTAGCTGCTGTTTTAAGAGATTATTCCAAACTCTAGGTACACTGTATGTTACAAGCACATGGCGTTCTCCAAAAAATCATTGGAAGCCTCTCAAAGGGCTACAATTTACAGCACCCTTAACAAACTACAGTTCCTAGGATTATTTGGGGGAAACCATCTGCCTTAAATGTATGGTTTTGATGTGCCTCAGTTTACATATTTTGATTCAAAGGTTGAACTGTGTACCAACTTAGCAACAGACCTTTTACAGGTCATGCACTTTATCAAGAGGTCTTGGTTTGTAAAATGTCAAATAAGATTTCACCCGCTGAAAGTATCAAGATACAGGAAATAAGTTTTATTTATAAATCAGGAAAACCTACCAGAACTAGAGCGCGTACTGACTGATAGGCCAAAAGAACACCACCATGAGCACAACAAAGGACGACAACGACAACAACAAAAGGTAAAACACTGCTTAGTAAGACCCTGAGAATAATTATCTCATCTAGATTTTGCATTAAGGAAAACAGGGTATTAAATGTTCAATATAGATAAATATTATTTGATCATTAATTAATGCTTCATTTACTAGAAATTTCCTTTCTTAATACCTATGTGCAAAACCCATGACCTGCTGTAGTGGCTGAGGATTGCTCGTGGCCCAATATATGCAATGCATCACTTCCAAATATTACCTGCTTTTAATCTCACAATAATGACTGTGGACTGTACTAAACACTTTAAAGCAGTGTTTCTCAACCTGCTACCCTCCAGATGTTTTAGACTCCAACTCCAATCAGTCCCAGTCAAGTTGGCCAATGCACAGGGATGATGGGAACTGTAGTCCAAGTCAGCTGGAGGGGACTAGGTTGGTGAAGGCTGTTAAAGCAAAAAGGTACACTTTACAATTGTTGGAAATCTTGGTTCTGACTTTCAGGAAAATATTATTCCACCCATTCAAGAACACATTCATACTTGAAAGCTGAAGTCTTAATTACCTGGAAGAAAGTCGCACTAAACCAAATGGGGCTGACTCTTGAGTGAACACGTATAAGGCTATACTGAAAGGCAGAGTTGTACACTGCCAAACCACTTCTTTTCACTACGCTTTCCCCCAAGATCCAAATTTGCTTCTCAAACAGCAACTGAAGTTCCCTGCGAAAACTCCAGGTGATTATTTTAATGCCAACATATCTTTATTTTGCAATGATACAATCGGCGTATGTCTGCTCTAAAATACATGTGGGCTGTTCAACAGTTTCCTTTTCCGTGTCATCTTTTCAAAAGCACTTTCAAAAGCAGACTTTAATACATTTTCAGAGTTACTAACATCTGAAATATCTAGGTCATGTCCGGCCAGTGTATCGTTAATTGAGCAGGTCCTTTTGATACATCGAAAATGTAGCGCCACGTCTTCCATACTGACAGCAACACTCCTTCCTTCCAACCAGAGGGAAGAACAACAATAACATGCAAGTAGAATGTCTCATTCCAAAATCCTTTTCAAAAGCAGTATCAGAAAGGAGCCTGAGTTCTGAGTTAATGGGAAGAGACTAACAGGCCAGATACAGAGAGAATGAAAAGGTAAATGAAATAAGATAAACTAAAGGAAGGAAGAAAAATGAGACCAAGGAAAGGGAGAAGAAAGCAAATCTGTAGGGACTGGGAGCGCAAAAACAGTACTTCTGATCTAAGAAATAAGAGATATAACATCACCATACTGAAATATCACTTAGTGTGTGTTAGTTACTCCTCCAGTGCCTTTTAACTAGTGTGATGTACCCACAACCCTGGTGGCTAAATAGCGGTAGTCAAGCGGATGTTATTAACTCAAGGAAAATATGCTTAGGGTCATGCTATTGTATATGAGAAATTATGATTAGAGGACCAACAGCAGGTAAGATGGCTCTTATCCCACTGTTTCTCTTCTCTTTCACTAATAAAAACAGACTGACTCCTCATACAGCTCCTCAAATATCTTTGTTTGAAAGGAGGGAGAGAAAAGTCATGTGAAGGTATTGTCCAATAAAAGTGATTGTGTAAACTCACCCCAGATGGCCTAACTTTGCAAACTCAAACCAACTAGGGCTCAGAAAATGGTAAACGGAGAGAAAGAGAGATTTTGGTGTGCCAAAGCTTTATCTTACTCATGCATCACCAGTTTAAAAATAAAAATGAATGATTATGGCTTCAGGGCTCCACTCACATTTCCTGGAAAAATTATTCAGCCAATAATCAAATGATCTCAGTATCTGTTGACAGAAAATGACGTCTAGGAATGTAAGTTATTTGCTAGGCAGTCCTATCAAACATTTCCTTGTAAATGAGCCTTTCCCAGAAAATTGCACCCACTAGCTTCACTGTCATGGACTGGCTGGATGCAGAGCAATGGTAGGACGCACCAGCTGGAGAACCCTCTAGGGAAACCCCAGGGGAAGAAGGCTCAGAGCCAAGGGATTGGTGATGGGATGAAGATGAGTGGTCAGAAGGAGAAGACTGGTGATCAGAGGGAGATGGAGCAAACTGGGAGGAGGAGATGTCAGAAGCAAAAGGCAAGGTTTAGTGAACAAGAAGAGGCTGAGGAAGAACATAGTTCAGACTCTGAGGCAGAGGTGGGGGCTGGAGAGGAGTGCAGCCAGGAGAGGCAAGATGCTGAAGAAGCCAGGGAGTCTCCCGCTCCTACTATGAACACCTCCCCTCTCCCCTGCCCTCCTAGAATATGAAATGAGCAAAGCAGAGGGTGGTTGTGTGCAGACACGGCCTGAAACTGTGTGGGAAAGACCCTAGAGAAGTCCTATTGGGCTCCTGGGAAGGTAGAGACCTTCAGTCCTCACAATTCCTTCATTGGGGCAAGACCTCCTAGAAAGAATTGCTGAGAGCACTAGGCTGGAACTGTGGTTTGCTTCCTTGAACAAAGAATTAACTTCACTGGCCTTGGGTGAATATTGCTTTTGTTGCTGACCTACGCCTGACTCCAGCCCCAACATCCATTCAAAAATTAACACTGAGCCATGGTTTAGTACAGCCTTCCCTAAACTTGGATCCTCAGCTGTTTTGGACTAGAACTCCCATCATCCCTGACCACCAGTCCATGCTGTTGGGGATGATGGGGGTTGCAATAACTCTGGAACCAAGACCAGGAGAGGCAGGTTTAGTGATACATGGATGGGCCTCCCTCCAAGGTAGAGTGAAGGACTAGGCTGCTGCATCCCCACCTCGATTTTCCTCCTCCAGCACAGCCAGGAAGACATCTGCAGAGTTAAGTTTCAATTTCAAAAAACCAAGGATCTTGGTTTAAAACCAACAGACCCATTTCACAATAAGCCAACTTCAAACCACTGAGTTATGAAACTGTGTTGTTTGGCAGTAAATTGTTTTGTTTTAAACCACAACACCTAGCTCATAGGTAATGCTAAACCAAAACTTTTTGAAATCTAAATTCTCAGCAGAAATCCCTCTTCCTACTGCAAAGAAGGTGATGGTGTGGGAGCCGGATGCTTCACTCATCCACATAGTACTAGACCACAACTCAATATTGCATGTGAACTGGACTACTCTAAGACATAATGATGAGAGCACCTTCTCCTCTCCTTCCACTTCCCTCCTTCCCAACACTGCCGCAAAAACACAAAAAATATTACAGTCTATGAGAGAGGTAACAAAAAAGAAGCTTGGCACACTAACCAGTTCCTTCCACATAGACCATGGTGCCTTCCGAGCGCTTGCGGGTCATTGCGTACCAAGTGCCATCAGGGTCCTGAATCCACTCTGCTGCCTCGCAGTAAAACTCGCCTTCATCAGAAGACTGCAGGTTGTAGATTGTAAGCTTGGACTGAGTTTCGCCTACTTTATCCAGGCGGATATCTCCACTGGCGTGCCGCTGGGTGTAATCACTCCCTGCACGCAATACGAAATCCCGGCTGAGGGAGATCACCTCCACAGCAGGCTCGTCTGCTTTCCGTCGATACCAGGCGATAGAAATATGGCTGTGCTGCACGGTACTCTTGGATACCTCACACTTTAGTTCCAGAGAATCATGTTGCACTTTGTTTAGGGTCTGGGCTTCTGAGGTCACTCTCAGGGAGTCAGGAATAACTGCAGTAGAGAGACAGAGAAAGGACAAAAGTTAACATCTGGTGCTTAATGGGTCTTATATAGAGGATTATGCGCAGCAAATAAGTGTTAAGACTTTACAAAGCAATATGAAGATAGTTTCACATTTAGATCTCTAAAGGGAAAGCCCTCAGTGGGACCGTAGCTCAAATAGGAGAGTCTGTTATCACCTCGGATCGGGGAGGTGGAATCCATGATCATTCAGATGTTGTGGGACTCCAACTCCCATCACTTCCAGCCATGGACGATGGTAACTGCAGCCAAACAACAACTGAACAGTGAGAGGCTCCTCATCCCTGGGGAAGTCCTGGGATCGATACCCAACAACTCCAATTACAGGCATCTGTGGCAGGGACAGGAAAGGGTCTCCTTGTAGGTTTTCCATGAACATCTTGTTGGCTACTGTGAGAACAGAATACAGGCCTAGATGGGTCTTTGACTTGATCCAGGAGGCTCTTATATTCTCTTCCTCAGGCGTTGGCATTATTGGATATGATGGACAGCTTGTCTGAGACAATCTTATATCAAGCCACATTTAATCTTCAAGTCTGCTATTCCAAAGCTGTTAGCAAATACAGAGCACTGGCTGCATATCTCCACTGGCAAATGAATCAAAATACTAAACCAGTGTGTGCACACAGCACCTCATTGCTACTGCAGAACTTATGAGAGCCCACTTACTCTTAGAGATTTATTTTATGATTTTATGAAACTTAACTGTAATCTTTAAAATTCCAAATATGTTCTCAAACCTTCAAAAAGAACTCTTTCCAGAATTTTCTTTTTAACATTTATACTACCTTAGCTAGGTTTTCTTTCTTTCATCTTTCTCCAATAAAGCCGTGAGATCAAATCTCTCTCCTTTTTGCTTATGTCCTTACATTATTTAACAATGCCTGTGAGCATAATTAAGATGCTGCGCTCATAGAAGACCTATCTACTGCAAAGAGAGAAAATTACAAAATCAAGTATATATTATTGCAATGTAGAAGATATGCAAGCACCCTCCAGATGTGCTGTCTTGCATGCAGGGATTTTGAGGCCATCAATATTTTCTTGTTGATATGACATCAGCAAACATTCCTCTTGTTGGAAGACCTGAGTGGCAACTGAGGATTACACTTCATGCATCTGATGAAGTAAACTGTGGTCACAGAAAGCTTAGGCCATGGGAATACTTTTACACATTCAAAATCCACCTTGAGTCAGTGGAACATTATAGAGAATTTTTTAATTTTGCAACTGAACAGCAAACACTAGCAATATGCTGTCTTGGGACTAATTCTGGTGTGCAAAAATATATTTATATTTTCAAACAGAATATAATGCATTTGGTTTTCTTTTCTCCCTACACTTTGCAGGATGTGCACACATTTCCCCTATCCGGAATATTAATAAATTCATCAGGCTGCAACTCAATATTTTACCCATGATTCTCACATAATATTTAAAGCCAACTATGAATAATTTCAAAAGCAGATTAGATCTCTTCTGCCCTGCAGCCATGACACTCGCTTCGAACTTAAAGAAAATAAATAAATCAATTAAGTCAGATGCAAAATCTGTACAGCAGCATATGGCATTACTTCACTGATCTCTCGACTGATACATTAAACGGACAGTAAAACTGAACAATATGTGGCTTTCCACAACTCAAGAGACATTTCCATCCTGGAATACAGAACTGCTTTGGACACAACCCTTTGCTTTGCCTTTGTGAAGACAAGCTATATGCAGAAACTTTCTACTGGAACTTGTGAATGGGTTCCTAGATTCCTGGTGAGTCATAAACTGCACAGAATCCAAGTACAGTCATACCTCGGGTTGCGAAGGTGATTCGTGCGAGAGGCACGTTCGCAACCCGCAACGCTGCATCTGCACACGCGCATGACGCGATTTCGTGCTTCTGCGCATGCGCCGAAACCCAGAAGTAACCTGTTCCGGTACTTCCGGGTTCGGCACAGTCCGCAACCTGAAAACGCACAACCCGCAGCGTTCGTATGACTGTTTGTTACATCTAACAGCAAACTCTGATTCTAAGTACCAAGAAGTTTGGATAAAATAAGTAAACAAACAGGATTCCACCAAAAATGGAGCTACCAAGACAGAGGTATTGGCATGCTCTGGGAAACCACGGCATTTACAGAAAGACATTTAAAAAAAAAAAGAATGAATTTAAGGGGAACCCCTCCCCGAGCAAAAAACCCCAGCCCAGCGAAAATGGTTGTGGATCAGAGATAAATGGAAAACCAGTGAGAGTGGGGTGACCAGCTCAAAAAGAATGGCAGGCCAGAAGCCTGAACAGGAACATTCTCATTAGAATTGAAGACACTGCAAACTTTTGGTTTCATGTCTCACTCATACATATCTATATTTGATGGTATTTAAGGAAGGCTCAGATCTAGTCCAAGAAGTTGTCTACTAAATAGTGATCACCTGATTACTGTTTAAATGGGTCAAAAGCTACAAGCAGCTTTTGTCCAATAAAAGTGATTGTGTACATTAGGGATAGCGGGAGAGGGAAAAGGGAGGTCATCTGCTTCCAATGAAATAAACTGAAAAACCACTAACCGGCTGATAAATCATATGACTAACAAAGGACCTTTCCCATCCAGAACACAGTATTGTGTGGCCCAATTCTGTAGATCAGACAGCCTTGTTGAACTTTTAAAGTAAGCTTTTCTGATTCTGTGGTTATTGTTAACTGATTTTTTCCTTATGTATGTATTTCATAGCCTCAGAAGCTACAGTGTTAAGTGATATGTAAAACGTTGAAATAAATTAATAAACATGACACAAGCCCCTCTGAAGTGAATGAGACTGGCAGAGCTGAGGAATCTTTCTGGACAGCTCTCATTCATTTGAATGGGTTTTCAGTGGAAGATGTCCCCACTTTATTAAGCTTGTGAGCCACCAGAGAAGGTGGGACATGGGCAGCAAGCAAGCTTTTGATGGGAAAGAGGCAGGAAAGGGAGAGCAGAGCAGATTGGAAGCCCCCTTTAACCACGAGCTTCAAAAGAGCTAAACCAGACAGCACTTTAACACTTGAGATATTAAGGAAAGCTGAAAATACAGATGCTGCTGCTATTTTCAGTCTGATTAGGCGAAAGGAGGATTAGTACTTTTGTGGAGACAAGACAAGGGGAGGGAGACGGGCCATGCTGTTCTATTAAAGACCCAAGTCCACATTAAGAATGTTTGACAGCTTTTGTAACGTTTGAGGCTACCAGTAGGTGGTCAAGGTAGAAAAGATTGTAATTAAGCAAAGAGATTCAAGTAGAGCCGCAAGAAGGAATTAACACAAATGAGAGAAATGACCTTTTTTGAATACAGCTAACCACTTTTATTTTCCTTAGAAAAATCTCTTTTAAAAGTAGCATCCAAGAAAGAAAACCTGTGTGCACTCTGAAAATACGCTATATGAATTATTAGCCTCATTTTAGAGCCAGATAAATAAAATTATGTCATGGTGTATATATATTTCCACATTTGCATGGAGAAAATGCAGCCCAAATATTGAGAATCATCAAAAAGAATTGAGAATACAGAGGAAGAGGATAAAAAGGGAAGCTGTTATACAAGGAAGAAGTGAAGTGACTCTAAAAGGAGCACAGAGAAGGGCTAAAAGACAGGAATAGCATGCAAGTTAAGTGTGAAAGGAGACGAAAGAATAGGAGGAACAAAATTACTTTGAGAGGGATGTGTGTGGGGAGAACACTTAAAATAAAAAGGCATCCCCCCAACAGAGAAGCAAATTCTGCCCAAAATGAGGCTTAAGTCACAATAACTTCAAGAGCCAATGTTTATACTTAGCATTAAGAAAGCTGAACTCCCTTGCCAGAAAGAAATTACAAAAGAATCTAGCAATTCTGAAAGAAGTATTAATAATAATGTAATAATTAAATATTAATTAATAATAATGTAATAATTGCCAGCTGAGTATGCTAACTTCAACCTCTGCTCCCCTTTACAAACATTTTGTAGCTGGAAATTTTAGCCATCTCATGTGGGCCCTGGATAGGTTTTGAGAACCCCCTGGTTCATGGCTTACTGTTGCACTAGAATTTGGCTGATGAGAAATCAAACTATAAGGTAGGGGGGATGTTATGTACTGAAGTTCTCACCCTGGGCCAGCAGGCGGATACTGTAGATAGTTATGCAAATAAGGGATCAAAAGTGACGTTCAGTGATTGGATAGTTTTAGAAAATTGTGAATAAACAGTTGTTTGAAGAATCGCTGTGTCGTCTGATATGTTCACCCACAACTTAACAGGGGAGGTGATGGATACCTTGCCCCTCTGCATTGTCACCTCTCTGCCAATCATGGCTGAGTCGCAGAAGAGCAGTGGGAGGGGGGGAGGAATGAGATAGATTAGTGAGAAGCACACATTCATGCAAACAAAACAAGAGAAACACCAAATAAGAGCCTAGTGGAATATCATCCCAGACAGGTCACATGAAAATCACTCATGGTGCAGAAAGAGGGGGTTAAGAAAGGATACCTTGCATGCATATGCATGCACAGGGGAAGCAAGAGCTAAAGAAGTAAAGATGTTTCCACCTTAAAAACAATTAAAGGAATTTCCTAGAGTCACTACACATTAGCAAAGTGCAACTTGTTAAAGGTAATTAACACATATTCTCATTAACCTTACATTTCTTTGTGCTCTGATGAATTATAAATGATATGGAAGTTCATTCTGCTTTTAGTTGCAATAAAATACACCTATGAATTCTTTCTACATATTGATGACTAATGCACTTTTTGTACCAGAGATTAAAGCATCCTTTAAATGTCTAAAGAGAGTCAGAGAGACATGAGCGTGTGGGGGCTGAGGGAGGGGGAGAAATAATTAGTATAAGTTGCTTTAACTTGTTTTTAATCCCCCCAGTGATTAATTTTTTTAAACATCGGTAATCCTGTAATTTTGCTGTATATCATTTGCTGACAAGTTTTCCAATTGGAGATTAACCTTTTCTACGGGAATGTTTACTGTTGGGGCTTCTCTTCAGTAACCATGAAAAAACTATAGTTCTATACAGGAGAAATGAAGTACAATCCTCTACTTGGCTACTCAGAAGTAAGCCTCACTGAATTCAATGGGATTTGCTCTAGCAAAGTGTGTATAGTATTGCAGCCTTAAATCCCTAACATACATTATTTTGGGCTATCAATAAAGCCACATTTTCCAGTGCTCTCTGAGGAAGCGTATAGTTTATATATATATACAAACCTTCCCTACCCTGCTGGCTTCCAGATGTTTTGCACTGGAAACTCCACAGCCATGCTGGCAGGGGCCAATTGGGTTTGAAATCCAAAACACCTGGAGGGCACCAGATTCCAGGGGGCTGACTGGATAAGTATATATATTTATGTATAAACACACGCGTAAAACTATAAATTACACAGAAGGGCGCTTCCGGTTATGAAGTTTTCAGGATGCGGCCAGGCCTCCGGAATGGATCCTGTTCATAACATGAGGTACCACTGTATTTGTATTTGTCTAAAAACTAATACTAAAACTAAATTTACTAAATACTAAAACAAAAACTAAATTTGTTTTTGTTTTTAAGAAAACAGTTTATTGTTGTAACTATTTAATGCAAACACTATGGTAATCTTTGCCTCAAGCTATTGAACCCAAACTTACTACACAGATTATTTTGTAGCACAAATATTTAAATGGCACATTTAAGAGCAGGATAGTGCATCTTTCACTTATTAGCAACTGTTTTAGCTCTTAAAAAGAAAAAGAAAAAACCAAGAACACTCCTTTTTTAAGTTTACAGAGTTTACTTCAAACAGAACAAAACTTTGCAGTTTGTTATAAATTTCTACTGTCCTGCTACAGCAGAATACTTTGTAGTTTATTAGATTTACAGAAGGGGATAAAAATTAATTGGCTTCTCCTGTACAGGAGTACTGCTGATAAAGCCTTGATCACAACAGCATCCTTGTTTGGGCTTTAATGATTGTGTCAAATGATTAGATTGAAATAAATGCATCTGCCAAAGCAACTGGATGTGGTCAAATGGCTGAGGAAAAGGGGGATGGGCAATTGACTGAACCTTTCTTTTCAGACAGGAAATTAGGTCAGCTTTCTGACTCAAGGCCTTGGAAGGAGTTACTCCTCCCATGATGTTACAATCCGTTAGTCATGCACTATACCTGATCCACATGCTCATTTAACACAATTAAATCAACCATATCCAGCATTTACAAGAGTGCATTATAATCTGATGCTGCTAAAAAACATTACGGCACCAGAATACAGCAGATGCTTGAAGCAGACCCTAATCTGCATAAGACCCTTGTTGGTGGAAGCTTGGGGAAACAGTATGAACACAATAAGAAGGGACTATGGATCAGCATCTGTTGCAAGACTGGCTGGGCTTTGTGGGATTCACCCAGCAAACCTCTGCTTTCTGTGAACTGGTATAAGGCACAGGGGAATCACTTTCTATGAATAAACACAACTTACTCAGAAGCTATAAGGCAACTGCTCCACTGGGAAATCGAGGCTCCAAACAAACAGCAAGCAACACCAAGAAAGCGGACAGTTAGCTTGGCATCAATACCACCAGCAATAAATAATCATCTTTGTAACAAAATTTGGAACTTTTTCACAGCACGGTTTATGGTGAATGCAAATATGTGTTTGGAATGCTCCTACTTAGAGGAGCAAGATCATGGGCATTATATCTTTCAAGCTAGGCTTGTTTGTGTGCGTACCTGCCTTTGCCAACTTGGCTCCTTCCAGATGTTTTGGACTACAACTCCCATCAGTGCCAGCCAGCAAATCCATGGGAGTTGTAGCCCAAAACATCTGGAATGTACCAGGATGGCAAAGACAGGTGTATATACAATGGACAGCACATATTTTGAGATAGCCACCAGGCCTTCTTGGATAAAAGATTAAAAGATAAATTTATAGCTAACATTTGCTATCTCAGTGGTAGCCACAAATGATATACGTGGGCCAGGACTGGATCATAAACTGGCAACACCTCCTCTGGAGTTAAGATGATTATCTCTGATGGGGACACTCACGAATCACGCTGGCAACTTGCCAAGAGCCCAAGGGCTCTAGCTAAGCATGTTTAATGAGAAAATAAATGCATGCAGCTTGAATTCTGGCTTTTTTCCAATGCCTACCTTGATATACAAATAGAAGTCTCTCAACTAGGAAATGCGGGGGGTGGGGGTGGGAGAGAGAGAGAGAATCCTCACAGTTCATTAGTTAATGCTGAAATGAACAGTTACGTGATAAAAGTACCTTGCTAATGATCTATGGCCTAGTTTCTTGTGTAATGTACTGGACATATAGTTAAATGTGCCACACCCAGGAGATTATGTTGTTTTCCCCCTCATCAGTGTCTGTACCTCTGAGGCACATTAAGATCTCCTGCCATCTGTCAAGCCCATAACCAACATTCTTGGGCCAAAGTTTGCCTATTATCCTGCTGATGAGCAATATCTGTGCTTCATGCTTCAGCCCATTTTCCAGGCAGCTTCTGAAATTTGTGTCAGAAAGCTTTGGGAGGCAGAGTATCAACACTTACAATTTTACCTGTTCCCAACTCAATATAACCTTTGATATTGAATCCTAAATAGGGCTGTCAGTCGATTAAAGAAACCTTAGTGGATTAGTTGTATGAACTTTAGTTGGTTAATCAATCTAATTAATTTAATTACCCCGCTGCTGGGGCAGACAAGTTGGAGAGTGATATTGTGCTCATTTTCTGCCTTTGGGCTTCCCATATGCCTATGGTTTGTTACCAAGAGAGCAGAATACTGGAGTAGATAAGCTTTTGGTCTGATCCACCAAAGCTTATCTTTATGGTCTCAAATGTGCATATGAAACAACTCTGAAACAAAAAAGCTCGCCTTTGGTTAAGATGATATGTACTGTGATAAACGCGTGCATTTTCTAAAAATAGATATTCCTTCCTACGAAGGAAAAGGAATACTACCTCTTTTAAGATAGTGGTCAGCATATGTAATATTTCTTTCTTTTTTTACATCTGTCATTACTATTTAAAAAAATTAATCAAGGCATTGTTAATTGACTAAAAGTTAGGAAAAACAACAACAATTGAATAATGCAGTGCTACTCTGAAAACTATCTCCTCAGGGTAAAGGTGTCTGCTTATATGGATATGGAATGAGTTTGGTCACCACAGGTTAAGTCCTCAATAACAAAACTGGAGATAAGAGGAATATGTGGGATGGCAGTGGAATATGTGGGAACTTGGCCCTTAAATAAAAGTGTCCAAATATTTTTAAATGGACAGGTGTACACCATGAACAAATTGAGACAAAGGCTCTCAAGGGGAAAAAATTAAGCAGCAGCCTAGGAGCCTACTCCTAGGGGCTGGTCTCTTCGCCCCCCCCCCCTAAAGTATTTGATGGGGACAGGCCCCCTAAAAAGGTGATGGGCATTGCTCTTAAAATGGCATGTACACGCCACATCTTGTAATCGATTAGGTAGGGTGGTACTCCCCTCCCCTATTTTATTCAAGCTGGCACTCCTGAGCAGCAGGAGATCCCTCCAGAAACAACTTACAGTGTTTTATCCACAGAAGAACATCCCATTTAACAAGGAAACTGGCTTTCAAGCCTACATACACTTTCACAAGATCTGTCCATTCTGAAAGAGGAAAGATTAATGCAAATGTGGCACTAATGACTGACTCTAATAAGAAACAGGGCAAGCTAGCTAGCTTTACTAGAAGGTGTATGTCCTTGAAGTCTCCTTTGTGTGGGAAAGAGGAGAAGACAGAGTGAAAATCATGCTGAGAATACTGGGGGTGGGGGAAACTCAAGAGTGCATATACACTTAATGTAAGCTTGTTAAAATATTTTCGTTCTAATATTTTTGTTTAAAACTTGAATATTTTAACGCAACATATAATGATATGAACATATGTTATCTCAATTACAGTTTTCTGACTCACAAATTCAGCGCTTGGAGGGTTCTTCCTTCATGCCCACTGCCAATTTTGGCAGCTCAGGAAAAAAAATATTTTCTTTCTATACCGATTACATAATTTGTTATTCTCCTCCTCGATGAGGGAATGTGAAACACTATTATTATTATTATTTATTACAAGCTTGCAATCAAAATTTAGAATGCAGCAGGGCAGAGAGGAATGTAAGAAGCAAAGCTATGAATATGAATCAGGGCTAAGGCAGGGATGGAGAACCTGCAGCCGCCTGGATGTTGCTGGAATACAACTCCCATCGTGCCTCATGGGTCATGCTGGTGCTAATGGGGCTTGGAGTCCAGCAACATCTTAGGAGCCATAAGCTCCCCATTCCTGGACTAAGAGATTGTCAGGGGCTTTATGAAATGATTCAGTTTTTTGGGGGGAAAGGTTGAAGGAGACTGAAAGGTCACATCACATCGTGTTCTGGGAGGCAGTTTTAGTGAAAAGGGGCAGGAAATGAGTGGAGTCGTAAGGCAGTAGGAGACTGAGGCTCCCAAAGTTGGAAAAAACTGAAAATCATAACTGCAGATAGTTCAAGGTACAAGGCTACGGAGAGTTTTTTTAAGGACAAGACAGTGTTTGTACAGGAGGGAGAGGGAGAAGGAGAAGGGAAGACATGGTAAAGGGTTTTGAAAGGACCAAGGTGAGATCTGAGGGATAAGGGATAACTGATTTTGGCAACAGAATTATAGAAGTTTTGTAACTTTCACTCCAGGTAGGACCACCTTGCTACTTGTTTAATGGCTTTTAGTTGCATTCTAAATAGCTTCCTATGAGCCCAGCTTCAGCTGACAGGTTAAGTTGAACAATGACAGCACAGCGTCAAAATGAATGGGGAGGAGAAAAGCAGCTGTGATCTTGTGGGAATGAGGGCAGTGTGTCAACGATGTGGATGGATATTTTCAAGCAAAGGTCGCTAACCCTCCTGGACAGAAAGAAAAATGACAGAAAACCTGTTTTAGCCTCTATATCAGCTTGCACCTCAAGTCCAAATGCCATTCAACCTGTTGGAAAAATAAAACTACGCTGCACACATGGCAGCTTCCTTTTTCCTGCTTAAGTATTGCAAGTAAGAAAATGATTCTGAGAGCAAGGAACATAGCATCTTTAACAGCATTCTCTTCTATTACATTAATCTGCAGTTCTTACTGTAATAGAACCACCAGTAGACTTTACAGCCAGATGAGGTTTGAAGGGCAGAGGAGAGTTGTCAACATCCATCTGTCTTAAGAGACAATGGAGTGCGCCTCCGGGGGTGAAGCCGAACTGCTGCGTTAGCAGCACCGAAGTGACCTTCCCAGGGCACAAGCCTGGGCAGTATGTACAGAGGTCCTGAGCTGCTCAGACGACAAGACCTCCCCGCTCCAATGGCCTCGCTGATGTGGTCCAAAGGAAAGCAGAGCAATAACTTTTGCAACAGCTTGACTGCAGGAGTTGGCAGGAGGAGGTGTACAAGGTGCCATCCAACCATTTTAGGGGCTCTACTCTGCTTTTGTGTAGGGTTTACTCCTTAGCCTTTTCTTCTCCCAAAGATATCCCACAAGGCAGCAGAGGTTTAATATCAGAATTTTCCTTCTCCTAGATGGGCTACAGTCCCAGGTTGATGAGCCCCTCTGCCCCTCACTTCCCTCTACAGCAGGTGCAGAAACTGCCTTACCGCTGGACATATCTAACCTGGCCATTTCTTTATTTTATTTTGTCTATATAGATCATCCTTTCACAACTTCTAGCTGATTTGGACTACAGCTCCTAATACCTGAGACCATTGGCCATGTGGCTGGAGTAGATGCCCAATAAAACAGGAGAGGCATCAAGTTGGGTTGAAGAGCATCAAATCAATTGTCCATCTTGTGCAGGCAGAAATCTTCCCAGGGACTGAGCCTGGAAATGCCACCTCCATATCTCTCTCTCTCTCTCTCTCTCTCTCTCTCTCTCTCTCTCTCTCTCTCTCTCTGTGTGTGTGTGTTAATCTTCTAGGTGGAAGAAATATAATCATAGTGACAGCGGATCAACACTGTTGGAGAGGTTGAAACACAGCCACTACTCAATATACTCTTCATTTTATAAGCCACCTAGACTATGATTCCTAGAGGATTCATTGCAGTGGCACAGCCCACACTAGCTTTTGTCTACCATAAAATAAAAAGTTTGGGAAAGGATGCATTGGAAATAGTTATGGTATTGAAAATTGGTTTCTGGAGGTACATGAAATAAAATGAAGCCAATGCCCCTGCCTTTTCTTTCCCTAATTGATTGAAAAAAATGTTCTTGAAAAAAACAGCAGCATACACAAGCCTTTTACAATAGCTAGTTATAGAGCTTTCTCAGCCTCCACAAACATTTTTATTTTATTGTATTAACAGTGAGATTCCTTCATTCTCATTATTTTTGTTGAACCACCAGGACGGGTAAAAAAATTCCATGGTGAGTACGAGGATTCTATTATTTTCTGCTATGATTTTTAAATAAGCACAGCTGAGTATTCTAAACTCTTTCCTGCTTCTCCCACCTTAGAAGAAGAGTTTGGATTTGATATCCCGCCTTTCACTCCCCTTAAGGAGTCTCAAAGCGGCTAACATTCTCCTTTCCCTTCCTCCCCCACAACAAACACTCTGTGAGGTGAGTGGGGCTGAGAGACTTCAAAGAAGTGTGACTGGCCCAAGGCCACCCAGCAGCTGCATGTGGAGGAGCGGAGACGCGAACCCGGTTCCCCAGATTACGAGACTACCGCTCTTAACCACTACACCATACTGGCTCTCTTAGGCAGTCAACATTTGTTGATAATACTCCCTACATTTATCTCGAGCTGTACCACTCAACCAATCTTAGTAGTAAAGATGAAAAGTTCTATTAATTTAAAAACAAAGGAGGAAGTTAGCCTTAACAGGCCAATTGTCCTAAGCTTCATAATGAGCCTTAGCTCTAGTCCTGCAATGTCACAAAGGGGGGGGGGGGGAGACCATTTTTGTACACAGTCTACAATTTTATTCTTGTGCAATGCCAATTAACTCTAGTATTCTGCAGATCTGCAGCTTAGCAATTACCTGGCCTAAGTGTAAATTTCTGCCCCCCTTGCAGTAAGTTATAAAAGCCTTCTTGCACATGAGTCTAATGAGATTTATCGGTTATGTTTTTTAAGCACCTCTTCTACAGCAACATAGTAAGCTGCCTTATACCAAGTCAGTTCACTAGTCCATCTAGCTCTGCATTGTCTACACTAACTGGCAATGGGGACATTCCCAGCCCTACTTGGAGATGCTGAACCTGGAAGCTTCTGCATGCAAAGCAAATGATCTACCATTGAGCTATGGTCCTTCCACAAATACTTTCTTTGGATGTACTGCCTGAAGGTTGCAATTCCCATTCTTGACAGTGCAAGCAAAGAATGGAATCAGGGCACACCAGGTTGTGCATGGCCCATAATAATAGTGCAACTCAACTGTCAGAGAGTACAGATTTATCTGTTCCAGAATGTTGTTTTTGACTTGGAACATCTGCAACCATGTAGAAATAATTTGTGAAGGTATCATTTGTCATCCTTCCAGAATTCGATACACAGAATTTCAGCCCTCCCCATTGCCCCTGCGTGCAAGTTAAAAATGAAATGCCACGCTTTTGTGCAAAACACAGTAGGCCTTTGTTTTATATAATCTGTCCACCAGCTACTTCAATCTGATACAAAACATGTGGCTGAGGAGATCATTCACGCAGCTACTCATTTCACTGGAATTTCTAGAGCTCCTTCCTTAAAAGGTAGTGCAGCATGTGTTAACCCAAAATGGTCTGGCAGGCTAAGAGATGACAGAGGCAAATTCCCACTGAAACTACTCTGTGAAGAGCTTCATCTGCTGTTTCTCCCACACCCCTTCTCCCACATGAACATCACATTCCAGAAACTTACTAACCAAGGCATACAGTCAACAAGACAACAATTTCTATTTTTTTCTCCTGCCAGGATAATGCAAGCCAGATATTCTGTCAAGCTTCTTTAGCATTTATACCTAAGTTCCCTAAGATATAGGTAAAGGTAAAGGTAAAGGGACCCTTGACCATTAGGTCCAGTTGTGGACGACTCTGGGGTTGTGGCGCTCATCTCGCTTTATTGGCCAAGGGAGCCGGCGTACAGCTTCCGGGTCATGTGGTCAGCATGACCAAGCCATTTCTGGCGAACCAGAGCAGCGCATGGAAACGCCGTTTACCTTTCTGCTAGAGTGGTACCTATTTATCTACTTGCACTTTGACGTGCTTTCGAACTGCTAGGTTGGCAGGAGCAGGGACTGAGCAACGGGAGGGATTCGAACCGCCGACCTTCTGATCGGCAAGCCCTAGGCTCTGTGGTTTAACCCACAGCGCCACCTGGCTTACTTATTTAAAGAGTGAACTGATGACAGAGTACTGCTGCTTTTGACTAAGACTTAGGGGCCAACTAAACTCAGTGTTGTGGGGTATTGATGCCTGTATCTACCCACTCATGCATACAGCAAGGTCTTTATATATTATTTAATATAGATGAGGGTGTGGAGATGGACCTGCTTTATTGGATAAGGAGGGGCTATATACCCTGGACCTGACCTCCATTGTAGCACCTAAGAATATAAAAACAGCATGCTGGATTAGGCCAGGGGCCCATCTAATCCAGCATCCTGTTCTCAGAGTGGCAAACCAAACATCTATGTGAAGTCCATAAAGCAGGACCAGAATGCAACAGCTCCTCCCTCTCCTGCAGTTTCCCGCAAGCATACTGCCTCCAAGAGTGAAGGTACTTCTCTCAGTCCAGCACTGCTACTAGAAGTGAATCAGGATGCAGAGAATAGGGAGAAAGGTGGGAGTTTAGGTTTGCTCCTTTTTATGTAAGAAGTGCATCCCCTTGTTTTATCTGTGAATGGGTCAGTCATGGGCAGAAATACTTGTGGGTCCCCGTCCCCCCACAAATCTCATATTTATTGGAACTTGCCTACAGTCCGCTTTGCTGGCTTGGCTCCTAAATAACACAGTCTTAACTCTTGCCTGTTTGCAATCTGCTCTCTTGCTTTTGCTGCTGGCTACCTGAGGCCTGCCATCCATCTGTTGCCCTGTAGACTTCAGACATGAGTCAGAGCAGGACATGTGCCAAGTCTTAGCATGCTTAATGGGTGTCACTCTCGCAACCACTCAATCACTCTTGATTAGGGATGACTGACTTTCCAGGGGAAATCACATTGTGGCTACAGTATTTGAAGCAGAAAGTCAGTCAAGAGAACAAGAAGCCCAAACAAAAGGAATGCTGTCAGCTTTGTGATTAATTAAAGAACTTGAGTGATTATCTCATTACAGAAAGCAGGGAATGCCAGACTTGTAAAAGGTGCAACATTAACAAATAGCTTAAGAAGATTAATTACAACACATGGTAAATACTGTGACATTTTGTCTTACCTTACTACACATGCACAGTCAGCGCAAAAAAACACTTGCTGCACATGGAGCACACCAAATAACACTTCTGCACAGAATGTTCCAAATTCATAGTATGGTGTCACTTCTTTCTCTCTTACTTCATATCCTTGTCGTATCTGACTTCTTTCATGACGGCTTTGACTTTAAAAATATTACTATTTGGTTAGAACAAGCAAGTTCTTGGTTTGAAAATTATCAGGTGTTTAGCGGAATTGTGTGTGTGTGTGTGTGTGTGTGTAAACGTAAAGGACCCCTGACAGTTAAGTCCAGTCGAAAATGACTCTGGGGTTCCGGCTCTCATCTCACTTTACTGGCCGAGGAAGCCGGCGTTTGTCCACAAACAGTTTTTCCGGGTCATGTGGACAGCATGACTAAGCTGCTTCTGGCGAAACAGAGCAGCGCACCAAAACGCCGTTTACCTTCCTGCCGGAGCGGTACCTATTTATTTACTTGCACTTTGACATGCTTTCGAATTGCTAGGTTGGCAGGAGCTGGGACCGAACAACGGGAGCTCACCCCATCGCGGGGATTCGAACCACCGACTTTCCGACCGGCAAGCCCAAGGCTCAGTGGTTTACACCACAACATCACCCATGTCATACACAAAATGACCAAGGTAGTCATTTTGTTATGTCTAGGAGCATGATGGTCTTTTTTTCTTGTAACCTCCGAAAGAAACTTTGCCAAGGTCAGTGTAATATCATTTGACCTATCCTCCAGAAGATATTTAATATGGGAGGTTTCAGATTTTCTTGGCAAATTTGCAAGTATGGGTATGATCAGTTGATCCCTTGCTTGCTCGTACTGGCCACAATGCAGATATGGTTCATGCAATCAATGTCCTGAGAACATAAATAAAGCCTATGCTGATAGGGGATGCCTCTCAGTCTACCATTTAAAACTTCTGAAGGAAATACATTTAATCTAGCTTTGGTAAATAAATGCCAATAGGTGGGTACAGAAAAATTCCTAAGATATGAGGCTATTCCATTAGCGGAATTGTTGATCTTCTAAGAAAACTACTAAAATGAGGCTCCCTAAAAGCGGACAAATGCTGGCTCCCTTGGCCTGTAAAACGAGATGAGCACCGCAACCTCAGAGTTGTTCACGATTGGACTTAACTGTCAGGGGTACCTTTACCTTTACCAGAGGATAGAATGATAGCTTTTTAAAAAGAGGGATCTAGAGGAGATCCAGGTAATTATAATCATATTGGCTTCAGGTTTGTCCAAGTTAAATGGCTATATAACTGGTATATATAATAATACTATGCCAGCACTGAACCATATGCACTGGTTATTCAATTGTTTCTGAGCTGAATTCAACACGCTGGTTTTAGTGTTTGAAGTGCCAAACAGCTTGGGGCCAGGCTATCTGAAGGAGCACCTTCTAAATATACCACTGTTTAATCATTGATGATTAGCGTTCAGGAATTAGGAGTTTGCAGATGACCTCAAATAATTCTAGTGAAACTGCAGCAGGAGCTCCCCAAATTGGGTGAGTGGGCAACCAAATGGAAAATGTGGCTCAATATAAGTAACTTCTCATGCATACTGATGTGATCTCAACTGGCAGTGACTAACGAAGAAAACTATATTGGTGATTGCGTGGGATAGCTCGGAAATAAAACAGTCAGTATCTTGATGCCTTAATATAAATTTATAATGGAACACTGTATACAGTCCTGGGCACCAAAACACTAGAAAATGTACAGGCAAAGGCATTCAAAACATTTGGGTGCCTTAAGAAAGGCTAAACTCCGTTGGAGCTTTTAAATTTGGGGAGTGGGTATGGGGGGGGGACACTTGCAGCACAGCCCTTTGCATGTTTGTCGCTGGAATGTGCTACATGAGGTTTATACCTAGTAAGTGTGCTTAGGATTGCAAGTTGAAGGGCATCATTAGAGACCCTTATAAAATTTGCATGGTATGTACTATGGTACTATGGATAATCTTTCTTTCTTTCTTTCTTTCTTTCTTTCTTTCTTTCTTTCTTTCTTTCTTTCTTTCTTTCTTTCTTTCTCTTATGATACTGAAACTTAGGATCAATCTATCTTCTCGAACTCCTAAGGCATCATTTTGAGAGAAAGATGCTATTTAAAGAAGTACCCCCCCACACACACAAAAATTGTTGACATGAAACAAGTGCTTCTATGAAAATTCTCCCAAGCTTGTTTGCAAAGACAGCATAATTTTAGCTGAGATTTCCACCTTCCAAATATGATTATATAACAGGGGTCAAGACCCTGTAGCCTTCTAAGATCATCCCTTAACGTTGGCCATACTTTTGGAATAATGGGATCTGGAGTCCAGCAGCGTCTGGATGGTCACGGGTTTCACACTCTTGGCACTACAGAAAACGCAACCACCAAAAACTACAATATGTTGAGGAATCAAAGGACAAAAGTTAAGACAGAGATGATCAAGTTTAGCTGTGGGATATTTAAAGTCTGAGTTTTCATAGCTAGCAGCCAGTTCTGACAGCTGAAGCACAGAAAGGGAAAGCTAAACTTGCACCATAATTAAGTGTCTTCTAGTGATCTATATCCAGCTAAACAAATTGGCTCTGTTTCCTCCTCCTCACTTTGCATGACCAAATTTAGCAACACACAGGAGGACCTCTAACACAGATTTCAACAGAAAAGCCATCAAAGTATGAGTTGGGTAGGGAGGGAATCTTTCACATACACATCCTGTTCTTCCTTTAAAGGATCTCATTATACCTTAATATATGGATTCTAGGAGCAAGGCTGAATATGTCCAAAAGGACAGCACAGGGATACAGGTTGCTTTTAAAGGGACAGCAACTACTAATAAGCGTGTTATTATATACCAAGTCAAAGCAAATGTCCAAACCAAAAGAAAAAGGCCAAGTAAGAAATAGACCATCATTTTCAAATGGAACGCTAGCACCCATTCAGTGGAATGAGAGTATCAGTGATCACTCCAGGGCCCACAACTGCTTGTCTTTAGGCTGCCTAGAACAACTAAATTTACTCATTAGTCTTTCTTTTGCAATGTAGGAACACAGATTTGCATCAAATGCTGCACAGGCAGACTCCTTTTTCCTGTCCTTTTCCTACTTTTAGAAAAAAAAATGGGAGAATGTGGGTGGCTTCAGGGATGAGAAGGGGAAGGGGATGTCCCACTACATGAGCCAAATCTGTTCCATTCACACAACAACTGTGTTGGGTATAACCATAGAAACCAAGTACAGAAGGCTGGGGCGGTGGGTGGCGAGAGAGAGGAAAGGAGGGCAGGAGAAAATTCCAGGCATTGGTCGTCTAAGATATTGATGTGGACTTTCAGGACTCTTGAAATATTGTTGAGGTTTCAGGATGGCAATCATTGAACGTGCTTTCAATAAAAACACACTCAAAACCACCCACATATGAGGATTGTTTACAAGAACTGCAACAGTAGTTGCCATTCCTTTAAAGAACAACCTGTATTACCCAACACTATTATTTTAGACATTTCCTGGATGGAACCAGTGCTATGTGACCACATCAATTAGGATTCAGCCTGAAAAGAATCTAAGCTGGCAGGTGGCACAAGAATATCTGTAGCTTGCAGAATATCTGTAGCATGCCAACGGAAGAAAAGGAAAAAAGGTACCACCAATCTAATATAGCCTCATAGCCAGTGAAAGCTAGAGTGATTTGAAAGGATATTCATGCTCTTCATAGCTTTATCCGCCCCACTATCGTTTCTCCATAGAGTCACTTCTTTAAAATTATTTTGCTGAAACATATGAACTAAGACACTGGAAACTTCTTCAAAATATTCCTGTCTGCACTCCTAGAAATATGAAGTGTCCAAAGCAAACATGCTGCCTTCACCAATATGTTTCCGGTTCCGCCACTGTCTGCCACTAATGCCCATGGTAAAGGAGGAAATCACAAAGGGGGGGAGGGAGAGAGAGACTGAAGAAACACAGATGGTCATGACAGTGAAGGACTTCTGGCACACGGTATGTAGACTTCCTTGCTCTCTCAAGCCATCGGAGGCCACTCTTAATTTTAGTCATTTATTTCATTTTTGCTTTTTACTTCTCACCTTTCCTCCAAGGAACTCAAGGTGGCATACATGTCTCCGTTAGGATCATCCTACTCGCTTGTAGGACCCCGGCAGAGACACATTCCCGATTGGCATGTTCTCTCCTTCCTGGTCGTTCGTTCAGGAGCTTCAAAAGCTTTCCCCAGCCCGAACATCACAGTGACCGATACCAAGAGGCATTAGCACGCTTATGGATCCTGCAGAGTATTAGCAGTTTGCGTAACAGACTGAGCAGCACAGCATTTTGGCTAAACTACGTTTATTTATATATAATACACTTGGAGCGTTCTGACTTAGCTCCTTCCTCTTTCTCATCAGACAGCAATGAGAAGAAAACAAAGGATAATAGTCCCATACCACGGGACACAGTAATACCAAAACAAGCTGTCTCCGTCTCGTCCCACACTGTGGAATGAAAACATACATCGTCATGTGACATAAAACAATCCCATGACTGCAAACATGGAGCAAGAATCCTAACATCCTCCCCCGATTCATGAACTGTGTTGTAGTGATTAGTGTAACTGCAACAACCATACAGATGTCATACACATAGTATACCCCTGTATCACCCGTTCCACCCTTGGAACTACCTGCAAATGGATTGGCCTTGGGCCTTACCATCTTGCACTTCTGACTAGTCTTGGCATCACAGCACTACTGACTATCACAAAGTTTTACACCTGGCTTTGTCGGGACTCGAACTCTAGCCTCGTTCCTCTCTGAGGAATCAGTGTTGGCACACACGGCCTTTTGACATGGTTCAGCTTCCTTCTCCAAGGAAACAGTGTCTATGGCTTTGGGTGTGGTTTCCCGTCCAATGAGGACAAACTCTGTACCCCTTTCAAGACTTCAGGTTCCAAGACCTGTCTCGAGCTACTAGCCACAGCTAAATCTGCAACAGCCGTGTTAGCAAACTCCTGATCATGCCTGGTGGTAGCTGTCTCAGATCTGCACATCAGGTGCACGTCCATCACTGTATCAGTGGAACTCACCTCACTTTCAGCAACAGCAGTAGACTCAGTATCTGAGTCTTTAGAAATGGGGTAGCCTTGAAAAATACACACATTTCCTCCCCACTTCACAGTACTTCAGTACTTTGTCCAAGCCACCTCCACACCTGAGGAAGAATCAATGCTTCCTGCCTTGTGACGTCTCCACCCACATGTCAGATCCACCTGTTGGTCCCTTTGAACATCTTGGGTTTACCTTGTCACAGAACCTATCAGAACTTTTGTCTGAATCCAGGGAAAGGCCTTTCAAACTATGTTTGCCGAGCGTATCGCTCTGTTGCTTCTGAATCCACACATCAGAATCCCCATTACCAATAGGGTGCCTCTGTGAGATACTCATATTGCTTCTCCCTTATGCTTTGTCCTGAACACATTCAGTACACCCGACCATCTTTGTGTCAGATATCAGCATTTTGGAAGACCCATCTACACATCCTGCATGATAAATGGGGAGGCCTAATTAGGCCCGTGGGGCAGAGATCCCTCACTATGGTATTATCAGATTCCACAAAAATGATCCAAATGCACACACCCCCTCCAAAAAGAGGCACATAACCCAACAATAATTGCTGTATTCAAGGGATGAACAACTCAAATTGACATCCTTCTGGTGAGGATCATAACCCATGGAAAACATCCAGGTTTACAAGAGTAACTACTTGAAGGAACATCAGCTAAAAGACACAATCACACTGTGGGGCTTCTCTACAAGAGTTTAAGCAGTTGCTAGTCCAATGGGGAGCCTTCTACAGATCTTACAGAGGACACAATTCTCCAGATCTCTATAAGAATTCTCCTTTTCAAAATTCTAGTATTCTGTGGAATACTATATTGCCTCAAATGGTGGCTGATGAAAGAACATAGGAAGCTGCCTTATATCAAGTCAAACCATTTATTTCACTGACTTGCAGTGGCTTCTCCAGGGTTTCAAAAGGGCTCTCTCCCAGACCAACCTGGAGACGTCAGGGACTGAACCTGGGGCCTTCTGCTTGCAAAGCAGGTGCACTACCACTGAGATACGGCCTTTCCAGTAAGAAAGAGAATTATTTTTGAAAGACCCTTCCTAGACAAGACAACTAAGAACCAGAAGTACAAGCTGACAGCCCCCCTGTTTGAACATACAGATCACGTCACCAACTATGAGAATGTTAGAGGGGAAAGAGTGCATCTTATTCGTTTTCTAACCAACTGGTCAAGTTGGGTCCCAGGAGACAGGAGACAGGAGACAGAGGAGACAGAGAAAATGCCTATCTCCAACAGACAAATGTATTTTACTCACAGTGTACACAATGACAAACCCTATTTAACGCAATGGTTGTAGTGGGAATGGCTTCTAGTGAAATGGCCTGCAGCAACATTGCTGTAGGCTGCTATCCTGTCGGATCTGATAAGCTTTTAGGTCAGGAACTGCACTCTAGGTTTTCTTGCAGATCCATTACCAACGTATTCTAGAAAGTAAGATAGCCGGGTCAAGAAAGCAGTCATCTAATAACTATGCTTATCTGGCTATTCCAGCTGAAAAAAGCATGAAAAACTGGTTGGCTTAAGAAACTATTAGAAGCATTGGTTAAAAGCTACATTCTCCTTGGCTTATTTTTATTGGATAAAGGTAAAGGTAAAGGGACCCCTGACCATTAGGCCCAGTTGTTACCGACTCTGGGGTTGCAGCGCTTATCTCGCTTTATTAGCCAAGGGAGCCGGCGTACAGCTTCCGGGTCATGTGGCCAGCATGACTAGGCCGCTTCTGGTGAACCAGAGCAGCGCACGGAAACACCGTTTACCTTCCTGACAGAGCGGTGCCTATTTATCTACTTGCACTTTGACGTGCTTTCAAACTGCTAGGTTGGCAGGAGCTGGGACTGAGCAATGGGAGCTCACCCTGTCACGGGGATTCGAACCGCCGACCTTCTGATCAGCAAGTCCTAGGCTCTGTGGTTTAACCCACAGCGCCACCCGTGTCCCATTTTATTGGATAGGCAGGCATAATTACAAACAGTATTAATTGCTAATATTTCAAACCGATGAGCAAAGATGTCAAAGCCTAGCACTGGGGGATTAGATCCCTTGCAGGGAAGTTGTTCAAAAAGTTCTCTTCTTGTGTGTTTCCACGCTGCAAGCAAAGAACTCTCGTCATATTCTCAGACACTGGAGAGTCATGCTGCCTATTCACCGGGCGGGGGGCAAGGAGAGCTTCACCAGCTGTGCACCTTTATCTTCATCCTCCCCTTCACTCTGATTCCTAGATCAGTCAAAACCTTATATGTACAAACCAAAGCATTTTCATTAACCACTATATGAAGGCTTGGACTCTTGTTCATTGTTGCCACCAGTTGTTGTTTTAACACTGCATCTACCTAGAACCTGTATTTTGAATATATTTTTGTTTCATTCCACAGGCAGAAATGCCATTTACCATCCTGCAGCAGCAGTAGCTATTTATCTACTTGCACTGGTATGCTTTTGAACTGCTAAGTTGGCAGAAGCTGGGACAAAGCAGCAGGAGCTCACCCCACCGTGCGGTTTCGAACTGCTGACCTTACCACAAAACTTTAGAGAGAACAAATTAATATTATCACTGAATGCTTATGGCGCACAAAGCTAGACAAAGAAAGCTAGACAAAAACTTAACTGACTCTCTCAAACAAGAAAAGAACAGTACCAGGAAACGTCTGACATCATCCAGATACGTACAACAAAGTCCACTGCCACCTAAGGAATAAACTATATAATGACACTATCCACATCTGATAATAGGATTCATTCTATTGCAGTCATATTTCAAGCACTCCCTTAAAAGCAAATTTGAAGCACATTTACAGACAACAATAATCTATCTTCCATAAACCCCAACTTAAAACCCTGTCTTCCTGAAGCTGTTTGAAGGAGAATTTAGTCCAAAGAACATGTTGCATCCTGGTAACCCTGGTCTCCAAGCAACAAGAAACCTACCACAGATGGTATGTCCTGCTACAGAGTTTTCCATCTCTAAATCTGAGATTTTAACTGTTTCCCTGGGTCCCTTTGCAGCACAACATTTTCATATTACATGCACTGTTTCTATGGCTATCCATCTGTTTTAGGTAAAATTATGAGATTCTACTGGGCATTTATTCCCCATATCATACCAATCTCAGTCCTTCAGAATGGCAGGCCCCAGAAATTATCTGCCTTTTTCTATTGCTCTTTCTCCAAGGATTTTGGGATGGGATATCTAGTCCTTCCTTTACCTTCACATCCACTTTGGGAAGTAGGTTGGGCTAATGACAGAAGGCAACTGAACCAATGTGATGCAATAAGCAGAGCTGCAGAATAGAAGTGGCTTCAAAAATAGAGTTGGGAAGGTGAAAGGAGCCTTAGTGGTTGCATGAGATAGAAAGGCAAAGCTCTAGGGACTTAATACTGGGGGAGTAGTGGGGAGTTGGTAGGGGAACAACCAGGGGGATAGAGCTCCCCCAATAGCAATAACCATAAGAACCTCTGTGCCATTCTTTTTATAGACAAAAACAAGAGAATTAACCAACTAATTCTCTGTTACATCTCTGTGTGAAAGCCTCCTAGGTAGACTATTTCCAGTTCATTGTATGCAAATAGCTATACTTTTTACCACAGAGGATAGTTAAAGGGCCACATTGCAAATATGTGAAGCTCAATCACGCATGAAGATCCAGCTGCAAGCAATGAGGCCACAGAGAACCAGGAAGGGAGTATAGAAGTCTTTCAGTCTCCTCTGGACCCTCGTTTGGTTAGCAGCTCCTCTTCAAGCTCATCAAGTGTCTTAGCTCTGAAACTCCCTGGCTCAACTCCTCCTCCAGCTCTGACTCCAATGCCAGCATCAAGTCATAGAAACTAAAGCTGTCTGCAGAAGGAACAGCTGTGAAGTGTCCAGCATGTTAATGCATTACAGAAGTCCAACTCCCAATAGAATGTGATCTACTCACAGTATAAAAAGACTGGCAGTGATCTACCCATTGTCATTGGATGGACCAAAGTTGTTAGGAAGCCAAAACTCTTGATCTTTTTGGGGAAAGGCAAAGAAGTTGTTGAGCTTTTTTAGGAAGCCACAGTTGTTATCCCCCTTTTTGGGGGATGGGGAAGAACACCCCACGATCTACCAGTGGATCACGATCTACCTGTTGGACATGCCTGCATTACAGGAATGTTTGGACTGGCTGACCACGAAGTTTGCAAACAAGAATTAGCAAATTTCCCCTTTGGACTTAGGGAGACTATTGGCTGTATTGTTCTTGTTCAAACCAACTCCTTATGCAATTATTTCTACATGGGCAATTGCTGTACAGTACTGGCTTGTAGAATTGTGGTTAACTTTCATACTTTTGGAGGTCTTGTTGGAGCAAAGCCTTGCAGGACTCATACAGACAAAACTTGCACAACACACATAGCAACCCACCACGCACAGAAGCAGGCCTTCATCCCTCTATTAATATACACCACTGTGGCTGTTTCTAGTGGTGGCCATTTTTCTTTAGGGTAGCAAGTTCTATGAGTTAAGCATCATTCTGCCACACACACAAGCTGCAATACTGCCCTTGATAAAATGACTTATTACAATAATAACAATTATTGTATGCAATAATTACAGAATAGTTAAATTGCTATAACCCAGCCATTTCCTGAAATTTGACCCAATAGTGCATAGGTACAAACTGAACATATTACTCCAAAAAAAGTCTGAATGAGCTCATACTTTAATACATGTGCTGCAATACTCTACGTGAGTATTGCTTCATATGTAACCTTTGCCACCCATGCGCAACAGAAAGGACTCCTCTTAATAGCCAGACTAATGTTTACCTGTAATGTGAAAATGGAACAATGAAAGCTATTGTGGTAATGCATGTACATAAGGCTCTGAACATTTATCAGACAGTAATTCCGTATTTTAAAAAACTTTTCTTTGCAACTATTAATTCTACAAACGTATCTCTGAGATATTCAACAGCATGAGAGATCAAAAAACTTCCATAACTTATTGAAGTCTGACACAGATCCTTTTATTATATCTGTTGGAGGTCCTTTTGATGTAGTAGAAGAAACTTCATGGCACATGAGTCATGCTATACAGTCTTCTAGTACATCAAAAGGGCTTGCCTCTTAACATCTTCAAGATGCTGTTGGACTCCAAAATTTCATCAGACCCAGGTAGCTTAGCCAAGGATACAGGGGGTTGTAGTCCAATGATGTCTGGACAGCCCCAGATTCCCCATAGTGATGCCTAACGGATGTGAAGGGTTCTATGTCAAAGTTAGAGAACAGTTGCTAAAGAAATAAAAATGGGGGTAGAACCAAGATCTCTTATCCTCCTCTCTCAGATGATGTTTCCTTCACCCTCAATGTTTTACTTCTCCTGAAATTGGACTCCCCATAAACAATTCAATGATAGCCATTGCAGAAAAAAAATTAAACACAGTTAAGCTCATTTTAAAATAATCTCTGAAGGAATATTATCAGCTAGAGGCTGCTTGTTGACTTATAGTAATTCCCCATGGCCCTGAAAAATCCTCTTAAACCCATATCAGATAAAGACTGTAAAACTGTTATCATCCTAAGCTCACTGGACAGCTACAGCAAGTTGGAAAGCATCTTCCATTTGTTTCTCAACACCAAGAGCGCAGCTTACTGCTAATAATTCAGGCCACAGTTCCTGAACATTTCTTTATCCAAGGTGGCGCAATGAGACCAAAGGGATTTGCTCCAATGCTTCGGATGGCAGAGGTTCGTATACGGCTTGTGAAAGTGATCTAGAGCTATTTGCCCTCTCTATAAACATGCTTTTCACACTGCACTTGCTCTTTGCTTGCAAGACAGTGCAGATTGGAATACTTGTTTTGCTCTTTACTGCAGAGTGGGCATTAGCTGGTCAACAGAAGTGCCTGTCTGAGGTGTGGACAAGATGGTTGCCTTCAGGGCCTTTTCCATTCTACACCTCAGACAGACACTTCTGTTGACCAGCTAATGTCCACAGTGTGGAAGTTGTAAAAATACATAATGTCTGCAGATTGTTCTGTCTGAACTCTGTTTTTCAACACACTCTTATTATATTCTCATTTTGCATACAGAAACAGAAGATACCAGTTGCTTGAAGTCCTAACAATTCCTTGCTTGGTCTGTGTTTTCAGTCCTCCCAATTCATCTCAGAAACCTCCCTGTTTAAAATTACTCGGCATTCATTTGGATGTCAACTGGGTTCCTTCAGGCTAGAATTAGACCACCACAGGGGTCTTTCATCAGAACTGCTTTATCACACCTCCAAATCATCTGACTTTCACTTCCCTATGTGGGGTAGAAAGCTTAGAACAAGCAACAAGAAAAGAGGAATAATCCCCGATTGTGGTGGAGATGGAAAAATCATATGCCCACAAGAGTGTGAAGCAGGGATAAGGCAGCTATAAATATTCCAAAACTTGTCCAAAATTGTTTCTGACCAAATGTATTTGTCATAGTCATAGAGGAAAGGTGAAGAAAAGAACAGTAGTAGTAAAGTTATTTTATAACAGGAGCTGTTTTTTGTCACTTGTTAAGGAGCCATCACTTAGTACAGGAGTAGCCAGTATAGTTCCCTCCAGTTGCTTTTGAACTACAACTCCCATCAGCCCCAGCCTGCATGGCCAATGGCAAGGGATTATGAGAGCTGTAGTACAACAACATATGGAGGAGCCCACACTGGCTACCCCTGTCTTAGGAGCATGGCGCCATGTTTGTATGCAGCAAATTCCAGGTTCAACCCCAGACAATTCCAATTTATGGACCTCAGGGTCCAGGACTGGTACATGATGCTAGGCTAAACAGATCTATGAAAGCACACTGTATAGAACAGCTACATAGGTTAACATGGTTAGATTGGCTCTTAACTTTTCATTCACTACCTCCCACCAAGTATGTAAGATCAAGTAAAAGGAGGGGGGCACATAAAAACAGAACTCCTGACAAGGCAAATTTATGCTATCTATGACACTTGATATTATGTATGTATATATTTATGATATATGTATCCATCTCAGACACACACTCAATGAGATCCTTGTGCCTGATGGCTGTCAGCCAACTCCTTAATATTAGGATCAATACTAGTAGACAGCTTCAGCCTCAAGTCTTCGTGGATCTGGCCTTGTTCCTTGCCAAACACATTAGCAATGGGTACACTTGACTATGTACAACGAGAGCAATAGCAAAAGCACGTCCTCTCATTGTTTGAGGACAACCGACAGGAATTCCATTCCTCATTGCTGTGTACCACTTCAAGTGGGGCACATATTCTACAACTCACCTCTGCCGCCTGTCACAAGCTGCCACGGGAGGAGAAGAGGCTGCCAGAATACCAAATGCCCCCCAATTGCCTGTAAAAGTTCTGAATGTGTACCACCCCAGTGTAATTGCTCCGGGGTGGGGATGGGGTGACCACATCACTACAAATCACTAGACCTTTGTTCTTGCCTGCAACCCCTTTGGGATCCAAAGCAGACTCGCTCAGTACATCAATCACAGTTGCCAAAATAAAACTCTGGCATCAACTGCAGTAACAGCTGCCCCCGCTTCCCCCGTCCTCAAATGCAACAGGCAAACTAATACAAAATGACTGAGGTGACAAGAAAGTGGAGGCAGAGCAAGAGAGTGAGCCAGCCTCAGGGGGGAAATGAATTTTGAAGAGAGTGTTGGGTGGAGGAATAGAGATGAGGGGGGTAAGTATACTAAAGCCTCCTCAGAGAAACAGCAGGAGAATGGCAAAGTTGTGAAATGGGAAATTTTCACTGGTAACAGAATAATGGCTTCTTTCCATTATAGGGTTTCTCAGAGCTGCATCTGGCTGAAGCTACAGGGACCACATTCTGCTTTCAGAGTTCACTGAGCAATTGCTAAGGCAGGGGATGGGTGCCATATGTTACCAGCTGCACTTACGGTTATCACTTTCCCCACTTAATGCTGAGAGACTGTTCTGAGGCACAGAGGCAGAGAAACCTGCCCAGCTCTGGCCTCTCTTCTTGCTCAGACAACCCATTATTCTTACATATCTGCCAAGAACTGCAACAGGACCTGTCAGCAAGCTGAAAGAGATCCCCAAGCAGCCTCAAGTACCAGAGGGCTGCCAAACCATTGCAACCACTCATCAAGAGAAAGGAAGGCAAGAAGGAAGGAAGGGTGGAAGAGACAAGAGTTTCTTAGCTGTCGTCGAGGAAGAACAGTGCATGCTGCAAAGTGCCACCCTGCCAACTTTACGGCAGTGCCCATGTAGACAAAAAGGGTGCATTCTGCAGGTGTGCTTTCTTATTCTGCAAGAAGCATAACTGGATTCTGCAACCTGTGAACATTATTGTATCAGACAAATTCACATTCATTTGCCCATTTTGCAGGCAATAGAGGGAGAAAAACATGACACCAGGACCATCCCATCTCCCCATACAGCCATTTACCACCAGCTGTCACGTGGGAAGAATCATTTTGACTTGCTGCATGTTGGGTGTGCGTGTTTTAATGTGCATTGGTTTTACTTACTTTAAGCCACCTTTCAGGGATTTGTATCCTGCAAAGGATGGTTGTAATTAATTACAAAGGTTAGTTGTGCCACCACTAGTTATTTGGAAAGACATCAAGCTATGTGTGAAACTGAAGCATCACATCACACGTATTAGAAATTTTTCTAAGCCCATCTGCAAACCCCAAGTATCTGATTTGAAGCACACAGTTAAGAAATCAAGCCGCAAAGTGGTAGTCCTAGAAAGAAGGAAGACAGAGCCAGCAGCTTTCAAGGCTCCAGCTTACATCTCCCATCTCCGTATCTGAGCTCTTCAATACAGCTCTGGTGCAACCTGAACATTTAGGAAGGACAATGGATATCCTTGGCAGGCACTTCATAATTCATCCTACCGTGAGCAGGCACCCCACACAAAGGGATGTGCATACATAACCATATGTTATCGTAATATGACTTTTAAAATAAGCTTCTATAGTATTATAGTATTGAATTTAAAGAGAGAGTAAAATTCAGTTGACAAAGCAGAAAATCTAAAATGGAAGAGCCAGCTGTTGATGTGCTTATCTTTTAAGGCCATGATCAAATGTTGTACATTTGTATACCCCTGACCTGTTGTTTTGGTAGAAGCCAAGATGACAGCATCAATCATTGCAAATAACAGAAGACAAGAAACCAGAGTGGTACAAACCACAGGAGGTTATAAGGAAAAAGCAAAATGAGCAGATCTAGTAGTTCAGAGCCACCTTTAGAATGTGGCATTTTTGGGCAGCTGCTGGGGCCCCAGCACTCCAACAGACCCACCTAGACCCACACACACAAAGCAGCAGCACTAAGTAGCCGGGAGCTACTATTTAAATATTTCCCATGATGCCCCAAATGATGCTACACTGGGGACATAATGGAAAACTAAAATGGCTTTCCACTGCACAGCATTCATTTAGAGTGCTTCCAGAACCCATCAATGTAAGAGGAGCCCCCAAAGGCCACTCTAGTGAGAACCCCCACCACAAGCGACAGAGGCAGAGTTCAGGTTCTGCTGCTTTCAAAAACAGGGCCTCACGTCAAGGTACTTTTCAGGCTACAATAAGTACTTTTCAGATTTAAATAGTTTTAAAAAGCAAGTGGGAGATTCCCCCACCCCACTCGGGTTGGATTAGAGGGTGAAAAAAGAACTGTGGCACCAGAACTATTCAGGGGAAATAGCATTATTCTGCTTTGAGAGCACAATTTATCTCACAATATTTATATGTACCACTTGATTGTAACAAAACCTCATGGCTCCTTGCTTAAGGGAGAATCTCTATTTTGTCTATTTAAATAAATTTATTTTTCAATTTTATATCCCACTTTTTCTCCAAGGAGCTCAAAGCAAATTGACTTGAAGTCCTCTTCTCACTGACTCCCACCTCATTTTACCCTCACCACATTGTATCTTCAAAGGCCTGGCCCAGGATATTTTGCTATCTGAGATGAAGGAAAAGATGGTGCACTCTCTTTCCACATACAGAAACCACATGGAGAGAGGCAGGTGAATCTTCCTTCAACACTGGTATGGGATAGCTTCCTCCATCAAATCTGATGACAGCTTGCTAAATCCAGGGGGCATAGGGCAGGCCACATAGTACACATGCAGCTCTGTCCTCTTAACACCTCACAGCTACCCAGAATTCACAGGCTGAAGCAGCTGCTTCACTCTACCAAAGGGTAAGGTCCAGCTAAATGTTGATTGCCCCATGGCCACCTAGTGAACTTCAAGGTTCAGTGGGGATTTGATCCTTAGTCTCCTCAGTCCCCATCTGACATTCTAACCACAATGCAGGGCATGCTTGACTTGTAAGCACTGAATAATAATTGGCAATCTCTTGATTCTTCGAAGAATCAGGTTTGAAAGGATGTCATCCACAAATGTAACCGGAAGTATTACAGTTCTACAGTATTACAGATTCCCCATCCCAGTTCAGTTGTATGCTATTTATATCATCATTTGGTTACCGCATTTAGTTAACATTGCAGTTGATACCTTGGTTAATAAGAGATTGAAATGCCTGTGATACTTATCAAGTTCTGGCAATGTTCTCTTTTTAGGGTAAATGGCTTCTTAAGGCACCTGCTGCTACAGGTTCTGAATGTAATTTTTAAAAGCAAAGGAGGAGAAGGAGCGAAAAAGATTGCCAAATTACACGGTGAAAATCAAGCATATAATTGCATATCTGATAAAATATCAGATGGCATACTTTATCAAAAGGTGAATAACTGGGTGTGTTTTGCTTAGAGCAGCTGAGCAACAAGCGCACTGAATAAGCCATGCAAACTAATGAGCGGAACAGAGAATGCAGCCTGGGGTCACTCTTTTCCTCCACAGAGCAGCGGCAAAGCATCTTTCCATAAATTGAATAGTATATCATTTAAGCAGAAACAGCAGCTCTCCACCCCTCCCCTTCCCCAATCCTCTTGTACGCAATGTACCATTAGCCTGCAAATTCATGGTTACCAGACAAATCAAGAGCAGAGGAGAATCTAAAAACAAACCAACATAAAAGTTTGGCAGGATCACAAAACATGTCAGTTCCAAGACATAACATACCCCTTAGCTGATGGGAATTAAAAAGTAGCTTCCTCTGTTATGAGGCAATTTCATGCACTTCCGCTTGGAGCATCCAATATCCACCAATGTCAGCGAAAATGCTAAGCTAGATGGATCACGGCTTGAAGCTGCTGTAGCAATCCCTGTACTCCCAACAGAATGCCTACTGCACTTAAGTGCTGTGAAGTGTCTCAAGAAAGCTAGAAACAAAGAAAGGGAGCCTAGGTGAAGTAAATCTCCATTTAGCTGGGTCCCATTTAGCCATAACAGCTGCACATTATTTGAAGAACTTCCGCTGTTACCGTAACATTGCTATTTAAGCTGGCAAAGTACCATATCCCACTAGTGAGCAGGAAAACAACAGGGGTGATGGACTCCAGCTTTTGCCAACAAAAAGTCATAGCACCACGCCTAAAAATCTGAGCGCAAGAAGACTCTCAATGCCAGCATTCCATACAAGCCCAATAGGCCGGTTCCCATGACTAGAGTTGAGTTGACAAGATTTAACACACACCTCCTTCTCTCTTTTTTTAACTTTAAACAGCATGAAAGGGGAAAAGTGAAATAATAGGCTCTGGCATGTGCCAGGTGTACATTCAAGTTTGCTCAAACAGAAACAGAGATGGAAAAGTAGGCTGCACGAATGCAAAAATAGCTAAGAAGAGCAGTGTGGTGAAAAGTAGGGTCTACCCCAGTTATTTCAGGTAAGGAGATGCAGAAGTACCCTGGATCTGCCTACCTCTCCCTCCCTTCGCCCTAAGTTTCTTTATAGCTAGGAAAACAGCAGTGGCAGTAGAAGAACAGCTGCACAGTTGCACTCTCTTCTGCCTTTAAAACGAGGAAGAAATGAAAAAAACAGAGAAATATTGCCCCTGCAAAGAGAGCTGTGATCCAGGCTGTCTCCAGTCACCACCAGTTTACTTGTCATCCAGCAGCACGGCTGTGGCTAATTTTGTTCTTCCTCAAAAATCATGGGAGTCCCTGGTACACACGATCAAGGGAAACCATGCCTGCTGCCATGGGCTGGTGGGAGCTGCAGTCCAAAACATCTGGAGGGCACCAGCGGGCCAAAGCCAGTTTAGGTGATCACGAATGCTAAAGAGTGAGCCTTGGGCTCGTGTCCTTCACTGTCTTCCTGTGTCCATGGAAGGAGGTGAATGCTTTTGCAAACAAGAACGTGAAACATTTCACTCTCCTCTTGCACACAGAAGGGGCGAATGCAAGGCCAAGGCTCCTCACACCTCATTTGCAACCACCAAAAACAAAGGTCTGAACCAGGCCCTAGTGTGCTCAATGTGTATTTTGCATGGATATTAAGCCAAGGAATCTCTTAGCTACCAAAGAATGAAGAGGAGGGTGTGTAAGACGACATCTGGCTGATTTTCTCAGATTTTTCCATCTATAAGACACCCCCATGTATAAAAAACTCCCCCCACTTGCGGCAACAACCAATCGCCAGTCTACCCCCAGCACTATCTGTGTATAAGACACCCCCTAATTTTTGACATTCTTTTTAAGGGAAAAAAACCTAGTCTTACACACAGAAAAATACGGTACTTTGAGTTAAGTCCCATCAAGTTCAAGAGGATTTACTCTGATGTTCACTGCAGACTTAGATAATGCAAGAGCTTCTACATAAATGAAGGAGGATTTTGTGTGTGTGTGTGTGTGTGTGTGTGTGTGTGAGAGAGAGAGAGAGAGAGAGAGAGAGAGAGAGAGAGAGAGAGAAAGAGAGGTCCATCTGTCAAACCTTAGTTATTCAAAACTTCTAATTAATTATTTGACTATATCAGAGCATACCTGTGTTAGTATCATTGCTCACAAATGTTGAGGTAAGTGAAGTTCTATTAGCATGCAAGAATATGAGTGTTTATGGGATTAATCTACTTCTCCCCATTGACCGTGCTCTGTATCTCTGAATCAACAGCACTGTTAACATTAACAGCAATAATAACAGTAATACATTGATTTTATCATTTATGACTGCTCTTTTAACGACATAGTTAATAGAGCAAGATGTGATGCGCACAACATATAGGTCAAAGTTCCTGATCTGTAAACACTGCAGCCGCAACAGACAGCTGTCACCTATATTCTATTGATAGTACATTATCATCATACCAGATTTCCAGTTTTTAAGCTAAGGAAAAGACATATCTTCTAGCAGGGATGGAACACTTCAAGAACACATAAGATCAGTTACAATCCAAAATGATACGGAAGGATCTCTGAATTACAGCATCATCTTTCCACCAATTTTCCATTGAGTGAAGCCACCTGTGTCCTGGCCGGCAACCCAAATAAAATAAAGAGCTACTCATGGCCACAGGCCCCATTAAAACATAGCTCAGGTCCAAATGGCAGCATGATGTTAATGAGAACCAGGAGATATAAAGCCAAGGAGCACAATGATTTATTCCTTCTGCTCAAAGTGGTTGCCAAGTAGAATCAGCCCATGGCAAATCTTCAAACAGGAGGAGGAGAATTTGCATTTAGCAATGCAAATTCTCCTCACTTTCTTTTTAGCCTTCCAAAGACCCCTGCTTACTGGGGTAGAGAAACAATTTTCCTGGCTAAAGCTGCTTTAAAAATTGCTAAAAAAGGGAGGGGAAATGGCATATTGTACTGCACTCCTCCAGCTGTTCTTCTTATGCACCAATCCAGGAAGGGGAAAGACCCCAACAACAGGCTTCAGCAAAAACTTCAGTTCACATTTCTAAAACAAATCCACTAGAATGCTTTTCCTGTGGTTCTTTAGTCAAATACCCCTCATAATGTACCTCAGGAGTGATCGGTCTGATAAGCAATGCCTCAGATGTGGTTGATGCTGAACATCTGTCATATCCAATAATCATCCACTGAAGATGAATAATAAGTTCCTGAAAGGTAGTTTGGGTTTCACAATCAACCATAAATCTCTTCTGGGTTTTGGCTCAATATTTGCAGAGACATCTCCAATAAAAATACTACCTATTTCTACAGTAAAAATAGCTGTCGGGCTGCGCTTGCCCCACAATAAAACCATAAAATTTGGTAATCATGTAAATCATCTTTGGTAATCCTTTCTTCCAAAAGCCTAACAAAATAGTTAGGGAAACTATAGTTTGGATAGTTACTTCAGAGAGTGATTATGTCCCCTCCAAAATGGTCTCTCAGCCTTCAAGTGGAGGTGTTCTTGTGATTGATTTAAACATTTTTTTTTCCTACTTGTGACTTTAAGATGCGTTCAGAGAAAATAGAAAATGGAGAGACTGGACAAATGTGAGAGAAAGAGACCTTCATCTGATCACAGACAACCCATTCTGGCAAAGCTCATCTGAGAGTTGACTGAAAGTAGATTGCCAGGTTTGTTGGACTGTGGTCATTAAAGACTTGTGCCTTCAGCCATTTCCTACCCATTTTAGGACTGTTTACTTGTTACAATCACTATATGGAAGCATTATAGAACAGTATTCTCCAGCCTGTCTTTCTCCAGGTGTTTTGGGATACAATTCCCATCAGCCCTTGCCAGTATGGAATTCTGAGAGATGTAGCTCAAAACATCTCAAGGAAACCAGGTTTGGGGAAAATGACATAGAGCAACATTCACCTGGAAGCTGCTTTATGATAACGTGATAACATGGAGAGTGCCTCACTTAGTCCATTTGTATGAGCACCATAATGGTGTAAAAGCTGGATGCTGTCTAAAGCTGTTTTTTCATGGCAAGCTCTTTGCTTTAGCATTTCTGTGGCTTCACTGGATCAGTCCCCATCTTTAAATAACAGCAAACAAAGACAAAATAATCATTTAATGTTTACCACAAACTACCAGGGCACTAAGTGGTATAATGAACCAGCAAGTGCATTTCTGTTTGGTTTTTTTTTTTTAATCCTTTTTACTCACCCTTCCCCCACACACTTCAGAGCACTCAGAAAAACTAAAACTCCCATCTCCCCCACAGTCCCTTGGGCAAGTCTGCTGCCAAATAAAAGCCGCTGAACCTAATGAGGGAATTAAAAATTCATAACTTGATGAAAGAAGAAAGTTTGGTTCCACTTCTGAGAAAATGAAAAACAGTAATTCACTCACAGTTCAGAAGTGTTTCTTGAGTGGGTATATCTAGCTAACCCACATATGATAGAGGAAAAGGATATTCCAAGGTTTTTCAGAAATAATTAGCAATGTGGTCAAAGTCTACGATTACCTGGTTCGGAATAAGAATTTGCCCAGTTCATAATGATGAAATGGATTACAAACTAAGCAACTATCTCCCCAAATGTTCTTTGCCAGCTCAGAATGTAAAATGTTTTTTTTTCTGAGCATGTGTGGTCAGGATTCAGTAGACCACACACCCTAAGACAGCTACTTTAAAGGGCCAAGCCTCAAAGTCCTTTAATGTTAAATCTCTTCCTTTCATTGTAACTCACAAGTTAATTACTGTGAACTATGGAACTTTACCAAGTAGGTTTTTCTATTAGGCAAGTATCTTCTTTGGGGGCAAGCCGCTTGATTTTTTTTTCTTGTAAGTGTTGCCCACCCTAGCCCCAATCATACCTAAAATTCCCACACATATCTCCTCCCCCCTTTTCGGATTGCTAGGCAACGTTCAACCCATGACTATAATACTAGAATGATTAAGTGATGCATGCAGCACCTTCTGTGAGCATTGCAACCACCCTAAGCTCAGACTGAACTCTGAAAACAGGTAAGCTTTTCCCTGACAAAATTCATAATTACCAGATCAAGCTAAGGGGGATTCTTCTATCATCTTCAAAGCAAACAGCATCATTCTCAATCACATGAAAATCCCATGAGAGGGGGTTTTCAAAATAAAACTGCTTAAATTTTCTCTCCTTGTCACTTTTCTTACCAAAACGGAAAACAGAAAAAAGGGGTCACGGTCTTTCCTCCTCCCTTAGACAAATCCTTACTAGGCTTGTAGCATTCACATGAGATTCATTCTCTTTTCCACATGGGCCATGTCACCAGCCCATATGGACAGCTGAGAACTGCCTCTCAGGAGGATCATCCATGTGGTAATTTTCAACAGATATGAAATGCAGAGGGAATCTCTAAAATGTGACTATGGAACTCCCTTTCTGCAAGTCATCCAAAGATCAAGGCTACAGGCTGTTCAGAGGCCATGGTGGTATTGAGTACTAGAGAAGAACACACTGTGCACCACCTACATCCTTGTAAAAATGTTAGCAAATTCATTCTTGTAACATATAATTTTCTGTTTGGTATTAGTTATCCAGCTTGAGCTTTGAGGCTAAACTAATTAATGCTGTACATTAAAATTAAGTTTTGTCCTGCATGGCTGGCTATACCCCCAAAAGCATTTCTGTACATTCAAATCACTAGTTTTCAAAGACTGCCAGAGATGCTAATAAATACAGGAGCTCAAAGGGTTTGGTGCCTCCAAGTGTGGGTCATATTGCTTTTGCTATTCTGCTGCTTTCTCTGTAACAGGCATGTCCAACTCCCAAGAGACTGTGATCTACTCCCAGTACAAAAAAAACCTGGCAGTGATCTACCCATTATCATTTGTGGGAGGAGGAGTGTGCGTGGGGTGGGTGGATTGCCCAGAGTTGTTGAGCTTTGTGGGGAGAGGATTACACAAAGGTTTTTTTTAGCTTTTCCCCTGTAACTTTTTGTACACGGTAAGGATCCCGCGATCTACCAGTAGATCACGATCTACTGGTTGGGCATCCCTGCTCTATAACAACTGGATGCATGCCTTCTCCTTCAATCACCTCCCAAGTGTACTTATCTACTGGTGCATCAATCCTTCACTTTATCTAGAACCATTATATTATTCAACACCTCTCTTCTACACTAATTTCAGGGGCTCTTCTTTTCCCCTGTCATGTACTTGCACTATTTCGCTCCCATTCACGAGTATTTAATTAAACCAATCTGGATTTATACTGAATTATTAAACACTTTGAGACACAGCTCTGCACAAAGAGTCACATTTGCACAGATGGGGGGGTGTAAACAGCTATTTTAATACTACTGTCTATATTATCTGTATTCTCTTTATTACTAAACATTTCTGGGGATTAGAAATTCACCATTAAAAGCCAGAGTGCTTTCTTGAGAACCCCATCTGTGCCTGCTTGAAAAAATTATAACTGATTGGTAGATATTACTGACATAAAAAGCTACTGCTGCTTTAGGAGTGAATTCTGGGGTTGGGGCAGTCAACAAAGCATTAATAGGAGGTAAAGGAAGGCACTCCTGAAGTTACCTGGACCCCCCAAGTTATTTAGGGCTTTAAATGTAATCATTATTCAAACAAACAAACAAACAAACAAACAAACACCTAGCACTTTGAATCTGGGCTAGAAGCAGACAGGTAGTTAGCAAAACTGTTGTGAAATTGGCAGTATATGATCAGAGCAAGCTGTCCCAGTTAAAAACCTTGCAATTGTATTTATTTTCTGAATTCACACTTCACTGTTCAATATAATTTCCCGGACATCTGTACTTACTGTTTAGCCAACAATATGCAAACAACTTACACTGTTATAGTGCAAACAGGGGAAAAGTTACAGGTGATACTTTCTAGCAGCCCATCATATTCTACGGTGACAGTGAACTGACCTTTGGAATTAAGTTTGGAATAATCTGTAGCTCCTGGTGTTGCTCTCCCTGGTCGCAATTGGTTCAGTTTAATTTCTCCTAAAATTTATTCACCTTAATTTATAGTCATTAGAATACTATTTGCCATCTTAATTTAAACAAGAGAAAACAAGGTAAGGTCTTCATGCAAGGTAACATCAACCTGAAAAATAAAACAACTTACCCATTAGCTTCATCTTGGCACTGTAGCTCCCAAAGTATCTGTCATCAGTGGTGGGTGTGTGACATTCATACTCGCCAGCATCCCTGTCTTGGAGCTCCTTGATATGCAACAGAACAGAATCCCCTTGGACCCTCTCTACATAGATTTCTCCGCTCCGGACACGTTGGGTGTAGATCGCGTAAGGGAAGGATGGGTCCATGGTGCTAACAATTTGTACCTCCCTTTCTGGGGCAGATGGGAGATATATGGACCACTGGAAATTCTGTTCTGATGGTCCTTGGTAGCCACTGACTTTGCACCAGATAGTGATGTGGGAATTTTCAGTGCGGTATAGAGGTCCGTCTTGAACAGTGACTTGACGTTGTGCAAATGCCAATCCTGAGGGGAAGAAAACGACAAAAGAGTTCAGATACACCTAGCTTATTAAATAAAGTAAACACATATACTACTTTTTAATTAACTGTTCCAAAGTAGTGTCTTTCGTTACACAACTCACTCAGGTTTTCCAAAAAAGGCCATTATTAGAAAGCAGGTGAAATAGGTCCATTTAAGAAGAAAAAGAGGGGAAGTTGTTTGTAGAACAATGTAAATTTATTGTTCTAGCCAAAGACAAAGGCCATGGCAGCAATGGTACCAAATAAAATAATACAGATCATGTATCCATAACAGGAGCCAACATCCATGATGCAAGAGAAAAGCTGTTTGTTTCTCAAGGTCATGAGGGGATCTGTGATCAAGCTACAAACATTTACACTTCTATTGAAACATTTTTACTTCTATTTCCACTTAAGTCAATAAATAAACCTGCTTCCTAGCAAAGGAGGCTCTTTGCAGAAATGAACATCAAAATTGATTGATTTTTTTTTTGATACTGAAGTTCATGGGCAAATCCTCAAAAGGTAGCTTCCAACACATAAAAATACAATCAATACTCAAATTTAACCATAATCTTCTTTTGCTCCATAGAGCAAATTGCATGAATGTTTGTGTGGAATTTTTTTTTCTTCAGAAAAAAAGAACCGATTTAAAAGAATACCCACCAAGTGAGTAACAAGGTCCTTGTAGTTTTCTACATGCACAACTGCTGACTAACCATATATGTGACCTCGGGGCCTGTCCATATCCTGGCTTAATGTGGATTGTGAAGCCCTTGTGCCCAGGGGCGGCCTGTCTCATTTTGCCTCAACCTGCAGCTCCCACCTCCTCTGCTCCCCCACCCTCAATGCTGAAGCTGGGATCACATGGTTTCAGTATTGGCTTCCAGGTTCCAGCAAGATGTCACTGGAACCCATAACCGCTTCTCCTCAGTTCTCTGGTGATAGGGTGGGGTGTGAGGCAACTGCGGTTGAGTTGAAGAACTTATCCAACACCACCAAAGGCACCTCCCACCCACCCTGCTGCTGGAAAAATGGTGGCACCAACCAGAGCTCATCTGTGGTGGTGACGCCCATGGCAACTCCCTCAGTATGCTTCATGGGTGGGCAGGCCCTGCCCTTTCTTTAATTCTCCCTCATCTATGCAGGATTCTTCTACAACAGGCTTCCTCAAACTCAGCCCTCCAGATGTTTTTGGCCTACAAATCCCATGATCCCCAGCTAGTAGGACCAGTGGTTAGGAATGATGGGAACTGTAGTCTCAAAACACCTGGAGGGTTGAGTTTGAGGAAGCCTGCTCTACAACTACTGCTGTCCCACACTTTCTACTCCCTAAATCTGTAGATTCCCTGTGCAATCAATGTAGGTCTCCTATTAGGATTTTCAAAGAACAGGGATTTTATTTTTTCCTTTATCCTTATTCACCTACATACATCAATAAATGAAAGTTTCAACATGCCCTCTTAACTCTTCTTACAAGGTACTATTCAAAAGTTCCTCGGGGGACTGACTGTGAGTAACTTTTGTCACCAATATAATTTTCTTCTTAGTGCAATCCAGCATCTCTCTCTCCCAATTCTTAAATCTCTTGGGAAACATTCAATTAGAACTGGAGAATCAGATGCGTAATCCAAATGCCTTACTAGAATACATTATAAACATTATAAAACCACTAAGACAGAATTCTATGTATGGATGTAGTTAAATGCTCCCAAATTATATAGCGACTGAGAAAAGAGCCAAGTTACAGTAATATATATGCAACAGCAGTAGAATGGTCAAATTGTAGAGTGTTTGGAATGGAAACTACTGGACTAACAGCATTCTAATTTTTAGTCAACAGCCTTTAATTGAGTAATTTTAATATTTAAAATAAATCAATGAAATCTATTAGCCTACAAAACATCTACTACCTTGCTAAAATAAAGGTAAAGGGACCCCTGACCATTAGGTCCAGTCGTGACCGACTCTGGGGTTGCGGCACTCATCTCGCTTTATTGGCCGAGGGAGCCGGCGTACAACTTCCGGGTCATGTGGCCAGCATGACTATGTCACTTCTGGCGAACAAGAGCAGCGCACGGAAAAGCCGTTTACCTTCCCACCGGAGCGGTACCTATTAATCTACTTGCACTCTGACGTGCTTTTGAACTGCTAGGTTGGCAGGAGCAGGGACCAAGCAACGGGAGCTCACCCCACCGCGGGGATTTGAACCGCCAACCTTCTGATCAGCAAATCCTAGGCTCTGTGGTTTAACCCACAGCACCGCCCGCATCCCTTACTACCTTGCTAGTGGGTGGCTAATGAAGGCTAATGAAGACGTGCGTTCCACTTCCAGCAGAGGGATTCCCTCCTATGACAACCCACTCTTCTGCGCTGAACACAGAAGGGCTAAGTAGTGCTCTGCACAATCCTATGCAGATTTATATATGGAATACTACCTGTCAAACTTATACAAGAACACACTGAACAGCTTTTAGAGTTTTAATCAGCCTAGTGAAGCTATATGCCTCTGAACAATAACATATGATCTCCAAGAATAAAGAGGCAACTTGAACTTCAGATTATGGAACTCCCCATGGGAGGTGCAAATGACCCCAAGTGCTCCAAATTTTAAGCAGGGCTTAATACACAATGTTTATCATTTTTCTAAAAATACACACACCATGGGCTGTTATTTTGAAAATCTATTCTTGAATGGACAGCATTTCTGTTTGCTGTTTGATTTAAAATCGCTTGTGTTTTGAAATACTAGTTGTACTACTGCTTTTAAAGTACAGTATTCGTTTTTGGGTGTTATTGAGTTTTGTGGGATATAAGTCACCTTAGGTGGACTATGCCCCAAAAGGTGGTCCATAAACTATGAACAAATAAACTCTAGGCCCATTTAATACATGGTGTACCCTGGTTGATGTTGCTAAGCAATATCAAATAAAGATGCTTAAAACTGCATTTTAAAAAAACCTGACTTCTTAACGTTATCTTTATTTTAACCATTTTAACCAAATAAGTTTCTATATATTTACAATTTCCATATTTAACATACAATTGCCAGTAAAATGTTTTTGCACCAAACTTCTACCATAGAAGTGATATTATATGGAGGATCACATTCTGTGGTGACAAGTGAAAGACACCAGGATTTTAGCCAGCTAGTCATGCCTCTTCTGGGATAATGCATTCCATTAAACGTCCCCCCACCCTCAAAACTTAATGTGCAGTCTGCACCCACTGAGCATGCTGAATCCACATTGGGCTGTATGGCTATGGTTTATGTGTGTGAAAGGTGCAGTTTGGGCTAGAACCACATCGAGAACGAGTTTGAACTCACACATGCCTCAGTTCAAAGAACATTCCCCAAGGCCATGGGGGCATAAACAAGAGGCAAGCATGTCAGTTTCATTTCTAACATATCTGTTAAGCAGCAATTAATTTCTCTAGGATGCTTGCAAAACTGTGACAGAGAGAAGAGTTGTGATGAAGATTACTTATGAATGTTCAGCTAATCCAGTAGATGAACATCCAGTCCACATTATCTTAAACACACACACACACAAAAAAACCCTATGAGGCTGGACTTGAAAGAGCATTCATGTGCATGGAAAATAGACACAGAAAGCAACATGTTAAGTAATAAATATAGGACAGGGATGGACACTGACAGTGGAAGAGGTTTCAAAAGGTGGCTGCATATCCATGCCAAAAGGTTAAATTTCCATGTCCTAAACATTTGTGTACACAGTTGGAGAGCACCGGATATGTTGCGGTAACTTTATTACGTTAAAAGAAACAAACTCAATTAGCTGTACTGCTGGATAAGTGTTCGATGGTTATTGTATTTATATTTGATTAAAAAAACCAATAAAATTTTGTGGTTTTTTTTAAAGTTGTATCTACCACCCATTTTATTACACTAAGCCTGCAACGTACGTGGGGGTTACGTTCTGCAGATCCCACCTAAAGCAAAAATTGTGTATAGTCAAAACACGTTGGGTTCAATGGTGAGTGGGATTGCCAAGGTTCTTTGCCCCAGACTCACTCCCACCCCCCTTCTTCCCTCTTTTACATTTTAAAATTATTTTTTGCCAAGCATGTAAAGCTGGATGTGCACAAGTTTAATGCGCTTAAGTTGCGGCCTTACTGTACATCTTTTCTCTCTCCCCCCCCCAATAGTTCCTGCCTTTGCTCAACATGCCAATGGATGCTTAAAGGCAACAAATTATGGATACATTCATTTGTTCAATTTGTATGCCACTCTTCCCCCAGAGCACTCAAGCATAGTGGGTTTAACCAGTTTGAAAATTGCTTAAACAAAAGGCTCAAACACAACAAAAGCAGAACAAAACCCCCCACCAATCTTTGCTGTTTGGCTCAACAGTTAAGTATTGTGTTTTGGGACATGAGATTATCAGCAAGCTGCAACACTGGCAGAAAAGGAAAGAATAAGACAGCTGCTATCTGCTTCATTGTATAGCAATTGTATATTGCCTGAAGTTTCCACCACACTAGCAGTAAAGCCAGAAACTTATGCTACAGCAGAGACCCTGGGATTTGGATCTCATAAAGATCTCTCCTCAGCTACTGAATCACTTGCAACACAGAACCGAGGTGAAGCCAATCAGCATTGCTCTCCCTCTTTGAGGTTTTAACAAAGAAATAAGCCATTTGCAATAACTGTAGTGTAATCATGCAAAATATGTTTAAAAAAACAATTATGGAATGTAATATTTTTTTTTTAACAATACATCTGAGCTACTGAAAGAAAGAGGGGTAGTTTGCCATTTGAGGATTATTAGCTAAATTGTCTTCTCCTGCTGGACTATAGGCTCCAGATATTAAGTTTTCCCACCAGAAGCCTTGGAACAGGTCCAGGAGAGAGTGTTCTTACCAACTCTAAAATAAATTGTGAAAAATGGCTCAGCAGATCCATCAGACCATGCAGTTGAACAGATGGAGTGCAATTCAAACTATTATGCTGGGTAGAACACATTGCCGCTCCAAATTATATTTCCCCTCATTATAAAAGAATGTGGTTTTAAGAAGAAGACAAGGAAAAAAAGTTAATAAATTTTTAGCTAATGGGTACTGGAAAGGGAGTCTAAGAGGCTACTTTGAAGCCTATTATGCTAGATTGACTAATACTCCAAGTCCCCATTTACAAGAAATAAAGCCAATTTAATGCACACTGAATTAGGATCTTTGCACTCAGGATTAATAGTGCCTTTTAACAGGTCACTACAGACAGAGTTAGACATGTGTATCTAGCAACAGGGAAACATACAAATAGTACATTTCACAAGCAGAAAATAAACCCCATGGAACAAAATATATCATTAGAGACAGCGTTTCAATACATTTTCCAAATTAAATCACTTCTCAGTCTTACTGTATAGAGGTTTGGATGTTTGTGCCCATGCACATTCCTTTGAATAAGGGCTCTTTTTGGCAGATAATTTTAAATCTCCAATGAAAAGAGGAGGGAAGAGCTCAAGGAGAGAGCGAGTTTGAATAGCCTGGGTTACAATTAAGGGTGACATCTGGCTAATATGCCAGTGACACAGCTGGCATCCCACTGCAAACCCTTGAACAATATACCAACAATACAATAACTGCTATAAAAAATAGGAGGCTGCCAAGCCGTATTCTAATGGGTACAGAGAACAAAATGCGATTGGGGGGGGGGGAATTGTGGTCTTTTTCTCCCCCCCCCCTTTAAAGCAAACCAGAGAACTGGTAAACTATTTTATAGCAATATTTAATTTCATCATATTGAGGTGGTGTTATTATTATTATTATTACATCTGTGTCGATTTACGCTTTAAACCACTTGTTTTGAAGTGTTGTCTGTGAAGGTATCCCATTAACATGTAAGAACACAACCGTGACAGGGCCATACCCAACCCATGCAAATGCACACCAGCATCAACTGCTGTCTGCCACGAGAATGCTGCATACATATGTCCTGGATGAGATCATTTTAAACCTTACACAACTGTGTGAAAAGCCTATACAGAAATTGCTTCTACACTTTCCTAAGTGATCTCTGTCACATTTAAGTTTCTGATGGGCAGGTGAAAGGGGCAAGAGAAGAAAGAACAATGCAGGACAGCCACAGCCTTGCTCCAAGAAACTCAGAGCAACATACATGAGGGTTATTCCATATACGATTCTCACAGCAGCCACAGCAGAACTACTATGAACTGATAAAGTGTGACACATCTGCTATAGGGATAAACAGGCATCTGACCCCCTGGGTCTTCCTAGTCAAAGTCCAACCATCTAACAGATATACTACTTTAAGATCTATCACAAGATAATGTAGTGACCAATTTGAACCTCCCCCTGACCCCAGCCTAGGGGTCTACAGGTATCAGATAGCTTTGCAAGCAGAGCAAAAAACTGTGGTTCCAAGGAAGCCCTCCCTGTCAACCTTTTGTGCAAAAAAGGCAAGTGGGTAGCATGCTTGGCAGCTACTTGAAGCACTGAAACCAAGCAGAAGTCCATCCTCCCAGCTGAATTTCCCTGCCTTGGTTTGACCCACCTGGCAAACAACCGCCAGGGAGGGAATGCAGATCTCTGTTCAGCAGCTGGGACCATCTTTCTTGCCAGCTTCGGGAGGAAAGCTTGGCTTCTTGGGCTCACCAGAGGCCAGTGAGAACGCCTGCCATGCTGAGTGAAAACAAAGCCTGACCAATCAATTTGCCATAAATCAGGCCCATAATACTGAAACACCTAAGAGAGGAGAGGCCATAAAGGGAGCACAGCAGAGTGGTTTTGTAGCCTTTACTTGAGAACAGCACTGTACAGAGTGGTTTATCATATTCAAGGTATATATTTAATCAAAAAGTACATACATCTTTCACCTAGGCCATGAAAACAAGGAGGAGCTTCAGTGTATATTCCACTACAGTGGCAATTTGGGTTAAGAACTTAATTCGTTCTAGAGGTCCGTTCTTAACCTGAAACTGTTCTTAACCTGAGGTACCACTTTAGCTAATGGGGCCTCCCGCTGCCACCACGCCGCTGCCACGCAATTTCTGTTCTCATCCTGGAGCAAAGTTCTTAACCTGAGGTACTATTTCTGGGTTAGCAGAGTCTGTAACCTGAAGCATCTGTAACCTGAAGCATCTGTAACCCGAGGTATCACTGTACTGCATTAGAGACACTTATTCCTCCCCCCTGCAACTAGAGACCAATACTTTATTTTAAAACAAATCAAAAGTCATGACACATTTCCATTTCTCTACATTTCTGAGAGAGATCACAACAGGTCTTTAACCTTAGTCTCAAGAGGTAACAGGTATGGATTCAGTCTGGATGCCAATGACTTCTCAGGGGTCAGCAAACCTTTTCAGCAGGGGGCCAGTCCACTTTCCCTCAGACCTTGTCGGGGGCCAGACTATTTTTTTTGGGGGGGGGGAGGAATGAATTCCTATGCCCCACAAATAACCCAGAGATGCATGTTAAATAAAAGCACACATTCTACTCATGTAAAAACACGCTGATTCCCGGACTGTCCGTGGGCTGGATTTAGAAGGCAATTGGGCCAGATCCGGCCCCCGGGCCTTAGTTTGCCTACCCGTGTTCTAGATAGACTTGAAGAAGGCTCTGAATAAAACAAGTTTCCATGTAAAGTTTTTTGGTCTGAGCAAGAACATATTTAACTGTGCTGTTGCTTCTTGCCACACCCTTGACTTGCCTCCTAGCCTTTGGACCTCAACATGGCTGGGGCCATATCTGACAGGCACCGAAATGTCACAGAATGATAGAATTGTAAGGGGACCAAAGAGTCATTTAGTCCAACCCCCAGCAATGCATCCCTGGCAGAGGGATATTCAACCTGTTAAAAAAATTTCAATGAAGGAGAGTCCACCACCTTCTGAGGTAGTTTATTCCACTGTTGAACACAAGAGTACTTCCTAATGCTTAGTTGGAATCTTATTTCTTGTACTCTGAATCCATTGGTTCAGTTCCTGAAGCAGCAGAAAACAAGCTTGTTCCATGTGACAGCTCTTTAGATATTTGGAAATGGCCATCATATCACTTTTCAGCTTTATCTAAACATACTAAACATACCCAACTCCCTCAACCGTTACTCATACAACTTGATTTCCAGACACTTTATAATTAACCCACAGAAGAGCTACACCATTTACAGAAACTTTAAGGCCCAGAAGTACAGTGGTACCCCTGGTTACGTACTTAATTCGTTCCGGAGGTCCGTTCTTAACCTGAAACTGTTCTAACCTGAAGCACCACTTTAGCTAATGGAGCCTCCTGCTGCCACTGTGCTGCTGCTGCACGATTTCTGTTCTCATCCTGAAGCAAAGTTCTTAACCTGAAGCACTATTTCTGGGTTAGCGGAGTCTGTAACCTGAAGCATCTGTAACCTGAAGCGTATGTAACCCAAGGTACCACTGTACTGAAGAAACTATCCTGCAAGCAGATGCTTTCTCAGGAAGCAGAAGTATCTGTAGATGCTGCAGAGAGAGAAAAAGCAGCACAATGATTTTGGAAGAGAGCAAGGCTCTGCCTTCCGCAGCAAAAGGCAGAGGTGGAGCTCTGCCCATCAAAGGTGTAAAAACCACAGGAGCAGCCTGCCACTGGATGCAAGTAACTTACAGGCAAGGAAACGTATCAGCCAGATAATGAGAAGAGAGGAAAGCTCAATGGCCTTTTAAATAACCATTCAGAATCAGGTTAGCCAGATTCAAAAATACACACTCAGTGTTTCTCACTATAGCCAACCAAAGAAAACTAACCACACCCTAAGCCACACGCAACCTCTCTCACCACCAAGTAAATACAACAAGTGAATAGTAAGACAACCCACACAAGTAACGGTCACAACAACCTCTCTTACACACTAAGTAGAATAGAATAAAATAGAATAATAGAAGCCTAACCACCCCACCCTACCCCACTTGCCCCTCCCCTTTTTACCTTTCCCTTTTTTTCTTCTTCTTCCTAATTGTTTAAACCAATTCTTAAACTAAGAACTTATACAATGACCACTAATAATGAAACATATGTTGTAGATATTTTTCCACATTTATTATGCTATTTTTGTGATATACCGTATTTTTCGCTCTATAAGACGTACCAGACCATAAGACGCACCTAGTTTTTGGAGGAGGAAAACAAGAAAAAAAATTATTCTGAATCCCAGAAGCCAGAACAGCAAGAGGGATCTGGCTTCTGGGATAGCCTCTTGCTGTCCTGGCTTATGGGATAGCCGCGCACAGCCTCTCCCAGGCAGCGGGATGAAGCCTCCCCCAAGAGCCGCGCTCCCTTTAAAGAGCACGCAGAGCATGTGTGCGGCTCTTGGGGGCCTTTCTCCCAGGAGGGGAAAAGCCCCCAAGAGCCGCACACACGCTCCATGCGGCTCTTTAAAGGGAGCGCTGAGCGGAGCCTCCCACCTGCATTCGCTCCATAAGACGCACAAACATTTCCCCTTACTTTTTAGGAGGGGAATAAAGTGCTTCTTATAGAGCGAAAAATACAGTACAAATGACATGAGAAAATTCGGTATACTTGTTTGTATAACATTATTCTTGTTTATAAAATTCAATTTTTAAAAACCCCCAAAAACCTAACCATTCTGAATCCTGGCACAGAACTAGGATGGGGGAGAGATCCAGAACTGCACACACCTCATTTGCAGTGTTAGAAACTCAGATATATAATTTCATTGCCAAATGGGGCCTTAAACCACAATGGCATGAACATCCTAAATTGGGCCAACTAGCAGCCAATGCAGTTGCTTTAGAACAGGGGTTTATACGATTTCTAAAGACAAACCCAGCCAGCAATCTGCCTGCTGCATTTTGCATGTTGAAAAGCCTTCAAATTAATGTATGCAGGTCAAGGAGTATTGTGAGCCACTTTTCCTACCTGCAATGAAAGGAGATCTGGGAGAGGCTGCTTCAAAAAGCAATGATAATACGTCTTGCTGTATAGTTAGAATTTTCTATTGTTTTCTAAGATGCCCTCATGGTATTAAAACCATCTCACACTATCACTGCTTGTTCCACATTTGATTCACTGCACCAGGCAGACTGTATATCCTTGACAGTAGGTCTCCCAAATAAAATCCTTCACAGGAACATCAGAATAACATTGCTTTTGTATTTTCAAAACACAATCGCTGTTTGCCCAAGCCGCCCATTGTACACAGCAGCTTAAGGTTCGACACTAAATCTAGGGCTAGAGCTACAATCACAGAAGCTTTACTATAAACTGATTTTGCAATGAACGGCCAAGCCTCAGCTACTAAAACGATTTGCATAAACTTTGTTAGTTTGCATAGCTGCCATAGAATGTGGCAGGCCATATCTTTGTGCCAACTGAGCTCCCTGTCTTACTTTCAAGTTATCCTCCTCTTCCTCCACCCCCCAAAACAGGACAGTATCAGGGATGGTTTGCATGTTATCAGAAGGGAAAAGAGACACACTGCTATAATCTGTCAAGGAGGATATTAGAAATACAGAAATGGCTCTGGGTACTTAACCCACAAGTGTTTCATTCTCAGAAACAAGCTACAGTCAGTTTAACACAAAAAGGAGGAAACCAACCAGATTCCACATAGACACAAAATTTAAAAGTAGCTAGCACAACACACACACCCCTTGCAGTTTTGAAAAAGCCAGGTCCTAGCATTTAATCCTGCTCAGATTATTAAGGATTTAATTACTGCTATTTGCAATGCATACAGCAGCATCAGTGTGCATGATGTATAACAGAGTACAAGATGAAAGGCTCCTACCACAAGGAGCTTACAAACCTAAAATGTGAACTGCAATTCCTCCAGCTCCCTCTACATTTTTATAACAAGTTCCATTTGCTAGATCTGTCCATCGCTGCAACTGCTGAAATAACACCCATTATTAAGTGCTTACCTTGCTTTCTTTTTATTATTATTTTTATCAGACATGACTATATTTTGTAAACAAGTCCACAAAAGTTACTAGCCTCCTGGGGAATGGTGGAGGAAGGATGGAGAGTTCTGTTGCTCTTGCAGCAGCCAATCACTTGCCTGTATGCAATTCCTTATCAGCTATGACCTATACCAGGCGAGTGCTGAAGTACAAGGTTGAGTTTTCTATGTGTAGCACCATTGGGTACTACTACAAACTATCCTTCAATTAAGAGGTCTCAATCCATTTTTATTATTATTATCTCATGCTCTGGACAAGTTCAGTTCCTTTTCCAATCGTGTTTGCCTGTAGTTAGGGGAAGGGATGTAGCTCCATGACAAGAGCATCTGTTTTGCATTCAGAAAGTCTCAGGATCAATTCCTGGCATTTCCAGGAAGGACTGGGAGAGACTCCTGTCTGAAATCAGAGAGCCACTGTTAGTCAACAGAGACAATACTGAGCAACGTGGACCAATGATCTGACTCTGTATAAGGCAGCTTCCTACAATCCCAATTGATTTTCACAAATGGCTATTTTTTAATTCTAACTGGGGGGGGCAGACACTCTCCTTTGCCTTTAGACAAGTAAAGTCATCTCTATATCAAGCTGAAAAGGATGGTATATATAGTGCTTGTTTGTGAGGCCTATCCTATGGATCTACAGAAAATAAAAAATTGCAGATATAATAGAGGACCAGAGAGATGGTCAAAACATGGCCTCAGCCTCCAACAACCATTATTTTATAGCTCAAAAAAAAACAAACAATTTCTGAACTGCTCCTGTCAACATAAAGCAGAATTCTGCCATAACTTAATTAGGCTGGTTCCAATCCTCTGCAATATTTCAGACATACCCCTCAAGGTTAGGCTTACTGAATTAAAAGAAAAGAAAAACACTGATTGAGTATACGCTTGACAGCAATGATATATGTTTTTAATTGATAAGGAGAGCACACACACAAAACAAAGGCAGAAACTATCCACAACAACAGGATGACTGCTCCAGTCTAAATTCCCTAGTTATATCAAGAACACAGAAGCTTTGATCATCCTCTACTCCTTTACATATTTGGTCCCTTCTGATTAGAAACTGGAGGCAAGGATTACATAGCTAACAAGAAGAGAGGATTTTTATTTATCTGATTTCAGTGTATCCAATATAGCAGACTCAAGTGGGATTTATTAATGAATAAAAACACTTGAATGATTCAAGAGAGAAAGGTACTTCCTAGTTGCAAACATCCATAGAGATGTTAGACTGAACACTGGGCTACCAATGCATGTTAAAACACAGCTACTAAACAAGGAGACTGAAATCCAAACTGGATTCTTTGAAATCCAAACTGTATTTTAAAGCAATAAAGAAATATTTATTATTATTATTATTTTTCTCTCCCCTACTCTTACATTGAAGAGCCTAGCTGAAAGATTTATCTATGAAATGTGGGCTGTGGTCTCTACCACAATAACTTCCAGGATTAACGACAACTGCCCATCTTCCATAACTTTAGAGGACTCCTTTGGAGAAGGTGATTTTAAGCACACAGAGACCATACAATAAACAAAACTGGCTACATGCCAGCACAACACACATGCACATGCCTGAGGTATGTTTCCTTAATATTTAAGCTTGCAGAATGTATTTCACACTGTATAACATCATTCATCTATCCAGCTATTTGGATGTATAAGAAATTTAGTCTTCAGCAACCAAAAGCAATGCTGTGGAAATCCCTCCAAGTGGATTTCCAAAGCTCAAATCTATTACATCAGTATCATCCCTATGCTTTTAGCAGCATCTCTGTGGAATTTCTAAAGTAGCTATTATGCCTTACAAGCTTGTTGCGTGGTAACTTATGAGCATCACCACCAACCTTGCTAACCTCAAGGGCCATGGAGGAGAAAGCCAAATTTAGCATCACTGTCAGATTATTCCAGATCCATTTGTATGACAGTTTGAGGAAGTGTTAATAGGAAGGCCTAAAATGCAAGAGGAAGTAGTATTTTATGAAAGTCATATACTGAACCACAGTCTCAACCAGGTACTGAAATTAATACTTGACAGGGGAGCAAATCCCCACTAGGTGCTTGACAGCTCCTTCCCTGCACCCTAATAACTCAAATCTTTAAACCTGGTAACCTGGTTGTTTACCAGAAAAATTAAATCTGTATTGCATTTCCCCTATTATTTAAAAACAATATTTTCAATGTGCTGCTTTTAATTTTTAAACCCTCCCCCCCAAAAAAAATTTAAAAAATTAAAATACAATAAAGACCTTTTCTTTTTGCTTAGTCAGCAACAGTTTATAGGCTGCAAGATAGTTCAGTTGGTAGAGCGTGAGACTCTCAAACTAAGGTTCTGGTACTCTCAAAATAGAAACATAGTCAATTGCATCATTTTTAAAAGATTTTTTTACTACTTTTTAAATTTGCATAATGCTTTTAACCTGGTTTCAGTAACCCAAACAGTCATACAAGATATGTAGTGTAGCATGGCTCTTCTTTGTCTGTTCATAATCATGTAGCTTGCCCAGCGCATTCTCCGTGGAGCATCTTGTAATGGTGCAAGTTACCAAGGTTCTGTGCATAAGAGCCATGCTGGGAAATGATGAAATCTCTGCTGTCAGCTAGAAAGGCTTTATGAAACCATTAGTTATATTGTCTATGTCATGTTGATAGGTTGTAAACCAACTTGAGTACAGTGATGTGGAAGAGAAGTATACAAATTAAAACTGAAATTAGAATCCATAATTTTTTCTGAGTTTTTTGATCATTTTTGAGTCACTGCATCTTTATCTTGAATTTCATGCTTTCCCATTATATATTATGAATGTACTTCTCCATTTGTAAATACAAATGTTCCAATATGTTGGGCTGCAATGCCACTTTACAGGAATCCAAAGCCTAATTCTCACACACCTTGTATGTGTTACACCTGCATTGAATGAACACAGTTTTTGCTCACTGCAGATAATTCTTTGGTGGGTGAACACATCAATTTATTTCATCATGTCACAAGCATCTCTTTCACTACGCCACATTATGTAAAAATGATCTTGTGGTGGTAGCAAAAGGTAATCTAGCACTGTGGTGTAAATCTCAGAAATTGTTGGTTCATCAACATTAATCTTGTTGTAAAATTTATTACAACACGCAGACTCATCTTTTTCTCTGCAATCAGTGGCATTCTGTGTAGGCATGTCCAAAACCCTCTCTCATTTTGAATACAAATCCAACTTTTATCACTTCTGCTGTAGTTCTCTTTGTAACTTCTCTTAGGATTATCTGAACAGCACCCACCTGCATGACCACCTCTTGAAAAGCTGGGATAACAAGAGTAGATACCTGAAATATTTTCAGGCACATTAACACTCAAGGTGCATTCAAAACTTGCCAACCTTTTTTCAGTGCTTCTGCAGCACGAGTTTTAGGAAATTGGTGTATAGAATTTGCAGCCACAAAGGTGGTAAAGGAGATTAAACAAATTAATTCATGGAGGAAAACTATAAATGGATATGAGCCATGATGTGCAACCTCCAATTTTCAGAGCAATATGTCAGAACTAGCCCAGATAATGTGAGCAAAAATAGGGGGTTACTGCTTTCGTGGTCCATTTTTGTGCATTCCAGAGAAATGTTGGTGGCAACTGCAGGAAAAAAGGATGTTAGACCAGAGAGAACTTTGGTATGATTCAGAAGAGTTCTTCTTATGTTCTTCTTAATATTGTTTGTCCCTAATGTTGTCACTGCTGGGAATTCATAAACATGGTAAAGGCAAGAACATCTGCAACAACACGCTTCAGTGTGTTCACCTTTGTTCCAAGATTCTTTTGAGAATTGAAGTAAAGACAGTATGGAAGTAATGCCAGTTCATCAGTTCATACATTTCTTCATGAAAACATGTTTCACAGCGCTACAATATTCAGTTTTTCACAGCTTTTTCAACAATCAAAGCCAGTATTTGTTAGCAGTCCCAAGAGCAAGAGCACCTCCCCATCAAACTGCCAACATTTACACATAAAGGTCAATATTTGAAAAAGGAACCTGCATGTGCTGGCTCTTCCACTCCATCAACTGGTAGGAAGCTGACTGGTATACAGCCGCCATTTTGCCTCTATGAAGAATATTGGATAAAAATTCCCAGAGATACAGCAGCAGCCAGAAGTTCAGTAAATAAATCTTCCTTCCCTCTACTTCTCTGCCCCATTTGAGCACTACTGCTCTCTGTGCATCCCTGATGTTTGTCACTCTGAATATCCTTGACTGTGATCAAATGTACTTCTTAAATATCTCCACACTGTACTTTGGGCAAACTTAAATTAACTCACAAGCCATCACTGTTGGCTTGACTGGAGATCCATCGGCCTTCATTTCTCAGTTCAACATTGTCCCATCTTAAGTGATGACGCAGGTTAACTGTTATTAGTTTTGTGCCACTAGTTTTTATAATTTTGCTTTTGTAGACCTATTCTGACATGAATCAAAAGGACTGTGCCTCTATTTTTTTGGCAAAAAAATAAAAATACATTTTCCTACTACTACAGTTTCAACAGTGAGCTAGGAGCTGTACTAAAAGTAGGACCTATTTACATGGTTGGTTATCCTGGGCTCACTTTCCCCTTTGATGACATCGATTCAAATTCATACCAGTAGAAGATATATCCCTCCATCAATCTACATCTTTGTCAACAACCTGAGTTAATTATAGTTACTGATGTGCACATACAACAGTTCCCAAGCCACAGCTGATCTGGGCATTTGATATATTGCAGTTTGGGTTTCAGATTGTGAATATGTGGCCCTTTTTTCAAAACATGATAATATAGGTTTACCCTCAGAGATTTTCAGAGGATGACATCAGTTGTGTGTATATTAAGTATAGGACAACCTGCCTTAATGCAAGCCATAGGAACTAGATAGTCCATGTGTACGTTTCCCAGCTTTATAGTTCTATGCAATATCTATGCTAACACATTTTGTGCTTTTTCCTCATAAAAATATTGGGAATGTATTTGCAGTATCTGATGCAGGGCTGTGTAGGATATACACAAGATGCAAGTAGGAGTAGAAACAGAGAAGAGGAATGGTGGCAGTAGGAGGAAACAGGAGCAAGCTCTGCAGGAATGAACAGAAGTATGAGCACTTTCCACCCACATAGTGCTGTAGAATAAGAGAGCATCATTAGGCAGAAATAGATTACAAGAACAGTAGCAAACTGTTATAGTAGTCCAGAGTCTCTTGCTACCCTACCACCGCAAATCAAAGCAAATTTTACCTATAGCAGCTAGAGTGAGGTTTGGCAGTTTAGTGCAATACATGCCTCAGTTAAAGCAGCCACTCTTCTAATATTTACAATATGAATATATGTCTATATATAATCAGGGAAACACATTACGTGGAAAGCACTCACAAACTTATGCTGCCTTTTGTATATTCTTCCTCCTTCTAAATTTTAATGCATACTACTGCATATACAAGCTGAACAATTATTTCCAATCTTGGAAATGCAATTTGTCCTGTTTTAAACCAAGAAGAGAGTAGTCCGTACGACAGGTATCTCTTTGCTTGCATTGTACCAAGTACTGCACACAGGAAGCTTTTCAGGGTACACAATGGCTTGGTTTGCACTTCACACTAAGCCAAACCATGGCTTTGTGCATGTGTACAGGCTCCAGAAGAATAGATCATGGCCACTTTGCTCCTCCCCAGTCATTCTGCTGTTTCACTAAACCATGGTTTGGCTTAACATGTCATTCAAACCAAAAATTATAGTTCTCTGAAGACTAACCACAAGCTGCAACCAAGGTTTGTCCTATGGTGTACAGCTTTTGATTTGTCAGGGAGAGCTAAACCACGAGCCTGCATTCAGACAATTTGTTAAGCCAAACCATGGCTTGGTTCAGCGCAACAGCAGAACAATCTCTGGAAGTCCAAACATTTGCACATTCATCTTAAGCTGTAGTTTGGCTAAGCATAACGTGTGAACCAGGCCTAATCCTCTAAGAAACCTTCAGTTTTTCACACACACCTCCATACATTACTTATACATTACTAAGGCTTTTAACTCGGTTTTATGCTCCTGAAGCACACAAAAGCAAGTTAAAGGCTTGTTTAACGCAGAAGAATAGGCATGAACAAACCTACGCAGAATGTCATTGACACCAATGCTGCAATAGGACTAGCAACAGCTGTTCAAACTACTAGTGCCTCAGCTGCTCAGATGAAGTCTTAATTAGTGGATAAATTATCAGCCCTGAGAGGACAGACAAGTTGGTAGCATATTCCAATTTAGGAGTAGCATATTCCACCTTAGGAGTAATCCAGGCTACTCATTTCCTGTAGGGTTTGGTCAATTTCTGAAGGACATAATGGGGCACCATGGTTTGCAGATCTTTTTTCTATGCCTACTTGCACCTCGGCTCCGTGTTTCCTCTCCTGACCACACGTCTTGTCAACCACAGTCTCTCACACAAGAGAAAGGCCCAGGCTTCATCTTAAACTCTTTGTGCTACCTTCACACTTCACTGATTTTGATTCCATTTAGGTCACAAAATTCAACCTCCATCATTATCTTGCCTGGATAATTCTATTTGCTTACAAGGACAACAAACCTTCTGTTTGCCTGGATTCAGCCACAGCTCCCTTTGCTCGCCTCTAGTGTCCACTCACATCCAGCCTCCAAGACCAGAGTTTGCAAAACTACAATACAGCGAATAACGGAGCTAAGCATGTGTATTACTGGGATTTGTTGCCACCTCCTTATTCACTGTTTTGCTCAGTACACATATTGGAGGAGGTCTTGTGTGGCAGGACAAGATGCCAGACCTCTTTTAAAAAAATACTATGCTATTACATAACTGTAAACCTGAATACAGTGGTACCTCCATTTATGAACTTAATTCGTTCTGGAAATCTTACACCGAAAGTGTTCTTAAACTGAGGTGTGCCTTCCCCAATGAGGCCTCCCACTACTGGTGCCCTTCCACTGGTCGGCTTCCGTTTGTCTTCCAGGGCAAAGTTCGCTAGCCAAACACCTACTTCCGGTTTTGCGGAGTGCGTTGCCCAAATTGTTTGTTAACAGGACTGTTCTTAGACAGAGGTACCACTGTAGTTACTAGACAAACAAAAATGCAGTCCATGGAATCCTAACAAACTTCCCAGTGGTATTTACCTGAAAGACCCTTATTCTTGATTGATGAGGGCAGAATATTTTGCCAGAGTTAGGCCAGATGTGATAGCAGATACATGATCAGGAAAGATGAAAAGCGTTTTTTAAACTTTCCATTCCCCTTAAGAATGGAGAAATCTCAAGTTTGCCTGGGGAAACAAACTATTCTGCTTCCCTACATCAGATAACCAACAGCTAATAAAACTTTTCCAGAACAGTTATCCAGCAAGTATCTAAGAGCACTGTATGGAGAAAGAGGAAATGGATGCAAATACAAATATGGAGTCCATATACACACCAGGTTACAAAAGGGTATCAAGCCATTTAAAAGGCAAAGACAGTCCTACTATTGCAATTCATGTCAGACAATGGCTTGAGGCCCTATATGCCCTTGATAGACACAAGCAGGTCAATCAGTGGGAAGTTTATCCTCCTACCAGAGAATGCAAACGTCTGGCACAAGAAGCAGGAGAAAAAGATCTGCAGCCTAGAAATTGGGTGACATCGGAGTTTGCATTGCACCACAGAAGGCATGTCAGAATTTATGCTTCATTAACTTATTGTTAGGCTGAGTAACTTTGTGTTCTACCCTTCCCAGGCAACTGTTTGTATAGACCTTGCAGTTTACTTTGCAGCAGAAGCAACAGCAGTAAAAACAAAACCCCTTTTCTGAAACTTATGCTTCAGAGCCTTCTTAGTTCTAAGAATTCATCAGCTTCTCAGGTACTGAACAGAGGCTCTATTTTCTATACTGACTCCTAGCCAAATACTTCTCTAAGAGTTGGATCCAGTCATGCTTTGAGTAGACCTATTGAAATAATTGAGAATTACTACAACATGATTTCTAAACATATCACTGAAATAAAGTAGGAAAGACACAAAAATTGAAATCTCCAGAATTAATCTGTGATTTGTTGGTGGCCATCAAACAAATCTGTTTTTGGCTTAGAAACAAATTAATAAAGTTAAAGAGTAGTCTCACAGAAAGCAAGACACCTCACAAAAGTCTTCCTACTGATCTAGAATCATTTACTTCAATAAACAGTATACCAACATACACTCTTCCAGTTTAGAACAAATTTATTATCTCAATGATCTCTATAGCAAGATCAAAGCTCACCACTAAGGCTCCAAAACCAAAACTCAATGCTTTGTCTTGGAAAATATCTAGCAAAAATGTTTGTATACACACAATGTGCATTTTCTCAGCACTGAGTTAACAAACCCAGTTGGGTTCCAGGACAAATGATATGACTTCCTAGTTAGTGGTGCTAAGACTCAAGTCTGGTTTTACTTTGATTTAATTACTTTGATTTGTATTATTTGCAGAAAATCGCATACACAAAGATAACCCATATCCAACAAAACCAATGAAATTTTCCCACAGACCCTGAAAATACATTACGAAAACCTGTATTTCCATCCATACAACACACCTTATAAAAGAATACATCTGTAAAACATGTTCCTATTACATGATCCATGTGTTTGTTTAAATCTTTGATATTGGCCTTCGGTTTCCTGGGGTACTTGTGAACAAAATAAAGCTCCACCATTCTCCTGAAAAGGTGTACTTGTTCTTTGTCCCTCTTGATAGTCTCAATTTGTCCATCAAATTTTCACTCCCGGCAATACGCCATACTCTCTTGTAACAAGTGCTCACGTTCGCACCTTTTAAGTCCTTCCAGAATGTGGCTACAACCATACATGCTGCCATTAAGAGAAATCCAATTAGTGGTTTATCCACCAAGTCTTAATTCTCATTTAAATACAGATTCAGTAATGCAAGCTCTAGAGACACCAATATGCTGGAGTGATTTTACTTATCTCATTGAACACTTGCGCCCTCAAATATGCCATCTTTGGGCATGTCCACCACAAGTGCCTATAGCTGCCTCTGCCCCCACAACCTCGCCAGCATATAGATGAAGTATGTTTATGCATACAGTAAAGTTTAACTGAGTTTTTAGTCTGGTTTTATAGATTAAGGCACTGGCAGAAATGCAGAGGGGAATCTTGCACTGGAAGGAGAAATATCTCTCAATGTTTCGTCGTTGCACCCTCTTATACAGAGAAAAGTGGACTATCATTGCTTGCTGCCAGTGCCATTCTAGAACAGGTTAGTGCCCACTGAAGAGTTAGGTATGTGCTTTTCATGGGCTATGGTCTCATGCACATAGCAAGAAACATAAAATATCAAGAGTCTGGCCTAGATGAAATCAAAGTGTAGTGCTGAGGGACTGAAGTGTATGTCTGTCTTGTTTGAGTAGCTCTGTTAACGAAAGTCAGTTGATGTGAAGATTTCACAAAACACTGATTTAAGCCATTCCCCGCCTTTCAGAATTATTATGACCAATAGTTACTAGAGCACTTTTAGTGCCACAGAGTGCTCAGTCTCAAAAGGTCCTTATGAAGTAATTAATTTCATTAAGGGAAGGCCAACAGTGCATTGGCTCAAACAATTGTGTCCCCAATTAAAGGATTACATGCAACAAGGCTAGAAATGTGTCTTTGGCGTGAGGGCCAGACCATAAACAACAAGAGGGATCTATTATGGCATCTTCCGTAACTTTATAAATAATGGCAAAGAGCTCCCTGGGGGATGCTATTTTCCCAATTTAAAAAATCCCCCCATCTGCTATTTGCACCTTTAAGAGAAACCTACGCTCACGGTCCCTGTGCATGCCATGTATTCTCTAATGGGCAAAACAACAACTGGAGGGAACAGTTTTCACTGGGAACGTGACATGAGTGTAAAAGAATTGCTCTCAACTTTTACTCAGCGTACACTCATATTTTTTTTATAAAATGCCAAAGTCTAACTTAGCTTGATTAATTTCAATGGATCATCTCTGAATAAAACTTGGTTGAATATAAATCAGAGTCCTAAAAAACTTTCCACACCTCCCCATGCCACAGCCCTGATCTAGATCCTGCCCATCAGCTGCTTTTTTAAAAAAAAAACTTTCTTACAAATTTAAATAAAAAGAAGACCCACTATGGGCGTCCTGTCGTCTCACGCTTCTTAGGCAGTGGATTAATGGCCTGACTCAGCGTAAGGTAGTGTCCTGTCTCCATTCTACAATAGCAATTTGCTCATGGCTGGAATGGCATTTAAATCCAGAAGTCTAAATTCCAAGCCCACCAGCATCCACTGGACCACAATGTGTGTCAAGGGGCAGTTAAGCAGCTATTAACACACCCATCCTATTTTATGCCTACTTTAAAAACAACAACCGCAAAACAAATTAACCAATATAATGCAAGCGAACACAGAGGGAACAGAAGAAGAGCTTACATAGAAATTCAGAGAATCCCTTTTGTTCACAGCACACAATTTACAGTCCTTCGGTGTTCAGTCACTGGTGGGAGTCTAGCTATTATGAAAGAAAGAGGGAAACTATTCATAAACCAGCCAGGGGAAAATGAGTTCCATAACTTTCTCTAAGCCTATTATGTTTTGTTTCCTATATATTACACTGCTGATATTGGTATCAGACTTTGCATCTTTGGAGGAAGCAAGTAAATCTCGGAAGTACACACAGGCCCAGCAGCGCCAGACAGAGGCATTAGCAGTCTCATTACTGCGCAAGGGTTATTTACAATACTTTACCCTATTTCGCCCCATTATATACTCAGCATGATGAAATGCCACTTGCTCAAAGCCTTGTAACTGAAGCACTGCTGTGCAAGGAAAAGAAACTCAGCAGTACCCTCTGTACGACACCCACATGCCAGCTGAGACTTTTCAATCCATGGCTCTGCAGGGCATTTTCCCCCTCCTGACTTCTCCCATGGTTACACCAGAGTTGCGTTTCATCCTCCGTCCCTTTTAAAATTCCCAATTTCTTCCTTCCCTGCCATTCTAAAATGCTAAATGAAACGGTAAAAGAAACACGAACTACACCGAGATCTGACGTTGTAAGTTGCTGCAAGTTCCGAGCCACACGATGAGCGCCTTCAACAAAAAAGGGCTTTCTGAACCGTTCAGTTAGAAAATTCGAGTTACAGAACAAGATAAAAGCTTTTGACTTCACGTTACCCGCCTCTCTTTGGAGAAGCAAATCAAGTTTAGCCTACGGGTGCACACCCCCACCCCCGAAAAACTTCCATGTAGCGCAGAGCCTCCAAGTATCATAAGACCTTCAAGGCATCACCAGATCTATTGTGTGTAATTTAAAACATCAGTTTAGCATACCTAGCAAAAGTGCCTGAAGAAACAGAAACAGCCTTGTGTGTTTCAAATTTACCCCACACAGACCACCAGCAGCATTCATTCTTTTTGTCAAGGGTGGAGACGAGACAGGAATTTTGACATTTGAACAAAAAGTACGAGATACAGCTGCACTGGTTGAGATAAAAGTTGTAAGAACGGGAGCTTTGCAGAGTGGTTTTTTTTTTTTTTTTACTGAAGCTGTCAGAGAAAGACAGTTAAGAGGTTGGCACTGAACCAGGACACTGGGGCCAACGTTTAAATTATTTGAAAACTCTGTTGTCAGATCCTTGCTTCTATATCACCACAGAAGACAGCTCCTCTAGTAACACAGAGCCCTCTACTGTTGGGCTGGGACACTGACATTAAAAGGAGATCAGGGAAGCATTCACACCATATTAGGAATACGTTACTCACAATGATATTGTCCTTAAGCCAAAGGGATTTAGCGCTCAAGCTAGTCATGTTTACTGAATAAGCAATTCCAGTTCATCCATGTCAGCTATCAGAAAACAATAGAATCACTTGACAGATTATGCCTTGGGCTGCAACCCTACGCACCAGTTACATGGGAGCAAGTCCCACTGATTTCAGTGGGGCTTACCTCCAAGCAAACATGCATATTGCTGGAGCGTTAAGGGTTCCCCAAAAACTTTCCCGTTAGTAAATAAGGTCAAAGGAGTTGGAGATCAAACAGAACAGTTTTGCAAAGGTGTCTTGCTCAGAAGACTTCTGATTTTTTTTTTAAAAAAAAATAAGCATTGCAAATAGGCACAAGATTTATTCACAAAACACCAGCAGACCCACCTGAGAGTATCCTTATGTCTCAGGTCTGAGTAGCAGGTCTGGAAAGCTACTCACTACTGATAAACAAGCAAGTGACTAACTGCACGGCTGTTTTAAAACCAATATTATAAAAGCCACACTAGCTGCTTGGCTCATTTTCCTTCAAGTATTCAGAACTGCCTTTTTAAAAAGTCATAGTGGATAGTGGGGGTGGGGAAAGAGAGATCTTATCAACATAGCACAAACATTTTTTGCTTATCTTCATCAACCACACTCCCAATTCCAGCCATGTATTCTGCTGCATTTTCCCTATCCCTGGTTTTATTCAATAAGCAAACTGTATAATTACCAGACTAACCATGTGAACCTCGCCGGAGACACATGGGATTCTTTCACTGCCTTGCATTCAGTCCCTCTTAAACGTGTACAAGAACAATTACAGCGTTGTAGCATCTCTCATCCAGAAAAATCACAATGCACTTTACGGAACTACATACAGTTTCGCTTCATCTACCCATAGTCACTTCTGGGATATGAACAGCAGCTGTTTAAGAACACAGGCAAGCATTGCAACAAATCACTTGATAGCAGACAGCAAAGTATATTGTACCGAGAGCGTCCCTTGTTCCCCGAGTTGGAATTTAGCCAAATCACTACTTCTACTGTTTGGGGGGGGGGGGAATTCCCAGAGGGCAGCTATCTTTGTTGTTTTACTTTTAAAAGCCTAGAAGGCTTGTGGTGCTTTAGAAATCAATAGAATTATTGTAGCGTACGTTTTTGTGGACTAGAGCCCACTTCATGCACAGGCAGAGCTATTCTGGGGTCAGGGGTGCACAACAGCAGGCCCACCATCACATCCCAGGTCCTGCTGGCTCATGTTGGTTGGCACAGGAGGGGTGGGGAAGGTTTAGACATATTCTCTATGTCAGCTCTAGGCTGATATAGCTGACTGGTACCCCCAGGGGATCCACAGGGTACATTATCTGGAAAACTGGGGTTATAAGTCTCCACCAACTGGGGCCCCACTAGCAGTACTACTCTTCTCTGGCAGAGGCCAGGAGGCCCCAATGGGCCATCTTAATGCCGCCCCCTCCAGTCATCAACATAGGGGGAGAAGCATTGCACCCCTAGTCCACCTAAGCTTATGGCACATGCCACAATCAACCTGATAAGTCTTTGCAGTACCACGTCTTCTGTTGCCCGCTGGCTCCGTGCTTGCCCTCAAAACTCAAATACTTCCTTCGGCATGAAAGCCCTGCTGTCCGAATTCAATTGTGTGTGTGGCATCTCAAAACCAGACACAATTCTATTTAAAGCACAACAGAAAAAGGACTAGAAACTACAATATAAATTAAGCGAGTTCATGATGATAAGTCCCCTGTCTTTAAGTTGCAACAACAACAATAACTATGCTTTTGGAGGGAAACAACATGATGTTATATACCAGAAGGAACTGCCCAGAAGACTATGATAAAAGGCAGACTTTCTATAAGAAAGCACTGCTAGATATTGGGGGGGAGGGGGAGGAAAAACGGGCTAATGGCGAGTTAAAAACTTGCCAAGGACTGTTGACAGAGAACGGCAGCCTCTTACCCAGTAGCAGAAGAGATGTCAGCTCCAGCAGAAAGCACCTCATCTTTGTAGAAGAGGGAAGATAAAGGGGCATCACTCTCATTCCCAGTTCACCTATTGCTTATTCTTTTCTCTTCAGCTGTCAACCGCCACCTGGTTTATATTTCCAGAAAAGAGTGTTTTGGTAGAGTCGAAACACAAGGGGGAGAGGGGGTAGGGAAGATAACCAGCAGGGGGAAGGAATAATACTAAAAAGACAAAGTGAAGGACAAGCTTAGTGGGAGGCGTGAATGTGTCTTCAGATGCTAAATGATTATTCCAAACAGACACTGTTGCTTTTCCAACACATTGTGCTTTGCAGCATCTACTTTGATTTCTCCTACTCCGTCTCCCACCGCACAGTAAAGAAGTACTGTACACAGTTCCTTGCTTGATCAACCCTCTCCGGAAAAAGAAAGGTGCAGGAAGATCCGTCTCTCGGCTCAAGAAGTGGCTATGTGTCCAAGGATTAACAACCTGTGCTGTTTTGCAAGCTCTTCACGTGCACAAAAAAGAGCCCGAAGGGTCAGGTCTGCCCACATCCGAACCAGTTTTGTAGGTGTCTCTTGCTAGTTTTCCTAGACGAGAGGGAAAGCGAGGCTGAGATCGTCCTCTTACACGGATTGCATCGACAGTTCGGGAGGGGCTTCGTCTCTTCTGCTTGCTGAACTGTAAGGATGGGGCAGATCAGCAACCCGAGCTGGGATGGCCCCGTTCAGCCGCTGCTGGCGCTCAGTTTCGCTCGCTCGCTCGGGTGCCTACAGCTCAGGTCTGCTCCTCCCTAGAAAAGAAAAAAGAGGCAGGGAAACTTATAAAGCCAAGGCATAAATTGTTGCTCCTTGCTGCTAACTGCCTCTCCAAACACGCGCGGTGTGTGTGTGGGGGGGGGGTACATACAGAGACGAAGGGGCGGGAAGAAGGGGCAGACCGAGCACCAGTTCCCGCCCCGCCGCCCCTCTAAGACCCCCATCTGCGCGCGGGGAAGGAGACCAGCCCGCTATTGTTTCAGCCTCGCGCGCAAGACGGCCGCCTCCCCTTTCCCCAAACTGGAGGAAAGGCTCGAGCAGGGCGCCCTCGAGAAGGGAGACCGGCGACAGGCAACGGCCCGGAGCTTAGGCGCTCTCTTTCTCTGCCCTTTCCCCGCCCTCCGGTCATAAAGCGAAGCGTAGCCCACTTTCCGCGCGCCACAAACACCCCTCGAAGACAAGCGCCTCGCGCGCCCCGCGGGTCCGGGAGACCAGGGCGCGCTCCTCAAGGGGGTCTCCCTCCACCCGCGCGCTCTTCCTGCCGCCGACCCACCCTAGCCACTCCCTTGCCCGGCTTGCCCGGCTCCACGTGCCGCGGCGACACCGGCATCCCCTCGGACCCTTTCCCCCGTACGGCTACTCGCCGCTCGCCTCAGCTTTGCTCTCCGCCCCGCGAGGCGCCTACCTGGCCGCTCTGGTTGCTTCCCTCAGCCCGCCGCCGCCGCTGCTGCTGCCGCCTCTCCTTCGGCGTCTCCGCTCGGGCTTCATTCTCTGCTCAGAAGCTGCTGCTGCTGCTGCTGCAGGGGGTGCCAAGCGCTTCCTCCCGGCCGGGAAGCTCCGCCTTCTCCCCCCTGCGTCCCTCCTCGTCGGACTCGTCGTCCTCTCCTCGCTGCTTCGTTCCCTCGCCGCGTCCCTCCCCGCTTCTTTCCCGGCTCACCTTCAGCTCCAGGCGGGCGCTGGCCGGTGTGAGAGAGAAAAGAAACGGGGCAGGGAAAAGAGTGCGCGCGCGCTTCTCTCTCTTTCTCTCCACAATGGCCCAGAAGCGAAGGAGGCTTGGGGAGTGCGCCGCGGAACCTGGAATGGGATCATATTTCACCCCAGGCTGTTGTGAGCCTTTGCTTCCAGCTGGCAGCGAGGTATAGAGCAGGGCGGGAGAGAAGGATAAGCCTCCCTTTCAATCATTAACCATTGCGGGCCAGTAAAAGCAATCACTGCACCTATGTCAGGCTAGACCGGTAGAAGGCCGGGTTGGCACCTTTTCCCTCTAGTGCTGCTTCTTGTGTTGTCGCTTAAGAATTAGTCCTAACAGGACCATTTCGAGAACCCTAATATGGTGAGCATAATCATTTAAACACACACACCATTAGGTTATAGGGCTTGTCCCTTCTGGGATGCTTTGAACAGAAAATTTACAGTTTTAGAATTAGTAAGGCTGTGGGAGCAAAGGAGACGCCACATTCCAGTCCTGTTTCCACAGTTGTGACAACAAAATGCAAAATGCTGCAGCTCCAATGTCTTAAAACTGCTTTGTATTTGGAGTAGTCCCGCTGGGAGTTGCTCCAAGCTAAGTGGTTTGAAGAAAACAGCTGTCAAACGGCCAACAAGTTCCACCCACTCAATAACCCGTTAACAACCCTTGTGTGTTGAAGCACAGTGTGAAACAATAAAAGCGAACCTGGTCAACAAAAGCTTGCTATACTTCATAGAGTGGGATGTTAAGAGCTACGATAATGGGACAAGTTCTATCCCTAGATACCTGTTTTAGCAGTGCAGTGGTGTGCTTTGGGTGTACTGCTGCATCATGCATGTTGCAAGAGCAAAGGTGACTGTGCATTTACGCATGAAACGCAAGTTGCAGCATGACCTGGCACAGCACAAAAGACTTGTTACCGGTTCTTACCTGTGGGACCAAATATTCTGGAAGTGAAAACGGATGCTTCCAACTGAGTAGCATGGGCGAATTAACTATGTTGAAATTCCATATGCTGACTTGGCCATAACCAAAGTTCTTTTGAGTCATGATGTTATAACGTAAGATGTGTCTAATGTGGGAAAGAGTGAAACAGCAGGTTTAGAGCAAGTTCGTGCAAATAAAGTGGGCCTTCCTTTTCCTAGGAAATAGATGGAGGAAGTTCTGTGCTGAGTCAGCTGAATGGATGGCACAGTGGCGCAACATGGATAAGGGATGGAGGGGGTGGGTTGGGCAGGGTGGTACAGAACTGGTACATGAGCCAACCTGGCCCAATGCTAAATTTCCAGTTCCAAGTTTTAGGATTCAGCCAACTCACTCTGAACATGTATATAAACATAAATTTATTCTAAGGGAAGTGTATTTGAAGTTAAATGGAAGGATTGCCTGCTCCCACATTTACCTACCCAGAGGCTTAGATCATCTTCTGAGCAGTGGCGTAGGAAGGGGGGGCGGAGGGGGCGGTCTGCCCAGGGTGACAAGATGGCCCCTGGCTGTAGAGCGAACGAGGGCGCCCGCAGTCCGTATGGGCGCTGCTCACGTGGTGTCCGTACGGGCTGCCGCTCTCACACGCCGGCCGTACACTCATCCGGACGGGCTGCATGTATGGCCGCTGTGCAAGTGGCAGCCCATACAAACTGTGCACGTGCAGTAATATCAACTGATTGATAGGATGCCTGGTCCTAGAAACAACTGTGGAGAGAAAAAAATGTATTTGTGATGTTAGGAAACAAGTGACAGTGCCAAAAAGAATTGGGTCTCCAGTGGATTGTATATATTTTATGTAGCATACCCCTATACTATTTTAATTGAGCATTTGATATTTTTAAGCAGGGGTAACCATAGAAATATGTATTATTGGATATTTGGAAGAAGCAGAAAATTAGCAAGTGCTGTCAGAAAGCTTATTTAGCTGTTACACCCTGCTCAGTCTTCTTTCAGACTATTGCATTCATGCATAGTAACAATAGCATATATAAAGAGACCATGGAAATGACTTTATAGCATTATAATATTAAGCCCATTTCAGTTAAATTAGATTATTATAATAAGCACAGTCTGTTAAAGACTGTTAATAGGCACCTGTGTGCTCTGTCTGGATCCCCTTAATCTCTTTGTCAGCTCTTTCCTGACCTCAGTAATAACATAAAAATAGCTTAGCTCTCATTCTTCTTCTTTTTGCGTTCAGAATTCTTTAAAAGTAGGCATTAATTTTTCAAAAGCATTTTTTAAAGCCCAACTTGTTGTTTATTCCCATTGCACAGAAGGGTCAAACAAGGCAAGGCAAATTCACTCCTTTTCATGGCCATTCCAAAATGGAGTTGTGACAATTCAAAAATCCTTCTTTTGTTGCTTGGTGGCCCCCCTGCCTCCCTTTCAAAGCATTCATCGGCCTATGCCTCATCTGTCAATTTTCCATTGTACCGCATACAAAATGACTATGATCCTAAACACAAACATAAACTGATGTAGTTTCAAATTCAATGTTTTGAATTGGTTAGAGAGTTCAAAGAGGTTCTTCTCTTTCATCAGCTAAACTACCAAGCACTAAAGAACCACTTTGCATATGCATACCAGAATACACACATATTTCCACATAACAATCAAGTAGAAAACAGGCCCATGGTCAGATGTTCGTTAGTGAAAATAGCAATGAGATACTACTGTTCTCACCCTGAACAGTAGGTACTTGTCCAGTGGTCATTTGGTAAGGAGTTTCCTCTAAATCAAGTGTGAATAACCTTTGACCCTCAAGATATTGCTGAACTACAAATCCCATCAGCCCCAGCAAACATGGTTTTGGATGATGGCGGTTGTATGCAGTTCAGCAAATCCAAAGGGCCAAAGGTATCCCAAATCTAGTTTACTTTTTCTAACAACCCAGAGGCTTAAGTAGAATGTGGATGCATGGAGGACACAGAATGACTCCCAGGGAAAGACAGGTTGAGATATCCTTATCCAAAGCAATATCCTTTCGTTTTAGCTGTAAAGAATAATGGGGCAGTCATTATCGGCATACTTTTTGGAAAGAGAGAATCTAGTACAAATTGAGAGTTATCTGATCAAAAATAATTACATTGTGCAATCACAATTAGAATACAGTAGTTATGTGTAGCCGTAATAGAAACATGATTAGTCTGGGAGAACAGAATGCATGTTCATTTAAGATAGGCTCATGGTGATATGACTCTGACATAAAGGTCCCGCTTGTTTGAAACATTAATTCAAGAGCTTGTTTGTTTTTCTAAAATGCCATTGGATGCAGGCAACGCTTTGAAATAAATGGAACTAGATACCTATATAACTAAGGAGGCTTCTACTTTGATCCTTCCTCACTAAGACTTTGCGAAAGAGGATTAGTTGGGAGTAAGGTGTTTGGTGCTTGTACTATGTGGGTTAATGGTGGTAGCCTTCTCTTACCTTTGTAAGTCCTCGTCAACATTCACCCTATCTACATGAAGACCTCTTGCTGGTTTGACACTGAAGGAGCCACCTTCCCTATCTTTCAGTAAATTGCAAGTTCATCTATCCCTTTCATTATAAATCATTGAATTGCTTTACTTGATTCAAACTGCTATCTTGCAGTCATACACGTGCTTAAACTCTTTACCTTGAGCAAGCATAATACGCTTCAATTTCTCAATATTATGCGCCAAAATATTACCTAACCCATTGTTGCAAAAAGGTGACTCTCTCACTGAAAACTGGGTACATTGATTCTTAAGTGAGCATCCTTAAATAGCCACGTTTAATTCGTCCTTTGCTTACAGTGTTCTGCTTCAGTATGATCTAGTGATTTTTTTTTTAATGACTGATCTTTAAGTTCCTAGAAATGCAAGCAGCTCAAGATCATGTTTAGAAACCTCAGGGACTGTAGCTGTGCAGTAGCAGCACCACTGTGATGGCAAAAATGTGGGCATTTATAATTAGAATGTCTGAGTTATTTATGCTTGCGGTACACACTGATGGGTCAGGAATTCGACCTGTAGTAGCAGACAGACAATGGTTCTCCTACGGCACAGTTGACACCAGGGAAATTCTTTCTGCAAAGCACCATATGAAATAGGGGAGAAGGGGACTATTTTAAGATAAATCAACATGTTTCCAGATTTTCAGGGCATCTGTCACCAGGCACTACAGTGTATGGTGGCTAATCCCACTGCAAATTTTATTTTAACCATTTCTTGACAGGAAAGTCTGTCAATATGTGTCTGTACCCATCATTAATCATGCCTGCGCCAGTGCCATTCTTGGGCTATGAACTGTAATCTGATTGGAAAGAATGATGTTTATCCTCGGTTTATACTAGTAACTGAGGTAAGAAATCCTATCACCCAGGAGCAGGGCAGGAGTCGGCGGTTCATTATAGGGATATTCTCGAGCAGATGTTCAGAACTGCTTGTTCAGAACTGACTGCCACACTGAAAAGTTATACCACGCTGTAGGAATGTGGCTAATTTGTTTATTTCACTTCATGTCATTAACGTAATATTTTAATGAACGTGACAGATGCCCAACCACACATGTTGAAATCTTTCTGATGTTACTGATTTGAAAAGTGGTGTGATGTGGCATAACTAGGTTTCAGTCGATGGGCTGGGGCTCTCAGCTCAATCATACCAGTGGCTGCATCAGTGTTTTCTCTGTCTTCTGTCTGTCACTGTCTTCAGTTTTTGAGGGGCTGCTGTCTTTTAAGAGAGTGAGAGTTGGAAAAGAGGGTAGGAAAAGGTAGAAACAGGGAGAAAAAGAAAAACACAGAAACGGATGGTGAAATGTTTAAAAGTGGTCCCACGTTGTAGGTTGAAGTTCAAGGTCGACCCATGGTCTGAAAAAGAGTATTGAAGTCATGGATACAGTTTTGAATTTGGACTAGTTAAAAATAGCAATAGGCCATCGATAATAGAGGCAAAGTAGGTAGCCTTGGGAAGAAAGATTCAATCTAGGTATCATATGGGATAATCCTATATATGTCCCCTGAAGATTGGAATACAAACATTATGGATGAATGTGCTACGTCTGAGGTAACTCATCTAAAATGTTAACAACTAGAGTTGAGATAAGTAAATTATTGGTGTGCAATCTTGGATTCTGTGGTGGAAGCCTCCTCTAAAGTGAATAGGCTCAAGCTTATGAGTCTCTTCACTAGCATTTACAGTACAGTATCTGAGGCAGTGTCATCCAGATCTGTCTCCTGTTGAACTTGGTATAAGACTTAAGCATTACCACTCTGCTACTTTCTTCCCCTAGAAATCACCCGTGACCCCCAGTGTGCCCACTCTTCCTGTGGTGCCCACAAAATATCTCAGTAAATAGCCCTTCCACAGTCCACCATACACAATGGATGGTTTGCTTTCCCTGCTCAATTTCTGTTTGCACAGGCTCAGCCTCTTCTGCCTTGAACACACTGCTTATGTATGTCCACATTTCAATGGAAGCCAGAATTGAACACGCTCTTATCTATTCTGAACAGAAGAGAGGCGCAAAGAACTTCTCTCTGTGAATGAGAGCTTTTTTGCCATTGATGGGGCAGCTGATGGGTGGCCATGTCCACACAATTTAGTGGTCCCTTTCTCCTTTTTAAAATCTTGTGTTATGCTATGCACCCCCAAGCGTGCTTACTGTCTCCAAAAGGCTGGCACTCCCTGCCCTAGCTGTTACAGCTGTGTCATGCAAGGGTCTTGCAGCACTTTGAGGGACAATATTAGTTGTCCTGCCCATGCTCATACGATGGGATAGCTCAGTTGGTAGAGCATGAGACTCTTAATCTCAGGGTTGTGGGTCCTGCCCCATTTGGATAAAAGATTCCTGCATTACAGGGGGTTGGACAAGATGACCCTCACAGTCCCTTCCAACTCTACAGTTCTATGATTCTATGATCCTTTGAGTGTCTATAGTCCATAGGAAACACAGAGGCCAGCACAACTTCTTAAATCTTTTGTGCTGGCTCAGCTAACATGCATCCTTGCCTTTGAATCAAAGGACCTTGGTCCTTCTAGTCCTATGGATTGCTGATGGCATCTACTGTATTTGGTGGTTCCATTATATTCACCACATAAGTAGGGCTAAGCGATCTATTGCTATATCATCCAAAACCAGTTTGAAGTCCATATTGTGATACCGATTTCATAATTTTTTCCTGGCAATATATAGCAAATCATGGTGTGTATGTGTGTGTGCTATGCAAAAATCATGATGCAGGAAAATCTGTGAAGCCAGCCAGTGCCTCTACATAGCTCCATACTTATTTCAGTATATTGCACTGTTTAGCTGGTGATATATCACAGAGTTGAAAACCAGATATTCCCCAGCCCTACACACAAGTAGGCATATTGTTTTGGGCTTAAGGCAGTATATCTAAGTGTTGGGTACAACATATAAAGATAACTGAAACTGGATGTTACTCAGTGTAGTTTCTTCATAACCAAAGGAATAAGAGTCTTTGTTGTTTTTTAAACTGCAGCAAAAGGTGGAATCTGTAGCTGCTATCAAAAAAATCATAGAGTCGTGCGTATAGGGAACATATTTTCTTTGATCAACAATATGTTCTTCCTCTCAAACAGCTTGCTCCTCATGAGGTCAGAAAGTGTTTGGCTAGAGATTTCCCCTCTTGCTGTTTCATCTTCCCATTCTGCCTTTCCTGTCAAAGGCTGAAAGGAGTCGAGTGAAATTGAAACAGGCACTTCCTTGACACTGAGAACATTCATGCTTCACCCCCAATATAGATGATCCATGTGCTGCAGAAGCATCCAAACATCCGCTTCTGACCAGGCTGGCACCAGCTTTCCATTTTGTATGGTCAGGAACCACTGATAAAGTACATCACATGTCAAAGAGGAGACAACAAAGGTCTAGTAAGGTAACAATAGCTGACATGCAGCGTAAAACTCAAACACTATTTTCTCTGGTGCAGCCAAGTGGTGCATGATTACTAAAGGGCAGAACTAGATGAGAGACATGGCTGATTCACACCATACATTGAAAGCACATTCATTGCTCATGTAAAGCACATGACTTCTGGGAGAATGCTGGCAACTGTAGTTTCCCAGAGTTGCAATTCCCATCATGCTCATAGAGTTACAATTTCCACCATGCTTAACAAACTAAAGTTCCCAGGATGGGGGGGAGGGAGCCATGTGCTCTAAATGTGCTTTAAATGTGTGGCATGGGTCTGCCCACACAGTTAATGGTTGTTTAGTATCAATCTCTTCCTCACAAGTTGCGCTTAATTTAATATCGTCATACTGTGCATTGCCCAACTCTATCAGTGGCTGCGAGTAGAAATGGTGGCAGTGTTCATCACACAGCAGCAGGTTGTTGCATCATATATTGTATTAATTTCAATGAGGCAATTGGATGTGGTGGACAGGCGATACAGAGTAGCTTAGCTCCATGTCTCTTCAAACATCTGGTTCTTCAAGTATGTACAGGTACAATTCCCTAGTTTCTCATCCCTCACTATCCTTACACATTTATGCTCATTTGCCTTAATTTGCATGTTGTACTTTATATTTGCAAACTGAATTCTTCAGTCTATATAAACTATGCACTCTTAAACAAATTTGCACCTTTTGTTTTGTTTTTCATACTTTATTTTAATTTAGTCAGGAGGAGCAGTAAGGAACTCTACAACAGCCTCTGAGCCCTAGAAATCTTATTCAGCAACTCCCAAAGCTTGTAAAATTTCAGTTGGTGTTGTCTGCACACTTTCAATTAATTAGAATAAATCCACTTTCGAATATCTTTGCAAGCTAAGTTTTCTTAGAAAACTGAATTTTGTGGCTATCACACAGGACCTTAGACCATTCCTCTAAGTCAGGCTGTCATGTATCTTATGCCCATTCTCTTTAAATTTTTCACTTATTGGGTTTTCTGAATAGAGAGAAACCTGAAATAAATGTTTTAACTAAATGTTGTTGTTGTTTAAATGTATGGGCTGTTGATGACATTGTTGTGTGGAGGTTACAAAAAAATCTATGAGCATGAGCAGCACCAATTCCACAATAACTTCCTATCTAGAAGTGTTCAAGGTAAAAAAAAAAAAGCCATCCATCTACAAAACTAATTCTAAATTGGACTTTAGTTCATGTTCTTTGGATTCTACCCCTTGAAAATATATTCTGTTCTCTGTAAGTAGCTGACAGACTGAGGCAACTCTTTGTCATTGTTGCTTGATGTTTCATATCTGACAAGGTGAACATAAAACTGGCAGTGCTGGGCTATTGTCTGAAACAGTCTGAGAGGCTTTTACTCAGGGACATTCCTTATGAAACTTATTACTTCTGGGCTCTTGGCAATCCTTTTAATAAGCAACACATCTTTGGGTGTAAACCCCTGCTGTTTGTATTGGAGTGTAGCTTTACAGAGACTGGAAAGAGGTGGGAGGGTTTGTTTATATTGTTATTTGTGTGTATATCTCAGAGCCTATGGGCAATATGGTGCATTAGAAATCTGTGAATAAATACAATTAAATTTTAAGCAGTGGAAAAAAATACCCAAGCAAGAGCTCCAATCTCATACCTATTATTTATTCACAGGGCAGAGAATGTTATATTCATTCCTTGTCAATGCAATGCTTCCATCATGGAAGTACTTTGTGATCATGTGAGGAACTTTCTGATCAATTCTTTTATTTCTTAGGAGTGGGCATATAGCTTAAGGGCAGAACATATGCTTTGCTGGTAGAAGGTTCCTGGTTCCCTAATCTCTCCAGGATATATTTTTTTAAAATCAAGTTGAATGACTGGAAAATACTTCTGCTTGAGAATCTGAGGAGCTGTTGTCATTCAAAGTAGACTGCTCAGGACAAGATAGGTCAGTAGTCTTCCTCAGGTCAAAGCAGTTTTTGTATGGTCGTTTATCTGCTAAGACTGCCATCAGTCTCTGACATTTTTACTACCTTTGTGAATTTGTGACATACACTTGCCATCCCCACTATGAGTATCAACTATTGAGTATCAACTACACCTGCATCAAATGTGGAAAAAGTGTCCAGATCAGTGTGCCACTGTGCTAATAGGATCTTGTTTGCAGACAACTTGATATTTGACAAACTGAGTTCAAGGAGAGCTACAAGGATGATGAAGAGTTCAAAAACAGAAGGAAATCCATTTTTGGATGGTTTAATGGATTAGATTATTTAGGCAAGGGTTATCCTTTCCTAAGGCATTGTTTGAAGTGGCTACCTGCAAGATCCATTCTAACAAAGATTCTGTTATCTGTGTCCAAATGCTGTGCCCAGTTCTCTGGGGTCTTAATAACCATGCTGCAGCTACAAAGCAAAATAAGCTCCACTTCCAGTAACTTCCAGGAAAAAAATGCAATTCAGTACGCATCTAAAGATAAATCATACTGGCACGGATGTCCTTCCAGATGTTTTTGGACCGTAGCTCTCATAATCCCTGAACAGTCACCATGTTGGCTTGGAATTATGGGAATTGTGGTCCAAAACACCTGGAGGGTGTCATGTTGAGGAAGACTACAGTTTTCTTATAGACACTAAAACTAAAACTCTCTCTAATCCTAAGGCTAGAACTCAGAGTCACCCACTGACATTGATTGGCAGCAGATTTGAGACAGACGAAAGGAAGCACTTCACGTATTTATCCTACTACTGCGGGGTGGGGTGGGGGGTGGGGGTGGAATAATCATTAAGGTAGGCAGCTTTTTAAAAAAGGATTAGAAAAAATAATGAGGGGAAGTGTTAGCTGCCCTTAGCCAGGATAGCAATACCGAGCTTCCTATTCAAGGGCTATATACCTTTGAATATCAGATACTGGATATAGACAATGGGGAAGGCCAGTTAAGTTATGCCCTGACTGTGTGCTTCTAAAGATGCTTAGAGTTTTTGGACTAGATGGCTCTTGATCTGATCCTGCAAGCTAGTTCTAATGTGTGTGTATTGAGGTTTGTTTATTTATTAAACAATACTGTATATAGATATAGATATATATTGTCTTTAGGCCTTCTGAGGCAGTTTATTAACAATTAAAACCTCAACACTATTAAAACCAGGAAACATTAAGAACAATCCCAAGATAAAACATATAAAACAAATCCACAAACAGGCAAGACTACTAGCTTTTCTTTGTTTTCCTTGAGCCAATGCATTTTTTAAAAAAAACATAAAGTGGGAGGGGGGAGAAAAGGAGCATGGGAAGGGGAAGGAGTAAAAAACATATTTAAGTGTATTTTGATTTGTTTAAGCTGTCAAGACCTGCCTCACAGCATCTGCAGAAGTATGAAAACCAGTGGGTAGCTAATTTCCTATCCACACTAGTCCAAGAGCAGGTCATGTCACACAGGTGTTTGCAATAGTCAGATTCCTCAAGCATCCCAAGACAGCCATGCAATACGTTTTGCCAGCATAGTGGGGTTTATGAACACCCCACCTCAAATACCCCACCTCCAGAAATCTTTGCAAATACTTGACAAGCTGGTTTGGGTACTCAGGGGAGTTCTGAAACTCTGGTGTTACATTCAGAATTCCTTTTGAAAAACGTTAATGTTGAGGAAAAACATGATAGGCCTCTTGCGTCGGTGCTGCAATCATAATTGGCATCTCTGGATCACTAAAACTGAAAATGAGACCCATATGCAAACACAAAGCCTCATAAAGTCCCAAGAAATCAAACCAAAATGCGAAGATCACATCAGGTGTTGTAAGCTCCTTTGCTTTTGAAGACATCCATAATGCTCCGTGTACCTTACCAATGATCATTAAATGCCACTGCTGAGGAAAGAGCTCAAAACTGCCCTGTTAAAGGCAGGAAGGAACTTTTAAGAGCAGAAATGGCATTCCTGGTGCAAATATTATTTCTACCATGCTAAACTGTTGCCTGCACAGAAATGATTTAAAATGTTTTTTGGGAGGAGCCCATATTCTGTCTGTCTGTCTGTCTGTCTGTCTGTCTGTCTCTCTCTCTCTCTCTCTCTCTCTCTCACACACACACACACACACACACAAACACACGGGGGGGGGGGCATGGAGAGAGAGAGAGGATGCAATGTTAGCTATATGAATAAAACTCTTCACACGTTTCCAGGGTACCAGGGTTATATGTGTCATAGGTTCTCTAATGTGATTTGAAAGTGGCATTCTCAATATGGAATGGGGCCTGATTTGCTTTTCTTTCAGCATTCTCATCCGTTTCCTTCACTGCGGCCTTAGGGGGCGGGGGGGGGGGAATGCAATGTATGATATCCCGTGTGCTGAAAAGGAAGCAGATTTCCTTCCCCTCTTGCAGGTTTTAGTGCTCTTGGCTCATCCTCTGTTCATCGTGTTTCATAGTAGGGTTTCCTTTAGGTTGCCATCCTTTCATTCCCTCTCGCTAATAGGAAGCTCAGCTGGTGAGAAGATCTTAGCCACGGAGAAGTCAGGAGGTATCAGTATGCTCAGGCGAGTCCTAAGATTTGTAGAAGTACAACAAATCTTTAGGGGCAGAATCCTGAAGGGGCAAAGCACCTCACGAAGCAGTCCAATAAAGTCTTTCCACAGGGTGCTGAATGTATGTTTCTGGGGGTTTGGTGAGTGGAGAACAAAATGGAGTATCTTGGAGGAGACTATGGCTGATCTGAACATGGAACAGGAGCACTTCGCACTGCAACATTTTGTGGTGGGGCCTGCTTGTTCCCTCTGATTGGTTAAAACACACAATGGTAAAGATTCTATTCAAAAGTCAAAGAAAAGTATAATTCCTAAGGAAGCTACTCCAGATTCTCAATTCACCATAAAATTACTACCGGGTGGCCCAACAGTATAAGGGAGTTAATAGTGTGTTTGGACTTTGAAAAAGCTTTTGGCAAAGTACCTCACCAAATATTCCTGAGTAAGCTTAGCAGTCAAGGAATAAAAGGGAAATCTGTCAAAAGTGGGAAAATCCCATGTCGCCATCTCCTAATTACTGGGAATGAGGGTGTTTTGTTTGGCTCATATGGTGAAACAGAGTTAGAGAAGGCAAGCAAAAAGACTATAAATTCATTGAAGAATTGAGTTTATTTGTATTTTATTGGAATAGTAAAGCACAAGTTCAAATTAATACTCTTGGAAGCACACAGAAGATGCAGCTACAGAATAATATAACAAAATGTAGTCAACTTTGTTCTTGTAAAATCTTTCCATAAACTTTGAGTAACTAAGTATAAACATAACAGTTTTCTTTTTATAGTTTCTTTGGAGTCATTATAGAGCAGAACAATTGTATTATTCTGTAAAAAATAAGATTTTTATGTTTAGTTTGTCCATATATGCCATGTATTTATATGTTTATTTTATCTATGAATTCAGTGTATAGTTTTGTATTCTATATTTTGCAAAAAATAAAGAAAAATAAAAGGCCAGATTTCTCTTTGTTTCTCTTTGTCTGTCCATCTGCCTACTATACAGAGCCCCTGTCAATTCCAACGCATTTTCCCCTCTGCAGCTTTTGCTATTTTGGGATATTTCTTTCTGTGTGTTTTTTCCTGGTGGGTGCTCTGTTGTTTAGAGAACAAATACCGAACAGCATCCTAAAGTGAGAAATCCAATCTTTCTATTCTGCAAAATGCTGTATAAAATAAAAACTTTTGGAAAGCCACTTGATTGCATTTTGACCTCTTGGCCTTTTTTTAGTTTCTGTCTTTTTCTTCTTCTTCGGTGTATTGTGTAGAATTCAGCAGAACACTGAACAATTCCTAAGGGGGTAGTAGTGTTCTGCTCTTTGTAACAACCTCTGAGCAGCACCCTATAGAGAAGAAAGCAGTTTTCTGGAGAAACCTTTTACCCTAATCCAGTTTGGTGGGGCACTCTGTGGCTAGAAGCATCCAGATACCCACAGATGGGCGACAGACTGGGTGAGCAAAACAAGTCCTGTCTGTGTAAATCCCCTATCTGAACTAACCAGTAGATCTGCATAGGTCCCAGTCTGGGAGGAGGTCTGGGGCGGGCGGGTTGGATTCTGGCTCCTGATCCCTTTCCCCACCAAACACCAGACTGGTAGAATTCATGCATCTCCAAAAATCTCTGTCCATGCTCCTTTGCACCATGCTCTATAATTGAAAGGAGAAGAGTTAAACATGGGCTAAAATCTCTCATTGAAATCATACCAGAAAGATATTGCCTGAAAAAAGTATTGGTTATGAAATGCTTTCGTAATGGTAAGTTGTATTCAAGCATACAGTTCCACCAGAATACCTCTAAATCTGTTTTGGAGCTTCTCCCAACCCTCCAAAGCAGATTTTGGGGTGTTGCAGGGCATACACGGGGTGTGTGTGTATTTGTGTGGTGGGGAAAGGAGAGGAAATCCTCTTGCACTAATGCTAAGGTGCAGGACAAGGAGAAAACCACTCAAACCCATGCCTAAAATGTGTGGGTCAAGCAGAAAATGGCTCGGGCCCATGCTTTCTAGGCACTATGCAGGCAAAAGTATGGACAAGCTGGATGTGAGGGCGATCTGGCTGCGACATCTGTCACCCCATTGATCGCCAGGGTTGATTCGGCTGATCTGGCTGGCTAGGCGGGTGTCCCCTTCCTCCCTCACCGCTCCTCGTGCGTCCCTCCCGAAGCTGCGCGCTCGGTGGAAGAGGACGACCATCCCAGATAGAAGGAGTGTACCGTTCTTCGGTCAAGGGTATACGATAGCTGCGCTCCCCTGCTAGAACCTCCAAACAAGCTCAAGGTCCATTTGTAGGAGAACGTAGGGTATGGGCAAGCCCTAAGTACCCTTCTTGGGGGTAAATGCCATTGAATTCAATGTAACTTTTGATTCAGCATGCCTGAGATTGTGTTGTCAGTGTTGAAAAATAACAGGTAATTTATTTTTTAATCTGTTAGACAGACTCCCAAATTAGATAGTTGTATCTTGTTTTCATATCTGCAGATCTCTTGGAATTATGGAGAAATTCTTTCAGAAAATGACAACTCCACTGGGAACAGACAAAACTTCACTGATGCTAAAAACTAGGGATGAAATTAAAGGGGAGGACTGGTTTCTTGTTTTTGTTTTGCAAAAGCTTTTAGCAGCTGTAAAAAGTGATCCCTTTTCACTGTTTTTTTTTTAAGGGTGCTGTGAAAGTCAGACAAGGAATTCACCTTCAGAATGAAGGGCAGGAATCGTATTCTTTGCTCTAAGTTGGCTTTGTGATATCATGTAGCCATGTTTGATATTATCATTGTGATGTCTACATGATCCCTGGTTGGCCATAATTGCATTATGAGGAATAAAATGCAGTTTAAAAATAAACAAAACAAAATGGACCAAGGCAACTGTTAATTGGACAATGAACAGTAAAAAAAAAAGACAAACATGGTGGAAAATTCCCTGCCCCACCCCCAAATAGCATCTTTACCCAGAAAATATTCCTGAGAGAATATTCAGCAGAGACTTCTGCCTTTTTGCTGATACTGTATAATTGTGGTTATCGGAACATAGCTTATTTGGGTGTTTTACTCATATGAGAAGAAAATGCCAAATCCTTTCAGACTGCTAAGAACAGAGGGTCATGACATATACTATTTAGAAAGGCAAATTCTGCTGAGCATGGAATAATGGTTTATAATAGGCACTATTATATCAATGTCATAAGTTATTCATGAGCTCCATTCATGTAATATATTGAACGGGGAAACAAATGTATAACATGTATTTATTGCCCCTGGGTATATAAATTGGTTGTGATAACTGCAATTTAAATTTTAACTTAGTGCAATTGCTAGCTTTCCAAAAATGATGCTAACTAACAAAGGGACCCTAAAGTTATCTTGCTCATGGACTTCCCCAATAAAATAAAAAAACCACATGCATTTGCAGCTGATTTAATATTTCCAACACATATTGTTTGATTCAGAGGAATAATTCCAAAATGAATCCAATGGAGGAAAATGTTACATTGGAGTGGGCCAATAGAGGATTGCAGGGGTTGGCATTTTTGAGCACATTGAGCTCTTCTGTTCTAGCTTCATGAGAACAGATGTGGTTCCTTGGCAGCAAATGCAGAAAGTACATTGTGTCCCTTATGAGACTGTAGAGCTTCAGTAATGTCTCTGTTTTACACTAAGAATCTATTCAGACAATGGTTTTAGCCCATGGTAGCCATGGTTTTCAATTGGTCTGTTGCAAAGAGATTGTGCACATGTTTCCTACCATACTTTGAATTCAGCCTGGATCAAGCTATGGCACTCTGCTGCCAATGGCTACATATGCATCAATGTGCCAAAAGGCACTTTGGCATATACATATGCACAACTAACCCCATTATTAAAACATTGAAGATGGTGTAAAAAGGCCTTAATTTTCATAAGGCTATGAGATGAAGTTGCAACAAGCAACACACTTTTCAGCTACTGGTATCTTGGCAAGAATAGAACAACAACAACAAAAGCAAACAGTTCCACCAACAGGAAAATCATTTTGTTCTGCTATCCCAACATGAATGGTGAAGTTTTGCAGATAGGATTAGATTTCATTTTTGATACATTGGGTGATTGTAGTCACCAGGGGCATGGATCAAGTTTAGTCTCACCCTGGTCTGTATCCTGGGTGCACAGCTTTACTTTTCCCAGCTGAATCTTATAAAATATTTTTGGAAATAGAAGACATCCAGACAGATGGTTAGAAAGTCTAGAGTGCAGAAGTATATACTTTATTTATTCAGAGATTACTGTTGCACTTGTTGGTGTGATTGGGTTCTTGTTTGTTGGGGTTTAGTGTTAATTTGATTGCATTTTATAATTTCTGTTTTAATTTGTTATTTATATCTGTTCATTGCTCAGAGAACATTTATTATATAGCAGCTCACACGTGCAATGAAAAAAGAAATCTGGAAACGGAGAGGCTGATCTGGAATTCAGTATAGGTAAAACTCTGTGGAAGCAACCATACAATATCTTAAATGCCCAGGAAAGTAAAGTAGGCATACAAAGGTTGTAAAATGGTTTATTGCAAATCTATAATGGCAGTATATAAGCTGTTCTATGTCTTGTTCCAGATAGTATCCTTCAGGTATATTGGACTGTGGCAGTCCTCTCTGAAGCTACTGTTAGTTCAGATGACAGACCAGCATGATCAGCAAGAACAACGCAGTGGAAAATAGGGCTTATCCACACTTAACTTTCCTCTGCTCCTTCCAGGCATGGTCCATGCTTGAAAGCTCCAAGCACTCTTCTTTTTTCCTCTGAAGCTTTCCCTGTTAAAGCTTACTCTTTAAAGCTGAACTGGAGCAAACAGCAATCCATGGGAAACTTGAATTGCTGTTTGCTCTGAATGAGTGCTAAAGAGTGGGTTTTTGCAGGGAAAGATCCAGCGCAAAAAAAAAGAATGCTCAGACATGGAGCTTTAAAGCACAAACTTGTGCCTAGAAAGAGTAGGGCAAAAGATAAGTGTGGATTAGCCCTAGTTGTAAAATCCCCCATAAAATAACCTTTTCGTCTTCTACCCCCTCCCATATCCTCCACCCCTTGGTATTTTCTGTCCCACTTTTGGTTTAACACTATTATGCCAAGAAAGGCAGAAAGCAACTCTCTGGGCAATCCCTATTAATCACGCACGTCAATGAAACAAAGTTATTTTGTATAAATTTGTCACAAAAAGCAAATGGAGCTTTGCAGTTATTTTTGCAAATAATTGCAAATTTCAGGATGAAACTGGCACCACACAAACACACAAGATCATGTGCTTGTGTACTCTACATTAATTAACTGTTCATTGTTCTTATTCATAAACTCTAAATTGCATTAGATTCCTCAGTTAACTCATAAGAATTCTCTGAAAAGATGAAAATGCCCACTGTCAGGTGAATACAGCAAGATGCTATGCTTACTAATTTTTGTTTCTTAGATTTGTGCACACTGTATCTTTAAAGCACATTCGAACCACACTCTTTCCCTCAGAGAATTCCCTTGTTTGCTTGGGTTGCTAGGAATTGTAAAATGGTCTTGGAGGTAAACTACAGTGCCCAGAATTATTTGAGGGAAACAATCAGTTTCGAATGTGCTTTAAAGATAAGGTGCGTGTGCAGCCTTAGACAAAAACCAAACACTTCTACACACATTGCCTTCTTTTATTTGGACAATTCTTTGGATTTGTGAGTGGGCTTAATGTTGCCTTAAACATCTCTCTCTATATATATACACGAACAATCCTTTTAAGATTCCAAAATATGTCACCAAAGCAGAAAAAAGAGAAATGTTGAAAAGATTCTTAAATTGAAGCAAAGCACCCAAGTAGTAAAGCGAATAGACTTTTTTTAAAAGGTCAAATAACATCGGAAAACTGTATGGACAAAGCATGGGGTAAGATGGCTAAATGAAGCGTAATGGAGCCCCAAAACAGCAGAGATCTGTTACAAGCTTCTTTTAGGCAGATAACTCCAAAATGATACAGCGTTCCAATCCAACACCTTTGCACCCTATTGGTCCAAATACTTACAAGCAGAAAGAAGTTTTCAACTACCCTTGAATACCATAATACTCTACCATCAAGCATTCTATTTCCCTTTTGTGCCTTGCATTCCCTATTTACTCATTTTGGTTCGTAACAGCTGTGACAAAATAAAAGCCTCTTTCACAACAGAGAAAATTGCTCAAAAATGGAGACGTCAAACTTCACAAGTTTCTTGTGTAGCGTCAAGCCAAATGAGGGCAAGTGATTTTGGCCTGATTCTGTAGATGGATATTATTTCTGATAGGCAAAAGCAACCAGTACTAAACTCAAGAACACAAAACACTTCTATAGAATGTATTATCTATATTAAAAAGGGATTCTCAAAAGCTTGCAACACAGCTGTGAAAGCTTTCTCATGTTCTGGCTACACTGTGCTGCACACAGACATTTCTCCTAACCGAAAACTGGAAAGGTTCTGCACAATTATTTAACTTAGGTAAGAAATGCTTTTTCTTAAATACTCAAGGCACAATCCAGTCAAATTTACAGCATAACCCCATGCATGTCCACTCAAACCCCTCTGAGTTCAATGGGACTTATTCTTGGGTAAGTATGTATATTGTAGCTTTATGCATTCCTATGTCTCACTGATTTCACTGGGAGAGTTAAGCATATGCTATTGTTGAAATCAATACCGATAAAGAGTGCTTCAATTTGGCTGGATGTTGTAGGTAATTACTTTGTGCCAGCCATAAACTATGTTCAGTGGAGGGAACATAAAACTAGCACAATTTAAGTCTAATGAATGGGTACATGAAGCAACCATTTGGACTAATTAATATTAAATGTGCAGTCGAAGAAGCTTCAGTCTTCTGAAAAGTGAGTTTTCATATGGTCTGACCACCTTTTCTCCCATTTTCCAATGGATTTTTACTGTGCTGAGTCCTCAGTCTCTGGGACCTTGCCACTAGTGAGCTTAGTGTGTAAGTCCAATAGTGGTTTGGTTTCATGCAATCTCACTTTTGCAATTGCATCGACTAATGTGACATCAGAATCCAACCCAAGTTGAGTTGACAGTTCTGTACCTTTTACACCCACAACTACAGAATTCTGTCCCTTATAAGCTTCTCTTTCAGTGTTCCATAGTTACAATGTTCAGCTGCCCACAGCAGTGATAAAAGCTTCTGCAGCTTCCCCTCATTCCTGGCACCTCCTGTTCCATTTTGCTTTTTCATATTTGATATTTTTTCTCCCTATAAAATGGTTATCAAAAGCTTCTTTCGAATTTTAATAAACCTTTTGGTTCCTAGCAGTGAGAGGCAGGTCACGGAGAATATCGTCTGCTGCATCCCCCATTGCAAAAATGAGAGTATTCGCTTGGTGTTCTTCTGGTTTCTATGTCAACCCGGAAGCCATTCTTTATCTCTTAAATTGCCTAATTAAGCTGGCCCAATTACTTCAGTTTTGAAAATCAAATTTTCTGAAGTTGAGCCATTTGTGTTTTAGGATCCATAGCTTGTGCATTTTAATTGTCACTTGGGTCTGGCTATTTCATAATGTCTCCCTTTGTTTCCCCTCACTAGGAACTTCTTTTACTTTCTCTCAGTTTGCTGTGCTTCTTCCCTGCTTAGTCTTGTCTGATTTAAAACCTTGCTCCTGCTGCTGTTCCTTTTTCTTTTATTTATACACACAGTTACAGTTCTTCTTTCCTTACTCAGTCCTGCCGAGTCAAGAAATTACCCCATTCTGATGTCATTTGGGTGCATGAAAGAAAGAGCAGCAGCTATGTTGAAGTAGAAAACTGAAATGTCTAGAGAACATAGGACCTTCTTTATGGAACTCAAGCTCTCCTTCCTAGATCGTAAATATTGACATCGTTTTTTCTTAGAAAAGGAATGAAAGCTGGCAGCCACAGTAAACTTTTTTGGTCCCTGGAAATGCTACTACCCACCCTGTAGCCACAGACTACAATAAGATATTTCATGTAAGAAATAAGATATTTCATGTAAGATATTTCATGTAAGCTCTCAGTCATGCACTGTGCCTTGTTTCGTATACAGAACCAAAAAGACAATTGCGTTCCAAGGCCCCCATGACCCACAGTTCCCTAATGAACAAACAAACACACAGACACAAATATTTTGGTTTATGGGTTCAATTAAGCCACAACTTCATTGGTTACAGATGTGAGTGGTTTGGCTTAGGCATTGGGTGAAGCCAGGCTATATCACGACTCCAGCCCATCTGCTGGGAGTCCAACTAAGTGTAAACCACTGAGAGGGGGAGCCCTATGACTTACATCAAAAATGGGCACTCCAAGGGGTCCCCATAGGGGTTGTGACATGGCCCTAGCCCATATCCGGGCTTTGGACAGAATCCACACCCCCGGCTCCCTTTAACAGGAGGGGCAGGTGAAGGGTACAACCTTCTTACAAACACTTACCCAACGCCTAACCCTCACTTGAGACCAAATGACTCGCCGCCAACACCCTCACACCGGCAACCAATCCCGGACACACTCTAAAATATCATTCAACCAGCTATCATTGCCGACATCAGAAAGGTCTACCCCATCGTCGTGAGACAAGTCTCCTGGTTGAAGGTGATGGCAGGGCGCTGTGTCACATGGCCTCTCAAATGCTGCACTTTTGCCCAACTGCATGGTTTGCTTTCTTTCTGGCTCTCTTAATGGCCACTGGGTCTGGGCAACCACGCCAACCACGCCTCTCCAGCAGAATAAAAAAGACAATTCTCTAATAGTGCTCCCTATCTGGCATGCGGTCACAAGAGCCACTCAGATACTTCTTTGTAATTGGCTATTTGGAACTGGAATATGGCACCCCAAAGTCAAGTAGTGAGTCCAGAAACAGGTTATTTTGTTTATCACTCACATCAACTCAAGTAAAAGACAGACATACTTGTGTACGTGTGAATGCCCTCCTTCCAAAATTTTGTTAGGAGGCCATCAGTCTTCCATTACTCTTCTATCTATCCCTGGCTTGCATCCTTTCCTGTGGAACAAAAACATATCCTCAACTTAAGTGAGCTCAGATACCCAGCTTCATGAATACTTTATTAACCAGTCTCTCATAAGATTTTGAGAGTGGAAACTCCATCTAAAAAGTCTTGTACAACAACCTGATATATGAATGTTGCTGAAGCTAACCATGTCTGGGTCTGACCAGGGTCCTGGTGGCCTTTTAAATGCCTTTTAAAATGTACCAAATCTTGCCTAATTTTATTTATTGTTTCATGATTTTTGGCTTATTGTCTTATTTATTTGTACATATATTGTGCACTGTCCCAATATATTTTTGATGAAGGGGAGTGGAAACCTATTTAAAATAAATAAACACTGCAATTAGCTCTCTGGAAGAAAGTTGGAATTGAAATTAAAGATGCTACCTGACTAAGTCATATTCAGAGGAAATCCACTGAAAACAATGGACTTAGTTGGATGTCACTGGAAATAAATAAAATCAGATTTTTAAACCCACACCCAACACTGGGTCGGGAGCAAGGTATAGAATCATAGAATCATAGAGTTGGAAGAGACCACAAGGGCCATCAAGTCCAACCCCCTGCCAAGCAGGAAACACCATCAGAGCACTCCTGACATATGGTTGTCAAGCCTCTGCTTAAAGACCTCCAAAGGAGACTCCACCACACTCCTTGGCAGCAAATTCCACTGTCGAACAGCTCTTACTGTCAGGAAGTTCTTCCTAATCTTTAGGTGGAATCTTCTTTCTTGTAGTTTGGATCCATTGCTCCGTGTCCGCTTCTCTGGAGCAGCAGAAAACAACCTTTCTCCCTCCTCTATGTGACATCCTTTTATATATTTGAACATGGCTATCATATCACCCCTTAACCTCCTCTTCTCCAGGCTAAACATGCCCAGCTCCCTTAGCCGTTCCTCATAAGGCAGTGTTTCCCAACCGGTGTTCCGCGGCACACTAGTGTGCCGCGAGACGTTGCCTGGTGTGCCGCGGGAAAAATTTAAAAATTTGAAAGATATCCGGAGAGGCGGCCTTCAGGCGAGTTTTAATTTTAATTTTCCTTCTCCCACTTAATGCCCCACGCTCGCCCGAGCAGCTTGCAGTCCTTGGTAACCACGGCGACCCGAGGGAGGGGAGGGAACAGGGAAGTCGAGGGCGGCGGCGAGCCGCGATGACGTCAGTGGGCCGCGCCGCCTCGCCCTGGCACGGTGTGAGAGCCCCGGCTAGTGGCGCGAGCTTCGGAATAAGTGGGATCCGCGTGCGCGAGACCAAGATCGCGGGTAAGGAGCTCAGCCCTGGGCAGGAGGAAGCGGGGCCGCGCGTGCGGGCCACATCCCCACAGAGAGCGAGCCTCCCCCGGCCCACCACTCCGGGCAGGTCCACTCGCATGAGGGGGCGGCGATGGCGACGGCTGGCAGCTTGCCTGCAATGCCATCCCTCGAGCAGGCGAGGAGCCCGGAGGCTACCAGATGCGAGTCCTCTTTCCCACCCTGCTTGGGAGTCCAGAGCACTTGGTCGCATTCAGGATCTAGAGTGGGGAAGCGGGGCTTGTGTCTGGGCTGGACACATTGGGCTGCCTGTGCCGCTCGACCTGCGGGGAGAAATCAGGGTGGGAGTCACGACCGTGAGGCAGGGCTGCCAAGTGTGGCAGAAGAGGACACGGCCGTCGCACCTGTCCTTAGGTAGGAGCTTCTTCCGTGTCGACCTGCTGCCCTAAAGTCTTGGCTTTTTGGCAGTTGGCACAGAAGGAAGGCAAGGGGGAGGGGGAAAAATTGAAACTTACACTTTTGTGCGTCCCTCCCGGCGTGACGCTGCGCGCTGACGTCACGGGGCTGTAATGGTGGTGTGCCTCGAGATTTTTTTCATGAAACAAGTGTGCCTTTGCCCAAAAAAGGTTGGGAAACACTGTCATAAGGCATCGTTTCCAGGCCTTTGACCATTTTGAGTTGAGAATTTCTTTTTTACAAGAGGATATAGGCAGCAACCTCTTCCTTTCTCTTTTGTGTGGATTACAAAGTTTCAAAACAGCTCTCGGGCTGTCTGGATACAAAAATCATCAGACTGCGGTAACTGTATATAAGACTTTAAAGTTACTTTGGGGCTACTTTTGTGGTTACAAATAAGGAACTGTGCATGCACCACTGTAAAGAAAACGTACTCTCTGCTAGTTTAAATGAACTTTTGAAGGTTCTACCCCTTGGTTTTTGGTTTTTCTTTAACTTTTGGAACTTTTTGGAACTTTTAAAGAGGGGAATTTAATGGTGGAAACTTTTCACCTTTTTTTTTTTTTCTCTTAACTTTTGGGGAGCTCCCCCTACTGGATTGTGGAATATATAGTCTCTGGGAACTGCAGGGTTTTTTGTAAAGCTTCTGCCTGGATGTTTACCTTTCGGTTTGTCTTTCCCATGGGATTTACAATTTGACCTTGCTACATGGACAGCTGTGGAATGAGTGGAGCCGCAAAAACAAGAGCTGCCAAAAAAGCAAAACAATCTGAGCTAATACAAACAACCTTGCCGGTGCAGCCTCGCAGATCATCAGTTCCAATAGTTACAGGTCTGCAAGAAGGAGAAATTAAACAGCCAGCTTTTCGGGACATGGCTGCAGGAGGACTAGATCCTGTATCTAAGGAAATTTTGGAACAGCTGGCAGCGTTAAATAAAAAGGCAGATGAGCAGGCCTCTAAGTTTGATCAGGTGACAGCCACAATCAACAAATTGACTGACCAAGTTTCTAAAAATTTAGAGGCCATTGGAAATTTGCAGGCAACAACAGCAGAAAATCGTAAATTAGCCGAAGAAGCAAATTTAAAGGCAGACCAAAATAAAAAGAGGATAGAGGAAGTAAGAGGAGAAGTAAGACCACTGAGCAGACAGCTTAATGAACAGCAAGCCTACCTGTCCATGGCAGAATTGAAAAACCGGGAAAGCAACCTTAGGATTAGGAATATACCAGAACTTGAGAAAGAAGATTTGACCAGCTACCTGACGGCAGAAATATCAAAGTTCTGGGGTATCGCAGAAGACAAGGACTTTAAAATTGTCACCGCCTTCAGGCTGGGAAGAGTAGCAAAGAAGGACAAACCAAGAGATTGCTTGGTCATTTTGAGATCTAAGCAAGAAAAAGATAACATACTCGGCCTTCATTTTAAAAATACATTGGTGATTCAGGGAAGAACTGCAGAAATCTTCAGAGACATTCCGAAACAGCTGTTGGATTTAAGAATTGCATATAAAGACCTCGCAAGCCTACTGAGAAACAACACAATCCCTTATAGGTGGGAATTCCCTCAAGGACTATCCTTCAGCATTAAAGGGAAAAAAGTGAGAATTAGATCAGCAGAAGACCAAGAAAAATTTTTGAACGACTACGGGGAGGACCTTCGGAAAGGAGTAGCAGGTGCCTGGCCACCACCTCCGCCTGGTGCAATACCTCCAGATCTTGACAGCAAGAAAGACACTCCTACTGGCTAACAATTTGATTCAAGATGTCTCTGCAGCTATTTAGTTGGAACATTCATGGTGCAAATTCCCCTGAGAAAAGGAAAAAGATTTTTCACATATTGAGAAAGGAACAATTGGACATCATATGCCTACAAGAAACACATGTGACTAGGCTCCATAGGAGAGTTTTAATTAACAAAAAATTAGGCCAAGAATTTGTTTCCTCAGACAAAGTTAAGAAAAGAGGAGTAGTGATTTATGCAAAAGAGAACCTAGCACCAAAGTTGATATTTAAAGATGAACAAGGAAGAATTTTGGCGATTGAAATCCAAACACAAGGAGAAAAATTTTTGATAGTAGGAGTATATGCACCAAATGAGGGGAAAGCGGAATTTTACAAAAAGCTGCATGAGATAATGTTGGATCATATAGACTACACTAACATCATTTTGATGGGAGATATGAATGGAGTCGTCTCTACACATATGGATAAGTCACAAAACCAAAATTTGACTAAAGATGGCAGACTACCTAAATCTTTTTTTGAACTGACAGACAATATGGACTTGATTGACATTTGGAGGACCAAAAACCCACTAGGTAAAGAAGGGACTTTCTTTTCTGAGGCTCACCTATCATGGACAAGAATTGACCAAATTTGGATAACTAGAGGGCTGGCCCCTAAGACAAAAAAAATAGAGATCTGCCCTAAAACCTGCTCCGACCATAACGCATTGAAAATGGATCTGAGACTTGTGCCAGCTGGATCCTTCAGATGGAGAATGAATGACACTTTGTTCAGAGATCAGGAGATTGTGAAGAAGGCCCAAAAAACGTTGAAGGATTATTTTGAAATCAATATGAATACCCCGGTGGACAAGAGAACAATCTGGGACGCAAGCAAAGCTGTAATGAGGGGGTTTCTGATTCAACAAAATTCTATTAAGAAAAAACTCTGGAATGGGAAAAGAGATAAGATTTTAGAGAAGATACGAGAGGGTGAAAAAAGACTTAGACTTAACTCAAAGTCAAAAGAAGTGTTAAGAGAAATTAAGTTCCATCAAGCACAATATGCCAAATTGATAAACCAAGAAGTAGAATGGAAAATTAAACAAATGAAACAAAGATCTTTTGAATCAGCAAACAAATGTGGAAAATTATTAGCATGGCAGCTGAAAAAGAGACACAAATTGAATTCTATTACCAACTTGGAGGTTGATGGAGAAAGTATTCAGAAACCAGAAGAAATTAGAAAGGGTTTCCAGAGATATTTCAAAAAACTGTTTACTCAAGGTCCACAGGCGGAGGAGGAGATTATTCAATTTTTAAAAAGTAACGGATTGAAAAAATTATCCCAAGATAAACAAACAACCCTGAATTACAGAATAACACAGCAGGAAATAGAAAGTGCCATTCAGAACATGCAATTGGGGAAATCCCCAGGCCCAGATGGACTCACCTCCAAATATTACAAGGTTTTAAAAGATTATTTGATTCAACCATTAGTGGAGGTGTGTAACCAAATTATGGAGGGGAAGGGGGCTCCGGAATCGTGGAAAGAAGCATTCATCACTTTGATACCAAAATTGGAATCTGAAAAGACTCAACTCAAGAATTATCGTCCTATTTCACTCCTGAATGTGGATTACAAAATTTTTGCTGACATTCTGGCAAGTAGATTTAAAAAAGTTCTGAATGAAGTAATTCATAAAGACCAAGCAGGCTTTCTCCCTGGTAGACATCTGTCTGACAACACTAGGAACATTATAGATGTTCTGGAGCTACTACAGACAAATTTGAACACAAGAGCTGTATTAATTTTTATAGATGCAGAGAAGGCCTTTGACAATATATCTTGGAAATTTATGAAGAGAAATTTGGAAGGGATGGGAGTGGGAGGGGCGTTTCAAAATGGTATAGAAGCAATCTATTCAGAGCAAAAAGCTAAATTGATAGTGAATAATGTGGTGACAGAAGAGTTCAGAATTGAAAAAGGAACACGACAGGGGTGCCCCCTATCACCCCTGCTATTTATTTCGGTCCTGGAGGTACTGCTGAACTTGATTAGGAAGGATCGGGAGGTACAAGGAATACAGGTCGGAGGTAAACAATATAAGTTGAAGGCCTTTGCAGATGATTTGGTTTTAACACTACAGGAGCCAGAAGCTAGTACTAAAAGAGCTTTAGAATTAATTTATGAGTTTGGTCAGGTGGCAGGATTCAAGTTGAACAAACAAAAAACAAAGGTTTTGGCGAAAAATCTGACTTCTTTAGAAATAGATGAGTTTCAGAAAGAAACGGAGTTAAATGTAGCTAAAAAAGTGAAATACCTGGGGGTGAATTTGACCGGGAAAAATTTGAACTTATTCAAAGATAATTATGAAAAATGCTGGATTGAAATTAAAAAGGATTTAGAAATCTGGTCAAGATTAAAACTTACCTTGTCGGGAAGAATTGCAGCTGTAAAGATGAATGTATTGCCAAAGATGTTATTCTTGTTTCAAACCCTGCAGATCGTGGATAGAGTGGAGTGTTTTGGAAAGTGGCAGAAGGACATTACGAAATTTGTCTGGCAGGGCAAAAGGCCCCGGATAAAACTTAAAATACTAACAGATGCTAAAGAAAGAGGGGGGTTTGCCCTGCCGGACTTAAGGTTATACTATGAGGCAGCATCCTTCTGCTGGCTGAAGGATTGGTTTCTACTAGAAAACACTGATGTCCTAGATCTGGAAGGGTTTAACAATGCTTTTGGATGGCATGCATATTTGTGGTACGACAAGGTAAAGGTACATAAATTGTTCAAGAGCCATATTGTCAGGAAAGCTTTGTTTAATGTCTGGACTAGATACAAGGACTTATTTGAAAATAAGACACCGAGGTGGTTGTCACCAACGGAGGCGAAGACCACCAAAGTACTTAACATGGAGAGTGGTTGGGCTAAATATTGTGAGATAATAGAAAAAGTTGGAGATAATTGGAAGCTGCAGAGTTTAGAAAAAATAAAGGACAAGGTGCGAGACTGGTTTCTCTATGCCCAAATTCAAGAGATGTTTAAAAAAGATAAAAAGATTGGTTTCCAGGTGGAAAAATCAAAATTAGAGACAGAACTACTTGAACCTAAGACGAAAGTGCTCTCAAGAATGTATAACTTGCTGCTTAAATGGAATACACAAGATGAGTTAGTTAAATCAGCTATGATTAAATGGGCTCAAGACATTGGTTACAACATCATGTTTGAAGACTGGGAAAGGTTATGGAACACCGATATGAAATTCACGGCATGTAGTGCCTTGAAAGAAAACATTATGAAAATGATATATAGGTGGTACATGACCCCAGTCAAACTTGCAAAGATTTACCATTTGTCTGATAAAAGGTGTTGGAAGTGTAAGGAAGCTGAAGGAACGTTCTTTCACCTCTGGTGGACATGCCCGAAGGTGAAGGCATTCTGGGAAATGGTTTATAATGAGTTGAAAAAGGTATTTAAGTATACCTTTACTAAGAAACCAGAGGCCTTTCTCCTGGGCATTGTGGGCCAGAGAGTGACAAAGAAGGATAGAACTTTCTTTTTATATGCAACTACAGCAGCAAGAATTCTATTGGCTAAATATTGGAAGGTACAGGAGCTACCCACGCTGGAAGAGTGGCATACGCAGCTGATGGACTATATGGAACTGGCCGAAATGACTGGCAGAATCCGAGACCTGGGAGAAGAGGTAGTGGAAGAGGACTGGAAAAAATTTAAGGACTATTTACAAAAACATTATAAGTTATGTGAATGTTGAGAATTTGTTAAGTTTTTAGACAACAAGCTTCAGATTTCAAATTTTTGATATTGCTGAATTTAAGTTCTGATGATGAAATGACTAAAGTCTAGGGTAAAGTTTCTATATTGAGGACTGTTGGAATTGTGAACTAACAATATTTCCCCTAAACCTAATATACAATTGAGGAAAGTACAAAACACAGGAAACAAGGTATTAATTTGCTGTAACTTTATTTTATTGAAAAAGATGCAGGGGATGGAAGATGTGGGGAAGTCCAGTAGATCATGAAAAATTGTTTTGTAAAGTAAGATCTCTTTTTTTGCTTATAACCTTTTTCCTTTTCTTTCTGTAAAACTGCCTTTGTTGAATAACTGACGATGTATCTGACCTTGGAAAAAAGCAAATAAAAACATTATTATAAAAAAAAAATAAAAAAAAAAAAAAAAAAGGTTGGGAAACACTGTCATAAGGCATCGTTTCCAGGCCTTTGACCATTTTGGTTGCCCTCCTCTGGACACGTTCCAGTTTGTCAGTGTCCTTCTTGAACTGTGGTGCCCAGAACTGGACACAGTACTCCAGGTGAGGTCTGACCAGAGCAGAATACAGTGGCACTATTACTTCCCTTGATCTAGATGCTATACTCCTATTGATGCAGCCCAGAATTGCATTGGCTGTTGGCTCATGTCAAGTTTGTGGTCAACCAAGACTCCTAGATCTGCATAGATCTGCATAAATCAGAGAGAAGAAGCTAGATGTGGAACCAAGGGCTTCAAATGTCTGTTGAGATTAAAACTGACTCTAAAGCAAGGATTTGATGCAGGGAAGAGATGTGGTATCTAGAATTCTGCGTATATAATAGTGCCCCAAATTGAGTGTGGGATAACCAGGCATAGACGATGGTCCAAATGCTGTTGGACCATGGTTCCTATCACCCCTGATAATTAGTTGTGCTTGCTAGGCCCAATGTGAATTGTAGTCCAGCAAAATCTGGAGGACACCATATGTTGGTTATCCCCTCATATACCGCAATCTGGGACATAATGATGGTCTCAGTTCAACATGGGGAGAGGTACCCTCAATTCCTTTGAAATTCAGAGATTTAAGTGGGCTTACTGTGTTAGACTGTGGCCAATAATTCTTAAAACAAATCTGCATTTAAACATATAGGAAAATGCTTACTAAGATGTAAAATGCTATGAGCTAAAAATAACCAAAACCTTGGCACAAGAGCCACAGTGCTGCTTTAAAGTAGGCCTTGTTTACACAATAAGGATCCATTGATTGTTATCCCGAAGCAACAAATCCTGACTTCATGTTTAATATATTAGATTACTCACAGGTCACTGTATTTCTCTATGGAACTGTATATGCTCGCCAGCAAACACAATACCATGCTATTATTGATATTAGACCTTATACAAGGATTGAAAGAGATGATTGAAAAGCCTAGCTCAGTGTTCTTCAATCTCCAGTTAAACCCTTGAAAATGTAAAGTTGAAGTGAATTCACAGTTTGGTTTCGCAGCACAATTGCTGACATTAAAAATGCCCATATTGACTTTCTGTGTTGTGCAGGCATCACCAATGGTGAGACATATCTTATGTCAGAAGTCTAATAGGTGGGTTCTATTATTATTGGCTATCTTTTGAAATGTAATCTTTCGAATGACCTGCATCCACTGAAGAAATTGTGAGTTAAGGTTGAGTGACCCAATATTCTGTAACCAGACTACAGTTCTAGTCAAACCTCCTTATACATTTCTGTTAATTTTAGGAGGTAATACTCTTTGCTTTATGATCAGAAAGGGATGTGTTTTTTTAGATGCTGTAAGAAATTTTGATTTTTAAAGAAATCTGTAAGGCATATATCACCTAATCATTGGAAACAACATATTGCAATCAATTCATTTTTCTACTCAGGGCATTTAGATAACACTTATTCAGCCAATTATAATTCTTCATGAATATTGGAAATCATTACAATTAGGATGCAGTCTACCTAGGGGTAAACATAACAGCAAAGAATCTGAGTCTGTTCAAAGATAATTATGAAAAATGTTGGTCTGAAATTAAGAGAGACTTGGATAGCTGGTCAAAATTGAAACTCTCATTGTTAGGTCGAATAGCTGCTATTAAGATGAATGTATTGCCAAAAATGTTGTTTTTGTTTCAGACATTGCAGATTGTAGATAAAACGGAGTGCTTCCGGAAGTGGCAGAAAGATATCTCCAAATTTGTCTGGCAGGGCAAAAAGCCCAGAATTAAGTTTAAGATATTAACGGACGCAAAAGAAAGAGGGGGCTTTGCCCTGCCAGACTTAAAGTTGTACTATGAAGCCGCAGCTTTCTGCTGGCTAAAAGACTGGCTACTTCTGGAAGACACGGACGTGCTGGATTTGGAAGGTTTTAACAATGCATTTGGATGGCATGCATATTTATGGTACGATAAGGTTAAGATTAACAAGGTCTTTAAGAACCATATTGTCAGAAAAGCAATATTTAATGTCTGGACAAGATACAAAGACTTATTAGAGAACAAAACACCGAGGTGGCTGTCACCTTTGGAGGCTAAGGCCCGAAAAGGACCCAATATGGAGGCCAATTGGCCAAAATATTGGGAAATACTAGAAAGGGATGGAGACAATTGGAAACTGCAGAGTTTAGAGAAAATGAAAGATAAAGTGCGAGACTGGTTACACTATGCTCAGATTAAAGAAGTGTTTAAGATTGATAAAAAGTTAGGATTCCAGGTGGAGAAATCGAAACTGGAAACAGAACTGTTAGAACCTAAGACCAAGGTACTTTCAAAAATGTATAACTTGCTGCTGAAATGGAACACACAAGACGAATTGGTTAAATCGGCTATGATAAAGTGGGCCCAGGATATTGGGCACAACATTATGTTTGAGGACTGGGAAAGGTTATGGACCACCGGGCTGAACTTCACAGCATGTAATGCTCTGAAGGAAAATGTAATGAAAATGATATATAGATGGTACATGACCCCAGTGAAATTGGCTAAAATACACCATTCGTCTGATAACAAATGTTGGAAATGTAAGGAAAATGAAGGAACATTCTTTCACCTCTGGTGGACCTGCCCTAAAGTGAAGGCCTTCTGGGAAATGATATATAATGAGTTAAAAAAGGTATTTAAGTATACCTTCACCAAGAAACCAGAGGCCTTCCTTCTGGGCATGGTCGGCCAGAACGTGTTAAAGAAGGACAGAACATTTTTTATGTATGCTACAACGGCGGCAAGGATACTTATTGCTAAGAGCTGGAAAACTCAAGATCTACCCACACTGGAAGAATGGCAGATGCAGCTGATGGACTATATGCAACTAGCTGAGATGACTGGCAGAATCCGCGACCTGGGAGAGGAGAGGGTTGAAGAAGACTGGAAGAAATTTAAGATTTATTTACAAAAGTACTGTAATTTGGTTGAATCCTAACAAGGAAGCCAGAGCAGAAATAACTGTCTACCATTAAATTATAATTTTTTATTTGAGTTTAATCTAAATATTGCACTTAAGATCATAAACAAGATGATAATTTGCTTGGAAAAATTCGTTTTTAATGATGAAGTGGAAGCGGGAGACGTGAGGGAGTCCACAATAGAATGAAAGGATGTTATGAAACCTATTCTGTTTGTTAAATATGTATCTGTAAAAAATCTTAATAAAAATTTTTATTAAAAAAAAAAATAAAAAATAAAAAAAAAGGATGCAGTCTAGTGCAGACATATACTGGTACAGTCCATCTACGACTGCTACCCTAAACATGCTGACTAGGGAGTAAGTCGCCTTGAATTCAGTGGGATTCACTTCTGAGAGCATAATCATAGGACTAAGCATGGATTCAACAAAGCATTAAATTACAATTTCTTTACATATGTGATCTGGAATTGTTCAGCTGACATATAATTTTGACAAGAAACGTTCAGAGTTTTGTAACTTGACTTTTTGCACTGTATGCTCCTTTTCCTTCCTGCAAACTATACCTAGGGACCCCCCCCCCTTGGGGATGAATTATACAAGCAATTGCAACACTGGAATTGTGTTTTTTGAGCAGCTAAGATATTTATTTTCAGAAACTGGGCTGTCTTCTTAAAGCACTGTTTTATTGCAGTTATAGGTACCTCAGTGATAGCATTCTTTTAACTGGGAGGACCAAACTAAGGCTGCAATTCTCGACACACGTGGAAATAAGTCCCATTGAATTCAGCGGTGCTTACTTCTTGTTAATTATGATATTACAGATATCTGTGTGTCAGAATATGGTTGCTTAAAGCATTAAGTGGGGAGATGGGGAGAGGGTACTGGACCCTTGCCCTTCCCCCATAATAATTTCTTCCCATTTTCTTCCTACTCAGGGACCATAAATATCACTCGCCATGGGGGGGGGGGGAAGGGCCAAGGAGCAGTGGTGGGCAGGGGAGGTATGAGTAACAGAAAGGTTTGTTTGTTTGTTGCATGTATATCCCACCTTTGTGTCCAAGGAGCTCATTTAATCCCCACAACGACCCTGTGAGGTAGGCTAGGCTGAGAGACAGTGGCCGGCCCAAGGTTACTTAGCTTCATAGCAAGTGGTCTCCCAAGTTGTGGTATGACGCTCTAACCACTGCACCACACTGTCTTTCAATAGGGAAAAGGAGAAGCTTCCAGAAGAGAGAGCCCAACAGCTTTCTGAGGCACGTGACATGCAGAGCCTCCAGGGCCAGTATGTCCCAGTACAGCAGGTGGAAGTCCCAGAAAGGTGGCTCAGTTGCACCCCTCCCCTTCCTCTGTTGTGTTTTAAATTGACCACACCCCTCCCCAACATATAATAATTTGGTATCACCCTGGTCGGATCATTCTGGCATCAAGTCTAGATGGCCTTTAAATGATTTTTTTCTTCCACATATATTGGTGCAATAATAGTGATGTTGCAGCCGTTAAAATATTTACGTACATTTCTTAAACAGCGAGATTATAAACCATACAGAGGATGATATATTGCATTTATATTTGTTTGGGGGCAGTTTAAATGTATTTTTTTGATACATGATACATTGTATGAGCTATTAGTAATAATACAGTATTCATATATATGCATGGGAGTCTCATCAGGAATGGTCTTCTATTCACTTTTGAGGCTAGTGCTGTGTTTTTAGGTTACTTTTCAGTTTTAGAATGTAATTTCTCATCTTCATTTATATCTGCTTTTTATCACCTTGGAACACACTGTGATGCAGTGAAAACAAATGATGGGAAATCATGTTCATGATATCAGGGAGCCAAGAAGCATATTGTGCGGGTGGGTTTTGCTGTTGTGGTTTCCACTCCTAAATCACAGGGCATTCTATTTCTCCCTCCAACTTTTTCACTCGTATCGTACAAAGAAATGTAATACCTCTTCATATTTTATGGTGGCACAGATGTAGTTAAATCATTCCAGGAAGGTTGTCAGGCACTGAAACTGCTCCATAACTTGACAGCTCCAAATATTTTCCTTCCCTGTTAGAAGAGATTTAGGCAGGAGGAAAGTTTAAAATTTCTATGTACGGGAACAAATTGAACAATGTGAAGCTATAACAAATGGCATTGAACGAGCTTGTGTTGCACTGAGGCTGGGTGAAGGGGATGCAAAAAAAATTCCACACAGAAACACATGCTCTGAATGCAGGCTGGAGAAGAAGCAGATTGTGTGTACTCAAAGAAGTCAAGTCCACTTGATTTGGCACGTTTGAAAGATGTCTAGAAACAAAACGACTTTGAATAGGCGTGATATCAAGCATTCCAACATCTCAGAGTTTGGAACAGCACTGCCCATTGAAAGACTGCCAACAGTGCAAGAAAAATTGTGAAAAGGTAACCTCAACCGTCAAAGAGTGGCCACAATTTAGCCACAGTTAGCAATTAGCAGTGACTAAGAGAAGACTCCCTGGAAAAGACCCTGATGTTGGGAAAGATGGAGGGCACAAGGAGAAGGGGACGACAGAGGATGAGATGGTTGGACAGTGTTTTCGAAGCTACCAGCATGAGTTTGACCGAACTGCGGGAGACAGTGGAAGACAGGAGTGCCTGGCTTGCTCTGGTCCATGGGGTCACGAAGAGTCGGACACGACTAAACGACTAAACAGCAACAAAGCCCTGCTGAAATCAGTGGAATTTAAATAAGTCATGATTAACTGCATTTGCAGTGCTTTTCTATCCTTTTATTTCATTTATTTGATTTAGATACTGCCCTTTATCAAAAGATCCCGAGGCAGTCTACAACATTAAGAATACATTTTATAGAGCATCAATAATAAAAGCATAATCACAGACAGCATAATAATAAAATAATCATAATAACAGCTCTCTTCCGCCATCAGGCCATAGATTATTTAACAGACCATAGATTATTTAATGGCTAAAGGCGTGGGTAAAGAGGAATGTCTTTACCTGGTGCCTAAAGTCATTACATGTCACACCAGGTGAGCCTCTCTGGGGAGAACATTCTGCAGTCGGGGAGCCACCACAGAAAAAAGCCTGTTCTCTTGTTGCTGCTCCCTCCAAACCTTTTGGGGAAGGGGGACATAGAGAAGAGCCTCAGATGACAAATGGGTTGTATTGGAAGAGGCGGTCCTTAAGGTATTGAGGTCCTGAGCCATGTAAGGCTTTTCACAAGACATGATTGTGTTTAGGCTTTGTCTATTACACACAACAAGAAGCCCAGCAGAAGTACAAGCTGCGGTCACATTGGTGAAGCAATGGTCTTCAGTTCTGCCCTGGGAGGAAGGACAGTGGTAAAGGCACTGCTAGCCATCACACAAAAGACAAGAAGCAGTCACCTTACAGCTTCACAGCCATTTGTGTGTGTCTACCTCATGCAATAAAGAATCGGTGATTAATAATGGTGACTCATCTTGTCATCCAGCTGTTTCAGCATGTTCTGATTGTCTAGGGACAGCTGTAATGTTTTCCCATGAATAACTCGGGTTGTAGTGTCAACTTAATAGGTCTTTTGACAAAGAGTAAGGATTGCTTCCGGGATGGGGAAGAAAAGAGATAAATATTAATTTAATCTGTGTAAATATTTCTCCATTATTGTGATACTTGGAGGTTTATCATGAGTGTGTGTTCTAATATGCATGTGTTCACCTGCGTTAAGGAGTTATTGATGCCCGTTGTGTACTTTGCTTCAAAAACACCCACCTGTTTGAATAGCTGATAGGCGGGAATCCTATTTAATTGTTTCCAACACCAATTAGGTTTCATTCCTTTATAATTTCCTTCTTTAGTTAATTGACAGTTCTTATATTTCAGTGGTATGTCACTGTCATGTCAGTAGGGCATGGTGTTTGGATTAACATGGATTTATCACGTTTGGGTTAATCCCATAAAATGGGATGTTAGCATTATTTCTATTGGTGGGGCAGAAACCAAGGGAAAAATCCAGGGAAAAATAGGGGGAAAGGTGGGGTATTTCCCCCCAAAAGTAAATGTGCTGTTATGAGATGAGCCAGCTGGGACTTTAGAAAGAACTCTCAGGGTTTCATCCTTCCAGGTGTCAGCATTTGCAGAATAAGTTTCAGATGTCTGGAGGCATTTTTGGAGAAGTATGACTTTGGTGAAGAGAGCATTCATTTATTCTGTTATTACTATAATGATGGTAGACTATATTACAGAGTACCATATAATTAAGAGATTGTATCAGTTCAAAGCAGTCTTGTCTCGGGATAATTGTCTCCCACTGCTACAGACGGGGCAAGTATTAATGGTTATTTGCACAACAGAAGACTCTGATCTTGAGACACATTCTGAGCTGACAAATTGGTCTGGTACAATAACTATAATTAATAAGGCTGCTATAATCTTTTATCAGATGGATATGCATGCAGGAGGGACTGATGGTCGCTCATAGTATTGCACCGCATTCTCACTGGCTTTAAAAACTGAATCTGTATGTGCATCTACTGGGATTCTTTGGAGGAAGAGTTAAAGGCACTCAGAACCACACTGGACAAAATGACACTCAATTAGCAGTTGTGTGAGTGGCTTTTAAGCAAGCAAATGCCAGGCATAGGGGACCTGATCCAGATTGGGAAGTAGAAGGGCTTTAAACCATTGGTCTGAGAGTGGTCCCAATACAGATTGAGAGCCACAGATCTACTATTTAGATTGCGTGGGCAGCTTTTCTTACAATGCAAATAGCAAGCTTGCATGCCTCTAATCTGGATCAGGATCACAAATGGGAATTAAAGCCCCTGCTACCTCCTCACACCAAGATCCAGGATGTAGACCCATGCCTGCTATTTAATTTTCAAAAGGCTAACCTTTCTGGAAGTGAATATCCTATATCCAGGATTCAAATCCCCACTGAACTATGAAGCCTGCCAAGTAACCTCAGACTGGTCACCAGTTCTCCATCTAACCTACCTGACAGGGCTGTTGTGATGATAATATGGAGGGGGGGGGCAGGGAAAACCCATAGATATATTGCACAGTGGGCTCCTTGGAGGATGGGTTGGGGGGGAAATAAATAAATAAATACGACGCATCTTGAATCAATCATAGACCAATCGCCCTATAAATAGTGCAGCTCTCAAACTTATTCACATGGTTTAGATCAGTGCTTTTCTTCTAGGGAAACAATGTGCCAGTTGTTACAGTGAATAACCAGTGCTTTTCTTCTGGGGGGGGGAAAGATGCTGGTACTATGTACCCTTGAGTACCCCCCAGAAGAAGAAAAAGCACTGGTTATCATGAACACATGCCTGAAAACATGACTGCCCCTCCCCCGTGTCTTGTAGTGACAGATTAGGCGTTGGTTACAACTTTGGGCTGAGAGATGCATTAAGCAGAAATCAGCAGCTGTCAAACTCTTGCAGCCAGATCCATGCATTTGCCGGAGGCAAAGGAAACTTTCCCTTCCTTCCACCTGCCAAGTCTTGCCACCCTCACTCTGCCTCCTCTGCCACAAGTCCCAGGGTGCCACGCCCCCTTTGTTTCATATTGCTAAATCATTCTCTGTACCAGCTTCACCGCCTTGGGGATAGTCTGTCTGTGCACCACCATTGCCCGCTTGCATTCCTTCATGCCTAATACATTTTCGCCCAATTACTGCAGCCCATATGAATGTCTCTTATGCTTTAATGTGTTTATCCACACAACAGAGCGGTGAGAGAGAAACCTATTATCCCTCAGTTCCTTCAAGGGGAATGGAGGTATTAAGAGAACAAATGACTGGCCCGAGAACAGCCTAGAAATCTGTTGTGACAGAAAATTGCATCCTCCCTTCGAGCCCTAGATCAGGACTCTCAGAGACCCTAATTATGGAATTCTGAACGCGACCTGCGGTGCCTCCTACAGAATCCGTGACTGGCCTCAGTATACCTCATACATAAAGCACATATAACAAGAGCCCAATGGCAGCTTTGAGAAAGGGATTTGGAGCAGAAAAACATGGTGGGGTGTGTTTGTTTGTTTAATACTTAACTCTTTCACTGCCTGTTGCTTTCTAGCTCCAAATTCTCTCTTCTGCAAGGAACCAATTGGGTGTTTCCATTTCCAAACCTGTTTGGAACCTTTAGGATCATAGAATCATAGAGTTGGAAGGGACCCCAAGGGTCATCTTACAGACACTGGCGGAGGAAGAGGCGTGAGGGGAAAGCGCACCGCCCCCGGCAGCACAATCCTGGCGGGGTGCCATCGCGGCTGCCCCCCTGCCTACACTGGGCGCCACGCCCCTACGGGCAGCACGCCACGCCCCAGGATGCACCACATGCCCCTACGGGCGCTGCACCACACCACACCCCTGGGACGCGAACCAGCCCTGCCCTCAACTGCTCTCCGCTTGCCAGGGCTGTAGCATGAAGCTCCACCACTGCTTACAGAGGAGTTGTGTGTGTGTGTGTGTGTGTGTGTGTGAGAGAGAGAGAGAGAGAGAGAGAGAGAGAGAGAGAGAGATGCGCCAATAAATGATTAAGCATCCCTCCTACCTCATGCTGTTACTCTGCTTCAAATTCCTTTCTTGAAGCCACTATGATTTAGTTAACACATTTGTGATGTAACATATAGTGCAATGACTACTTGGAAATAAGCCCCATTGAGTTTAGTGGGTTTTCTCCAAAGTAAATGTACAGCTGTAGGCCTTTAAGAACTAGGAAAATGATGCCTTTAGTAATTATTTCTTCTTCTTCTTCTTCTTCTTCTTCTTCTTCTTCTTCTTCTTCTTCTTCTTCTTCTTCTTCTTCTTCTTCTTCTCTTATACCCCACCCATCTGGCCAGGCCTCCCCAGCCATTCTGAGCAGCTTCCAGCAGAATATTAAAAACACAATAAAACATCAAACATTAAAAATTTCCCTAAACAGGGCTGCCTTCAGATGTCTTCTAAAAGCCAGATAGTTGTTTATTTCCTTGACAAAGAGGATGATTCTAAGAAGTCTCACCAAACAGTATGAAAATGTTCTGGGTTTTTGAGCCTTTGGAAACCTTTATATTATGGGTTATCTTTTCTGCAATCGCTGGATTCCATACTTTTTTTTATACCACAAGGATATTTGCAGACCCTGAAAAGTCTTCCATTTTTGTGCCATGGATATACCAGTAGCCATACCACCTGTCCTTTAGGCTGCAATCTTTTGAGTATGACCAAAGTGAAAACTGCAGGGTCATTTGCACAGTAGTCTTTAAGATAGCAGATACCTCCTGATACAGATTAGACCAGAACTTTTTTGCCAGTGGGCTCTCCCACCATAAATGGAAAAAAAAGTTTCTTGCCCTCCACTTTCCCATCAGCATAGCGTTGTTATTTTTGAAGTCACATAGCACAACCGTGTCAGCGTGCAATGCCACCTATGTGAAATGTTCAATGAGAATCCCAGGATTTGAGAGGATTTTGGAGGTCAAACAAGCCCCCTGCTGTGAAAACTGTTATTATCGCAGCAGTTTCTTTCAGAAGAAAGGCAGTTTTGTGTTTTTCGACTTCCAAGGAGTTGGTGACACAGACACTTTGCTTTCTGTCAGTTTATCTAGATCTGTACTCCATGTTTCAACAATGCTGCCAAAAGTGTGTCAACAGGGAGCCCGAAAATCGTAGCTGGTATGATTTGTAAAATGTTATGACCACAAACAGTAAAGAGCATCAACAATGAGGGGACTTCTACATGGGTGGAGAACTTATTATCCGCAGGATCATTTAGAGGAGGGTTGGGGAAGCTGTGGATCTCTGGATGTTGCTGTATTCCCAACTTCTACCAGTCCCTACCAGTATGGCCAGTGGTCAGTGAGGTTGGGAGTTGAATCTGAAGATTTTGAATGGTTAAGAACAATGAGTGAATATTTGGAATGAGGGGTCAATCTATGCACGTTTGCCAAAAAGGAAAAACAAGTTCCTGTGGCTGATGGCTATCTCAGATGAACAGGACTTAAAGAAAAGTTACATTACAGGAAAGTTATGTCCATTTGTCTAGAAACACCCTGACAGGGCCAGAGAAGGAAATGAGCTTTATTATCTTGGTCTGCTAGCATATAAGACAAGACTGTGTATTTTTACCTGTCTGCTCTTTGGTGGTAGTTTAGGGTTAACTTGGGTTCCTAGCAAGTGCCCCAGGGCTCATGAAACATATAGGCATAGATTGCTGAACTTCCTTGAACAGGTATTCCAAGGGAGCAGCACATGACTGACAGGGGAGGTTTATAAAAAAAAAGATAGACAGCCACTGTCTTGGTCAATGGGCCTTCCCTCTCTGATCCCAAGCTGCCTTCATGACAGTTCCCCATCCCTTGCTTAGGTCATATTGACACCATACATTTCAAGCACATGGCTCTCCCCTCCAAATAGCATTGGAACTGTAGTTTACCTCATAGAATTCTCTGTACCCTTAACAAACTAGTTCCCAGGATGTGGATACAATCTAAAGAGGGAGTGTCTCCCCTCTTCCTGCTTTCAAATTGGGTCAGCCTGAAGGTAGAGAAGGGTAGATGGACCATAACTTAAGGTTTGTCCACACTTCCCTGGGAAAACTCCACTGTTTACCACTGAATTGGAACAAAGTCAATCCACATTGATGTTTATTCCGATTCAGCAGTCAGCAGGGGAAAGTTACAGGACAAGAGAGAAAGCTCTCTGACCATGCCTAGAAATCACAGGTAAGTGTGGATGAGCCCTCAGTGGTCTGCATTCCAAAGTCCCAGGTTCAATCCCTGGTATCAGTTTTATAAAAAGGCAATTTGGTAGCAGGTCACATGGGCGTAGCCAGGGGGCAGCTGCCCCTTCCCCTAAATCAAGTAAATAAACAGAAATACTTAACTGAAGCTCAGTTCTGCCCCCCTCCTCCACATAAATCCTGCCCCTAGCATGAATCCTGGATATGCCCACTGCAGGTAATTGGAAGGACTTCTCGCTGAGACACTGGAGAGGTTTTGTTCATCTGAGGAAGCTATATTGGGCTAGGTGAAGAAAGCGTCTGACCTGGTTTGAGGCAGTGTCCAGTGTACAAAAGTAAGGAGCTATTGGTGTTTGTTTTTTGTTCAGTTCCGCAGATCTCTGGGAAAAACCAAGTTTCAAGAAAAATTCTGAACAAAGGAATTTGGTGGGTGGGTGGCTGCCGTGTGTCTACACCAAGTGACCTTTACCTCATGTGTTCCAGGAAATGGCATGCACAGCCTATAGCATTGTTGGCTTAGTCTGGAAGGAGTCACCCACATGACCAAACTTCCAAGAAGGCTCTTCTCACTGTGGTCAGGTATATATATATAAAACCCCCACATAACTTTCATTTGTTGACTAGAAACATGGCTGGTTAAGTAAGGAGGCAGAAATTTAGGCAGGGACAGGAAATGAATCACTACCAAACGTCATACTTTGTCTCTGAACTGTCCTTAACAGTGACTCAGCCACTGCTTCTTTTAAAACTTTTTTTTTAAATAGAGACAAAAGGTGTTGCAGGGAGGGAAAGAAAATTGACCTGCTAAGGCCCTAACAGCTTACTGTATGCTGAGCATTTTGGAGCAGGCATGAGAGTTTGGGGGTGTGGGAAATGCATGTTACGAGGTTAAAAACTAACCATTCTGTATTATATAGGGATTTTGGGGGGAGAGATAAGAACTTTTCCCATTTCCCACTTCGCAGAACACCTTTCTCTATATAGTGATAAAATTCCCAGAGAGGGGTTTTGCAGCCACCAGATCTGTCTCTCTGAAGCCCAAACCAGAATGCCTCTGTCTCCTACCTTCAGTATAAAAGGAGGGGGGAAAGGTGTGATTTGGAAAAAAATTAATGGCTGTTGCTTAAAGCACTAGTGACAAAAAAGGGGTCGGCCTACACGTTCTTGCACCTGCACGGTGTAGTAACAAACCTTTGCGAAACATGCATTAATGCACTGCACATGCACGACACTGGAAGGGCTGTGTGGATTTAATTATTTAGCTCTTGTGCATGTGCATGTGACGAGGAGGAGAGTCATTGGATACTGTCTGCTTTTTGACATGTTGTACACCCGGTATAAGTAGATGCTGGGAACTGAAATATTAATGGAATGATAAGCTTATAGGAAGAACGTAAGTAGATTACAACTAGGGGCGGGGCATTGAACAAATAGGAGACCCCCACGTTACTGATCCCTGTTAAAGGGATAGATCTGGTGCTGGAATTGCCTTTGCTTTCAAAATGATCCACAGGGGGGTTTTGTATAGAGAGATGATTATACATGACATAGTATAGATGCTCAAATAAAAGCAGGTGCTGAACTATGACACTTTGAATATATATGTACCATATGCAAAACAACAACAACAACAACAACAACAAACCCTCCCAACAATGGTGCACAAAGTAATATTGTATGGGTGGGTGGGTGTGTGTAACTGATAAGGCAATGCTTTTTTGGGGGGGGATTGCAGGGGTACACATACCCCTAAACATTTTGTGAATCTTTGTACTTTTGTTCATTTACTGTATTTATTTCCCCCGATTTGAACTATAAAATGGTGGTTTTCATGAGTCAAAATGAGAGTACCCCTAAACATTTTTAAAATAGAAAAAAAAGCACTGTGGTAAGGGATTGGCGAAGCTGAAAAGGCTTTCCCCACACTGTGTCAGAGTTTCAACTCAGAGCCAAGGAGTGGGCATGGTGAAGAAGACTGGGAGGGAGGGTGGGCAGGTGACTCACACCACCCTCATCAACCACACAACACCCACCCACACCTCCAGACAATAGAGCTGGGAACTTGAAGGTTTTTGTGCTGCAATTGTTCATTAAGCTGAGAGAAAAGAAATTACAATAAGCCTGTCAGGAGCCATGCGGTGCTGTTGCGATGGGGCTTCAGTTGACAGGCCCTGATGCAGGAAGAGGAGGAGGAAGAAGAAGCAGAGGGGAGCCCTGATTGGTGGGAAGCAAGGTTGGAGAAGGGAGCTCTCCTGGCAAGTGCCTTGCTGTCAACCTCTTCAGAAGGAGGAACAGAGCTTGGGGGGGTGTGGGGTGAAATACGTGAAGAGTGCAGTCTGGGCAGAGTTCTGAGGGCCAGATGGAGAGGTTTGGAAAGCCACATTCCATCCCACAAAAGAAGACGCTGGCAGGATGTGTTCTGCGATTTTAAACAAGAAAAGTTGTGCTTCTGTACCAGAGCCCTCATTGAAACCAACAATTTCTCCACATAGAATTGGATCTCACATTTATCAGCAGTTGCAACGGAATGGCAGAATGTGTATAGCGCCATAACGTCTCTCATGAGTGCCCTCACTTGTAGAAAGTCGCCATCTTCAATACCTTGAGCATGCCAACAATGTTTAAAAGCCACTGGTGTGCATTGGTCGCACCTAAACAAGAGCTCCTTTGCTCCCAGCTTGGTGCTTTTGATGGAAGTGTGAGAGGCTGCAGGGCCCACAAAAGAATAGGCCCCAGGTTGCTTAGAATATTTCACATTACTCCACGTGGATTGTGACACCTTCATACGCAGATAAGGGAACCGTATTGGTTCTGGCATGGAAATAACCACAATAGGCACAGGCTCAGCTTCTGTCGCTGCGATACAGAGAAGCCGGGAGTCAATGCTTTCTTCTTCCACTGTGGGCAGTGGCAGAAACGTGACCCAGCAGTGCAGGTTGATAACACCACTGCGGGATAATAATTGTCTCTTGCAGCCAGCAAGAGGGGAAGCGATTGTGAGGAGCCTTTCCCAGCCTTCCTTCCAGATTCTGTTGGCTTCCCCCACAGGTGTCTGTTCACAAATCTATGAAGGAAAGAATAGCCCTGCTTCATCAAACAAAGGGTCCTTCAGGTCCAGCATCCTTTCCCTCATAAGCAAGATAAGAAGGGGGTAGCCATTTCCTGTTGTTGTTCTGCAGCAACTTGCACTCAGTGGCACACTGCCTGGAAGCTCCATTCAGCCATCATGACTAGTAGCCACCAATGCAATTCTAGTGGCAGACCTCTGAATCCACTGGATTTGCTTACTCGGACTGTGCAAACATGTTTGCTCCGCCCTGGTCAGTATGGGCAGCATCTAAGCCAGGCATAGGCAAACTCCAACCCTCCAGATGTTTGGGACTACAATTCCCATCATGCCTAGCTAACAGGACCAGTGGTCAGGGATGACGGGAATTGTAGTCCCAAACATCAGGAGGGCCGGAGTTTGCCTGTGCCTGATCTAAGCCACAAGTTGGCTTAGCGTGCTATCTGAGCCCAAGGTCACGGTTAAGGTCTCTTTCTCAACCACGATCTGCAGCCAAGGTTTTTCCCATGAAGCCAGTACAGTTCCAGTAAGCCACAGTTCAGATGATAATGATGTGTGAATGAGGCTTCTCTGTGGCTTGTGAGGAAGGGTTGCACTGAAGAAGGCCCAATCTCAACTTCTTAGGACTCAAGTGCCATCAGATTTGTCCTCTAGAGAGGATGGTGTGGTTGGCTTCTAACTCAGCTTGGCTAATGGTCAGTGATAATGGGAACTGTAGTCCAACCAAGTGGGGTGGTGGTGGCACAAGTTCCCTATTCCTTCTCTAGAGGATTTGCCCTTAGGAAAGATCATCAGTATGGCACATAAGAAGAGCCACTAGTGGTCCATCTAGTCCTGCACTCTTTTCTCACAGTGGCTGACCAGATGCTTATGAGAAACCCACAAGCAGGATTTGAGCACTACAGCACATCCCACCCCCCGTTGTGATTTCCAGCAACTATTATTCGGAAGCATTGCTGCCGCCAACTGGAGGCAGAGCATAGCCATCATGGCTAGTAGCCAACAATAGCTCTTTCCTCCATGACTTGGTCTCCTCTTTAAAATCCATCTCAGCTGGTGGCCATCACTGCCTCCTGTGGGAGCGAGTTCTATAGTTTAACTATGTGTGATATGAAGTAAAGGTAAAGGTAAAGGGACCCCTGACCATTAGGTCCAGTCGTGACTGACTCTGGGGTTGCGGCGCTCATCTCGCTTTATTGGCCGAGGGAGCTGGCGTACAGCTTCCGGGTCATGTGGCAAGCATGACTAAGCCGCTTCTGGCGAACCAGAGCAGCGTACGGAAACGCCGTTTACCTTCCCGCCGGAGCGGTACCTATTTATCTACTTGAACTTTGTGCTTTTGAACTGCTAGGTGGGCAGAAGCAGGGACCCAGCAACGGGAGCTCACCCCGTTGCAGGGATTCGAACTGCCAACCTTCTGATCGGCAAGCCCTAGGCTCTGTGGTTTAACCCAATCTGTCTTGAATCTTCAGGTTCATTGGATGTGCCAGAGTCCTAGTGCTATGCGTTTGGGGGGGCCTTTTCTCTATCCCCTTCTCCATGCCATGCATAATGTTACACACTTCTATCATGTTGCTTCTTGCTTGCCTTGCTGTAACCATTCTTCATAGGGCAGTCATTCCATCCCACCGATCATTTTGGTTGCCTTTTTCTGAACCTTTTCCAACTCTATGACATCCTTTCTGAGGTGTGGCATATCATAGATTTGTATAACAGCATTATGATCTGGCAGTTTTATTTTCAGCTCCTTTCCTAATGATGTATGCATTATGATGTATGCATTATGGAAATGATGTATTATGAGTTTGGCATATTCAATAGGAACTTAGTGCTTTCTACACTGTTCAGCCTTTCAGAGAGGAAACCTTCTCATTAAAGTGAAGGAGACAGTGAGAAAAACTTGAAATGCATTATGCAATTTTAAAATACACCTGTGTCTAGAAACAGATTACAAAGAAAGAGTGAGGAGTTAGCTATGAATGGTTCCATTTAACTAAATGCAAAGTTGCTGTAAGATGGTGGTTGTGTTGCCAAGATTTGGAGAATTGATTCCCAACCCCCTTTCCACACACACACACACACACACACACACAAAAACAGAATTGCCTGAATAACTCACCACCTCTGTGATAAAACTAGACAGTGTGAATTGCAGTTTAGCAGATGGTTGCCATGGGTTACCTTAGTGCTCCACAGATATTCCCTTCAAAAATAGTAACATGAATTTAAAATGGGGCCCCAGGACTATCACTGCTGGGGTTGCTTCAAACAGATCACACTTGCTATAAGTGCAATTCGGACAGCAGCAGTGCAGCCACGGACCTGAGACACTTATGCAAATTATTTTTAATCTCATCCTCAGCAGGGATGAGATTGTGTCTTTCACACGCACACATACTCTGCCTTTTAAGAGGACAAGGTGGGAAGCGATCATTTAAAAAGGATTCAGCCAGTCTTTTGAAATAATAACATTGTCACAGGACCACAAAAGTGTTGGGTGGAAGGCGGAGAGGGAACCAGTAGCAGAATATTGTATAATCTCCATAAATCTACTGTCAGAAAAGTATGCCAGTTACAAGTAAATAAAATACAGTTACTGCACATACACCCTCATTAATTTTGATGTCATGTGCATAATGTGGGGAGGCTTAAATTGAGATGTCTCCATGCAACAGTGAAATAGTCAGAGCTGCTGCTGCTGCTGGTGATGATGATGATGACGACGAAAATTTATTAGCCGCCTTTCTCCCTAAGGCACCTGGTTCTCCCAAAAACTGATGATATATATATGTTGATGTACCCACATGTTTTCATTATCACACTTTCACATACCAAAAAGCATTGTAACCCTAAACCATGATTCCAAATCATGCATAGCACATATACAAGACCAGTTTTTTAAGGGTTGTATTCATAGCTAGTTAAACTCAGAGCAGATCCACTAGAGTTAATGGACACAACTAATTTAGGGTCTAATTTAGATCATCCCTGGACATTTGACAGGGATCGTATCTCTATCGTATATCTATCTGTAAATCAAATGCTGATTAAGCTTGTTATTTTGTGCCCTCCCTCACGCTTCAGGTATGCTTCAAAGGCGATTGTCATTGACATCTGTCTTGAGAGACGGACTGTGCCTCTTGGGCCAAAATCAATCTCATGGAGAATCACAGCGACTGCTGTGGCCCCAGAGACAGGCAACTTGTAACTGTTGCCTCTTGCATTGTTTTTGCTGCATTAGGCAAAATGTGGCACCATGAGGTCTCCAGGAGTTGCTGGAAGGAGGCGTACAATACTCCATCCAACAGTCTTAGGGACTCCACTCTGAATTTGTGTAGGGCTTCGCCTTTTCCTCTCCTAAAGATGCCCCACAAGGTGATTGTACATCTCAGTGAAATGCATTGAGTATGCTGTCACAGCTGATTCACTGCTAAAAACTGAACAGAATGTGAACTCCAGCTCTGTTGCAAGCAAAACTACATACAACAAGTTACGCAGGTGAGATCAGATGCAGATCACAACATTAAGGCAAATGTAGGACAACACACACACACACACAGTGAGAGAGCAAGAGTGTGAGAGAGCAAATTGTTAAGGAATTAAACATTTAAAAATTCTAGAAGAGAATGTGCCCATTTTACAGATGACAAACACTGAGGCTGAGAACGCTAGATGAAGTAACAAACCATGACAGAGAACTCAAAACTTATGCAAAGGAGAACAGTCCAAGAAAACAAGTCAAGCCACAGATGAACTGATAGCAGAGAACTCAAAAACCACACTTTCCTCCTGTTCAAACAGCTGCAAGCTCCTGTTGATTCCCTGTAAGAGTTCAATTAATCTGTGGACACTGAGTGGAAGCAAAATGATTTGCTGCGTGAAGAGAAACAAAAAGAGGTGACTTCAAAGGTTTCTGGAACCAGCAATCAACACAAAACACAAGGGGAGGCATGCAACCCATTTGCAGTGCAGTATTATAGGTGTCTGATCAAAAAGAGAGTCCTGATGAGTTCAATATGGCTTACTCCCAGATAAAAAGAATATTATTTCAGCCTTATATTAAGATTGGGCAGTGTGTCACTTGAGATCGAGCGCTTGAAAATAATGGCTCTAGTAAAATCTGTAGTCAATGTGTTTTTTCAATGAGCATTAATAGACAGAAAACTGGTATGCAAACAAGAGGTCAAGAAAATTATAGCCAGGAAGGTGTCACATTAAGAAAAGTGTTGATTGGGGTGATAGGAGGCACCATCTTCAGTGTCACCTTATTTAATTGCTTCATTAACTGTTCCAAGGAGTAAAAAAGATATCTCTTCATTTAAAATAGGATAACCTTCAGCCACAGACTGAATATTTATTTTGCTCAGGATTTTCTCTGTCTAACTCACACTGCATAAATTTCTACAAACAAGGAGATTCAATTATCCATACATAAAGAGTTACTTTCTTTGCTGTAGGCCAGGTGCCTAGCTGCCTTTTATTTATTTCTTTATTATTACTATTATAACTGCTTTTTCTGAACCTTACACTCTGCAGAAATCTATACCACACATTTTTAATGGTCAGTGACCATTCTCTTGATGCTTACACAAGAGTAATAGAAGAACATACAAATACAATTATTAGAAAAGATATAAAACAAAGACAACAGCACAGGATAAAACAACAATCAACCAAAAGTCACAGCAGATTAAAATAATTAAGAAATTAGAAGGCAGGAAAAGGCATTTGCTTGACACTTAAATAGTAACAAAGTGGGCACCAGGTGAGTCTCCTTAGGGAAGATACTGAACAATTGAGGTCCCACCACCAAAAATGATCACACTCAGCTTTCCTCCAAGACACTCAGGGCTGCCTAGACTATGTTATATCATTTTCTCACAACAACCTTGTGAAGCAGAGATTTCACTGGAAAATAATAACGTGTGCAAGTCCACCCAGTGGTTGAGCAAGGACTTCAGTGCCCTGTTTGTGGGATGGAGAAGAAATTTTGTTCAAGTTTTCAAACAAAATATGTACAAAAATGTGTATATTGAGGGGAATTGTGGGAAATTGCATGTAATTGTGAAAACAGCATACAAAAAAAAAAAAAAAGCAGCATTTTGTTAGAGAGAAATTGCCAGCAAAATAACATACAAAAATGTGTCTGTTCGGGAAAATGCTGGTGAATTTTCATGAGGACTTTTTAAAATTGCAAACTTGTGTAGAAATGTGGTGAGCTGAATTTAAGAATAGAAAAAAATGAGAAACCGAAAGTGACAGCTTGATCCATCCGGAGGCATGGTCTCAGGAAAATGGGTAAATGATTGCAGCCTGACACATTTCCCGCTCACACAAATGGTCTACTTATGCAAATTGCCTACTTACATTATTTCACATTTAATGGCCTGTCTCCAACCGTTTTTTGCTTGGAGGCAAGCCTCATCACAAACATAAAACAACTTCAGTACTCATAAGCTTAGCCATCACTTTAACCATCCTGCTAGCCACAAGCAGGATATTTTAATAGTAAAGGGGTACAATTCAGATTTATAAGTAGAATGCGGTAACCCTAGTGACATTAGTGATTTTGTGCAGACAACCATGGAGTAGCAGCTATTCTAACTAAGTTCAGTCAAAGGGTGTGATCTTTAGTATGTGAGAAAATTAAATTATGTTTTTATAAATGGGAATTACATTTTGCTGCTGCTGCTGCTGCTGCTCCTTCTCCTGAAACAGTTGGTCAGGAAGAAAGATGTCTGTGCGTCAAACTCCCTTAACCAGACCTAATCATCTTCTGGTACTTACAAAGATACTGCATGTGGTGCAAGAGAGGAACTCCCTTCCTCTCCTAAGCTTCTCTAATATCACCCTTCCCAATAACAAGAAGTAAAAGTGACATTTTGGTTATTGGAGTCTCTCTGAGCCTCTGCTTTGGCTTGAATCCTAAGGAAGTTCACAGAAGGAAAGTTATGTTTCCCATCTCCCACCACTAGGGGTGCCAACTTGAATAAAATATGGAGGGGGGGAGGTAATCAATCACAAGATGCGGTGCATACACACCATTTGAATGACAATGTCCATCAGCTGGGGGGGCTGGCCCTCTCAAATATTTTATTGAAGGGCCAAAGGGACCTCAGCCCCTAGGAATTGGCTCCTATGCCCCACACCCAGCAGCCCCTCTGTGCCCATGTCCCATTCCACAATATTCCTGATGGCCCCTGACCTTCAAGAGAGGCTTTTTTTGGAGATCTCAGATGTCTACAAGCGTAGGGTGGGAGGAAAGGGTGGAAAACATCCCCTTTGTAAACTTGACAGCAAATCTTAGGATCCAAGTCTTTGTTGTTGCCGGAGCAAATAACGCCCTCGCCAATCTTGCAAGGGTATCTCCTACCGGAACCGCTCTTTGATCCAAATGGGATAGTAGGGGGACAGTAAGGAGACATGCACCCTTCCCTTGAGGGAAAGAAGATAAACTTAGACTGACAGGGTGGAAGTACAATGAAGATAAGGAAAGAGCAGCTGTTAACCGAGTTGTAGCCAGCTCTCTGGCATGGCTTCAAAACACAGTCCAAGAAGCAGACTGGACATTGGGCTGCGGTTAAACAGGGCATGCACTGTTAATCCACTGTTCCTGAATACATTTGCAATTGTTTATTGGAGAGAAACCTGGCTTCCCCACAGGAGCCCTTTGAAGTAGAAAAAAGACCCGTCTTCTTATACCCCTGTAGAGTGTAGTGTCTGTGTTTTGCCCAACATTTCTCCTTCTTGTCCAAATTGCTGCCAACCTAAGGCTTATGCCTGAGCTAGAATGCACAGATCTAATCCATCATTTTTGGTTTCTCAGATTTTCATTCAAAGTGTTGGTGTTGACATTCAAAGCCCTAAATGGCTTTGTCCCCTGAAGGAGTGTCTCCACCCCCATTGTTCAGCCCCGGACACTGATGTCCAGCTCCGAGGGCCTTCTGGCAGTTCCCTCATTGCAAGAAGTAAAGTTACAGGGAACCAGGCAGAGGGCCTTCTTGGTTGTCACGCTCGCTCTGTGGAATGCCCTCCCATCAGATGTCAAGGGAAAAGCAACTATTTGACTTTTAGAAGACATCTGAAGACATCTGTATAGGGAAGTTTTAAACATCTGAAGTTTTACTGTGGTTTAAATTTGTTGGGTGCTGCCCAGAGTGGTTATGGCAACACAGCCAGATGGGCGGGATATAAATTATTATTATCATCTTCATCATCTTCATCCTCATTATCATCATTATTATTACAAACTTAAGTTCAGTTCACCACATTTCAGCATCAGTTTGCAATTTTTAAAAGTCCTCGTGAAAATTGGTCTGCATCTTAGTGCACATTTGTCCGGATATGCACATCTTTGTATGTCCCCCGCAATATGTGTTTTTATATGTGCATTTCCCACTACTGTAATGCATTTTGCTATTTTATGCTTTTTCATGCACCCCCTCCCCCCAAAAAAGCTCGTTTCTGTACACTTCCTTTGGTTGCAGAACTGCACTGCAAAATTCAGAGAAGAGCAAATTCTGAAGGACCGCTGCATTTTGGTTGAAGAACTGTGTCAGGAGGCGAGAATTAGTCAGGGTCTAACCAAACCAAATTTCTCCCCATTCATACTAGATTGTCAGTTGATTTCAGCTGGTTGAACCAGATCTATTCCATGCAAACCAAAACCCACAAAGGCCTTTCTCCCTGCCCATTCTTCCATAAATGTATTTCTTTGACAAATGTATGGCAAATGCATGTCCTGCTGTGGTTTGCACAGATTTATGTTCAACATGCATCTGAGAGGTGCTTAACAGATTTGAAGAGGCCACGTCCAGCCTTTGTGGGTGTTGAAATGGGAAGTGAAAATCGATGGCCCTTGGATGCCACAGACCCAGTTTTCAGCTGCAAGGGAAAGCTGCCTTGCTTTTCCTGCTGGTTGGCTTGCTGAGAGAGCTAGCCTTATTAACAAGGATTCATCAGGGATGCTTTTAAATAATGCAGGAAGCCTTTGTCTTCGGGGATGATCCTCAGCAAAAATGTGCACTGCCTTTGTACTTCAAATATAGCCTTGATTTGATAGATGAGTTTCCACTGATCGTGACTCGGATATTACAAACAACACCAAATGCAGCTTCCATCTCAGACTCTCCCCTGAAACCTGTCTAGGGAAAAATACCTTTGGAGATACGCTCTAATCTGCATGCAGAAATCATTTACATTGATACAAATTTCTAATTAGCATATTGCCAGCTTTGAGCCTACGCATTTAAAAAACAAAAAGCCATGGAAAGCTCTTTGACATGCAGTCCAGGCTTGCAGGTTGTGTGTGTGTTTTTGTCCTCCCTTAAAGGCACGAAAGTCCCCTAATTACAAGACCTGGGAATTTTTTTGGAAGCTTCAAAGGGACCTGGATGCCCCAGAGAAGAGATGGCATTCAGGTCTGCCATTGCTGTATGAGAACATTGCCCATGGCAGGGCATCCTAAACGATGCAAAAGCTTTCTGCCACAGCAATTTTTTCTAGAGCAGAGGTACCTAGCATGGTGTTTTCCACATGGTGTTGCACTACAATTCCTATCATCTCTAACTATTCAGTATGATGGCAGGACTGATGGGAGTTATAGTCCACGCTGGCTCTCCCTGTTCTAGAATGATTTTCAACAGCATCACACGAACACTTGAACAAGGGTTGCTTCTGTGTCTAGCCATTTTATCTAGAGTTGCCATTCTTTGTTCTCACTTTTTTTTAAATGCAGAATCAAGGTGACCTCTTTGGTACCTCTACTTCACTCATCCTACACTCGAGTAGGACCCTGGCAGGGACACATGCCCAACTGGCATGTTCTCTCCCTCCTGGTCAATCGTTTGGGAGCTTCATTAGCTTTCTTCAGCCCGAACATGACAGCAACCGATACCACCAGACATCGGCACACTTAGGGTCTTCACAGTTGCATAACAGACCTCAGCAACTCAGCATTTTGGCTAATCTACTTTATTTACATATAAACACACCTGGAACACTGCAACATGGCTCCCCCTCTCTCTAGCATCAGACAGCAAAGAGAAAAAACAAAGGACAATAGTCCCACTTCACGGAACACAGTAACACAAACATCCTGTCTCCGTCACTTCCCACTCTGTGAGTCAAAACATATACCGTCATGTGATAGACACAAATCCCATGACTGCAATCATGGAGCAGGAATTCTAACAGCTTGCTCAGGAGCAGTGCCCATAAAGGAGTAACAAAGCATGAGAGACACTGGGTGTCTCTGGAAATGCTCCCTCTAATAGCCAACTCAGGTCATGAGAGTCAATAGCAACGGAACAGAAAGAGGGACAAAGAGTAACCAGAGAGACAGATATTCAGATGTTTAGGGGAACCCCATTGTTTTTGAGAAGTACAAATAACTGTGTGCTCATTTTGCTAAACAGTTACATAATCCAGCCCTGATTTACACAAGGGGTGACTAACCTGTTGCCCTTTATATGTTGCTAGATTTCAACTCCTATCTCCCCTATTTACCATAATGTCTGAGGCTAATGGAAGTTGGACTCCAATAACATCTGGAGGACTAATCCATGGGTAGTGACAACAGAGACATCACCACACACAAATGAATCTGCAAAGCTGGGGGCAGAATAATGGCTATAACGCTAGACTCCAATTAATGTTACCCATATGCAGCTAAAAAGCAGGAAGCCACAAGCACATGATGGTTAGACTGACCAAAGGGATTATGTAAACTACTGGTCTTGCAGGCAAGAGCAGTGGAAAGTATGTCAACCCCTTTCCACCTATCCCAGTTTCTCCATGTTCTATAGAATCCAAGCAGAACCTGCAAGACTAAGAGGTGAGGCTATTTATTCCATTCCAGCCTTGTTTTCAGCCACTGTTCTGAAAGGATTTCAATTATCTAAATAGGAAGCAGAGGTCCCCACTTTTGTAGCTTTAGGGACAGTTTGCCAAAAGATTATAAATGGAGGACCTGATTTTGTAATCTGTTATAATTAATCCTGGGACCTCCACCTCTTGAAATCTAGCCTCTTGGCTGCGGTTCATAATGCCCTGTCCATGTAGTTGCAGCTGATTATTTAACAGCGTCCATCACAGGAAACTAACTTTTCCCATCTGGACAAATGGCTTCAGTATTGGAACATAAAATCATAGGAATATTTGCCTATAGGACAATTAGGGAGAAATCCATCAGCCACTTAGAGCTGGGCTGCACAATATGCCTACAATGGAGATGCAACTGGAAAGTGTAATAGATCTTCCCCATCCCTGATGTCAAGTCTAGATTCACTTTCCCTGAATGCCACAACATATTTTGAGTTCCCCCATCTATGCCCCTCAGCAGCCAATGATGTGGAACAGGTTCAATAGGAATTTAGGAAGCTACCTAGCACCAAATCAGACCATTGGTAAATCTTGCTCAGTTTTGTCTGCACTGATTGGTAGAGCCTCTCCAGTGTTTCAAACAGAGGACTTTCCAAGCCCTACCTGGAGATATACCAGGGATAGAAACAGAGATGTCCTACATATGACGATCTGGGAAAGGAGCTTGGAAGTCTACACCAGCACCTTGGTTAAATTATTATTATTAAAGAGGGAAGGAACAACTTCTCTCCAGAATATAATACCCGTGCAAGGCTATATTATTTCCTATAAAATAAATCAATTCTGCATTCTTCTCCCCCACCAGTTTTTGATGTCCTGGGTGTTCCTTTGAGGCGACCCTCTCACACTGCTCTTTGGCTTTGCAGGCTGAAGGACTAGCGCTACACCTTACATCTGTTCTCTCCTCCTCCTCTGTTTTCTTCTTTCTCTACCTGCCTCAGCCACTCCCAGCCCTTGATCACTGTCTCCCCTCACCAGATGTCTTTCACAAATTCCCAACAGGACTTACTTCTACCGCTAGCCCGACATTCATGCTCTCCTCCATCTCCCTGGACTAACTGCCCCAACTGTCGCTTTCCCAACATGACAATTCCTATGTGGACAGTTGCCAGGACTGCCCAGAACAGCCTCACCCTTAAAAGGTAAAGGTAAAGGTACCCCTGCCCGTACGGGCCAGTCTTGACAGACTCTGGGGTTGTGCGCCCATCTCACTTAAGAGGCCAGGGGCCAGCGCTGTCCGGAGACACTTCCGGGTCACGTGGCCAGCGTGACATCGCTGCTCTGGCGAGCCAGAGCTGCACACGGAAACGCCGTTTACCTTCCCGCTGGTAAGCGGTCCCTATTTATCTACTTGCACCCGGAGGTGCTTTCGAACTGCTAGGTTGGCAGGCGCTGGGACCGAGCAGCGGGAGCGCACCCCGCCGCAGGGATTTGAACCGCCGACCTTTCGATCGGCAAGTCCTAGGCGCTGAGGCTTTAACCCACAGCGCCACCTGCGTCCCCAGCCTCACCCTTACCTAGCTACAATTTTACTTATCCCCTGTTTTCCAAGGCAACTGGCTTTTTTTTTAAATAAAACAGGAACATTAAACAAACATCTCATCACAAAGCTTGCATGCATCATCTGCAACCATGAAAAGCAGTTTGCTTTACCACAGAACAACAGTGCTTCCATAGCTCAACATGAGGAGGGCCTAGCCTCTGCTTGCAAGTATGCCTAGGCCATATTCACAGCATACATTTAAATACCACAACATGAATGGCTCCCCCGAAAAATAATAATTCAGGGAGCTGTAGTTTGCTAAGGGCCTGAGAGTTGTTAGCAGACCACTGTTCACCTTGCAGAGCTACAAATCCTGAAGTGGTTTAACAGCCAATCACTATTCCCAGGAACTCTGGGAACTGTAGCTCTGTGAAAGGAATAGGGGCATTCAAACAACTCTCTGCACCCTTAAACTACAGCTCTCATTATTTTTTTTGTGGAGGGGACACCCATGACTGCATAAAGTGGTGCCATGGTTATTTAAATATATGGTGTGAATGTAGCCCTAGATGCCACAGTAAGGAGGGGAGAGATATTGCATTGAGAATACTGTTTTTGGATACATCTGAATACCAGTTGCTGGGGGTCATAAACAGGAGCAGACTTTTGCTCTCATATCCTGCTTGTGGGCACAGAATGTTGGACTAGATGGGTTTTGGGAGGACTCTAGCATTCTGTTGATTCTTTTAATTGGGGATGGACAGCAGCGCTGTTTTAGTTATCACTCGACTGACCCTGCCATTTTGGGATGTGGAGGAGAAGAAAGTGACCTTACTCAATCATGGCAGATCTTGTTGCCTTTTCATCTCCTGCATTTACTCTCTTTTAGAGAGAGTTATTTAACTGTCAGTAGCCACTGGCCTCTTTGATAAGTTGGTTTTACTCTGCACTTCCATTCACCCTTGTATTAGGTGGAACAAATTGTGAATTCTTTTTCTGCCAGGAGTGTGGAGGCTTGATTAATGAATGTATTAAGCGAGGCGCTTTATAAATCTAGCATATCATGACTATCTTAATCTTTGGAGCTTTCATATCTCCCAGGGTTGTTAATTAGCTATCTCCAGAGACCCCATCAAAAGTTAAGAAATTTTATGCAGGGCACCACTGTGTGGCAGCAAGATGACTGTGGAGGCAAATCAATCCTGACAAGACATTGATCAAAGGAAAGCAAAACTCTTCTCTAAGGAGAAGAGCAATGTGTTGGGTGTTGTAGCAGTCCGTGTTTAAGCAAGAAAGGGGGGAAATCATTTGTCTTTTTATCTGCATCTTACTTGACATATGAATCAGGGCAAGGACTGCCAGAAAACTAATTACAGCTCCTGGTTTTCTGCCACTGGAAAACAGATATAATGCCACAACAAGCTCCCTACCTTTCTTCCCTCCCAGAAACAGCAGGCAAAGGTGTAACAGAATTTGTGTATGTGAAAACAACTGGCAACCACTAATAGGCACAGTTTGGCCTTCTGGGAATATTCAGTAGTGCCACTAGCTCAACCATTCAACCTGGCACAGCATTTGACGAACACTGGCTCAGATTGGCTGTTAACTGCTTCCATATCTGTTGTCAAAAGTGTTCAGAGCTGTTCCTTTTAACCTACCAAATAATAAAAAAGACCAGAGAAAACAAAAGGGACGGCAGCAAAGATCCACTCCCCTGTTGACTAGCATTGCAGCTAGAACAGGGGAGGGCAGGCTTCTGGAATCTACCCTGAGACCCACTAACTTGGGTCAGATGCAAAAGTCATGCACTTAGGCTGAAATAGTGGGGTGCTCCTGAGCATCTGCTGGACAATGGGGTTTTGTTTTAAGTCCCAGAACTGAGCTGAGGCTACAATCTTTCCACACAAAAATATATGTCTGGTCGCTCACAGCCTTTCTTCATTCCATGAGTCCAATTGGTGTGTGATGACAAAGGGGGGTTTAGGGGAGTGCAGTCGGTTCAGTTGCACTGGGCACGGAGCCTTGGGGGTGCCACAGGATGGAGTGCAAGAGGCAAAGGGGCACTGAATTTTGGCACTGCACAGCCACTGCTGAAATCTGAGACCCCAAGGTTTGCAACTGTTGGTGGGGAGAGTCATATTGCTGTCCCCCCCCTTGTTTTTTTGAATATTTTTTATTAGGAATTTCAACATAACAATTTATCAAAAAAAGACATCCTCCTCCCCCCCATTTCCCCCCTCCTCACTCCCCAAAAAGAAAAAAAAAGAAAGAAAGACCCACCCTCCTACCCCACCCCCCAGACTTCCCTCAGTTCCTCTCTCTGGTTTCTCAACACATATTATTCTCTGCATGTTATAACATTGTATGGATCCTTAATTTATCTATCTATATGTTACCAATAAAAAGTTGGTGAGTGTTTATTCAAAACCTGCCAAGGAGTCCACTTCATTTTGTTGTTTCTTTAAATACTTTGTAAAAGGTTCCCATTCTTCTTTAAAGTCACAGTTGTCCTTGTCACGTAGTTTGTGTGTCAATTTCTCCAATTCCGCTTAATCCATCAATTTCTCTTGCCACAGTTCTTTAGTCAGGATTTCCTCATTCTTCCATCCTTGTGCTATTAAGACTCTTGCCGCCGTTGTCGCATACATGAAGATGTTTTTTAGTTTCCTTGGCAGGTCTTACCTGGCAGGGGAGACACCTTGATCATGAGTCATATTGCTGTTGATGCTGTTGAACAATGGGGATTCAGAACCCCTTTCTCTTCTACTGTAAATCACTCAGAGATCTGCCAGAATCCCAGTCTACCTTTGGCCCACCCCTGATTTTGAAGGCCCCATTAAGCTGCATCACACATGAAAGGTGATCTGTGCCTGCCTTGAAGTCATGTCTGCCTTAAGTGTTCCCTTTATTGTTAGGTAAAGGTAAAGGGACCCCTGACCATTAGGTCCAGTCGCGGACAACTCTGGGGTTGCGTGCTCATCTCGCTCTATAGGCCGAGGGAGCCGGTGTTTGTCTGCAGATAGCTTCCGGGTCATGTGGCCAGCATGACTAAGCCACTTCTGGCAAAGCAGAGCAGCGCATGGAAACGCCGTTTACCTTCCCGCCGGAGTGCTACCTATTTATCTATTTGCACTTTGATGTGCTTTCGAACTGCTAGTTGGGCAGGAGCTGGGACCAAACAACGAGAGCTCACCCTGTCACGGGGATTTGAACCGCTGACCTTCTGATCGGCAAGCCCTAGGCTCTGTGGTTTAGACTACAGTGCCACCCACATCCCGCATAGTTAGTTAACATGTTATTATTGCCACTTTCAATTAAAAACCAATCAGAACTCTGGAGGGAAGTGTGGACTTCTGGGGAAGCTGGGGACTGTTGAGTCCTGTTTTAGTCCTTTGCTAAACTGTAAAAGTAGTTCTGTAAAAACATGGGGGGAGGATATTCACATCTTCCTTGAACTGAGTGTAACACACACAGCTTCACCTGTGTTACATCCCCCATACCATTGCATTAGAAGCAGCCGCTCATATGGGTCACTGTATGGGACTCTGGTGTTCTAGAAGAACCACAATGGCTCCAAATTTATCCCAATTAAAAATGAAATGGAAATTCACAGACACTAGTCGGTACATACTTGGTGGCCCTTGAAGATTTTAGCATCAAGAAAAATAGCTCACAACAGTGGACAGAAATATAGGATGCTGTAAATGTTTGTTCCTAAGCATCCTGCTTCTTTCCAGGAAATTATTTCATGAGTTGCTATATCACAATGCCACTTCAGAAAGTACTAAGTGGCATTCACCCTTTCAGCTGCTAATTGCAACGGTGTAAGGACTTCTCAGTATTTTTACGTGTTTATTAGCCCAGATTTACAAGCGTCTTTCTCTGAGAATCAAATGAGCAGCACACATCATAGCAAGTGGTCCCTCCTGCAGGGAACAGACACCACTAAAATGGGAGTAATTTAAAAATGCAATATGATGTACCAGAAGAATTCAGAATGATACAACTAGGGGAAAAACAAGCTCTGGGTTTTTAAAGAGGAAGGCAACTGAATTAACTCCAAAACCCTATTTTAGCTCCCCTCCTCCTTTTAACCTCATTAACTGTTGAATGAAGGGGAAAGTGGCCACACCATGTGTCTCAGCCAACACCACCTCTCTGCTACCCATATAATATATCAAAAGGATAGTTCTTCGTGATTTGGGAAGAACCTCCACTGACACACTGCTTTTCTGAGATCAAAGAACATTCGTATAACCTACTGATATACTATCTCAGAAATCGGATAACCATCTCATAAAATAATCATAAAAATAGTATTATCAAATAAAATATTGCTGCCTGTCTATGATGGAAGGATCTATCCCCAAATGTTACGCTCGATTCTCCTTTGCTGCCTACAAGTATTTGCCAAATGAGCAAAGATGGCAATCATTCTGATATGTTTTTTATCCCGTGAGATAAGCTATCTTTGAGGAAGAATTAGGAAACAAGATATTTTCTGTTTCAGAGAGAATCCATTTATCCCTTTCCCTCTATAAAATTCACTCTCCAGGAAATAACGTTCTAGATTTTCTATTACCCTTTTAGTGCAAAGCCAGACAGCATATGAGGATGGAAGACCTCTCTGATTGTAGCACATTAGGTTGGTAAAGAGAACAGAAAATCTTAGTCTGATCTATATTTAAGAGTTTGAATAGATGGATAGGGTGCTTTTTCAAAAACTGAATTAAAAATAATAATCTGTGTGAGGATAATTCAAACATATAAGCAAGGTCCTCCTGATATGCTTTGTAACCACATAATTAACATTTAGATGTTGAATGACAGCAAAAGTTACCATATATAAGGATTTGGTTGGAGTCCATGAAAGTAGACTGACAATTAGCCAAAATCTTGTATTTTGTAACTTCATAACAGAGCAGTTAACAGTAGTCATAAGTTAAATAGTTATTTGGATTTGTGCAGAGGCCAACGGGGTGGAGCGGTGGTTCTGCCTCCACCTGAAATCAAGATACACTATGTCCACAGCATTCCCCTGATCCACCGAGCTTGTAGCTCTATCAAAAAAAGAAAAGAGATTAGTCTGGCATGAATAGTCTTAGTAATCACAACCTTCTTTTCTAAGTGTTTGCAGACTGAATGTTTGATTATGTGTTCTAGGATCTTTCCTGGTATCAACGTCAAGCTGACTGGCTGCTAATTACCTGGGTCCCCCTCCCCACCTCCCGCTTTGAAGTTGTGGACAACCTTTGCCCACCTCCAGTCTGCAGGGAGCTCATCTATTCTCCAAGAATTCTCAAAAGCATATTAAATACTGCAGGCAGTGATTAGCCCCCAAGAAGAATGAGGTTAAAACCCAGTGCTTTTTTGTGGTGGTATTCACGGGTATGAAATACTGTCACCTCTTTTTTTAGTTCCTTTTTTTTTTTTGCACTGGCACCCATCAAGATATGAGTACCGATACTTCAGGATTTTTTCTAAACTAATGAAGCACTGCTAATAAAATCTATGTTTGTTAGGGACAAGGACTTTTATCTGGTTGTAAGACACTGCTTGCTCTCCTTAACTATATGGCTGAAGATAAGATCTACCCTGGAGCCTAGTGCCGTTTGAAGCCACTGCTGACCACCCTTCCCAAACTTTGGCCTGAAGAAACAGAGAAAAATGCATTGTGAAACTTCTCAGGTCATCAAGTCTTTTGCACTCAGTAAACTCCATGATTTCTTATTCCAAAAAATGATTCAGGAACACAGGAATGTAAAATATCTAGAGCAAGGTAGTAACATATATTGTTTATTTATTTATTTATTTGTTTGTTTATTTGTTTATTAAATTTATATACCACCCTTCATCCAAAGATGACATACTTTATGGTTTCTGGTATTTGTTATTTTTGTATAATAGTCACAACATACTATGGCTACATTCACATGGCAGTTTATTCCATTTCTCTGACATTTCCCTAAGTGGTAATCTCATATTTGAGCTTTCACCTGATGTAAAAGCCACTTCCAGAAAACTCATGGAATATAATGCATGATATAGAGCTCATGTCCATATTATTTGATTCTAGAAAAAACCCCAGTTTACAGCCCCTTTAACCTGGAAAACTGCAGGAGTAAAATGATGGAATTTGGGGAAATATACATGTGTTACTGATCTCTGTAGTTACAGCAGGCGCTGTGATTCCCCAGTGGTTTGACTTCACCCCCTGAGGTGCACTCCATTTTCTCTAGAGACAGACAGATGCAGTTTTTTCCTGCTGTTTTCATGAGGGACTCATGGGGAAACAGAAGTGTGGGGGAGCACATTGCCCAGTGATGCTCTTTGATGGGGCACACCACATCCACAGTTGTGAATAAACTTTAGTGTAGTATGCTGGTATATCAGTCAAAAAGCCACAGTTCCATAGCACAACAGGTATTGCAGTGTGAAAGGAATCTTAGAAAACGGGGCAAAATGCTAGCATTATAAACAGGAAAACTAACGCAATATTTCCCATGCCTGAACGGGAATAGAACAATATTCTCCACCTTTTCATGTGAATCGTTTTGCCTCTGCCTTCCCCTTCCATTGCAGGATGGAGCTACATGAAAGCAGAGGTGCAGAGCAACTTTCATCCAAAGGGTCACATTCCTTCGCAGGCAACCTTCTGCAAGCCAGTGGTGGGTGGGACCAGGGGCAAAAGTGGACAGAGCAAAGTGGTTTCTTATCTCTCTACATCAAACAACCAGACCTCTTTGACAGGCAAAAGCCAGAGAGGAGGGTGAAGAGCAAGGCTGTTGAGAGCTGCGGCCTGTGAATGGTCCTGAGAGGCTGAGAGAGCCACATTCAGCCCCACTCCCGCTTCAAAAGATTGCTAGAATATATTGTCTCTTGATCTCAGACCCCACCGCTTCCTGCAATATGGGAACGTTAACACTGGATGTCAATGCAGAGTCCTCATAAACCACTCTCAGTTCCAGTCCCTTGGCAACAGAACAGCAACTGTGCTGTGCCTAGAAAGCATGCGTCCAAGCGATTTTTCACTAGACCTGCACTTTCCAGGCATGGGTCCGAGAAGTTTTCCTCATGTCCCGCTCCTTTCCAAGGGAAAAGCTACTGCTTAGTGAGAGATCAGAACAAATGTTAATCCAAGGAAAACCCGAATTGCCATTTGCTCCGATTCAGCGCTAAAGAGCAGTCCTCCTCACTGCCCCAGTGGGAAAACAGGGGGACAACAGGAAGTGTGGATGAACCCTACATTGCATGGCTGTTGTAAGCAACACTTTGAGCCCTCTTTTCCCCAGCCCACGGCACCTGCCCTGGAAATATTACCGGTAAGTTAATGATAATAAGTTAATGATACAGTATTGTGAAGCTGAGGCTCCTCATGAGAAGAGAAGACTCCCTGGAAAAGACCCTGATGTTGGGAAAGATGGAGGGCACAAGGAGAAGGGGACGACAGAGGACGAGATGGTTGGACAGTGTTCTCGAAGCTACCTAAAGGGAAGTTTTCCTTCTGCACATAACTGTGGCCTTATGGGAAGTCTTGCTATGGGAAGTCTTGCTTCTTTCCTCTTGCATTCTGGGAAGTCTCGCTTATAATCTTCTCTCTGTTTCTGCACACACTGTACGAACCTGTTCCAAACACCAAGACATTCCCTCCTTGCTCAGTTCATCTTAAGTTCATGATGACCTGTTCTCAGTGCATAGCTGACCACATCTACGGAACTCGATTGTTATATGTTATGATCAATCATTAGTAATTGTTTTATGCTATATTAATCTTTAGTTACAAATTAATTAGGAGGCTTCATGCCTGTCTAGTCCCAACCTCGTTTCCCAGCCTTTAATCTACCAGTGATTAATGTTCACATGTAATTCCCACCCCTCACATGTAATTCCCACCTTGCATTTGCATTAACCAATAGGCAATGAGTTTCTTTGTGTTTGTATCAACCAATCAACCACAAGTACACCTGTGGCAATGCTTTGTGATATTCAATAAAAGAGAGTTCCCGGGACTTCCCCGGCAGACGCCTCTCACATGACACCTACTACTCGTCTCCCGTGATTTTCATTCCTACATCTGGTGACCCCCGACGTGCCAGATCCCTTACGCAGCCAAGCACCTGTACTTCACTCGACTGGAAAAGTCTCAGCGCGCTTACTTCGTGAGTATGGGGGGCGATTTGACAAAATTGCAGAAAGAACATGCCAGGGAATTGTTTTCTCTAGTTAGACAGCGAGTTGTGGGTGTTAATGTTTCCTTAAAAGAAATTGAACAGCTCCTTGGTGAGATTGCTTGCCAATGTCCCTCCTACCCCGAAAGGGGGTCCCTTGAGGTGGGGACTTGGCAAAAGATCGGAAAGACCCTCTTTGCAGAACCGAGGGCTTCAATTCATTGTCTGCTCACCTGGCAGAAATGTGCAGCTGCCGTTGCTAAATTAGGACCCCAGGCGTCTCCTTCGGCCCCTGCCCTTCTGGCTGTTGCAGACAATCCCCCCCTCCTTATCCTAAGCTTTTGCCTCCATTGCAGCCTTGCCAACCCCTCCCTACACCTCAGCCCACAAACCCATCCACCCCTCCCCTTCCTCCTTTGCCTGCTTTGTCTGCCACAACCCCTGCGTGCTCTCCTACAGGAGCTGTGCGCACCTCACTTTCCCTGGCTAGGCAGAAAGGAATTCTGTCCTTAGAGGAGGAATCTGTGTGGGCTGGGGAATTGCCTTCTGCTTTCCCTATTAGCTCTTTTGTTAATATTAAACAACAATATTCAGAGCCCTACCATCAATTTATAGATAGACTGAAAGAAGCAGTCACCAGGCAGGTTGATAATACTACAGCCCAGAATGAACTGATGGAAAAATTGCCTTTTGAAAATGCAAACACCTACTGTAAGAAGGCTTTGCAGTCAATCATTAACCGTCCTAAGTACGATCTGAGCCATGCCATGTACTTGCTTGCCGGAGCCAATCCAAATTTGGCAGCCAACCAAAGTGAATTTAAGCATAGCGCAGTAGCTCTGTCCCGTTGGATGCCCTTACTGTGTTTACTAATGGAGCCCCCTCCAGGGGGGTCGTTGCATGGCTACAAAATGATAAATGGCACAGCCTCTACATTCTTCCACAGAAGTTTGCCCAGCATTCTGAGCTGGCAGCTGCTGTTAAAGTTTTGCATCATTTCTCCACGCAGCCAATTCCATGACCCCATACGTGGCTTCCTTTAATGTTACTTGTGCCCGTATGGTGAACTGCACAAAAACCAACAGTGTAAAAATGGGCAAGGATAACTTCAATTGTTCTGATTATGTAAATATTTCATATATATATAAATACACAGAGCTGCCTGACGGCTGGTTTTGGTCGTGCCCAGGCTTCACGTTTAATTATATTCCTGCAAACATTAGCCATGGCACGCCCTGCTGCTTAAGCCGTATGTCTATTATTTTACCAAAAAAGCATCATTTGTCCCGCTCTCGATATTGACGCCCTGTGCAATTGACTAATGATTATAACGATTTTGTCTCTCTCCCTAGCAGATCTGAATATATTTCTTTAGCTGTCTCTCTTTTAGGAGTCCCTGGACTGTACGGAATAGCAGGAATATTAACTCTTTAGCTTGCTCCGCAGAAAAAGCCTTGAATTCTACTTCACAAGCTCTTCACCTTTTGAATAAAGAACAGAGTGAATTGCGTCACGGACTCATAGAAATGCGCTGCTATCGATTATCTATTGATGCTCCATCATTACGGATGCGAACAAGTGGAAAACGTGCTGCTTTAATATCACTGACAATTCTAAGGCTATTCAAAAACAAATCTCTCATTTGCAAAATCTCACACATCATATCAAACAGGATGTTGGTTTTCCTGCTTTCTGGGATTCTTTCACCCAGTGGCTTACCGCTTGGCTGCCAAACCTTACTTGGCTTCGTAATCTCTTTCAATATGCTATTGTCATAATTTGTATATTGATTCTACTATGCTGCTTCCTCCAATGCATTCCTGGCCTCATAAGTCTTTTCTCTCGACTTCTCTCTCCCCCTCAGCCACCCAATAAAATCCTCGCCGCTTATTTTGCAAAGTGGCGATACCAATTGTAAACCAAAGGGGAGATATGGGCAGATTTATTTCGAGCATGCGTTGGCAAACCACGTATCTCGTAGTATCTTTTGTCCCATCCTCCCTGGCGAATTTATTTTGGGCATTCGCTGGCACACCACTAATCCCGAAATATTTTTGCCTTATTTACCCAGAACGCCTCGCAAAAAAGAAAAGAAAGGGGGAGATAAAGGGAAGTTTTCCTTCTGCACATAACTGTGGCCTTATGGGAAGTCTTGCTATGGGAAGTCTTGCTTCTTTCCTCTTGCATTCTGGGAAGTCTCGCTTATAATCTTCTCTCTGTTTCTGCACACACTGTACGAACCTGTTCCAAACACCAAGACATTCCCTCCTTGCTCAGTTCATCTTAAGTTCATGATGACCTGTTCTCAGTGCATAGCTGACCACATCTACGGAACTCGATTGTTATATGTTATGATCAATCATTAGTAATTGTTTTATGCTATATTAATCTTTAGTTACAAATTAATTAGGAGGCTTCATGCCTGTCTAGTCCCAACCTCGTTTCCCAGCCTTTAATCTACCAGTGATTAATGTTCACATGTAATTCCCACCCCTCACATGTAATTCCCACCTTGCATTTGCATTAACCAATAGGCAATGAGTTTCTTTGTGTTTGTATCAACCAATCAACCACAAGTACACCTGTGGCAATGCTTTGTGATATTCAATAAAAGAGAGTTCCCGGGACTTCCCCGGCAGACGCCTCTCACATGACACCTACTACTCGTCTCCCGTGATTTTCATTCCTACAGCTACCAGCATGAGTTTGACCAAACTGCGGGAGGAAGTGGAAGACAGGAGTGCCTGGCGTGCTCTGGTCCATGGGGTCACGAAGAGTCGGGCACGACTAAACGACTAAACAACAACAACAATGATATTAATAAATAACATTTTTGTTTCCTGGTGCAGAAAACTTTTCTGGGCCAGTAAAATACATAAATCACACCCCTTTCCCCTCAAGACTTGAGTATGAAAGAGCATGACCTTCATTTTGTTTGTTTCTTTGCTTCAGCTTAGGACAGCCCAGACTGTGGTGAAATTGCCGCACCGATAAAGTACAAGAGTTCTACTGGTCTCCTATGAGCACCTGTCATCATTGCCAAGGCTTTAAAAAATAACTAGGAAAACCAGTCTGCGGGGCAGGAGGGGGAAAACGCAAAACAAACAAAACCCCTGTCAGTCTGGAACTTTCTTATGTCTGTGGTCAGGACTAACAATAGGCAATTGTCTCTCTCTCACCCCTCCTCCCTTCACTATAGAATTACAAAATGGCTGAGAATTGTAGTAATTAGAGACAGTCTCTGAGGGACCTATACAAATGCAAATGAAGATACAGACTACATTTAGATTTTGCATTGTAAGGTTTCACAGCCCAGCTATCTGAATGAGTCATTATCTCACTCTGTTTATTCCCTCTGCCTTCCTCGACCCCTTCAGGGATCCAGTGAAGGAAGCAAAGGCAGCCCTCGCCTACAAAAGCACAAAGGATACGAACCCTGCGAGTCTTTAGGAGTCAAGCCATTGGGTGGCCCAGTCCTATATGTGTATTCAGGAGAAATCCGCACTTTGAATAAAGCTTATTCCCCCAAAAGGAAGCATATGGATTGCTTTGCATACATCTGACATTATACTGAGGGGAAGGGGGGTGGGTGGGAAGGAAACACATCAAAAAAGACCAAAAAGGACACGGATTTGCATAGCATTTGCAGATGCTAATTTATACGTATAGAGGCACATTTAGAAATGGTTGCTATGATTCAAATAAAGGTATTGCCCCAATATATTTTGTTTTTAGATAGAAACTCAATGCATTTCATCATAGTGGGGAAGGTTGCCACTTAATTTAAATATTTACCAAACACACTCTCATTTAAAAAATGCATAAAAATATAAAAGCATAAGATGATAAAAAGATCAGTAAAAATATTGGTAAATTGGGTAAAAAAAAAAAAGGAAGAAAGATATCACATTCTAAAGGCCTGTTTGCACAATGCAGTTTTTCAAAGACATCTAAAACAAGGCATTGAAGACTCCAGGACAGAGTCTGCCTCACTCAAGCCTCAGTCCCTTGCAAAGGACCATCACCTCAGGGGCATGGGGGAAGGGTGACATCAGAAGACCTCAGTGATTAGGTGGAGCATCAGTGATCAAGTGACTTCTGGACCTGCTCAGTCTGCTGTCGAGGTGCTCAATGTTGGTGGTAGCTTCAAGGCTTTCCCAAATTAATTAATTAATTAAGGGTGGTATATAAATTAATTAATTCAATTAATTTATATACCACCCTTCATCACAAGATCTAAGGGCTTCTTGTGATTATTTATCTTTAAACTGGACTTGAACCTGGCAGCCTTTCCAGTAGAGCAGGGTGGTCCAACTTTTCAAGTGGGCTGCAAAGGTACTTTGACACGGAACCTGCAGGCCGCAGTGCATGGGGAGACGGAGCAAGGCAAAAATTTGATGCCCAGCCCTTGCGCTGCCTACCCAAAGCCAGGGAAGCGAGGTGCCAGGCTTTGGGAAGGAGACACAAGGCTCTAGCAGGGTCCTAGAATCCTTGCACCTCATTCCCAAAGCTGGGCAGGGGCTAACTAGGCTTTGGGAAGGCAGTGAGAGGGCTGGCAGGGGCCACCAAATGTTGCTGAGGGCCATAAAAAAGGCCTCAAGGGCCTTCAGGCTGCAAGTTGGACCACCCTTCGGTAGAGGATGCCTTCAGAAGATAAGAACTGTTCATTGACAGCCTTTCACTTACAGGGCTTCCTTTTGGAAAGCAGGACATAGAACCACCCTAACTGGACTGGAAGAAACAGATCCACAGGCAACTGCGATTGCTTTGGTCATTTAAAGGTCTCTGTCACAAGGACGCTTGTGGGTGATGGGTGCTCTGATGAACCCACAGACTGAACTAGCCCTGTAGTGCTGAAGGATGAAGCAACCTGCTTCAGGAAGTTAGGGGGTGGGAGTGAAAAGACTTTATGAAAGCAAGAATTAGCATTGAAACTGTGCAGCAAGCCTTTGGTCTAGTTGGTTGTGGGGCTTTTGGGAACCAGCACTTCAGACCCCCCCAAAGTCTGGAACGAGCACAGACCGCAGCACTGATTACCCACAGAATTACCATGCTTGCTGGCATGGTAGAGAGCTGTCGTTACACCGTGACACCTCTGTGGGGAAGAAATTGAACTCTCGGTAACCAAACAATGAATCGTTGAGACCTGAGCCACCTGCCACACATGAGGGATTTCCTCCACAGAAACTGCTTCCATTTTGGTGTGTGCCTAAGGAGATGGTCATACATGATGACCTCCATGTGTTGCCCTTTTCAAGCTCCCCCCCCCCGACTTTTCCGCAGAGGAAATTCATAATGTTTGAAGCAGTCCACAGACAACAAACAGCTCTCTCCCCCAGCCCTGCTTTAGTGTGGAATATACAAGCACGTACAGAAACCAGCTGCTGCAAGGCAAACAAAAGGGTTGTAACATTTATTTTAAAGCTTGAGGAACCTCTTGGGATAAACAGTCTAAATTAAAGATCAAAACCATGGCATGTATGCCAGCAGCATCCCCCTCGCTGGCAGATAAGCTCTTGCATGAGATGTACAGATGCCTTGCTCTGGAATTCTAAGCACCCTCCACTTCTCCCAGCTGTGAGAGTCTCTGTGTCCCACCCAGGCTGATTCCACCCCCCACAACCTGACTCTGACCTCTGTTTTCTCTCGGCAGAGAGCACCTCGACACCTCTGTGTGTGTGATTCCCTCCCCGTGTTTCCAATGTCCCACTTTCCTTTTTTAGGGCCTCTTGGGAGAATGTTAAATCCAGGCCACTCCTGGATGTATTTAAAGTGATTGTAATTCACATGGATTGGGCCTTGGTTATAAGCTGAATTACATTCTGATTTAGCAGCAGGGATTAAGTCTCTGCATTTTAACTTATTAACCCAACCCCAAGTTAGAAGAATTCTCTTATCGCCACGCTAAGCCGCAGCACAGGAGAGGGCACAGGCGACCCGGGGAGGGAGTGGGTGGGGAGCTGATCAGGTGATGCCCTCCTAGCTGCTTGCTGTTTCATGGAATCCTTTGCCAACAGGTAGCAGGTGCAAAAGCGAGGAACTGACTCTGTTTTAATGGAGTTTTTGCCAGGGTGAAGACCAATAACCGGAGCAATGAAACGGGATCTTAGCTCTCCAAATTCCTACTAACTAGGTGACCACTCTCAGCCCTGATTCCATACCTGTAATGAAGCCTTTTCAGTCTTTGTTGGCCATGCTTCGGCCCTCCGGTGTAGGTGCACACTGCCACCAGCAGGTAGCGGTGTAGTCCACAACGGGGTAATTCAGTAAAGTCCACGACAAGATCTTCCATAGGTGCCGTTCTACTGTGCTGAATCCCTGGGGGAGCCAGTGGTCCGGCTCTGGGATTATTCTTTTGACACAGCAGGCATTTCCTGGAGATCTGGGCTGCCAGTTGGTAGAGGTGGGCTGTATAGAAGCATTTCTCCAGCTGCTTGGTTGTAGCATCTGGTCCTATGTGGGTTGAATCATGGTATCTCTGAGTAATCTGCCGAGAAAGGGACTCTGGAATCCATATCCTGTCATCAGGGGTAAGGTACCTTCTTTCTTTGGACAATGTCAGCTCCTGAGCATCTGCAGTGTCCCTTTCCTGCTTCGTGTAAGCTGGCATGTCAGTGGTGCTTAAAATTTCTTCTGGGACCAGTGCTCCAATAACCGAGGCGGGGGCCAGTTCTTGGGCTGCTTCCTTGGCCACTCTGTCTGCCAATCGGTTTCCTCTGGCCACTTCTCCTGGTCCAGTCTTGTGTCCATAACAATGGATAACTGCCACTGCATCGGGCTCCCATACAGCATCCAGAAGGTTCAATAAAGCTTGTGGGTGGGCCACCTGGCTTCCTCTGGAGGTAAGCAAACCTCTTTCTTTCCATAAGGCTCCATGGGCATGTAAAGTCAGGAATGCATACTTAGAATCTGTATAAATGTTTATCTTCTGTCCCTTTGCCAGGCTCAGGGCTCTGGTGACTTGGAATTTTTAACGCGGATGTAGTAGTAGCATCTGACATTTCCTCATTTTAGCCTGGGAGAGGAAATAGGTGCCTTTCGGCAGATGGCACGCTGATTCTTTCCTAAGCGGCCTCGCCCTCCTCTTCTTCTAACGGTGGACCTCCCGTCTTCAGGGCCATCAACTTCTTTGCCTGGTACTTCTTTTTCTTCTGGGTCTCTTTTCCTCTCTGATTATAAGTGGTTTGGGCTATTTTCTAACATCCATTTCAGGGTGTGGCCCATCTGGATTTTTCGGCAAATATCGGGCGCTGCCTGGGCTACAAAAGCAGTTTTTATGATAGGGGCATTGGCAGCCTCATCTGGGTCCACAGGAGTATACTGGCGGTAGGCTTCCTTCAGCCTCTTTAAGTAGGCTCCAGGGGCCTCCTCTGTTCCTTGTACTATTTCTCTGGCCTCCACGAAGTTGGTGAGTTTTCTGGCTGCCCTCCTCATGCCATTTAAGACATTCTGGCAATAAATGGTGAGAGTATTTTGCCCTTCAGTGATCTGATAATCCCAATTCAGTGTATTTCCAGGATATCCTGCTGCAACAGCTTGATCTCCTGCCCCCTGCGCTCTCATGTGTGCTCGGACTTCAGCATGAATTTGCCTAGCCTCTTCTGTAGTTAGCAGGGCATCCATCAAATATTACACATCATAAAAAGTGGGGTTGTATGTTTTAAAAAAATTCCCTCAAACAGCTTAATGATTTTGGCAGGGTTTTCCTCAAATGAAGGGTTTTTGGTTCCTCCAATTACAAACATCTGCACTAGAGAAGGGACATGTTGAACTGTATGAGTTCTATTGGGCACCACCCCATCAGGTCCCGCGGGGGCCAGAGGGTCATACACTCTATGGAGAGGCATCACTCTGGCCGCGCCCTTCTCCTGTGCTTTATGTGCCCTATGGAGGGTCACTCTTTTCACTGCTTTCCCCACTCTTTTGTCCACGGGATTGGGGCTGGGCCATCTGTTCCCTGTGGCGGGGGTGGTGCCAGGGCTGTTGCCGGGGCATAAGGCGGTGGGGGCATTAAAACTTTATCTTCTTCCTTCTCTGAATCCTGGAGGACTGGGGGGTTGTCCTCCTGTTTTCCTGACTGAGCAGATACTGCTGCCTGAGACCTTTTGGCAGCATGACTTCAGCCAGGAGGGGGGGGTTCTTTTCCATATTGGTCTTCCATGTGGAAATGTAGGGGATTTGATCAGGGTGGACATTCAAAATGTTCTGATATAATGGATTAATGAGTTGCAAATCAAGGGTCCCAGTGGACGGCCAATTTGTTATTTTGGGGTGGGCCAATCTAATTTTCACAATGTCCTCGTCCTCCCCTCTCATTAGCTTGAATCCCCAAAAGCATTTCAAAGGGGTACTTTTACTTTGGCCAGAACCCATTTCTTCCAGATCCTTCGCTACTATTCACAGTAAAAATTCTCTCACACTTCACACACAACAGACCTACAATTGCTCGGCCAAGGGGACACTAAGCCCTGGCCCACACTTGACAATTCAGTCACTGGAGTATCTTGACATGCAACATACAACATACAAAACACACCAATATAATTTCAACACACTAAACACACCAAAATAACTTCAGCACGCAATACACAAAACACACCAAAATAACTTAATTTCAACATGTCACATGCTACAGTTTGTCAGAAAATGCACAACCCTACAATCGCTCGGCCTCATTCAACAATTCATCCACTGGAGTATCTGACACACAACATGTCAACAAAACACTCAATTCCCTCTGCCCCATTCCCTTTCCCAAACCTTTACCAATTCCTTTCCTGGTGGCATTCTTACTGCCGGGCACTCTACTGCCAACTACCAGGTGAGGCTGATCAGGCCTCTGGCCCTTTCCCTCGGGCCCCTAGCCCTTTCCCTCGGGCCCCTAGCCCTTTCCTTCGGGCTTACCTTTCTCCGCTGCGGACCTGTCCCCTCGGCGCCGTTCTGTCCTCTTGTTCTCCCTCAACTAGATGTCTCCGCTCCAGGACGGTGTGGCAATCTCCCCCTACAAACTGGCAGGGTGTGCACCGGAAATGCGAACGCCGATTGGAGCTGTTCACCTTGGTTGAGCCTGGCCCTCCGGTCCGTATTTGGGGAGGGGGCTGATCCCGGACGAGCCCCCAAAGAAATGAAGCCTTTTTTACCTAGGGATCCATTAGCCACGCCATCCCCTGGACCTCGGAGGGAACAAAAGTACCAGGAAAGCAAAATCTTCTTTGGAGAAAAAGAGTTTATTGAGATCTGAGCACAGAGTCAAGGTCTGTACTCAGAGACAGCCTGCTAGTTAGTTCCTAGAAATACTGGCTGTCCAGCAAGACACTTCAGCAGACTTTCTTATACCCCCAGACTTCCCCAATCGGCTAGCAAATATTGCTTGCTTAACACATTTTATTGCTTGCTAAACATTCCTGTCTTTCTGCTAAGCCAAGCACTCCCTCCCACCTCCTTGTACACGTGTCTTCTTTTGCTAGCTAAGCATTCCCTTCGTATCTCTTCTTATTCTTGCATTACTAAGCAGAAGTAAAGTAGGAAACATCTTGCTAGTGGTTTTCTCGGTTAACAGCAGTTTTCTGGCTAGGCAGGAAGCGACCTTCTGACCTGTAGCTAGCATCAGCAGTTTCAAGTAGCTGGTTAGGCAGAAAACGACCTCCTGACCTGTCTGATTTAGACTTTTGCAAGCAACTGCAATTTTGGGCTGTTTTGACCATCCTAGCAGAGTGCAGGAATTTACTATGTGTAGATAATATTAATGATTAACCGTTCCCCTCTCCCTTCAGTAATACCCACAAAACAACCAGTGAACAACGTTCAGTCTCTTTGGCAACAATTCTAGCTTAATGAAGACCCAGTTTATACATTACTTCCCACTCCACTGTTGGGGAAGGGCTATACTTTAAACACAAGAAATTGGAGTAATTAATGGAAGAGACCAGGGATTTAACAGTTGCCTCTGTGAGGCATCAGGACACAGATCTTAAAGTTGCTCTTGTTAAAAATGTTTTTGGGTTATATGACTGCAATTCGCTTATTATATGCTGGCTGCATTATGGCATAATAAATCTGTTAAGTCTTTAAAGGTGCTGCAAAGCCCCTTTGTTGCTTTTGAGGACTCCTAGCATTCAAAGCAGATTTCATCTCCAGCTCTGGCTCCAATTAAGTTGCAGCAGGAAAACCATTTCCTTTACTCTTGCAGCTTTGCTTTGCTTTGAAAGCCTGGCATCGGGGCAGCCTGCAGGCATTATGGAAAGCAGGCCTGCCGATTTGGAACCTTTTACCCCAGCAAGGCGTCCTCAGAGAAGCTTTTGCTTCGTTAGGAGGCAAGCTGGGTGCAGCAAGATCCTTGGGAGCTCCAGTGCGCAGTTCCTCCTTTATTTATTTCATTTCATGTGGTTCCAATTCAACAGCAGCAATTCAATGGGCTTTTAACCTACTGGCATCTTTTTTTGTTGGAATCTGACAGCCCACTGAAAGAAGCATTGCCACTGCCTGGAACAAAAAAATAAATAAATATCACCATTGTTAATATTTTATAAAAAGGTTTGTGTAACTGTCATGTCCTTTCTTGTGCCTCCTTTCCCCGATGTTGCCGACTGCCAGAATATATGTGTGTAAACAGAGCCTGTTTCCTTTCCACTCTGCTGCATCCACTAGTTTAAGGATCAGGTTCTGATACCTTTATAACAAGAAACACATTTGCTGTCCCACAAATAACATGACAGTAGGCTATTGCTCAGATGAATAATGACCAGTCAACGAGTTCTTCCAAAGACAATCAGAGCAATCTTATGGAGACTGAGGTGGCAGCTGAGAGTCAATGCCAGAGGAGCTGCCTTTTCCAAAGTCTTGCTGGGCTTGCATTGACCAGGGCAGGTGGGTGGGTGTCATTTTACCCATTTTGCTTGGTTTGACTTTTCCCCTCACCAGTTACTCCTTTTGCAATGCCTCCCTTTCCATTGGAACCAATGGGATGGAAAATAACTATCGTATTGGCCCGAATATAAGCCCCCCAAAAATTCCGACTGTGAAAAGTTAAAGTGTGGCTTATATTTATGACCGTACAAAAATGGGCTTTTTGATCGGCTGTGAGGCAGAGCTTGCGCGGAGCCGTTCAGCTGGTCTGCGGCAGTGGTGGTGTTGGATCTGGCAGAGCATGGCCGCAGCGCTTGGGACCACGAGGGCTCCGGGTGAGCCACAGAAGCCTATCAGCTGTGAGGTGGCGTTGCCCCAAGCTGAGCAGCAGCTGCTGCCCACGCAAGGTTTCTCCTACGCGCTGCAATCTCCGATCAGCTGTGAGGTGGGTCCTTTACAGCTGGGCAGCGAGCGTCTTCCAGTTACTGTATTCAGCAGTGGACGGCCACTTGGGCTTCAGTGGTGAGAGTGTGCTTGTTTGGGACGGGTGCTTTTGATTCCCCCCCCCTCCCTGGGCAAGCCCCTTGTGTGTGTTCCTCATTGTGTGGTTGTGCTTCATTGGGTGGGTGCCTTTCAGAATTCCTCCCCTCCAATTTTAAGGGAGCGGCTTATATATTGTCTCTCCCCCCCTTCCAATTTTAAAGGTGCAGCTTATATTTGGGTGTGGCTTATATTCAAGCCAATGAGGTATCCCAGTAGTTTTGTCCCTGTTCTGGAGATGAGTTTGGGAAATCCAAAGCATTCTCCAGTACATCCCCAGCACACACACCATAAGAACATCAGAAAAGCCCTGTTGGATCAGGCCAAAGGTCCAACATCTTGTCAACCAGAGGCTTCTGGGAAATCCACACACAGGACCTCTTTGTCATCCCCTTTTTGATTTCACATCAAGGGCAGACCAGCAGCAGTGACAGAGCTTTCCAACAAGGAAGCAGGAAGCTCCAACCTTGGAGCTCCTCTTCCCATTGTGGTCCTCCTTCTCCCAAATCATTCCTTTGGGAAGAATAAGAATAAGATTCCCAGTATCCAATGCCCTTCCAGTCATCCATCTCCTGGGAACTGCTTAGGTTTACTCCCTTAGTAATGTTATTTCTGAAAACATCTTTTACTCAGTGGCGTAGCGTGGGTTGTCAGCACCTGGGGCAAGGCAAGTAATTTGGGCCCCCTAACCCGTGGATTTGCGCCCCCAAACGCTAACCCCCAGATGTTGCACCCGGTGTGGCCGGCCCCCCCTGCACCCCCCACGCTACGCCACTGCTTTTACTATAAATACCCAAACGCATAAGAAAACACACAGAAAGAGAAATATATATCTATATCTATATATATCTATATATCTATAGATATAGATAGATAGATATAGATATTCAAATGTAATTATAACATTGAAAAGGCTGCAAATACATGACTGCAAATTATTTCAAAAACTATTGTTCCAAAGAATAACAAACACAATTCTGAACAAGCTTATCTGTGTGATTCCTACAGCAGTTTCATGAAAAGTAGCTCAATTTGGTATAACAAAGTTTTCCCCCTATCTGATTTTTTTTATACCATTCTGAAATAGGGGACACTTTTGATTTCTTCTTGTAATAAAGCAATATGGCTTCAATCTGAACAAACAAAGCTATAGAGAGACACAGAGATTTAGTGGGAATGCCATGAGCAGGTCCATCGTGCCAGGAGACCAGAGAAAAGTGAGATAGGCACAAGGGCCAATGCATTCCTTTAAATTGTCTTTATGCTCCTTTCTGCATACCATTGTTTGCGAGAAAGAAGAGTGTGAGAGGTATGTTTAGCATGGCTGTCATTAGCCTCTGGTTCTGGAAAAACAGGGAGCTTGTTTGTGTCTTTAAATTGTGGTGTACAAGGAGCATAAGCAATCCCCTTCCCGCATAGCACATATAATGAGTCATTAAGAAACTAGTTGTGCATTACACTTGGCTGATAGGGCAGGGTAACTGCAAGATGAAAGCTTTTCTCTGTGCCTGGCAAAGGCCATTTAAAAAGAAACAGAAGCAAAATGAACGTGAAGGGGAAGCCACAACGAACGCAGTGTCGACTAAGCGCTTGCAAGTTTCTGATGCTTCCCTGCCGCTTTTGTTCCCTTGAACTCTATGATGAGGATGCTCTGCATGCCATTCTGACTTAACTCAGCCACAGAATCCTATTAAGGAGAGGGGGGACTTCTTCCAAGCAACTGCAGCTCAGAAATGGAGTTTCTTTCGCCCACACAGAAATGATAGGCATCCCCTACTGTTGGAACAATTTGATGCACGGAACTGGATGACTCTGAAAAACGTTGCAAAAAGTGGGCACCCACATCCTTTTAACTCGAGGTCACCATTCCTGAACATAACAACTTCCTCACAAAATCCTCCTTCTATTTCAGACTTCAACTTGTGTGTGTGTGTGTGTGTTTGTGAAAAATAGAGAGAGGGAGAGACAGTGAAGGGTGTTGGTGGTTGGTGCTGGTCCTGTTCTTAGTGCCTCAGTTATTTGTGTCAGAAGGCACAATTCATCAGCCCTTGGGTGGGTAGGATCAATAGCAGAATGGACTTTCTAGCCTTCCCTCAGGATCCCTTAAACAGAATTGCTGTGAGTGGCTTATTGCGGATACGAATTTTGCACACCTTGAAGCAGCTGGGTGCATAAAAACAGACTCCTTTTGGAATAAAACAGACCCATAAGTATTGCTCAAAACTTGAGAAGCTTAAAAAAGATTGGGAATCGTTTATTGTTTATGTGCAAAAATACTGTAAACAAGTTGATACGTTGGCAGGATTTTAAGTAAACACTTGCAACTGGTAGAAAATTTGATAAAATTAAGGGAAATAATAATTGGAAAAGTATAAGCATGGAAATGCAGCAGAAGTTTGTTTATACAGTGGTACCTTGGGTTACAGACGCTTCAGGTTACAGACTCCCCTAACCCAGAAATAATACCTCGGGTTAAAAACTTTGCTTCAGAATGAGAACAGAAATCGTGCTCCGGCGGCGTGGCAGTAGCAGGAGGCCCCATTAGCTAAAGTGGTGCTTCAGGTTAAGAACAGTTTCAGGTTAAGAACGGACCTCCGGAACGAATTAAGTTCTTAAACCGAGGTACCACTGTATAAGGAACCGAAAAAGGGTAAGGAGGGAAGCCTAGAGGTTCAAAGAATCTCAAAGAGAAGGTTTGTGAAAATGTATCTGTAGAAATCTAGATCTGATAGAAATGTGAATTAACTTTGTTTTAAATTGTGAAAGCATAACTATGGAAAATTAATAAAAAATTATTTCCAAAAAACCACAAACAACAAAACTTTACTTGCAGAATTTTCTTCAAAACAGAACAAAAAAGTGATACATCAAAATAATTCCATACAGTATCTTGTGCATGTCCAGCAGAGACTCAGCCTCTTATAAGAAATTACTTTACTTCTTCCAGAAATCAAAACTTTCTCTCCCATTCCAGCCTGCATTTGCTACATCCTGCCTAATGCTATGCAACTCCTGGCCAGCCATGACCACATCCTTTGTGATAGAAAAACAAACAGGCTACTCCCTTCAAGATGGTGATTTGCAATTGAATACCTTAATCGTGTGCTCTAAGGTTAAATAATAATAATAATAAATAATAATTTATTATTTGTACCCCGCCCATCTGGCTGGGTTTCCCCAGCCACTCTGGGCGGCTTCCACAAAAACCAGAAATACACTAAAATATCACAGATTAAAAACTTCCCTGAACAGGGCTGCCTTAAGATGTCTTCTGAAAGTAAGGTAGTTATTTATCACTTTGACATCTGATTGGAGGGCGTTCCACAAGGCGGGTGCCACTACCGAGAAGGCCCTCTGCCTGGTTCCCTGTAGCTTTGCTTCTCGTAATGAGGGAACCGCCAGAAGGCCCTCGGCGCTGGACCTCAGCGTCCGGGCAGAACGATGGGGGTGGAGACGCTCCTTCAGGTATACTGGGCCGAGGCCGTTTAGGGCTTTAAAGGTCAACACCAGCACTTTGAATTGTGCTCGGAAACGTACTGGGAGCCAATGTAGGTCTTTCAAGACCGGTGTTATGTGGTCTCGGCGGCTGCCCCCAGTCACCAGTCTAGCTGCCGCATTCTGGATTAGTTGTAGTTTCCGAGTCACCTTCAAAGGTAGCCCCACGTAGAGCGCATTGCAGTAGTCCAAGCGGGAGATAACTAGAGCATGCACCACTCTGGCGAGACAGTCCGCGGGCAGGTAGGGTCTCAGCCTGCGTACCAGGTGGAGTTGGTAGACAGCTGCCCTGGATACAGAATTGACCTGCGCCTCCATGGACAGCTGTGAGTCCAAAATGACTCCCAGGCTGCGCACCTGGTCCTTCAGGGGCACAGTTACCCCATTCAGGACCAGGGAGTCCCCCACACCAGCCCGCCCCCTGTCCCCCAAAAACAGTACTTCTGTCTTGTCAGGATTCAACCTCAATCCATTAGCCGCCATCCATCCTCCAACCGCCTCCAGGCACTCACACAGGACCTTCACCGCCTTCACTGGTTCTGATTTGAAAGAGAGGTAGAGCTGGGTATCATCTGCATATTGATGGACACCCAGTCCAAACCCCCTGATGATCTCTCCCAGCGGCTTCATATAGATGTTAAAAAGCATGGGGGAGAGGACGGAACCCTGAGGCACCCCACAAGTGAGGGCCCAGGGGTCTGAACACTCATCCCCCACCACCACTTTCTGAACACGGCCCAGGAGGAAGGAGCGAAACCACTGTATAACAGTGCCCCCAGCTCCCAGCCCTCCTAGACGGTCCAGAAGGATGTTATGGTCGATTGTATCAAAGGCCGCTGAGAGATCCAGCAGAACTAGGAAACAACTCTCACCTTTGTCCCTAGCTCGCCGGAGATCATCAACCAGCGCGACCAAGGCAGTTTCAGTCCCATGATGAGGCCTGAATCCCGATTGGAAGGGATCCAAATGGTCCGCATCCTCCAGGCGTGCCTGGAGTTGTTCAGCAACCACGCGCTCAATCACCTTGCCCAAGAATGGAAGATTTGAGACTGGGCGATAGTTGGCCATACTGGCCGGGTCTAAAGATGGTTTTTTAAGAAGCGGTTTGATGACCGCCTCCTTCAGCGGATCTGGGAATGCTCCCTCACAGAGGGAAGCATTCACCACCCCGCAGAGCCCATCGCCCAGCCCTTCCCGGCTTGCTTTTATTAGCCAGGATGGGCAAGGATCCAGGAGACAGGTGGTTGGTTTCACGCGTCCAAGCAGCCTGTCCACATCCTCGGGGGTAATGGATTGAAATCGATTCCATGCAACTTGACCAGGCAGAGCTCTAGCACTCTCCCGCCCCAGCCCTGCTCCCACGGCGGTGTCTAGCTCCTTCCGAATATGAGTGATTTTATCCGCAAAAAACTTTGCAAAATCGTTGCAGGAGATCTTGGGGTCTTTACAAAGCCCCGGTGGTAAAGGTGGTTCTGTTAAATTACGAACCACCTGAAAAAGTCTCCTGCTACTATTTTCTGCAGATGCAATAGAGGCGGTGAAGAAAGTCTTCTTCGCCGTCGCTATCGCCACTTGGTAGGCTCGACGTTGAGCTCTAACCTGTGTCCGGTCAGATTCGGAGTGAGTTTTTTGCCACCGACGCTCTAGCCGTCTCAGCGATTGTTTCATCGCCCTCAGCTCCGAAGAAAACCACGGAGCTGTCCGGGCTCCATGCAATCGGAGAGGGCGCTTCGGAGCCAGACAGTCGATAGCCCTGGTTAACTCCGCATTCCAGCGGGCCACCAGGGAATCAGCTGAAAGGCCATCAACATGGGATAAGGCATCCCCTACCACTCTCTGGAAACCATTTGGATCCATTAAGTGGCGGGGGCGGACCATCCGAATTGGTCCCACCTCCCTGCAGAGGGGAAGGGTCGCGGAGAAGTCCAGTTGCACCAGGAAGTGATCTGACCATGGCACTTCTTTTGTTTCACTTTTACTTAAACACTCATGGGTTAGAGCAGAGAACATTCTCAGTTAATCATTAATTCAGCTAGAGGTCAGTATCCTGCTATGGAAAAAAAACAAACCATGTTAGCAATACACAGGCATTCTACATTTCAGTGTCAATTAAACAATTATACTTAACATGGGTGTGAGACTCAGGGTAGAACCAGGGCCAGCTCTATCTGTCACTGGGCAGAGGGAGACAGCTGTCTTTGGGCAGCAGATGCTGGTTGGTGGTGGGAAGTAGCTGCAGCCCCTATACCCATTCCCTCTAAGTCACTCTCCTCTGTCAGAGAGCAGTGTGTGCCCAGCGTGCTCCCTACCAGGGCTGGCACATGATGTTATGCTGCTTGAGGCAAAACAGAAAAGGCTCCTCACTCTACTGTTGCTGCCCCTCAACTGCCTGAGGTGACTTGAGGCAGCCTGGGGGTACTTTGGCATGCTGAAGGTGGAGGGAGAGAGAAAAGGAGGCTGAAAAGGAACAGGTCGTGTTCAGGGATGTTTGTCGCAGAGGCAGTGGGCAAGTGCAGGAGGCGGTAGATCTGCTGCCTCTCCCAGCTGTCCCCAGCCTGCTGCCTGCCCTTCCCCCTAACCTAGCCTATAGCCCCATAGTAAAGTGGCAGACACTGTCCCATCCCTGGGGCTGAAGGCACCATCTTGCCCTTTCCCTCAGTCACTAAAATATCTTGGGCTGACCACAGTCTGAAAATACTACCCAGTAGTTTTCCATGTAGTAGATAAACAGAGGAATAAAGCCTCATACACTTTAAATCTAGCAGGTTTCTCTGGCACTAAATTTCCTTACAGAAGGAAGCAAATGACTTAACTAATCTTTGGTAACTCGGCTTATCTCCACGCCCCTAAACAGCAGGAGGTAGACACAAGCCCAATTGTTTTATTTATTTAAGTGTATTGATTTTTAGCCTAGATTGGAAGGAAGCAAGCGGATCAACAGTACAAAATTCCCCCAGCTGTGAGAACCACATGGGCTACTCGGAATCAGATTTAAGCTAACAGATGAAAATACATTTGCCAAAATAAGGTAATGAAACATTCAGTATTAGCGCAGAGATCAGGCTGAGGGCCAAGGCCTGCCTCTTTTGTGAAAGGAATGATTTGGGGGAATCACTGCCCTTTGAATTATTGTTAATGTAGCTGTAGTCAGGCTTAAGTGTCCCCTAGTTGTATTTACTGTCTGCAGCACAAACACATAGATAAGACATGGAATGAAATGCTGGCTTTACTGGAGGAAATGGGACTTTTGCCAAGGATACAGAGGAGCCAAGATCTCACCCATAGTTCTTAGTCACCCAGATCTAGAAATCTATCTAATTTAAAGAAAGGCAAGAAAAGGCACAGATAACTGCCCAGGCTTTTCATATGTATAATTTGATGTTGCCAAATAACCTCACATCTTTGACTAGAGCTAGGGACTGCTCATGGTCTCCTGGAGGCATATCATTCCTTGTAGGCCTGCATTGTAGAAGGTTAGACTAGATGGCACTTGGGGTCCCTCCCAACGCTACAATTCTAAGATTCTATAGGTCACCTCTTAGGTCTGAGTGAGCCCAGGCTTAGTTTTGAGTTCACATGACTGGGTTCATAATTCTTAAATATCAATCACACTGCTTATTTACTTATTATTTCTGTCCTGGCCTTCCACCAAGGCACTCAGCAGAACATGTTTGTTTCCCATCAGCTCTGTGAGGCAAATTAGGCTGAGAGATAGAGACGTTCTCAAGGCCAACCCATGAGCCTAATAGGCAGGTGCAGATTTGAATCTGCATCTTCCATATCCAATACTAATCGAATTCAAACTTTTGGGTAAACCTCAGGCTGATGCATTCCCCACTTCCTTCATTTGGCCATGAGGAACACTTTGGAAACATTTGCTTCTATTTTCCATTAACCACGGTTTAGTGTTGCCCTAATCCTAAACTGTGGTTAATGTTAACTGTGATGTTGTGATTAAGGGGGGGGGGATATAAAATGTTTTTAATTGTTTTTAATTGTTTTAATTTTGACTGCATTGTTTTATTAATGATACATTTGCCACCCTGAGCTCCTTTGGGAAGAAGGGCAAGGGATCCATTTTAATTCAATAAATGCATAAATGAATGCAAGTGAATGGTTTGGAACCCCTTCTTATTGTCATGCAAGAGGAGAAACTGCTGCTTTAGACTTTATACTTTGTATATACTTTGTATATGTTTGCAGGGATATCTAGTCCTCATCCAGTTTAAAGATAAAGAAGCATAGGGAGGCAGAACAAGAGACTTGAAGTTGCCTCTCAATAGTTAACTCCTGAACACCAATGTGAGCAGGCACACAGGTGACCTGGCTGTAGTCCTCCCCATTATGAACAGTTTCTATATTTCTATTTAAATTGCAGTATTTCCCTCCTCGCCTGCCAACCTAGCAGTTCGAAAGCACCTCTGGGTGCAAGTAGATAAATAGGGACCGCTTACCAGCGGGAAGGTAAACGGCGTTTCCGTGTGCAGCTCTGGCTCGCCAGAGCAGCGATGTCACGCTGGCCATGTGACCCGGAAGTGTCTCCGGACAGCGCTGGCCCCTGGCCTCTTAAGTGAGATGGGCGCACAACCCCAGAGTCTGTCAAGACTGGCCCGTACGGGCAGGGGTACCTTTACCTTTACCTATTTCCCTCCTATATTTGCATATATACATATCAATGAGTATGTGCAAAATTTATGCATTTTAATGGGAGGAGGGGTGCATTTTCTCTTTACTGCTGACAATCCACTGGAGAAAGGGGAGCTAAAATCCCAGCAGACAAGTCAGGGGACGCTATCTGAAGATGAGTGCATGGAAAGGAGAAAATAATAGCTGAAGGCTCTGAATAATATACGCATTTGCAGCACAAAATGTTGGAAAGAATGAGTGTGCTTGTTGATACAGAGGTGGAGGATCTCTAGTTTACGAGAGAGAGAGAGAGAGAGAGAGAGAGAGAGAGAGAGAGAGAGAGAGAGAGAGGGATTCCACCAGGCAAGGTCAGGCAGATCATTATCAGCTCCGACTCTCCCATAAGCATTCTTTACCTGAAACTCATTTAAAAGGGTGAGGCTTGTTCCTGCATATGGAAACAAAGAAATAACCTCTAGCTTGATCTTTGCAAATGAGTACCCCAGGGACCAACAATAAGCCTGGGGGCAAACATGCAAGCAAACACACTCTGGGAAGGCGAGATCAGATTTGCAAAGCCATCTGATTGCTTCACATGCAATACTATACCCACAGTTTACTGGGAATAAGGCCCATTCAACTAAGCAGGACTCCAGTACTGTGTTTATAGAATTGCACAACCGGGGACCAAAATGAAAGACCAGGTCAGGATGTGGGAGAAAGAGAATCATTGCTAATAGGTGGGATTCTGTGTCACAGGGAAGGGGTACCCAAAGGGTACCCAACACCCTGCTGATCAAAATTGGAACACTCGGTTTTTTTTGTCCCAAGCTCTTGTGGGAGCCAGTTGATTCGCAGGAGAGTGCAGGAACTAAAGCTGCTCATTTTTTGGACTCATACAAGAGTGCTGGACCAAAAAAATGAGCATCTTTTGGTCCAGTGCTCTCACGCAAGCTAGCTGACTCATGCCAGAGTGCAGTACCAAAATATGGGACATTCTGGGATCCAATCAGAAGTTGGGGTGGCTTCTGTAATTCCAGGATGTCCCAACTCAAATCAGGATGGTTGAGGGGTATGTAGACCTCGGTGGGGCAGAGAACTTTTCCATCTGGTCCAGGGTGCTCATCACCAGCAGGCTGATGTTGCATGCCCAGGAGGGCTACTGAACTGATTGCCTTCTGGACTACCCATAAAGGTAAAGGGACCATTGACCATTGTCCAGTCGTGACCAACTCTGGGGTTGCGGCGCTCATCTCGCTTTACTGGCTAAGGGAGCCTGCATACAGCTTCCAGGTCATGTGGCCAGCATGACTAAGCCGCTTCTGACGAACCAGAGCAGCGCACGGAAACACTGTTGACCTTCCTGCCGCAGCAGTACCTATTTAACTACTTGCACTTTGTCGTGCTTTCAAACTGCTAGGTTGGCAGGAGCAGGGACCGAGCAACGGGAGTTCACCCCATCACTGGGATTCGAACTGCCGACCTTCTGATCGGCAAGTCCTAGGCTCTGTGGTTTAACCCACAGTGCCACCTGCATCCTGGACTACCCATAGGACAATGCTAATGTGGAATGTGGAATGTGGAACGCCCTCCCACCAGATGTCAAAGAGAACAACAACTACCAGACTTTTAGACGACATCTGAAGGCAGCCCTATTTAGGGAAGCTTTTATGCATTACTGTATTTTAATATTGTGTTGGAAGCCACCCAGAGTGGCTGGGGAAACCCAGCCAGATGGGTGGGATATAAATAATAAATAATAATAATAATAATAATAATAATAATAATAATAATAATTACAAATGAACCTACAGTGTCAAATTTAACAAATGTTTTAAACTTCATGTACCAGATGTCATAACAAAATCCCAAACATGCAATTGTGCTTAACTTTTAAATGTTCGTTTTATGCTTTCTAACTAAATGTGAAAACAAAGGCTAACTGACCACCATAAAATTGGTTTCTGATTCATCCAGCATTTTGCTTATTTCTCTGAGTACCTTTATAAAAGAAGTTTGATTTTAAAATTATGTCTCCTTTTTGTCCTCACCCAACAGCCATTTAAGAGGAGAGCTTGATGGATTGTGCAAGGCAAGTTTAAATTCAATTACAGACTGTTCTTCTTGGGATGTTCCTGGGCTTCCTCTGCGCAGTACAATGAAGGGCAGCTCTTTGAAGAATTACAGGCGGCAGCTGTTGATGGCTCTCCGTAATAGCCAAACAGAGCTTTATCTGATGGAAAGTCATGTCCCCAAAGCTGGTTGAAATAAAGAGAGATGTACGTACTGGGCCTGATTTGCAAATGTGAAAAACACTGTTTGTTCAATCTTCTGTTGTTCCAGGATGAAAGGCATACGCACCGGCTCTTGCATTTGCCTCCCTAGAGTTAAACAAGGGCAACACTTTGCATTGCCTTCCTTCTGTCATAGAATAACAAATCTCCACTTGTTCTCATGAAGCACGAGTGGAAGACCAGGAACAGATGCTGTGTGTAGGCTCCCTATTTGGGTTTGCACCAGTTTGCAGGGTGCTCTAACGCCATGACAAAGGGCTTTGCTGCACGCTATAAAGAGAAAAACAACTGAACCAATTCCGGTTAAAAATTGGCTGCAGTTCAGTGTATACATTCATTTATACAAATCAGATCTAAGGTACGACAGATTGTCTTGCCAATATTGGACCAAACCTATCCCATTCTGCCTTAACTATATGTTGAGTGAAGAACTACAGTGGTACCTCGGGTTACATACGCTTCAGGTTACGGACTCCACTAACCCAGAAATAGTGCTTCTGGTTAAGAACTTTGCTTCAGGATGAGACCAGTAATTGTGCTCTGGCGGCACGGCGGCAGCAGGAGGCCCCATTAGCTAAAGTGGTGCTTCAGGATAAAAACAGTTTCAGGTTAAGAACGGACCTCCGGAACGAAGTACTTAACCCAAGGTACCACTGTACTTTATTTAATCTTTCCTGAATTTTACTACATTCAGCTTCATTGGAGTTCTAGTATTATGAGAGAGAGAGAGACAGAGAGAGACAGAGACAGAGAGAGAGAGAGAACTTTTCTCTATCCACTTTCTCCAGGCAATGCATAATTTTATAAATGTCTATCACCTCTTACTCTTATTTTCTCTAAACTAAACAGTCCCAAATGCTGCAACCTTTCCTCATAAGGAAGTTGCTACATTTGCTTGATCCTTTTGGTGGCCCTTTTCTGAACTTTCCCCATCTCAACCATCAACTATTCCATTACCATACTCGCCCCTTATTGATTAGCTTTCACCCCACACAATCCTAACAAAATCAGATATAACCAAGTGCCACAGAACAACTTGCAAGCAAGATTTGAGGGAGTTGAATAACAGTGCGTGCCTTTGTTCTGTTAAACCAATTCCTTTCCACCTTATAGTAATCTTATACATGGTCCACCATCGACCCTTCTAACTCAATATGGTCTATACTTGGGCTGGCAAATCTGTAGCCCTCTAGATATTCTTGGGACTCCACATGATGTCAGCTCAAGCTAGCATGGATGGAAGTTATTTTGTTTTTAAGGGTTTGCACATTTCAAGCAGTTCAGGGCCAAATTAGATGTGTGCGCTAAATACACCATCTTTGCATTAAAAGATTTTTCCCCCAAAGGCAAATAGCATCAGCGGAAAGGGCTGATAAATATTGGGATTACAGCAGATGGTGGAGGAGAAAGGAGAAATTTAACCTTTTAGTTCTCTGCTGTGGTGTGGAGGAAAGTGCTCAGCATTGCAAGGAAATTCCCCAATGGTGGAACTCCTTAGTTAACAGGAATTATTTCTTGATTAATGCTTTGTTAAATCAACCCAGCTCTCAACTCATCTTAGTGCAGCCACAATGACCCTGCCTTTACATATGTTAAAAATGCAATGGCAGGATGTCATAGAATTGTAGATTTGGAAGGGACCACAAGGGTCATCTGGTCCAACCCCTGCAATGAAGTAATCTTTTGCTCAATGTGGGGTTCGAACCCAGGACCCTGGGATTAAGAGTCTCATGCTCTACCAACTGAGCTATCTCATTATTTCCTTTCTGCCTTTGTGACACAGCAAGATTGGCTCCCTGCAGAATACCTTCCAGTGTATTGTCACATCTGTTCTCATTTGACTGAACAGATGCCGCTTTAAGACTCACCTGGAACAGATACGTTGATAAGGAGTATTATGTTTACACAAGGCAGACTTAACTTCCAGTCACTCATAGTCCCAGTTCAAGTGTATTATTGGATCTGGCATGCTGCTGGGTGATTAATACTGCAGAACCCACTCACTCCACAGTCACCTACACCATTTGCAATATCCCCTCGTTCCTCCAAGGACTGTAACCGCTTTTGACTTAGCAAAAGTGGTCACCGAATTTCCATGAATTAAAATTCATCACTGAACTGTAGAGATTTTCTGATTGATATTTCCGGGAACGCTCCTGGGTGCCATGGATGCTCCTTCGTCAACAACAACATCATCCGCATCAACATTTTTAATTTGTATACTGTCTTTCTATCTTACAATACTCAAGGCGGTTTACAAGCTGAAGAAACAAAAAATGTACAATCTAATGCAATACAAAACTGTGATAATAAAGCATAACTTTAAAACAGGCAACCTACATCAAAAAAGTAACATTCAACAATCATCCAACAATCGTTCTCTCTGTTGATTATTCTGGACAAATAGCATTAGTGAGCAAAGAACTTGGCAGTAGCATTCTGGGTCATGTGCAAAGTTCTGTTTCCTCTGCAACCAGTGTGCTCCAACCACTGTTTTGTGTAGCCATGTACGCGCAACATTAGCCGCAATCCACATCCATCCTTTAATTTCTTGAGAGATACTTTGGTCTGATGCATTTCCCCTCGAGTCCGCTTTGATCCAATATGAAAACGTTAAGCCAGATGGAGATATCCATGCCCCTTCTCCACCCACTGGTGCGGATGGGCGGTGAGTGACTCGAAAACACATCCAACCTTACAGATGTGTACAACAACATGCAAATACCAATTGACACGCAGTAGTAAAAAAAAAACAACCTCTCTGTGCTTTAGCCTGGTAACGTGCAAAACCACAATTGCTTCAGCTGATAAGGATGACTGTGTACATAGCTAATAAACACTGTAATTCAGCAGTCTTGTTAAAAAAACACATATGTAAAAAGAATATTTTGTATACGGTTAAAAACTTTGGCAGGATTGGAGTAATGCTTTTAAACGACAAAATATAAGGGAACAGTTAATAATAGATATAACAAATGGGGGGGGGGGAAGGATAAGTTGAATAAAAAGGGATGGAAAATGGAAACCAAAGAAGGGGGGGGGGTCAAAGGATTATGAGAAACCTAAACGTAAAGGTGATTGATATGTTTAAACTGAAACTTGTTATGTAAACTTATAAATATAGATATAGATGATATAGATATAGATATAGATATAGATGATATAGATATAGACATATAGATATATATGGACACAGAACAATTGTCAAGGGTGGAATTATACTGGAACAGCAAGGGTGGCATCCTGTTAAGAGAAACACTTGGATGGTAATAGTAATTGCCATGAACATAACTTTCCCTGCTGGTGGTGATTCACAGAGGAAAAACACCTTCTAAAGCAACATCACTTCCTTCAAGGTTGTGATTTACATTCCTCAGGTGAACTCTCTCACAAATAATGCCGGAAATCAGTATGCATAGGTTTTCACCCACGCTAAAAATTTATATTGTTAATCACAGAATCCAAGCCTTTTCAAAATACACCCATTTGAATTTATATTTTTGGCTCTGCATGTCTATAAATGCGCTATTTAAGGGCAAAGCTAGTTCTGCAAAAGCAGATGCCTCACAGTGTGAGGTGCTAAGGCCCTCGATAGGTTTCAAAACCAGCCTTTAATATTTTATGCTGCAGTAATTTAATATGATCCCTGGACTATGCTGGTGGATGAGACGGAAGACAAAAAGTAGAACATGTGGTGCCTGTTCATTGCTACTAGTAATGATGATTTGTATCCAAGGATGGGTTTGCGCGCCATGCAACGCCCCTTGGGGGGCCAGCCACGCCCCCGCCTGCTCTCCGCCCCCGGTAGCAGAGCATGCAGCTTCACCCTTGTTTCTGGAAACTAGAATAGTCCCTGCAAAAACTGAACCTCCCGTAACATGTATTGGTTGATGTTGTTTATCTTCGCACCTGCAGGCTAGATGGAGATGAGAGTGCCTCACAGCATCTGCAAGCACATTTCCCTCACAAATGAGGAATCTCATGTGTCTGGGATTAGGGGACAGCATCTGTTAATTAGTGATATTAGCAGGAGCTGTAAATGCCAGAATTTATATGTCTTTTCAGATTGCTAGCAACTCAGAGTATTAGGATTTTTTAAAAACTTCTCTACCGTTGGTCTAAATAGCCAATATCTTTAAACATATGCAAGAAGAAACTGTTTAATTAGTTGCCACAGAAACTCCACTGCAGATGGTGGGATGGGACTGTATGATTCAAAGGCTCCTCTTGAAAATATTCATGAGCAAACCTATACAAGCAATCAACAGCCATTAGCCATGATGGCAGTGTTCTGCCTCCACTGTTACAGGGTGTAGGTATGGAGCAGCATATTAGTTGCTGAGAATGCTGTTGCGCTCGGTTCATGCTTGAGGACTTCCCATAAGGATCTGGCTGGCCATTGTGAATTAGATGGGCCATTGGCCTGATCCCGTGGAAAGTCAAAGGGGCTTATTCTCAGGAAAGTGTGACCAGAATTGTAGTCTAAACTGCAAAAAGAAGTGTGTAGTTTTAAGAATGCATGTGATGCTTATTTTCATATTTATACCACCTTAATAATTATTAGGGCAATAATTAGGGCAATAATTAGGGCAGATCAAATAGTAAAGCAAAACATGTATTACATACCCTCCAACATGTTGAGTCCCAAAACGGGCGTGCACGTCTTCCTGTCCGTGCTCACGTGTGAGTCACATGACCTGTGCAAGAGCCCCAAATACATGCTTTTTCAAGACTGTGCTCTCACAGCGTCCAAAAATGGCCCAAAATGGCTGCTGTGCTCTTGCAGAGAAAAATGGGATATCCCAGTTTTCCTGGGACGCTTGTGGAACATGGCATCACTAACACATAGGCCTACTGGGGGATGGCCCAAAACATTTTGGTGTCTGAGGAAGAGCAGCAATTCAGCTTCCCACCCCTGTGAGGTCCAAGTATCCCAGGCCAGCAAAGTTATTTGGGCACCTGAAAATTCTGCAAGCACTTTTCCGCCTCCGGAAGGATGGGAGAGACAGAAACACAGACCATTATAATGAAGAACATCATAAGAACAACACCAAAACACTTGGCAACGTTTTACATGTCAATTTAATCTTACTAGTTGCATTAATTGGAGTGTATGATTTAGTAATGTTCCATAAGCTGATATACTCTACCTTTCATATCCAAACGTTACCTTTGTATTATTCTAATGCTTAAAAAATGCAACTGTAAAGTGAGTGTATCTCTATAGTGGTCCACAGCTGCAGCCCTCAGCTGGTTACAGGCACCTGGACTTGGAAGTTTTCAACAGGACCTTCTATGACCGTTGGAACAACTCTGGAAATACAAAGTGTGGTGCCAATGCAGATGACTGTGTTCAGGCTGGGCATCTGCCTTTGTGGTGTGAGAAGAGCAGCTGTTTAGAAGTGCATTTAGACTTGTTCCATTGTGATAATGAGTAACATTGTGATAATGAGCATTGCAGATACCTCCAAGGCCTCAAAATGTGGAATGTGATGTGCTGGCAAATTAGCGAGTCGCCCGCCAACTCAGATGCCTGAAAGCATCAAGCAGCTGACATCAAACAGATGTGCTTAGGAAGTGGACAAATGGAATTTAGACCCACTTGCCAGCCTCAGATGGCGAGTGTGTAGGAAAGTCCTCTAAATAAATGCACACCATCCAAACAAATGGACCATGTTGGCACCTTGTTTAGGGAACACAGGAAGCTTTCTTATCAAGCTCAATTCATCTAGCTCAGGTTGTCTACACTGACTGGTAGCAACGATTTAAGACTTCAGAGAGGGGTCTCTCAGCTCATCCTGGAGATGCTAGGAATTGAACCTTGAGACATTTTGCATGCTAAGCATGTGGTCCATCCCTGAGCCACAGCCTTTCCACTTCGTTTGCAGTTTCCTGGTCTCCAACCCAGTTGTTTATATATGGCATGGGACTCTGTGTTGCCAACCCACATGTTCTAGTCTTGTTTGTATACACTCTTGCAACTGCAGAAGCTAATGAGTAAACACAACAGGTTCCTGCTGTCAGCCAGCTTTAGCCAGGATGTTTATTGAGAGCATTTCCAAGTGCTTGGCTTTTAAAAGAGTTGAGAGCTCTTGGCTGCTCTGTGCTGCTTGTACATTTCTCATCAGCAGATGAGATGTTCCATCAGTGGTGGAGAAAGTGCCAGCTGCAAACATACCTAGACCCTTTTCAGTCTGGCTTGAAGCTTGGGTCCAGCAGCAAGGCACAGCCTGGCTTGCCTTGATCCTTTTGGGAACAGAGACAGGAAGATATCTGTCGTGTTGGTTTGCCTTGATCTCTCAGAGGCATTCAGCACCATTTACCGTGGTGTCACTCTGGAGTAGCTCTGTGCATTGGGAACTGGGGAACTGCAGAAGGTCACTGCTGCAGAGTAGCGTTGGGACCTTCTGCCTTGTCTCCATGGCACTTGCACTTTAAGGTCCTGTGTGGTTCTGTCTTGTCCCCCATGTTGTTTAACATCTATATGAAACTACTGGAAGCTGTCATCAGGGGAATTTGAGAGTGGTGTCCTGAATATGCTGATGATACTCAGCTCACTCACTCTCCTAGTATAGTAGTTCTAGTCAGATCTCCTCTAAGGGCTGGGGGTGGAATACTTTGCTAGGGCCCGGGGAAAGCTCACCACCTCCCCTTCCTTGTATACCTAACTTACAGCATTTTAATCTTGCTTTTCAGACAATTGTCATAATCGCAAAATAACTCAGATCAAGAATAAAAAGGCCTTGCAGTCAGGCTTACAAATAGAAAGTCAAAACACAAAAGGGGAGTAGAATGAAAAGACCGAGGAGTGAAACCCTCAACCTTTATTCAAGGCCAGAACTGAGTGCTGAGCTAAAAGGATTTCTACCCAATTCAGGCCAGGCTGATCATCCCTTGTTGATGTTTTGGTTTAGTAGCAGTTTGTGACTCTTGTTCCTTTGACCGATGGATGGGGTTAGAACAGGCTTTCTCCCTGCTTTGCTGTTCTAGTGCAACAGGCACTAGAGTAGTGGGGCAGAGTATTTTGTTGTTGTGGGTGTGGGAGCAAGCTCCTATCAGCTCTTTTCGATTTTGGTCCAGGAAGGTCTTCCTTTTGCCAGGATGGCCTTCTTGATAGGCAGGGGCAGCAGCTTCTCAGCAATCCTTTGTCTCCTAGCCAATGGCAGAGGTCAGAGTGTGCATACCCTCTAACATTTCTCTGATGAAAATAGGGGTGTCTCATTCCACAATGATAATTTTACTATTTATACCTCACACAACTTACTGGGTTGCCCCAGCCACTCTAGGCGGCTCCCAACATATATAAAAACATAATAAAACATTAAACATTAAAAAACTTCCCATACAGTATTGCCTTCAGACAGCTTGGAGGTTGGATAACTCCATGCCCTCCAACATTTTTCCAATGAAAATAGGAAAAAGTGGGACATTCCAGGATTGAATCAGAAGCCAGGACAGCCTCTGTAAATCTGGGATGTGCCTGGAAAATAAGGGACTCTTGGAGGGTCTGAGTGTGCTGCTCTTCAGCTCTGCAGTCCCTGCCATAATACTGTAATTTGTGTTATGCTGGACATCTCTATTGCTTGAAACAAGCTAAAGTATGTCTTCGTCTTGTGTCAGCTTTCCCTGACCTGGTTCCTTCTAAGTATTTTCAACTACCATTTCCATCAACCCTGGCCATGCTGGTTAGAACTAATAGGAACTGTAGCACAAAACATCTGCAGGGCACCAGGTTGCAGAACACTGATCTTGGGCATATTTTTATGCAGTTTTCTTTTGCGTAGGGTCAGTGGTATAAGGTCAGTGGCATAGCATGGTGGGCACAGGGGTGGTTGCCCCAGGTGCAAAATTTCAAAACCAGGTGCTGCCTCAATACAGCTGCGTGCTTCCGTTGCTGGGCTCCGTTGAAAATTACTTCTCCATGCCACCCAGGAAGTGACCTCTCCAGACAATGGGATGACTCTTCTTTTCTTACCTCTGCAGCTGCAATCTCCTGGGTGACATGGATGCCTTTAGGCAGTAAGGATGCATGCATAAGCTGTCTGTTTCCCTCCATCCCCCCCTGCCCTCCACACAGCCCCAGGACCTGGCAACCCACGGTACACCACTGTGTAGGGGATTTTTTAATTTAATTTTCAAAATGTCTTCATTCAGTGACAACAGTGAAAAAGCTTCAATTTGGACAGATGTGCAGGTCTAGCTAAGCATAGAAGCAATTTATGTAAACAGCCCAGATAGGTACTCATTTGCTTGGGTGCAGGGTTAAATGTTTCAAAATACGTTCAGGCTCTTGTTTTGCCACAGACTTCTTTCTGACATGAAAATTATGGGCTTTAATGTGAACAATTTCAAATCCATTTATGCACTTAGTAAAGCACTTGGAATTAGTAATGGGTTTTATACTGAGGATACCCTTGGGAGATTTCAAAGTGTAAGGGGTGCTAAATTCTCACTTTACTGTTTTGTACTTGGGGGTGGCATATACCTGAATACAAAATACATATTTGCTCCATCGAGTGAAAAGAGCACGTGTGTGTAGAATGGGGGCGGGGGCATAGCTTTTTCAAAAGCCAGAAGTGGTTGCCCTTGACTATGAGCAAGAGGGTTAATGGAGGTCTCACAAAGTCAACTTTACTTTATTTTATGCATATATTTAGATCTTGTGTATTCAAAAGACTTTTGGAGGTGGCTCGAAGCAATAAAACAACAAACATTAAAACGTCAGTACCACCAATAAACAACACAACCAATGAGAAGAGCAAAACATCAAAACTGAACAGTGAAACAACTACAGAGAAAAAGCACTAAAACCCCCCAAAGCAACTGTCAGTAGAATCATAGAATTGCAGAGTTGGGTGGGATCACAACTGCAATACAGGAATCTTTTGCCCAATATATGGCTTGAACCCACAACCATGAGATTAAGAGTCTCATGCTCTACTGACTGAGCTACCAAGGCAGATAAAACAGTAAGATTAAAAGATCTGGACAAATAAAACCAGTTTTATTTGCACCCTAAGCATCAGGAATACAGATTGAGGCAGGGCATTCAAAGAATGGGGTGCCATTACTGAAAAGGCCCTGTCCACCATCTGGTTACTGCCTGCCTTATTTTAGTATGTGGGAGACACTTGTAGACGAGCTTCTCAGGATGAACTTCAAGCACAGGAAAGATTGAAGAGACTAAGCTATCCTGGGGTCCCTTCACAATGGGCTTTTTCTTCTTTCACTTTTTTTGCAACATGTCATTGATGCATTCATGGTGGATTTATACAGTGATACCTCGGGTTAAGTACTTAATTCATTCCGGAGGTACGTTCTTAACCTGAAACTGTTCTTAACCTGAAGCACCACTTTAGCTAATGGGGCCTCTTGCTGCTGCCGCGCTGCTGGAGCACAATTTCTGTTCTCATCCTGAAGCAAAGTTCTTAACCCGAGGTACTATTTCTGGGTTAGCGGAGTCTGTAACCTGAAGCGTATGTAACCCGAGGTACCACTGTATATCTAATTACCCCCATACCATTCCACTTTATGAGTTGTTGTTGTTTATTTGCTGTCAATGTTACCACATTATTGCTGTCTACAGTGTGACAAAATGACAGGAAGTCCATTACATTTGTAGTAGAGGAGTTATGGGACATGCAGTTATTGGAAACAGAGCAGCATGTCCATCTCAGATGAAGAGGAGGAAGAGGATCATGGAGAGGGGTGTAGCTGGGACTGGGACACACCGGGGCAAGCAGGGAATGGGGAAGTAAGTACTCACAGGATGATGGAGGATGACCAAGGGATGGGGGTCAGTGCACAGGAGCCAGAGCTGCAGGACCCATCACCTGAACCAGAGGGACCCCTGTCTCCATGATCATGGCAGGCTCTGAGGTGTAGGGAGCAGCTGGTAGGGTGCTCCAGGAGGCTGAGGCAGGCAGGGGCTCACAACCTGGCTCACTAGCCGGCCAGGTGGGGCTTGCTAGCTCTGGGAGGAGGGGTGTGATTCCTCAGCTAGAGTAGGCTTGGGAAAGGTGAGGGTCACATGTCACATCAAGCCCAGATGCTGCAATCAGCATGCAAAGTCCAAAAGGGAAGCAGAGCTGCGGTGATAGGTCTGCTCAACTGCCTGTATTGGTGGACCTTGGCTTAGATGCTCCTGGACCTCTATGGGACTGTGTTTCAGGTTTGACTCTGAACTGTATCTTGTCTTGGATGACAGTGGACTGTGTTTCCTGACCTTTGGGTGTGGACTCTGCTTGTGCAGCTTGACCCCTGGACTTTGGACTTGATATACTGATATGCTGCTGGGTAGGCCAGGGGTTCAGGACAATGCAACACATTTCAGTAGTCAAAATTGGATGTTACCAGAGCACAGGGATAGCCGTGGCCGGGCTACCGACTTCACTGCTCGTTCCTTGTTCTTTTCAGCCCTTTGTAGGCCAGGATGTATGGGAAAGCAAGCAAATCTTGCCAAGGCTATAATTGGCAACCTGTTACTAAGGGTCTAGATTCCGCTGTTTGAGATGCATGGAATGGAGCACACGAGGGCTGGGTTCTCTTCTTGTGCAAATAGTGTTCCAAGCCACTGAGGATCCAGGCATCAGCATGAATAGCTTTCTCTCTACTGAAGGAGCTTAGGCTCCCTGTGAGCCCAGGACAGCCAGTCCCCATAGAGTGATGGAGTAGCGGCACCCTTAAAGCACCCCCAGGGTCACATTTCAGTGCTCAGCGATGGATGGAGCAGCACATGTCCTAATAGGTTAGCATACGGCCCTATGACTCAACAACCCGCTCCTTTCATCGCTATTGTCAGGATTCTGAGACTTCCTTCTTGACAGTGAAAATGCAGCTTCTGGCAAGCTCTTGTTATTTCAGCTAAGGCTCATCAACCATCCCTCTGTCACTAAATGCCTCATTATGTGCAATTAATGGACTGACTGAGAGGAGCTACAAAGTCGCTCTCTCTATGAACTCACTTTGAGGCAGCTGGGTTACTTCTAGTGACTTTTTAATGTTGTCAGGTTCATTACCAAGTGCAGCTGGGTAAATGGAGGTGGGGGAGAGAGGAGGGGAAGGAAGGAAACACTCAAAGCAAAGAGAACCCAGAACGTATGCAAATATGGCCAAACAGCTCCAGGCAATGTGATGCGCTGAACTCTCTGCTTGCTTGATGGACCCGCTATTCACATTCCCAAGGGAATCTAAAAGGGCATCGTGGAACTTAGTCAGTTTCAAACTATTATGTAGGAATATACACCTATATTGTAGGCTTTGCAGGCATAGCTGCCTCTTTTAAAATTGCTAATGTACAACACACACAAACACACTTTTGGCAAGCTGACCTAAGAAGAAAAATAGAAAGAAAAGAAAGTACAAGCCTGGATTTTCTCCCTCCCTGCTACCTTCCTTGTCACAGATGTGGCAAGTGTGTGTGTGTGTGTGTGTGTCAGGATCGGATTTAGGTTTGATGAGGCCCTAAGTTCCTGAAAGTAATGGGGCCCTTTATATGTCCAGCTGTCCTTTGTCAACAACAAATTGTCACTGTTTTTTGTGTTGAATATATGCTATATGGTAATTTATGGACCTAATAGGTATCTACAGCCATTTGCACATGCAGAATGTAGGCACCCTATACTGTATACAGAAATGAGCAAACCAGTGATATTTTAGGGAGCAGGCTAGCAGGCGGGGTCCATTACTTACATCATAGGAGCCTACACAACACAAAACACTGTTGCTGTATGTAGGTTTTATTTTATTTGTTTTTTATCTTATATTTTGGAAATGTACATTCAGGTTTTTCCCCCTTTATTTTTTGGGTGAACCCTAAGTTAAAGCTTGTTTAGCTTATATGTAAATCCAGCACTAGTGTGTTTTTGTGTGTGTGTGCATGTGTGCGTGTACACACACACACACACACACACACACACACTGTCCTATACCAAAAACAGTCTGCAATGAGATGTACAAATGTAGATGATCACATCACACCTTGGATATACACATGCCAGGCTGAAAAGCAATTTTCTTCAGGCTACAATCCTATAGCCACTTAACTGGGAATAAGCTCAACTGAACAGGCTTCCAATTAGACATGAATAGGGTTACATTGTTGGCCACTCAAAATGAAGAGGAAATCATTGTATGCCTAAAAGCAATATGTCATGCATGCATGTACGTTTCTTTGTTACAATAAACAAGTCCTCTGAGATCTTTCCCATTTGAAAATCCAGAAATATGTGGCAGTGGTTCAAGACTGGTCTCTATTTTTTCTAACAGGAGGATCAAACTTGTCTGGAAGACTAATTCTTCAGTGGTAAAGGAAATGCATTCTGCATATGCACAATGGTGCTCTTTTTTGTTCATTATATCTCCAAGGGTAAACCTTGACTTGAAAACAGATCCCAGAGATCAACTTTGATGAGCCTCTGTTCCAAATAGGCCCTGAGTTTGCTTTCTTTTTTCCACCATCTACATTTGTTCAGTGACACTTATCTTATACAAATCAAATCGCTACACAAATTCCTAGGTTACAAATAAACCTAAATATGTTGTGGATAAGAAGTTCATGCCGGAGCCCGGAAAGCATTGGCTGCACAAAATGCACAATATTTAGGTCTCTTGACTGCTTGATTGTTAAGGGCTGAGCAGCATATATTAAATCACAAGAGCCTAAGTCTGTGGAAGAGGTTCTATTTTTGAATTTTAACCAAATATAGGTTATTTGCAGGGGAGATTAACAGAGGTAATAATATGGAATAAGAAAGCAGGAGATTAGGCTGGATTTTGTGCAAAGTGAGAATGTGAGAGGCTGATACATGGAGAAGGACGAAGGAGGCTGAAAGAGCGAGGCAATGCTCACAGAGAAAAGTTGTGTTTCTGATGCATGACTTGGATTAGAGGTTTTTCTTTTTCTGCCCACGTCTTTAAAAACTCACTTGTGATCCCTTATGCACTGTTTTCTGCTAGGGGATTGACACAGTGCGGTGCTGAATGCTCTAACCCTGACCTTGCAAAGCTCTTAAGCATGTGCCTAGCTTTAACCACCAAAGAGTAATCCCATTGTGATTATTAATTTGCCTGAAGTTAAGCATGTGCTTGAATGCTATTGCAAGATGAAAGCAAGGGTATTCAGAGCCAGAGCCATCTACAATTTCACAGTAATCAAATATTGCCTTGCGTGAAAAGGAATAGGAGCATTTTACCATTTCATGCAAGCTGGCAGCCTCTCATCAGTGGGGGGAAATAAGTGGCGTCATTATCATGACTACCCTTTATCCAGTTCTCGAGTTCATTTGCAGCATATTTGGTGTCCTACAGGGCTGGGAGGAGCGCCTACCTGCTCGGTAGGAGAAATTTCAGGCCGCCAATTCTTGGGACAAACAATTCTGCTGCCTAGGTCTGGGGGAAGAGTGGGTTTGGGAGTGGAGCCCAGTTAATTTGCCATGGTCAGAGACCAGTGTGAAAGCATACAAACCCTGCAGAGGCTGAAAAGCCCAGTTGCAGAGAGAGAGAGAGAGAGAGAGAGAGAGAGAGAGAGAGAGAGAGAGAGTATGCTGCTGTCGCAACAAGATTAAATGTGGGAGAAACTTATCATCCTTTTTTGCAATACAATCATACCTTGGTTTACAGCCACTTCAGGTTGCATTTTTTCAGGTTATGCACCTGCCGAAACCCGGAAGTACCGGAACAGGTTACTTCAAGGTTTTGGTGGTCGTGCATGCGCAGAAGAGCAAATCGTGCTTTGTGCATGCGCAGAAGTGCCAAATTGCAATCCGTGTGTGCGCAGAAGTGCCACTGCGGGTTGCGAACCCTGTGGGTTGTAATGTGCATCCCGCACGGATCACCTTCGCAACCCGAGCGTCCGCTGTAAATTGTAAACTAGGGCGGCCATACGTCCAGACATAGCTGGGATTCATCCACTGAAAATGGCGTCTGGGGAGAATTTTAGAAAAGCAGCTAAAATGTCCTGGGAAACCTGGGCATGTGGCAGTTCATATCAGAAGTGTAAACATGTGGAATACAGTTGTACCTTGGTTCTCGAACATAATCTGTTTCAGAAGTCTGTCCGACTTCTGAAATGCTCGAAAACCAAGTGTGGCTTCCTGAGCTTCCCACAGGAGTCTCCTGCACTCAAGCAGAAGCTGCGTCAGATGTTTGGCTTTTGAAAAACATTCGAAAACCAGAACACTTACTTCTTGGTTTTGGGCATTTGGGAGCCAAAATGTATGAGTACAAGGTGTTCGAGAACCAAGGTACGACTGTAACATGATTTATTTGGGGGGGGGTCACTGATGCAGTTCCTTGCCAAGGGTGCAAAGATATCCACGTAACTATTCCTTGGGGAGATGGATAGTAGAGATGCTACCTACACCAGGCATGGCCAAACTTGGCTCTCCAGCTGTTTTGGGACTACAACTCCCATCACCCTAGCTAACAGGACCAGGGGTCAGGGATGATGGGAATTGTAGTCCCAAAACAGCTGGAGGGCCAAATTTGGCCATGCCTGACCTACACACTTTACTATGTAGCGTCTGTGTTCTTTAACAGAGTGTGAATCAAGAGCAGAATGGAACAGAGCAGAAGAAAAGTGGGAATGAATACCAAGAGGTGAGCACTGAGTTCCATTCCTTCAGGGCCTCTTTCTTCCTCCAATCTGTATCTTTATCTCATTCCTGTCACCAGGATGCGGAAGTCTCACAGTGTGTTGGTTTCTCACACCTTTTGCCTGTTGAGATGGCAAAAAAGCTGCATGGATCCTGTAGGTATCCGACATGAATATATTCAGTTAGACTAATCTCTAGCTGACAGCTTGTTTCTCTCCTCCTCCTCATGGTTTAATGGTGTTGCAAGGACAGTGGAAGGGCTCTGTTACGGCCACCCACTAAATCCTCTCCTTCGGGAGAGAAGGGAAAGTATTAAGGAGCTAGGCCCCTCCCACTTTCTCAACAGAGCTCCACCCCTTCACAGCAGACTCTGTCCCTGCATTTATTTGAATGACTAGCTGGCTTACTGAGTTGGACTAAGCTGGCATAATGTCTGGGCAGGTATTTTCCCAGGTTCCTGTGGACAGGTAGCTTTCTGGACTCTGGCTGATTGCAGCAATGTAGGTGGACTATAAAAGGTAAAGGTACCCCTGCCCATACGGGCCAGTCTTGCCGGACTCTGGGGTTGTGCGCCCATCTCACTCAAGAGGCCAGGGGCCAGCGCTGTCCGAAGACACTTCCGGGTCACGTGGCCAGCGTGACATCGCTGCTCTGGCAAGCCAGAGCTGCACACGGAAACGCCGTTTACCTTCCCGCTAGAAAGTGGTCCCTATTTATCTACTTGCACCCGAGGGTGCTTTCAAACTGCTAGGTTGGCAGGCGCTGGGACCGAGCAACGGGAGCGCACCCCGCCGCGGGGATTCGAACCTCTGACCTTTCGATCGGCAAGCCCTAGGCGCTGAGGCTTTTACCCACAGCGCCACCTGCGTCCCTAGGTGGACTATACACACATATAAAAATGCAGTGAAAATGTTTTGAAAAAACATTGAATTTGCCATAGCTCACCACTGCCATCTAGAGCCACATTTGTATATTGCATTTTACAACATGCCTAAAATGTTTTATTTACAGCTGTATAGCTGAGTCCGTAGTCTCGGGTGTGACAGGTATATGGGAGGCTACTGGGCTGGGGGCCGGTCTTGTTCAACTGTGGCTTCCCAGAATACCAGAACAAATCATCATCATCATCATCCAGATCATTTTTTCAGATCAATTTGCAATCTTAGAACACTTTTACCACTGTTCCTTCATTAGCAATGACCTTTTTATCTGTGAAATGCTGGACATTATTTGATAAGCTTTGGAGGAACCTGTTCCACAACTGCTGTTAAAAATGGCTTCTTAAAAAACAACAGCTAGAGGAGGCCAGCATTTAAATTGCTTACAAAACAAAACAGCTCAGAGCACTGCTTACTATAATGTTATTATCCTGCTTCTGAGAAGAGTTGACATAATTAGACCGATAAATATGTAGTACCCTCACTGGTCCGAGAGATTTGTCATTGCGCTTTTGATGTTACCATAAATTTCCCTGTAAAACTGAGTTAGCACATCCTTTGAGTGAATCCAAAGAGCTCAGTTGTTCAGACTGGTAGTAACACCAGAATAAAAGTTTTAGGATCTGGCATAAAATGTTGCCTCTGGGAGAAGTGTTCCAGAGCAATGGTTTTCAGACAGACTTCTGGGAATCCTGGGGCTTCTCACATAACACCCAACATTTCACAAACAGGGGCAAGCTTATACACCCCTACTTGTGTGAACTGCTCCCTCTGCTAATAGCATCTCTGCTGCTACACAGGGTTCATCTCTACTTCCTCTATGTGTGTCTATTTATGGTTCTTTTGATTAAGTCTATAATAAATATCCTACAATATTTTGAAAAATCAACACTTCATGCTCTTCTGAAGTTTACTATACAGCGGAAAGGAGCAGCCAAGCATACTAGGACTCAATTTCTTGACTTTAAGAAAGCCGACTTCATAAAACTTAGGGAAGTGCTGGGTGAGATCCCATGGACAGTAATACTAAAAGGAAAGGGAGTTCATGATGGCTGGGAGTTTGTTAAGAGGGAGATAGTAAAAGCACAACTTCAGGCAATACCAATGAGACGGAAACATGGAAGGTGCCTAAAGAAGCCAGGGTGGCTATCTAAAGAACTTTTAACTGAGTTAAGATTTAAAAAGGATGTGTACAAAAAATGGAAAAGGGGGGAAACCACCAAAGAGGAATTCAAACAAATAGCCAGCACGTGTAGACACAAAGTCAGAAAAGCTAAAGCACAGAATGAACTCAGGCTTGCTGAGCAACAAAGCAACAAAAAAGGCTTTTATGGGTATGTTCATAGCAAAAGGAAGAACAAAGAAACAGTGGGGTCACTCAGAGGAGAAGATGGTGAAATGAAAACAGGGGACACAGAAAGGGCTCCTCAATGCCTTCTTTGCCTCAGTCTTCTCCGATAAAGAAAACAATGCCCGACCTGATCAAATGATTCAGCAGAGGAAACACAGCCCAGAATAACTAAGGAGATAGTACAAGAATACTTGGCTAGTCTAGATGTATTCAAGTCTCCAGGGCCAGAAGAACTGCATCTAAGAGTATTAAAAGAACTGGCAGATGTGATCTCAGAACCACTGGCAGTCATCTATGAGAATTCCTGGAGAACAGGCGAAGTTCCAGCAGACTGGAGGAAGGCAAATGTTGTCCCTATTTTCAAAAAGGGGAAAAGAGAGGACCCAAATAATTACCGCCCAGTCAGTCCGACATCAATACCAGGGAAGATTCTGGAGCAGATCATTAAGCAAACAGTCTGTGAGTACCTAGAAAGGAATGCTGTGATCACGAATAGTCAGCATGGATTTCTGAAAAATAAGTCATGTCAGACTAACCTGATTTCGTTTTTTGACAGAATTACAACCCTGGTAGATGAAGGGAACACAGTGGATGTAGCCTACCTTGATTTCAGCAAGGCATTTGACAAGGTGCCCCATGATATTCTTGTAAAGAAGCTGGTAAAATGCGGTCTTGACTATGCTACCACTCAGTGGATTTGTAATTGGCTGACTGACCGAACCCAAAGGGTGCTCATCAATGGTTCCTCTTCATCCTGGAGAAGAGTGACTAGTGGGGTGCCACAGGGTTCTGTCTTGGGCCCGGTCTTATTCAACATCCTTATCAACGACTTGGATGATGGACTCAAGGGCATCCTGATCAAATTTGCAGATGACACCAAACTGGGAGGGGTGGCTAACACCCCAGAGGACAGGTTCACACTTCAAAACAACCTTGACAGATTAGAGAACTGGGCCAAAACAAACAAGATGAATTTTAACAGGGAGAAATGTAAAGTATTGCACTTGGGCAAAAAAAAAAAATGAGAGGCACAAATACAAGATGGGTGATACCTGGCTTGAGAGCAGTACATGTGAAAAGGATCTAGGAGTCTTGGTTGACCACAAACTTGACATGAGCCAACAGTGTGACGCGGCAGCTAAAAAAGCCAATGCAATTCTGGGCTGCATCAATAGGAGTATAGCATCTAGATCAAGGGAAGTAATAGTGCCACTGTATTCTGCTCTGGTCAGACCTCACCTGGAGTACTGTGTCCAGTTCTGGGCACCACAGTTCAAGAAGGACACTGACAAACTGGAACGTGTCCAGAGGAGGGCAACCAAAATGGTCAAAGGCCTGGAAAAGATGCCTTATGAGGAACAGCTAAGGGAGCTGGGCATGTTTAGCCTGGAGAAGAGGAGGTTAAGGGGTGATATGATAGCCATGTTCAAATATATAAAAGGATGTCACATAGAGGAGGGAGAAAGGTTGTTTTCTGCTGCTCCAGAGAAGCGGACACGGAGCAATGGATCCAAACTACAAGAAAGAAGATTCTACCTAAACATTAGGAAGAACTTCCTGACAGTAAGAGCTGTTCGACAGTGGAATTTGCTGCCAAGGAGTGTGGTGGAGTCTCCTTCTTTGGAGGTCTTTAAGCAGAGGCTTGACAACCATATGTCAGGAGTGCTCTGATGGTGTTTCCTGCTTGGCAGTGGGTTGGACTCAATGGTGGTCTCTTCCAACTCTATGATTCTATGATTCAAACTACTGGTATATTTTGGTAACTGCAGGATGCAAAATTGCAGGCTGTGAATTGCATCGTGCCTTGGTGATCATGCACATGTATTTACCTATGAGACAGGATGCCTCCACCTCCATTTACAGGGCAATCCTATCATCTTTATTCCAAAGTAAGCCATGCTGTGTTCAGTGCAGCTTACTCGTAAATAATTGTGCATAGGGAATTGCAATTCTATACTCACTTCCCTGGGATTTACTTCTGATTAGACATGCAAAGGACTGCAACCTCATAGATCTAACTTTCCCATTCTGAAGAATAGCAACTCTAGACATACCCAAGAAAAAAAATCAAGAAAGGAATTCCCCAAAGCAAAAATAAATACAAGGACTAAAAAACAGGGGCTGTCCCTGGTAAATAGGGACAATAGAGTGGCAGAAATTGGATAGGATCAACATAGTATGGGGGGGAGAGGGGGTTTGACCACAGCAAACCCAAACTTGGATTCAGTATCTGCCTGGTTGGAATCTGCCCCCTGGTCCCCCAGTGAGACCTTGCTTGCTTGGCTTGTACCACGGCAAGGTTCAACACTGGCTGACTCCCGTCATACAGGTTTGGAGCGATCCAAACCCAGCAGATCCTTTCCATCAACAAGGGGCTTGTGGAATGATGAACTGATCCTGGGACCCAATTGTCAGTGTTTGTAAAAAGAAAAAAAAGGAGGAAAAGGTTCTGACCTCCCTTTGCCTCTTCAGCCTGGTCCTCGGACCCTTGTCAGCACAAAAAGAGTCCACGAGAATATCCTTGCAGAGTTTTATTCTTAAAAGTCTTTGTGCAAAACACGACTGAATAACTCCACACACCAGCACCAACCAACCCAAACACCAGCCTCAGCAACAAACTAACATTTCTCACTTATATATACAACTTGGTGCAGACCGCTGAGTCATGCTGACCCAGCTTTATTCGCATTAAAGAAACAGCGGCCATTTTAGCCGTGACACCCCTTCTGTTTCTTTAAATGCGAAAAACCCCAACAGAAACAATACATACATACATTATATACATAAACCCAGTTTTGTCATCAGTTCATTATGGCATGTTGCTGGCAAAGGCTTGGTGAACAAATCAGCAATATTATCTTGTGATTGACAATACTCCAGTTTGATTACCCCATTCTGTACACAATCTCTAACATTCGCATGACGGATAGCAATATGTTTTGATGCGGATTTCATTATTTCCGAGCCCGCTAATGCAATGCACGATTGGCTATCTTCATACACTTGGATAGGCAAATCAACTTTACAATCTAGATCTTTTAGTATCTGTATAAACCACATGATTTCATTGCATGCTAGCGACAGGCTCCCATATTCTGCCTCACAGGATGAGGTTGCAACAAATCCTTGTTTCTTTGACCTCCACCCAATTATGGAATTGGCAAACATCATAACCATTCCACTTGTAGATTTTCTGGTAGCTACACAGCTTCCCCAGTCCGCATCAACAAATACTTCTAGTTTTTCGTCTTGTGTACTAGATATCTTCAAACATACATTTAATGTCCCCTTTAGATATCTGATAAGCCTTTTCAAAGCACACCAATCAGCAGTACTGGGTTTAGATACACGTTGACTCAGAACATTTGTAGCACATGCAATGTCTGGCCTTGACCACTGGCTTAAATATAACAGCGATCCTATTTTTGAGTGATACAACTCAGGCTGATCAAATTTATCATCACACACTGTCTTTGGGAAATCTGGTGTCATGGGAGTCTGAACTGGCTTGCAGTTTTCCATGCCAAACTGCTCTATCAAGCGAAGAATTTTCTCTTTCTGACTCAATAGGAAGCTTCCATCAGCTTCCTGCCTTACTTCTACTCCCAAGTAATTGCTTACAGGCCCCAAGGCTTTAAGCTTAAACCTCTTTTCCAGTTGACTTGTGAGCTTCTGGATCTCATCTGTGGAACTCCCTGCCACAAGCAAATCATCAACAAAGACTAAGAGCATTAGATATTTGTTGCCTGATCCCTTGGTGTACAGGCATGGATCAGCCACACTCCTTTTAAAACCAAGTTTTACAAGGGCTTCATTTAAACACTGGTTCCAACACCTTCCACTTTGTTTGAGACCATAAACAGCCTTTCTCAAACGCCAGACTGCACCATTCTCCTCTTCAAACCCAGGGGGTTGTCTCATTAATACTTCATGGTCTAAATTTGCATGCAGATATGCAGCATCAACATCAAAATGGTGCACTGCTAGTTGTCTTACAGCAGCAATGGAAAGCATTAAGCGAAAAGTTTCACTCTTTACAGTGGGAGAAAACACTTCATCATAACTCTCCCCTTTAATCTGAGTGAACCCTCTGGCTACTAATCTGGCTCGAAAACGTGGTTCCCCAGATGCAAGGGTTTTCCTTTTGTAAACCCACTTGCATGACACCACTCTGCCACCAGGTGGCGGCATTATGACCTCAAACACTTTGTTACGTTTAAAAGAGTCCATTTCTTCTTTCATAGCTTGTTCCCACAAAGCACGTTCCCCAGGGGGTAAGTCTAAGACTTCATTATAACTTTGTGGTTCCACACAACTCACATTGCATACTCTCACTCCTCCTAGGGTCAAACGCTGAGGAGGTACACCCTTGTTTGAACGCTGGGAGCGCCTAGGCACTATTACTTCTTCTTCCCCCCTTATCTCTGGCTCTTCTTCCTCTTCCTCTAGAGAAGTATTATCTTTTGCCACATCTTTTGGGGAAATCTGTGCCTCCTCCTCCTCCTGCTCCTGCGTTGCCAATGGCTGAGAAGAAGCCTCTTCTCTTACTTGCAGGGGCAGTAGGCAATCTGGGTTGGCATGGATCACAGTCCATCTGTCCTGGTCAGCGAAGTCTGCACTTCGTGACAGAACTACTCGTCCTGGGCGTAAATTGAAACGCCACCCTTTGCCATAGGACTGATATCCCACAAACCGCAGTCTCTGCGCTCTAGCACCCCCTTTCTGGCGCTGAGCTTTGGGGATGTTTACATGTGCCCAAGCACCCCAGTTATGGAGCATTGTCCACTCTGGTTCTTTCCCAAACAACACACGATAAGGAATATCTTTTCTAGAGCTAGACCAGGTTCTATTAATCAAAAAGTTCGCTGTCAGAAAAGCCTTGCCCCACAGCCTATGGTTGTGACCCAATCCTGCATCCAGTAGCAGGCAGTCCTTTACTGACTGTATTACAGCCCCACGTCTTTCACACAGACCATTTTCAGCAGGGCTATAAGGGTTAGTCAAACGACGAGTGATCCCCTTACGTCGCAACCATGTCCCAAATTGTTTGTTCAGAAATTCTCCACCCCTATCTGTTTGCAACTGCACAACAGGGCGAGCAAAGAGCTTTTCAGCTTGGGCAACCCATTCTCTGAATGTGGGGAAACACTCAGATTTCTGCTTTAACAAAAACAACCAACTAAAACGTGATTTATCATCAATTACCAGAAAAGCATATCTGGCGCCTCCTTCAGTCTTCTGTGGAAAAGGGCCTATCACGTCACAATGGACAAGTTCTAAAACCTCTTTAGATACTCTGTCACTTTTAGAAGCCACAGGCTTCCTCTTAGATTTGGCCATTTTACATACATTGCAATCTAGGAAACAGTTACAGCTGTTTACTTTTAGGTTCTTGCACACCTTTTGCATCTCTGAAAGCACACGGAAATTGGCGTGACCCAGTTTTCTGTGCAGTTCATGTACACACCCCTTATGAACTGGCAAATTATCCTGAACCACCTGGGCTGCTTTAACAGGCTTGTCCTGCATTACATATAACCCATTTTCCAACTTTGCATGGCCACATACCTGAGTTCCATTCTTTATCAGACAGCCATCCCGTGTGAAGTTAACACTATACCCTGCATTAATCAAACAGCTTACAGACAGCAAACAATAGTCCAAACTGCTGACAAACAGAGTCTCTGGTAGAGTAGTGTTCAAGCACTGCAGGAAACATGTTCCCTGGCCATCAATCTTGCTTCTACGACCATCAGCAAGATAAATTGAGTCTTTTCCATCAGCTGGCTTCCCCAGGGTCTTAAAGTCCTCCCGACTGTTGCAGATAATCCTGCTGCTCCCAGAGTCCAGCAACCATGTTCCTCGAGGTATCTTCCTCTCCTCTCGAGAAAATGCAGAAACAAACTGAGCAGAACGCGTGTTCTTCTTCTCTGAAGAGAACCCCTTCTGCTTACGTTTCTGCGTTGATTGCTGTCTCTGCTCCACGTCGTCTCCTGGAAGTCTTGCCCTGCATTGACGTTGGAGATGCCCGGGTTGGTTGCATCTATAGCATCTCCTCACTGCCATGGCCAAGTCCAAACCTTGGCGTTGCTCCATTGGCAGATTCTGCTGCTGGCCCCCTCGACTGTAACTCCTCCGCTCTTGGAGTTCAGCTTGTTTATCTGACCTTCTTTCTGCTTCTTCGGTCAATCTTCCAACCACATACTCAAGGGTCAGATCTCGGGGACGCATACTCTCCATGCTGTTAATCACGGGCAACCAGCTTTCAGGCAAACTTGAAAGAATAATGTAGGTTTGGTCAGTCTCATCATAACGCTTACCTCTCTGCTGTAGTTGAAGAAACAGAGATTTCAGCGTTTGAAGATGAGTTGCCAAACTCTCACCTTCTTTCATAACAGTCCTGAACAGCCTTCTGGTCAGAGAAATTATAGTTCCAGCAGTTTCTCTGACGTGCATTGCCCTTAATAAATTCCAGCACTCAAACGCTGTGCTGGCATTTGCTACATGCAATAACTGAGAGTTGCTCAAACACAGCATAATTTGGGCACGAGCCCTTTCATCAAGCAGTTTTTTCTCAGCAGAGTCAGTCCTCAAAACCTCAGTTTCAACACAGTCCCATAGTCCATCTCTCCTTAACAACTGCTGCATTTTAATTGACCAACTCAGCCAGTTGCTTTCTGAGAGAAGTTCAAAAGGGATGCCTCCCCCAATATTTACAACTTGGGAAGACTGGAAATCTGCCATCTCTGCTGGTGCTTGCTGAGCCCCTTCTGTGGGGCCTCCAGCAAACTCTCCAGACTCTCTCTTTAGAGTCCCACTAGATGGTCCTGGCTGGCACTCACCGGCTTCTAGCTGCTGCCTCTGTTGACCCTCAGGTCCCGCCTGGCTCTGCAACTGGTGTAGCTGCTCTGTGAGTCGCCTACTGTGGTCCTCTAGCAGTTCAAACTGTTCCAGTAGCCGACGCTGAGTGCTTTTCTGGTCCTCAGATCCTAGCTGCTCCAGCGTCGCTGCAGACAGTTACAGCTTGCCACCAACTGCTCCAACGCACAGCCACCGGCTCCATACACCACCAGGACTCACCAGCTCCCTGCTGAGATGCTGTCAGTCGTTTTGCACTCTGCACATGCTCAGAAACACTGGGCCCATAACCTGTCAGTGTTTGTAAAAAGAAAAAAAAGGAGGAAAAGGTTCTGACCTCCCTTTGCCTCTTCAGCCTGGTCCTCGGACCCTTGTCAGCACAAAAAGAGTCCACGAGAATATCCTTGCAGAGTTTTATTCTTAAAAGTCTTTGTGCAAAACACGACTGAATAACTCCACACACCAGCACCAACCAACCCAAACACCAGCCTCAGCAACAAACTAACATTTCTCACTTATATATACAACTTGGTGCAGACCGCTGAGTCATGCTGACCCAGCTTTATTCGCATTAAAGAAACAGCGGCCATTTTAGCCGTGCTAAACACTTGCTGCTGTCAATAAAGATTTGGCCTGATTTCCCCACATCACCGTTGTGCAGTCTAGTTATTTTGCTGCTCTTGTGGGTCACATAATACGCCTGCCTGGGCAAATACGGACAGCTGAAGCATTCTTCGTGAGACTGACACTGGCAGATAAGCTTATCTTCGTGCTTATCAACACTTACATTTTGCCCAGCTTTTTCCAAGCAAAGGTCCATGTTTAAAAGCTCCAAGTCCCAGTATTATTGTTTTTTGTCTTGACGATTTCCCTGTGGAAAACCACTCTTTAGTTCTCAATCAGAGCAAATGTCAATTTGTGTTTTCTACAAATTGCTGTTTGCTCCAGTTCAGCTTTAAAGAGCTGGGGTTTTTTGCAAGGAAAGCTCTGGAAGAAGAAGGAGGAGGAGGAGGAGGAGGAGGAGGAGGAGGAGGAGGAGGAGAAGTTCTCAAACATGGAGGTTTAAAGCACCTGGAAAGAATGGAGGGAAATTAAGTGTGGGTGAGCCCTAAAAGAGAGCTTACCACTACTGTTTTATCCTGCAGTGCACAGGGGAGGGGAGTGTATTACTATTCATGCAGAATAGCAGTGTAGGTTGCCTAGTCTCATTTGCAAATTATGTGCATGTGTCTTAGAACACACCCCAGAATCTTCTCTAATGTATGGGGTTTCTTCAGCAGTTAAGCAAATGTTGGAAGGGTCCACTGGATGTAGAAAATTGTTCTAGAGTGACGTAAGAAATCAACAGTTATATGGCTACAGTTCATTTCCAGGCCACCGCAATGCGGACAATCACTCAAGGAGAGCTGTGCCTGCTTGAGATTTTTGGATTTTCTAAGGTTAGTCTGGAAAAAATGAAACTGATATAATTAAGACTCAGGCAGTCTCTCTCTCTTGCACAGATGCAAATTTAGAGATGTTTCTCTTAAACAAAAATAGCACTAAATTGCAGCGGAGACGAAGTAACAGGCAGCAGAATCTGGCCATAAGTTGTATGCCCATGAGGGAAAGTTTGATATCTTGCCCCTCTTACTCAGTACTGCTTGACTTTCTTCAGCTGAAGGGACTTTTCCCTTCATTGTGCCATATACAAAGGAGGAATGTGGAAGAAGAAGAAAAAACAGCAACTTTCTTCACATTAACCCAAAGGAAAACATGATAGAATTCTTCCCTTCAGCCCTAGCGTCTTTATAATAGTATTCAAGCTAGAAGCATCTTCAGGGCTTTGTTGTCTCTTAGTCAGAGATGGGAGCTCTTAAGGTTGAGTTTTAACGTTAAAAATATTCTTTGAACTCTGAAGGTTTTTTTGAGTGTGTACGTGGGGCTCCTGATAGAGATACTCGTTTGAAGGGGAAGAAGAAAAACCTCCTCTATTCCCTCTTGGTTTGTGTCACTGTTTGATTCTGCTGCACTGCAGTTTTATGAAGGAAATTATCGGGGGAAGGGGAAGCAGACAGCACTCTCCTGACAGTGACTTGTCAGCTTTTTGCTTTAGAGTTCGGGAAAGAGCTGCATTTCATGTTTTTTTTAAAAAAACTTGCCATTTTGAAACCCCAGAGTAGAAAACCCACAAACACCCTGTTTCCTTCCAAGGATTGGCATTGAGTAAGCAGGCCGCTCTCAAACTGGGAGGTCATGTGTCCTTCAGGCCTTCTGAAGGAAGGGTGGTGGTGACATTTAGCTGCAGGACAGTCTCTTCCCCCACCATATATTGCTGCTGTTGATGCTGTTGTTGATTGCATTTCTTACCCATCCTTCACCATAAGTTCCCTGGGTGTATTGCAACAACATAAAAATAATTTAAACTGATTGACAGTCAGAAGAACAGACTAGACACACACACACACACACACACACACAAACAAACACACACCAACCAATCACATGTCAAAGGCAGAGTAAAAGGCATGGATACTGAACTTTACTACAACACAGCAATCCTGAGGGTGGCAGATTTGCATAGGGGCTTCAGGGCAGGCTGAATCAGTGGCGTAGCGTGGGTTGTCAGCACCCGGGGCAAGGCAAGTAATTTGCGCCCCCTAACCCATGGATTTGTGCCCCCTAACCTAACCCTAACCCCCAGATGTTGCGCCCGGTGCGGCCGGCCCCCCCCTGCACCCCCCACGCTACGCCACTGGGCTGAATGGCACACATAGTTCTGCCCTTCAGAATATCCTGCTGCTGTACCTTCCCACTGACCAAATCCCCACATCTGCTGTTTGAGGAGGCTGCCTTGCTCTGCCTAGGCTGGCGCATATCAGCCTCCAGGTCTTCTCATTTAATGGTATGTTGACTTGGACAGACCTGTGTGTACCATATCGTCTGCACATTATCCCCTAAACTAGCCTGCGCCTTCAAGGCTCAGTGGAGAATGGTGTCCCCTTGCCAGCGTCAAAGGAGGATTCATTTGCCTGCAGTTCTGGTGAGCTTTGCGTATGGAATAGAGGGAGAAGCTACTTTGTCCTTCACTTCAGGTAGGAAAATGTCATCAGCCAGCCTGGTTCTGCAGTAGATCTGTGGATGTTTACTCTGCTCCATGTGCTGCATGGTGCTCAGCTTTTATGTGGCAATGTGCAAGAGAAGAAGGAACATCTGAAGACAGACCACAGGCTCATATGGTGAAGGATGCTTAGGGCTGCCAGGCATCCCAGCTTCATCTGTTGGAAATAGCATCCATGCGGAATTCTCAAAAATCGGTAAATGTTTGGGGAAACCCAGGTGTGTGGCAGCTCATGTCAGAAGTGTTGTTTTTTATATTGTAACTTAAAAATTTCAATAAACATTATATATATATATATAAAAAGAAGTGTTGATTTGGGGAGGGGGAGTGATTTTTTTTTTAAAAAAACCCTCACCAACTTTGCCCCCCTCCCCCAAAAAGCTCAACAGTTTTTTGAAATATGGCAACTGTAGTGGTCAGAGTGCTGCATTAGGACCCAGAAGACCATGAATTTTGCTGGGTGAAAGGGTGGCTTGGAGGATAAAATGGAGAATGTGAGAGAGCCATTGCATGCCACCTTGAGCTCCTTGGAGGAACACTGATATAAAAATGTAATAATAAAAAAAGAAATTACATGCACCTTGCCCAACAGAGCTCAATATGAGGAGATCTATATTCCAAGGGGCCATGTCTATCATTCCTGGCAGTTCAAGAGCCCTTAAAGAAAGCCCTCAGTTCCTCTCTCCCCCAACGCCCTTAAAAGTGAAGATGCATAGCTTTATTAAAAGCATATCTGGTCAACTTTAACTTAATTTGGTTGTGAGCTTCTTCTTTTTTTACTTTTCTGGAAATGGTTAACAAAACTTCACAAGAATGACTTCGTTCTCATCCAAAAATGGAGCCTTTGCTGCTTTACATCTATGAATGACAGATCAGCATCAACAACACTGTAGGTATTTTTATTAGGACTCCATGGCAACCCCGGTACATGATTTGGTGGTTCCGAGGGAACTGAATTATTTTCAGCTTGTGGTTTGTCCCATAAAATGACAATGTGATAGGGGTTCGTGCATCAATTGACGTCTGAATTCATAAACATTGTCTCCCTCCGCTCCCCCCAGCAACTAGGGCTGCAGACTCTGGCTTCAGACAGGGCTGCTGTAAAGGTTTCAATAATCTTCTGTGGTTCCGTTTCCACAGAATATCCAAAGTTAGTCTAATTTGGAGTAGGCTTAGTGATCTCAATAGCTCTATTCTGGGTATGACTTAGATCATGGGTAGGCAAACTAAGGCCCAGGGGCCGGATCTGGCCCAATCGCCTTCTAAATCCGGCCCATGGACGGTCCAGGAATCAGCGTGTTTTTACATGAGTAGAATGTGTTCTTTTATTTAAAACGCATCTCTGGGTTATTTTGGGGGCATAGAGATTCATTCATCCCCCCCAAAAAATATAGTCTGGCCCCCCACGAGGTCTGAGGGACAGTGGACCGGCCCCCTGCTGAAAAAGTCTGCTGACCCCTGACTTAGATGGATGGTACCCAGAAATTTTATATTCAGCTGTGTGGCTTAAAACCACACATTTATTCATTTCTCCATTTTTATTCAATTTCTAAGAAACTTATAGAAAACACTTCATCTTATGATTGGCATATACTGTACTTTTCACTCCATAAGACACACTTTTCCCCTCCTAAAAAGTAAGTGGAAATGTGTATTTGTCTTATGGAGTGAATGCAGGCTGCGCAGCTATTGCTATTGCTGAAGCCAGAAGAGCAAGAGGGATAGGTGCACACCAATCCCTCTTGCTCTCCTGGCTTCAGGGATAGCCACGCAAAGCCTCTTGAGCACAGCCGGAGCGCTCCTGCCTTTTTGCTCAAGAGGCTTTGCGTTGCTTTCTTGTTTCTTGTTTTTCTTATGGTCTTATGGTTGGGTGCGTCTTATAGAGCGAAAAATACGGTAACCATCAAATTATTTGCTTCTTGGCAAGAATCTTGACAACAGGATATTGAATAACCCTCACCCAGGGTCCACAACTTTTGCAACCAGTATGACAGAAGGACTTCACTTCTCAATCTGATCCTAGAGGTAGCCAAAATATTTGATTAGTGAGAAACCAGGATAAACGGGAATGCTGTTAACCAATTTTTAAAAGTACATACAATGTATTCAGATATCATGTAATTCTGAATTTGTGGGAAATCCCATGGAGTAGAGTCGGTTCTACCTTTTTGGTTAAAATAAATGAGCCCCCAGTACCCATATCTTGATGAAAGCACCATGGGTTCCAGGACAAAATGGCAGCCAAAAGAAAAAGAGGTGATGGTATTCTGTACCAGTGAGCATCCTCACAAAAATGCACTGGGTACAGAGTGTCAGACTAGGACCAGAGCAAGGTTGCTAGATTCAAAGGTGGAGAACATCATACTATGTGCCTTCAGATTTCCTGAAGTGGTAGGACGTAAGTCAGATGTGACTTCTCCTGCCTGCTCCCATGCCAGCCCTGTCATCTAACCCCTTCTCCCGCTTACCGTGCATGGAGGGACCCATATCAATTATAGGTGCAGCCACATTTAAATCATCCCTAAGCATTGGTGCATTGCTTTCATTCATGGTTTTCATACCTATGTAAAACTATCCTATTTTACGTTCCAATTTCATTGAAGATTTCAGAGAAAGGCAAGCCTTTTCACTCAAGCAATATTTCATATCTATTTTTACAGTGCTTGCTCTGCATCAAGACCCACCCTCTAAACAGCACTACCCACACATTGACAAGAGGCTTACTCATTTCATCTTCAAACAGGCACTAACAGATCTAAACAAACCTTTAAAACGGACAAAACATTTGTAAAACAAACTTTTGGAGACTGAGAGTGCACTGAAGCAGGCAGTCCCACAACAGACTTGAAAGTTGAATATTCTTCCCTCACATTTCCATGGAATATGCAGTGGTGCCTGTTTTGTACAGATGGAATAGCTTCTCTCTTCTTCAGGCCAGCCTCTGTTGCTTCTTTAGTACTCATTTCTTCAGCGAAGTCATTCTGAACCATCCCTAGACTCACCTTACTGGTACCTCCACTGCTATCTGGGTCTCCTTCACACACTCCATCTCAATTATTCATTTTTTCTCTCTTGTAGGTTGTAAGGGCAGGTTACGCCATCTGAAGAAGGATATTATTTAACTGCAAAAGTATAGAAAAATGCAGCTGAATATCATTGAGTTGAACCCCCTGCTAGGAAAGGGCTGGAAAATTAAACCTTATGAAGAGGTAAAAGAATATGTAAATGATTGGTTGCACTATCACCAAATTAATGAAATGTTTAAAGAAGATTGAAAGAAAAATGGATTTGGTTACACTAAGTTGAAATTCAAAATGGAAATATTAGATAAAAATTTAAAACATTGTCAAAAATGTATAGATTGCTGTAGGAATGGCATTTGAAAGATGAAGAGGGTAAGTCGATAATGATACATTGGGCCAAAGACATTGGTTATAATATACAGCTAAAAGACTGGGAGAAATTATGGAAAGAGGGAACAAAATTTACTGCATGTAATGCTCTGAAAGAAAATGTAATGAAAATGATGTATAGAGGGTATATTACACCATTGAAATTAGCTAAAATGTATAAAATAAGTAATAAATGTTGGAAATGTAAGGAAAAGGAAGGCACCTTTTATCATCTGTGGTGGGAATGTAAGAAAGTGAAAGGCTTCTGGGAGATGATTTATAATGAGAGGAAAAAGATGTTGAAATATACATTTATAAAAAAAATCAGAAGCATTTTTACTTGGTATTGTAGGCACTGACATTACAAGACAAGATAAAAAACTATTTTTATATGTGACAACTGCAGCAAGAGTATTATTGGCACAGAAATGGAAGCAGAAAGAACTACCGACGAAAGAGGAATGGCAGATGAAACTGATGTACTACTCAGAATTGGATAAGATGACAGGGAGAATTCAAAACCAGCGGGACCAGAAATTCTTGAAAGATTGGAGTAAATATACAGGTTATCTTAAAGACAATTGTAACCAACTGACTACGCTTGTAGGACTACAAGAAGTTTTGTAAGGAGAACAATTTGAAATATTGCAGAAAAGATTTATGAGAATGGATTTTAAGTTATGGATTACTAAAAGTAATAGTTAGGATAACAAATGTAAGATTAAGAGATGAGGTTTGAAAATCATTAGATATGGTTGATGGAAGTCTCAGGCTAAAATAGCCAAAATGTTGTATAAGATGAGATGATATGTTCTGTTTCGAAAATATATATAAAAAACTAATAAAAATGTATATTTTTAAAAAAGGAAAGGGCTGGACAACATTGGTGTTTCCTGTAGTAGTAGTAGTAGTAGTACTGTAGTAAGAATTTTTTAAAAAATTAAAAAGAGCAGCAGCAAGGGACATGCTAGAAGAGTTTGTATAAAAGGATGAATAGGGTAGAGGATATTGTCTCTCTCTGTTCAGAAATGTCTTCATGTATTTATTGTCTGTTGCGGACAATATATAAATATTTATATTAAAATTGATGAATTAATGAATGCATGGCTGGGGGAAGCCACATCCATTGGTCCTATTCTCAATGTCAACACCCCTGCCCTGGACCTCCACATACTCAGCAGAGGAGCTGAACGAGAGCCTTTATGAAAGGTATATGGTCATAGGCTACGGCTACCAGATTTTCCCCAATAAATCCAGGGACACTTTTCAACTTGAATGGATTTTGTCAGAGAACTGATTTATAAATCTGGGGATTGTCCCTGGGAAACGGGGATGTCTGGTAACCTTCTCATAGGTTTTTGGATTGGACAAACTGGTAGTGGGAGGAAAGCCAGTAGATATAGAAATCTTTGAATCAGGACCAGGACTTGTTTTGGGTGGATCTCTTCTTCCCTATATGAATGCATGACAAAATTTCTGAGCAAGGCCTTTCTCATCACACTAGAATTTAGGTTTACACCCCAAAGAAATGGATTGGCTTACATTCCAGATAAACAAAAGGAAGTGCTTCTGTACAGAAAGCATAATTACAAAGCTCAAACGGACAATATGTGGAAACTGCCAGTAACTCTGAAAAAAATCAGACAAATCAAGGAAGGGTAGGTCGGTCAAAGCCGTGAAAATTTGAAGTAGTCAGGTGATGCAAAGTAGATGCAGGATTGATGCATAACGCAGTGTTGATGCAGCTAGTTGGATGCATGTAACAGTGCTTTTCAATTAACATGGACAATATGGAAAGCAAACCCACTTTGGCTTGTATTAATTAATTATTTGTGCCCTGAGATCTAGTCAGCAAGAGCTACATTTGTAGACAAAAAGGCAGAGGTGTGTGTGCATTTGTGGAATGTAAGGGTGCTAACAGAGTCACAGAACCGTAGAATTGTAGATGGTGCACTATAAATACAAAAGCAAAGAAAACATTGTCCTCTTCAAGGTTTTTTAAACACATGCACACCAGACACCATAACAAGAGCAAAGTGTGAAAGTGTCTGGAATTGATGCTATGTTTTCAATTATTTATTTAGCACAGCATTCTTTTTCTTGTTGACACTTTGTTTGTGTTCTCTCCTTCCAGTTGGACGTGGTACATCTGTGAACACAGCACTTACCTACACTTGACAACAATTCACAGCATAAGGGGTTTTAGAGTCTGGATAATGAAAGGAAGAGCTTGTCAAGTAGTTCTGGCACTACAATTTAGATGTACACTTTCTGGTTAGGTTTTTTGTTTTGTTTTTTTAAAAAGGAGAGCTTCATAGTTTGTTTAGGAGGTTCAAAAATCCTCCTATGTCAAAATTTAATAACAGCAAAACTTGGTTGGGATGTTCTCTTAGTTTAAGCAACTCCCCAGCACTGGAAACTTTGAAGAGCAGAAACCCACAGGTGAGCTGGGAAAGAGGCCGGTTTTGCTTGCCATCAAGGTTGAACAGAAGCATTTTTGGACATTTGTTAAATCATACTATTCTAGATTATTCTTATCATTGTTTCTGATGCATAAATATGTGCTCTCCTAAGCTACAGCCATGCCAGAAGATGTGTAGATAGATAGATGATAGATAGATGATAGATAGATAGATAGATAGATAGATAGATAGATAGATGATAGATAGATAGATAGATAGATAGATGATAGATGATAGATAGATAGATAGATAGATAGATAGATAGATAGATAGATAGATAGATAGATAGATGATAGATCGATATAGATAGATAGATGATACATAGATAGATAGATAGATAGATAGATGATAGATAGATAGATAGATAGATAGATGATAGATAGATAGATGATAGATAGATAGATGAATGATAGGTAGATGATGGATAGATAGATAGATGATATAGATAGATAGATGATAGATAGATAGATAGATAGATAGATAGATAGATAGATAGATGATAGATAGATGATAGATAGAGCTAGATAGATGATAGATGATAGATAGATAGATATAGATAGATAGATAGATAGATGATAGATAGATAGATGATAGATAGATGATAGATAGATAGATGATGATAGATAGATAGATAGATAGATGATAGATAGATAGATAGATGATAGATGATAGATAGATAGATAGATAGATAGATAGATAGATAGATGATAGATAGATAGATAGATAGATAGATGATAGATAGATAGAATAACTTCCAATAATGGCATTTATGCAAGACCTCTGTATCTTTTTTTTGTGTTTTTTAAGGCAGATTCAGCTACTATCTGTGCAACCTAATCAATAGATGCTGATGGCATCAAAAGTATTATTTTGTAAATGCAAGGAAGGGACATGTGTGCATTCTATCCAAAGTTGGTATTGACCTAATTTTTCTTAGAGGAGACCCATTGAAATTAATGAACATGACTGCTAGGTCTATTAATTTCAACAGGTCTACTTTGAGTAAAAATTAGTAGACCACAAGATCAACATGAGTCAACAGTGTGATGCAGCAGCAAAAAAAAAGCTAATACTATTCTAGGCTGCATCAACAGAAGTATAGTGTTCAGATCAAGAAAGTAACAGTACTGCTGTATTCTGCCTTGTTCAGACTACACTTGGAATATTGTGTTCTGGGCACCACAATTTAAGGAGGATATTGACAAGCTGGAAGGCAGAGGAGGGCAACCAAAATGATCAAGGGTCTGGAAACCAAGCCTTATGAGGAACAGTTGAGGGCATTGGGTATGTTTAGACTGGAAAAGAGGAGATATGAGACCCATCTTCAAATACTTCAAAGGCTGTCAACTGGAGGATGGAACAATCTTGTTTTCTCCGGCTTCGAGGCTAGGACCCAAACCAATGGATTCAGGTGGCAAAAAAGGAGATTGCAAGTAAAAAACTTTCTGACAGAAAGCTGTTTGACAGTGGAATGGACTTTCACGATAGGTGGTGGACACTCTTTCATTTGAGGTTTTTAAGCAGAGTTTGGATAGCCACCTGCCATGTATGATCTAGTTGAGATTCCTACATTGTAGGGGATTGGACTAGATGACCCTTGGTGTCCCTTCTGTGATTCTATGTGACTTCCCCTGAAGAATCCCGAGCACTGTCATTTGTTATGGGTGCTGGGGATTGTAGCTCTGCAAGAGGTAAACTATTGTTCCCTTGGGGTCCCTTCTAATGTTATAATTCTATGGTTCCATGAGTACCACCCAGAACGAGAAATGAATGCTTTAAAATACATGGCAGTAGAGAATATCAGTCCAAGAATTAGTGTTCTGTTTTCCACCGTGGCTGTTCAGATGCTCTTTGGAAGTCTACTAAGAGAGCATGAAGATAGTGGACATACTACTGTTGGTCCACAGCCGGTGGTATTTACTGTCATACTGACTCTGGACCTGGAGATTTCACACAGCCATCCTGACTGATAGCCATAAATAGACTTATCCTTCATTATACACCTCAAAAGACTCCATCCGTAGATCTTTCCAAGGAAAGCTGGGAAACCATCACTGGAATGTTTTATTAGATGGGATATATTTTCTTAAGGGACAAACATACAAGTATCTACTGTGCCAGGTCCATGTTTACTGAGAAGCTGAAATTACAAATGTTGCTTGCCTTCTTTTGCTCTATTGAGACAATGAGCACAATTCCAGGGTTTGATTTGGGCTGAGAATAGAGGGGGGAAATAGGAAGAAGATGACACATGTAGACCTTTACAGAAACACATCGTTGCAGATGGATGAAGGTTATGTTGGCCAAAGCAGGTGTGGGGAAGAAAAGGGATAAGGTTAGAGGCAATTATAGTGCAGGACCGGCACTACTATAAGGCAGAGTGAGGCAATAGCCCCAGGTGGCAGATACTGGGGGTTGGGAGCAGTAGCAGCCTCCCTGGCTATTACTCCCAAGCCCTTTGACCAGGCTGAGATCCTGTGTGTATGCCACACAGCCTGAGATCCCCTCCTCCAACCTACTGGGTGGGATGCTCTAAGCTATACTCAGGTGAAGATATATCCCCATTGCCAGAGCTTAAATCAGATTCAACAACCAGTCTAGACAGCTTCACCTTCTGTCCATGGAATAAGATGGAGGTGAGCATCATCTTGCCTATTGCCAGAGGGAGGAAAATATCTTGAGTTGGCCCTACTACAGTGTAAGTGTGAAATGTGGATTTGTATGATACCCTTCTCCTTTTTTATCTTTCAGACATATCTAATTCAAACACTTCTTCCTTTTTTGCCTAGGCCAGTTCTTATGTCGTTCACTTATTCTGCTGCCTGATGTTCCCAGTTGCTAGGAAACGTATTCCTTTTGACCGAGGGATTTTTTTTAATAAAAAATTGCTACGGCAGCATCTTCTCTTCCAGCCTTGGGCAGCTTGTTGCCATGGCAGCAATCTACCTTCCCTTCTGGTGCTGTTCCCGAACACTCGTGTTGTGACCCTCAAGATCTGCAGCCATTGTTCAAGAGTTTCCTCCCTTCTCCCTTTCCAACTCTCTTCTCTTTACTCTTCCCTGAAAATAACAAAAGTACCGAGGAGCCTGGTATTGCAAGGGATACATTTTCCTACGTTTCCCCATTTTCCGGTTTGAGCCTAGCCACACAAAACAACTTGTCCTAACCCAAATCCAATTAGTGCCTTCGAAAGCAGGGATGTCTCCGCTTCTAAAGCTGCAAAACAGACTTGGCCCAGCCAACTGGCACAGCCCTGACTTTGCGTCGCATGTGGCCATAGCACAGTGCTCTATCATTGCTAACAGCAGGCCAGGCCAGTGAACCTGCCAACAATTTTAATGGAAGCAGAGTGAGCTACCTTGGATGCTCCAAGACTGGGGCATGCAAGCTAGCTCACTGCTTGAGAAAGAAAAGGGAAAGTCGGAGCTGGCTTGGCTTTCCCTTTTCACCCCGCCACCCCCGGCCATTCATCTGTTTCGAGCCAGCTGATAATCTGCATGTAGGAAGCAGCCTTTGCAAATGTGCTTACTGAGACAAAGAACAAAAGCTATATGGCCACAGTGGGGCAGAAACTGTTTACGTGCTCAAACTACCTACTGTTTCAGGTGCTACGGTTTTTGAATCCATAGGAGCACTCCTCTCCTGTGCATAAGAATATTTTGTGCAACTTGGCAAGAGACAAGTGCCAGGCACAGATGATTATGACCTCACTTTGAAGTGTCATGTGCCACAAATCTTCCAAGGAGCTGAATCCATGTGAATATCAGCTAACAAGGCATGTTCTTCATGCACCAGCTGACTAGAGTTGTTAACCAGACAAAGCACAACCAATTTAGGAACCCTCCTCAAATATCAGATAACAACAGAGGCTTTTGTAAAGAATGCAGTACCGTGAAACCTTGGTTGCATTGTCTGGTAATGCAGAGAGTACCTAATGATTTCCTAAGTGCAAAGAACAATGTGCTCGCATGGTGTGGAATCTCACTATTTTTATGGAATCACAACCTTTGACCTGCAGTGCTGTGTCTATGATTAAAAAGAAAGAAAGATTTGGCTTATATAGTACTTGACACTCTCAAGGAATGTTTGGGGCTTTTTTAAACAATCAAAGTCATAAAAAGTAGACAATTTACAGATTCTGTATTAAACTTTTGAAAACATGCAATACTATAAAGGTAAAATAAAACAAATGAGTTTTATGAGTGTTATGAGTTTAGGGGGTTAGTCTGAATGGAATCCTGGCTGCCTTCCAAAACCTGTGATCCAGTATCAGTGAGGCTAGAATGTACACAATGGAAACTGGTGGGTTGGCCAAACTAGTCAAGGTAATGCCTTTAGCTGGGCAGTGAAGTGCTCATCAACATCTCAGATAATGAGCTAAGTGATGGTCTAGCAAAGGGGTAGGTATCCTGCCCTGCCCTGCTCTTCCCTCACCTGGCTGGAGACCAGGTGATTCTTGTCCTAATGGAGAAGTAAGATCTATGGGAGCTCCTCCATCCTATACTCAGGTTGTAGATATGTGTAAATAAAGCCATATATCCTAAAGACACCACATATAAACTCAGAGAAATGCTTTTGTGTTGTCTTTGTGCTGTCTCATCATTGGGTGGTTGTTGTTGCTGTTTTTAAGAGGGAAGGGGAACAATAAAAAGTTGAAATCAAATAGGAGGAACGATGACACATTTCATTGGATGTGGCCACACACTCAACCACCCTACCCTATCTATTAGAAACTACACTGGTATGATCAATCAAACACCCCTTTCTTTTTTTAAGACAAAAAACAGCCTTGGCAAGTTGCTTGCCTCAGTAGAGGAAGGGTGGACAGAAAAGGCTGATTAACCCTTTATCCGCTGGCCATTTTGAATCTCCAAATCCTCCTTCCACTGCTCTTCACCCATGGGGGGGGGGAGGAAAGCCAGGTTACCTGTGTCTTTAGTGATGAAGAAGCCAGGGGTGCAATTTTGAGCTGAAAAATGAGGGAAAGGGAGAGAGGAGGGCCTTATCCTGGCAGCTTGCCAATGGTATTTTTGGTTAAAAGAATAAAGTATATTTTGGCCCTGAGAAATGCTGATTAGTATCATTGCTGGTAGGGACGCAGGTGGCGCTGTGGGTTAAAGCCTCAGCGCCCAGGACTTGCTGATCGAAAGGTCGGCGGTTCGAATCCCTGCTGCGGGGTGCGCTCCCGCTGCTCGGTCCCAGCGCCTGCCAACCTAGCAGTTCGAAAGCACCTCCGGGTGCAAGTAGATAAATAGGGACCGCTTACCAGCGGGAAGGTAAACGGCGTTTCCGTGTGCGGCTCTGGCTCGCCAGAGCAGCGATGTCACGCTGGCCACGTGACCCGGAAGTGTCTCTGGACAGCGCTGGCCCCTGGCCTCTTAAGTGAGATGGGCGCACAACCCCAGAGTCTGTCAAGACTGGCCCGTACGGGCAGGGGTACCTTTACCTTTACCTTTTATCATTGCTGGTAGTTGTGCTATAAAACACAACTGCTCTGGAAAAAATGCAAAGAAGAAGAAGATTAAAATGTAATGAGTTATCTCTTACTGATGAATCCTGTGGTTAAACTGCTGAGATACTTGAAACTTAGTAGAAAACAGAGGTCTGGATGTGATACTACTGCATATCTTACTTAGTGCCAGAGAAGAGTTGAAATATCTAAAAATACTGAACTATTGCTATAACTATGATCTGTAGCTGCATTCACCAAAATAACCTTTCTTGTAATGTGGCACCAAGGAAAAATACTTATTAACAACTTTAAGAGGAAATGGGAACCATTTGTTATGTACTGGAATCAATTTGTGGACTATCAATCAACAGCTGTTTGATTCCCTTCATTAGACAACTGATTATTGCTTCATGAAATTCAGATTATAATGACGAATTAATTTAAAACTTAAAATTAGAAAAGAGGAAAATTAGAAAATGAGTAATTTAGTTTTCTTCTGCCATTGTTCATGATTTTGTATTCACTGATACTGCACTACAACGTACCATAAACAACGAAGTGTTCTAGGGATACCTAAAACGTTTACAGATTTATTGTGACATAACCTTTTGTCTCTGCTCCTGAACCCCTGACAGGTACTATTGCCGCCTGAAATGTTATCCTCACTTGGCACTTGCAACAGGAGGGTGGGAATTTACTAACAGCCAGAGCAAATGGCAACAAAATGCAAGAGGTGCAATCTATGACAATTCTGTGCAAAGCTCAAATGTAAATAAGATAAGCACAATATTATTTAGAGACTGGATTTTCTCTTTAACAGTAGTTTCAATGAAACCACTTCCACCTCCTGGAAAAGGGGAAGGGTATCGCAGGCTGGCTCACTAGCCAGCTTTTGCAGGTGATGACACAAAAACCTGTATTTGATGTGGTGGCTCCCTGTTTGTGGAATGCTGTCCCCAGGGAGACTCGCCTTGCCCCTTCACTATATATCTTTAAGCTCCAGGCAAAAGCATTCCTTTTCTCCCAGGCCTTTGGCTAATTAGACAATCTATGGTCTTTTAAACTGTAGGAGGGTATTGTTTTTGCTTGTGACTATGCTATGTATTTTTGTGCCATCACATTGTAAGTCACGCTGTGATGCTCCTATAAAGGGCAGTAAAGTGGTACCTCGGGTTACATACGCTTCAGGTTATATACGCTTCAGGTTACAGACTCCGCTAACCCAGAAATAGTACCTCGGATTAAGAACTTTGCTTCAGGATAAGAACAGAAATCGTTCTCCAGCGACACGGTGGCAGCAGGAGGCCCCATTAGCTAAAGTGGTGCTTCAGGTTAAGAACAGTTTCGGGTTAAGAACGGACCTCTGGAACGAATTACCGTATTTTTTGCTCTGTAAGACTCACTTTTTCCCTCCTAAAAAGTATGGGGAAATGTGTGTGCGTCTTATGGAGCAAATGCAGACTGTGCAGCTATCACAGAAGCCAGAACAGCAAGAGGGATTGCTGCTTTCACTGTGCAGAGATCTCTCTTGCTGTTCTGGCTTCTGAGATTCAGAATATTTCCCCCCCCTTGTTTTCCTCCTCCAAAAACTAGGTGCGTCTTGTGGTCTGGTGCGTCTTATAGAGCGGAAAATACGATAAGTACTTAACCCGAGGTACCACTGTATATAAATTCAAGAAGAACAAACAAACAAATTCCTGTAGGGTGGTGTTGAAATGTTTGCATTTAAGCTGTCAACATGATTGGAATCACTTGAGAGGAGTTTCAGCTCTGCCCCTGAACATTGTGTTCATATCGCCTGGCCAATCTGCCCTCCAGTCTGCTATGGTCAGTCTGCATAATGACCAGGGTTCTAAGCTGAATGGGGAGCTAGTCCAACTGCAGTATGTTCCCTGCTGCAGCCCTTTTCCAGCATGTGGAGGTACACAAAGTGGATAAGACAAATGCAGCAGGGCCATTGAGAACAATCATGCTCTCCTCTCATTGCGTAAGTTCTTTAATGCCTGCATAGGGCTGTTAATGCTGATAATTGTCAATCCTATCCACAAAAACTGATACTGTACTGTGATTTAGTTAAAGAGCAGGAAACACAGCATAAGAATAGATAACAGGAGTATATGATACAATTCACAGAAAAGGTGCTTGATTCCTGCACACTCTCTGTAAGTCACAATTTCATCTGAATGTGGGCCTATAGAATAGTAGAGTTGTGTGAGCTCTCCAAAGTTTCCACTGAATTAATTAAGGAACCACACAATTTGCAAGGGAGGAATTCTGGAGCTTGAACAGCTCACTTCTCCTTTGAGATGGGCTTTAACAAGCCCGCAGAGCTCTTTTCTGAGACTAGCTCAGGAAAACTTTGCCACAAAAGGTGCTGTGTAGCATTTATTAAGTCCAACAGAGTCCAACTAATTAAGACTGCAGCATGTCTTGCTTGACGAAGGGTGGGCTTGTGAAGATGCAAGTGTAATCCAGTCCTGTTCCTCAATGAATTTCCCGCATTATCCACAGTTTCAGAAAATGACTGGTGGGTTCCCTTTGACTTGATTCAGATCGATTTGGTCTTTATTGGTTCCCCGAGGGAATGCATGTCAGTTTTCCAAGAATCTGTGCTCACCTGTGGTACCATGCCCCTACACATTATCCATATAGCTTTCAGAACATTTGATTTGGTTTCACCTGCCCTGCACTCACCTCGTGGTATTACCTATGGTGTGGCAAACCTCATACAAATCCCCACTTCTCCAGTTTAAACAAAGATGCACTCAGACTAGATGGAAGCATCTTGGGGGGGGGGCTGGTTTCCTCATGGCCAGGAACTGGGTGAATTGCCTGTACAGTGGTACCTTGGGTACATACGCTTCAGGTTACATACACTTCAGGTTACAGACTCTGCTAACCCAGAAATAGCACCTTTGCTTCAGGAGAGAACAGAAATCAGCAGCAGGAGACCCCATTAGCTAAAGTTGTGCTTCAGGTTAAGAACAGTTTCAGGTTAAGAACAGACCTCCGGAACGAATTAAGTACTTAACCCGAGGTACCACTGTACTAGATGGAGCTGCAGATGACTCTTCCAGTATTTGGTTTGTGGCACAATATAAAAATATATCTCTTCACTCAGGGGTTTGGAGGAAATTGAATGTTCAAGGCCCTACTGTAAAACATTGGCTCCTGATGAATTTTAGTGTATAATGGTTTTTAAAATCTTGGCTGTTTTATTATTTTATTTTGGCTTGAAGTGTGCTTTAATGTTGCTATGTGCTAATTGTTTCATTATAAGCAGTACTGTGTAAACTACCCTGAGATTGTGAATGGATGAAGGGTGGTTATTAAAAGATGAATAACTGGATAGGTAAACAAAATAGACCCAGGGGGAAAAAAGAGTGTTTTAGATCTGAAAGGGGAACAACCAGTACAAGAAATGTTTGCAACAAATGGTCAACAGAACTGGCTAAGTAGAGAAGATCGCCTTGCCCATCCCCACCCAAAAGCTTAGTCAGGTAGTCTGGTCACATAGTTATCAGCAGTCAGCAAGCGTCTCAGTACGATACTGGTCATTGATCATTAAAAAACATATTGATCGAAGAGTCCCAGCATGTGTAAAGAGGTTAACTTTAAAGAGCTGTGCATGTTCCTACAGAGCAGCTGGCTGTGGACACTCAAGTTGGATTCAGCCAATAAGTCATGCTAGTGCAAGACAGACAAACATGAGTTTGACCAAACTGTGGGAGGCAGTGGAAGACAGGAGTGCCTGGCGTGCTCTGGTCCATGGGGTCATGAAGAGTTGGACATGACTAAATGACTAAACGACAACAAGTGCAAGACAGCGCAAGGTCTTCTGCTAACACAATGGGCCTCTCCTCACCCTGTGTGCCCCATAGCCCCCAAACTGGCTCCAAGTGGGTGTTGAGGGAAATGCCAGAGCAGTGCACAGGGGTGGGGGTAGTTCATCCATTTATGTCAGTATTTTCTGAGTAAAACCAAGTTGAACATCATATCAGAGTGCGTAATTACGAACTCTGGCAATATCAGCGGACTCAAGGAACTTGACTGAAATCCACCAAACTAATTTAATACAAGTAAGCAAACACCCTGGTTGGATGGTATCGACTTTGGAACTTGGCATGAAAGTGTGGCATTTGCCCCAAAGGTCAAGGTATAGGAGGTTCAGATTTTTATCTCCAGCCTCAGTTTCTTGAAATCGGTGACATCTACCCCTTTTCTTCTTGATGTGTATGGTCTTCCTGATTTTCTCAGCACACTAGGATGTGTTCATCTGGATCCCCTTGTTTGACTTTGGAGAAATTGTGGTTAAAAATGAATTAAGCACATTTTCAATAAGTTCCATTACATTCCGTCACCGAGTAACATATCATGGCTGGCATGAGCAATAAGGGACCAGCCTGAAAGCTGGAGTATTATAAATGATTTATTGGTCTAATAAACAGACTGAAATTATCCACCTCCTTCCCTTCCCCCTTGCCCGAAGGACCAATACAGCTACTGTACAAACATTTTCTACTTGCCATTATGTAATGTTACAGAGAAGAAAAACAAGTATATGAGTCCCGTGAGATTCTCTACGGCTGACAAATTCCCTCCCCCCACATCCAGACTGACTATTAAACAACAGCCTTTGAAACCAAGGCAAAGATGGTTTGGGCAGATTGAAGCAGAAACAGATTGCTGTGTTTTCCATCATGGAAACATTTTGCAGCTATTCAAGCTTCTAGAAAGCCCTTACTTTTCCGAGTCACCTCAGAGGAGCCATTAATTGAGTCACCTTTCCTCACCCGACACCTCTCTGCTTTTGAGGCAGGTCTGCCTATCAATCTCTCCTGCGCGAAGGGGGCAAGGGGAGGTGGAGAGAGGCCTCCCTCAGCCTTGCTGGGAGGAAGGAGGCTACATAAATAACTTCCCTACGCTGCAGAACGTTCCTCACTCAGTCATTTGCTGCACAGCTGTGGAGCTTCATCTCTGTTCACAATTTGCTCCTCCATAATTATAGGACTGGCACATTTGTGGTGCTACTAATAGGAAGGAGAGAAGAAGCTTTGTCAGCCTAACACCCCGGTGTCAGATACATTTACTTGGAAGTAAGTTCCAGCACTTTCAATGGAACTAACTCACTTCCATGGAAGTGTGCTGATACTCTAAAAGTAGGGCTTCACTAAATATTCTCTTGTTTCAGCATTTGCTTTGAAAGTTGTAATTTTGATGCAACTGAGAATTTGCATACTGAGTACTTGTGTGGTTTTAAGCCTGCTTCATGCCCTCCCTACTCCCTGGCTGCTGTTGCTTCTTGATGCCATTTCAAATTTTCTGCATTCTTACAGTCCTCCTTTGCAACATTGCCGTTTCATTACCATTGCCATTTACAAGCAAAATCATTGACTAAACCCTGGTTACATGCAGGTGTTTTCAACACTTACTGCCCTGCCCACCCCAAAAGGGCCTGAAACAAAAGAAGCCATTTCAGCTTTAGAAAAAATATTTAGAGTGGTCTTCCCCAGACAGGTGCACTCCACCTGTTTTGGGCTACAGGTCCCTCCAGACTTGTTTTTATTGTGCATTCATGGCATGGGGGCAGTTTATATGCCATCCCATTATCAAGCCTACTTGTGAATGGCCGGCTCACCCATGAGGCAAGGTGAGGTGACTGCCATTGGTGGCAGAAGCCAAAGGGGCTGCAGACTTGGCCTCCAATGAATGCATTGTTCGCAGTGGCAACAGCTATGGTGTGCTTGGGCGGGTGAATGCATGATTATTGCATCAATGAGTTATCGCAGAATTGTTGGCATCCATCTGTCTCAAGAGACAATGGAGTGCACATCCAAGGGTGAAATCAAACCACTGTGTTAGCAGCACCAAAGTGACCTCCCCAGGGTATAAACCTGGGCAGTGTGTATGGAGGTCCTGGGATGCCCAAGCAACAAGACCGCCCCTCTTGGCCTCACTGATGTGGTCCCAAGGAAAGAAGAAGAAGAAGAGTTTGGATTTGATATCTCGCTTTATCACTACCCTAAGGAGTCTCAAAGCGGCTAACATTCTCCTTTCTCTTCCTCCCCCACAACAAACACTCTGTGAGGTGAGTGGGGCTGAGAGACTTCAGAGAAGTGTGACTGGCCCAAGGTCACCCAGCAGCTGCATGTGGAGGAGCGGAGACGCGAACCCGGTTCCCGAGATTACGAGTCTATCGCTCTTAACCACTACACCACACTGGCAATACGTCAGTACACCACTACACCACAAGCAGAGCAATACGTCTGGCACCAGCTTGGCTGCTGGAGTTGCCGGAAGGAGGTGTATGAAGTGCCATCTAACTGATTTAGGGACTCCACTCTGGACTTGTGTAGGGTTTACTCCTTAGCCTTTTCTTCTGATTATATCCCACAAGGCAGCCAAGGTTTAGGGCCAGAGTCTTCCTTCTCCTAGATGGGCTAGAGCCCCATCAGCTTCCCTCTACTTCCCTTGACAGCATGTGCAAAAATGGCCTTCTTGACCATTGGACCCACTATCGAGTCCACTTCCAACACACACACGCGCACACACACACACACACACACACATTTTTCAGTCTTGTAGGGCCCTGCAATATTCATGAGCCAAAGTCAGCATGGCTAACAGGGATGGTGGGCATCATAGTCCAAAACATCATGAGTGTACCAGGTTATGGAAAGCTTCTTTAGAGAGGTGGGTAACCTGACGCCCCATTGCTGTACTGCAACTCTCATAATCCCTTGCTATTGGCCATGCTAGCTGGGGCTGGTAACATCTGGTTTTCTTCACAGCTCTACAGTTTACTCAGCCTTCCCAGGCCTGATGCCCTCCATGTGACTAATTCCCATTAGGCCCAGTCTGCACAATTAATGTACAAGGATGATGGGAACTGTAGTCTAAAACATCTAGAGAGCACTGGAATTGAAGAAAGCTGGCTTACATTCAGAGCAAAAGACTTGTTGCTGATCTAATCTGATTTCTTACCTCTTATCAGACATGCTTTTGCACGAGACACATCTGAACCCAGGTAAAATAATTAGGAGCCTTCGAGCAACAGTTAAGGATAGAGCAGGTTGTGCATGGATTTTATTGTAAATGAAACTAGTATGGCATAGCTTGGATTGCCCAGGGACTTGCAGTTTTTATGAACACTTGCACAATGATGGAGATACTAGATATTTCCAAGCACATACTGCTCTCAGATCTATAACTCCTTATGTTTCCAATCCAAGCAGTAATAATTTGCACAAATATTGGATGAAGGAAACCCATGCAATCCCTTCAGGTAATGTAGGGAAAGCAAGGCATTTTTTTTCAGGGAATGCTGGCTTGCGACTTTGCATACTATTAAAATATGCCTTGTCAAACTGTTCCCAGTAATGCTTCATACATACCTGATGAATCTAAATAGTTTTGCTCATCCTTCTTGGCCAATGTAAAGTGCAAGCCTAGGCATGCCTAAAGTTAAAGGTAAAGGACCCCTGGACAGACACAAACCACTTAACTATTGTGAACTAAAGGGTGAAACACATCATGTGACATTTTTTGGGGGGTATTTAGGTCTTTGCTGATGTGTCCTTGGATGAGGTTACTTTTTTAATAAAATGAGATGGCTAAGTCTGGAAAAATCAGCTACCAACCTTTAAGAAACCTGAGTTGTTGTTGGGGATTTTGTGTGTGGAGTGGTAATAACAGCCAAAGGTGATAGCCTGTTACTAAATGTGTACTTGTGTACTTAATGTTAGCCATTCAATGAACATAATCTGAGCAAAGATTGCAACTATTTGCTAACCCCCCCTTTTTTAGTAAACATGTAGATTTACTTCATCCCCCCCAACCCTTAGTTCAAGGTAGCTGAATGCTACAGACTAAGGACTAGGCTTCTTCCAGAATACGTAAAGGTAAAAAAATAATAATGTTTCTAATGATAGGATGTGGTTTGTGCTGATGACACAGGAATATAGTCAGACCAGGCGCCAGAGTGTATGGGTCACTCAGTGGAGAGTGTGGTTGTCAGGAACAGAGAAAGGGTTAGGTGAATGACCAGAGAACTATGTAGTCTCTGGACTGGTTCTTTGGCTTAGGTAAAGAGACCCCTGACCATTAGGTCCAGTTGCAGACGACTCTGGGGTTGCGGCGCTCATCTCGATTTATTGGCCGAGGGAACTGGCGTACAGCTTCCGGGTCATATGGCCAGCATGACTAAGCTGCTTCTGGCGAACCAGAGCAGCACACGGAAACGCTGTTTACCTTACCTATTTATCTACTTGCACTTTGATGTGCTTTCGAACTGCTAGGTTGGCAGGAGCAGGGACTGAGCAACGGGAGCTCACCTCATCTTGGGGATTCGAACCGCTGACCTTCTGATCGGCAAGTCCTAGGCTCTGTGGTTTAACCCACAGCGCCACCCGCGTCTTGTGGTTCTTTGGCCTACTTGGTACCAATGATGCTTATGAAGAAGCATTATTTCTACTTCACTGATGTTTACATAGTGTCACTAATTGAAGTACGGTAGTTTCAGGTGGCTCAGGCCTTTTGCAGCTTTGCTGCCATAGAATGTTTAAGAACATTTGACAGCCCACTGCAAAATGTGTGCAAAGCCATCTTGTGTGTGTGTGGGGGGGGGGTATTGTGACCTGGGTGCTACTTGGTCTGCAGGACTGTCTAGTCAGATACTGTTGGATAAGATATAAGATAAGATAAGATAAGATAAGATAAGATAAGATAAGATAAGATAAGATAAGATAAGATAAGATAAGATAAGATAGATAAGATAAATTTTATTGTCATTGTCCGTATATACACAGTATACACAACAACGAAAATCAAACACCCAAAGACCGGGTTCACATACACATTTGCACGTATCTCCAACACTCTCATCCTATTCAGACATAATCTATAAAACATAACATAATCCAGAATATAACATAACCTATTAAAGGCATAACATAACCTAAAACCTATCTCATTCCTTCCTACTCCCTGCTTGCTATTTCTTGCAACTGGCCCTGAGATCATTATTTAGTGCAATCAGAGCTCTTGGATAGAAACTATTCAGAAGGCGTGTGGTTCGTGTTTTCATTGTCCTATATCTTCTGCCCGAAGGCAACAGTTCAAAGAAGTTGTGAGCAGGATGGGTGGGATCTCTCAGGATATTGTGTGACTTCTTCAGAGTGCGAGACGGTGCCCCTATCTGAAATGTGCTTCCTGCTTGGTTCAGGACCCCATGTCAGGTTTCTGCTGAAAATCAACATTCTCTTGCTGTTAAAGGTAAAGGTGAAGGGACCCCTGGTCATTAGGTCCAGTCGTGGCCGACCCTGGGGCTGCAGAGCTCATCTCGCTTTATTGGCCAAGGGAGCTGGTGTACAGGTCATGTGGCCAGCATGTTATTTGCCCCCAAAAGGTGTTGTTTCCTGTTCTGCCTCCTGCTAATCTAGTCACTACACCATGAAGCAGATGCAGATATCAGCCCTTGAGATCTGGTAGTAATAGCCTCGGAATTTTTGGAGTTCACTTTTGATCTCCAGAGATACTTATTGGGTAGCCCAACAAACTGCTCTCCCTGTTTCGGATCAGGGCCCTGGGGCTGCTTTCTCTCTAAAAGAACAGAACATTAGAAGAGTGCTGCTGGGTCAGGCCAAAGGCTTATCTAATCTAGCATCCAGATTCCTGCAGTCGCCAACCATGTGCCAGGTGAATCTGCCTTACTTAAAATAGATGTGACTAATGTTACCTTTGTAGATTAGCCTTTAGTTACCTTTTTGGCAAGAGTAAAATATCTGCAGCTGTTTTCTCCCATGATAACAGGGAAATGCTCCAAATGCACTAGGGATTGAGAGGTGTACCTGACACCACAAAAAGTGCCATGTACGGTATGTACACACACTGTCTGTCAGTTCCTATCTACTTCTTCGATGTTTTATTCACCCCTGGTTAAGCATTAAAAGGCTAATCTGAATCTGCAGGAAGCACTTACACCAACGTGTCAAAACAGCCTGAGATTATAGAGATTTTTGTGCCAGCAATTGTGCTTAAGGCAGTGCGTAGTTTTACCTATGCAAGCACAGTGCCACTAAATAGAATGCTATGTTGTTTATATCCACGTTGCAAGAAGAGTGCTAAGGTTTGGAATGGGGATTGCAGTTCGTGGAGTTGCACAGTTAGTATCACCTGAGATCAAAAGAGCAATTAAAACCTGCTGAGGCTGTTATTACCAGCTATCTGCAGTTCCAGGCATTGAAACAGTCATTGTAAAGCAAAGATGCTCACACCTGCTTCTTTTGCACAGGAGTAGCCTGGGACTGGACTGGAGAGGCAGAATAGCAAGTTCAGACCTCTCTTCTGGAAGCAACATACCAAAAAGGATGCTTTTCCGACTCCTCCCTTCCTCAAACCACATTCCTCAGATGCACTTACTTTTCTGGACAACTGATTAGTTCTACATCCTGACCGACTATAGCTAATGAAAAGTTGTTGCAACTGGCCTGGAGCATTATGGTGAAGGGCAGGCAAGAAACCTTATAAAGAAATTAAATTAAATGATAATGTGTGCCGGCTATGCATATAAAAACACAGATCTGTATAAAAGCACAAATGTCCAAATATATCCAATAGTTGACCAGACTTAAAACTGAGTGGCATTGAGCTCTGGGCCTCTTGGTCTAGGTCCTGCCCAGCTTCTGCTCCCCTCCCATTTATATTTTATAAATTTTATGCGATGGCAGTGCCAGTGAGTCACCCACCTATGAGCCATCATAATTTGCTCAGAGGCCTAAATGTGGATTTATACATATAAACTAGCACGTGCAAATTTTACGCTAATTTTTGGCTGTGCCCTAAGTATCCAAAAACATCCCTGCCAGTGACAGCCTACTCAGAACCACCCTTCCAGTCTGACAAGGAGACTATTGAGGAGGACTCACTGAGTATGGCTTTTCAAACAACTTTGAATCTGCCTCACTGCATTTTGTTGTTGTTGTTTTAGTCGTTTAGTCGTGTCCGACTCTTCGTGACCCCATGGACCAGAGCACGTCAGGCACTTCTGTCCTCCACCGCCTCCCGCAGTTTGGTCAAACTCATGCTGGTAGCTTTGAGAACACTGTCCAACCATCTCGTCCTCTGTCATCCCCTTCTCCTTGTGCCCTCCATCTTTCCCAGCATCAGGGTCTTTTCCAGGAAGTCTTCTCTTCTCATGAGGTGGCCAAAGTATTGGAGCCTCAGCTTCAGGATCTGTCCTTCCAGTGAGCACTCAGGGCTGATTTCCTTAAGAATGGAGAGGTCTGATCTTCTTGCAGTCCATGGGACTCTCAAGAGCATTTAGCTTACATTAAATTAATTTGATAAGATCACAGATTAATAAGATTTGAAAAGATCACAGTAGATAGTCAAATGCTTCGCTGAAATTAAGATAATATACTTTCACTGCATTCCCTCTGTCTACTAAGGTAATAAAAAAAACCAGAGGCAATTATTGTGTGGCAGGTTGCACAGTGGAACCTCGGTTTTCAAACGTATTTCATTACGGAAGACCGTTCGACTTCGGAAACGTTAAAAAACCGAGGATGCAAAGTCAGTGGGGGAAAATGAAAACGGAAGCAATTACTTCCAGGTTTTCAGCGTTTGGATTCCGAATCGTTTGGCTTCCGAGACTCTCGAAAACCGAGGTTCCACTGTATGCTTCATCAATCTGGGCTGGCGTCTACTATTCTACTGGATTGTTATAAAGATGCTTACAGACTTTATCATTGGTTTTAGCATCTGATACAGAATTCAGGATCCACTGGCTTATAGTCTCCTAGTGCTTTCTTTCCCTCTCTTTTGGAGATTGGGACAACATCTGGCTATCTCCAAACTTGTCACCTCACCTGTTTTCCAGGATTTTTTTCAAAGATGTGATTAGAGGAGAAACCCTAGACTTCCACCCACTTCAGTCCTGAAGGATTGTTTGCTTTCATCCATGCTAGTTAAATGCTGTGAAAAATTCCACCATCCTATTTTACATAGCAAATAGCAGTCAAACACAATGCATCATATACACTAAAAAGCATGCTTGGCGCACTTTGGATGCCAAAATGGATTTGCTGCCCACAAGAGCCTGATACTGTAGCTAATTGGTCTACTTCATGACAGCTGGAATCTTAATGCTCACACTCTTTTACATAACCTGTTCAATTTGAAACCCATGATAGCTGGCTTGGGAGGTCGACAAAGCCTGCACACATTGATTGCAATATTTTATGATAGTTTATTATTTGTATTACAATAGCCCAAAGGCCCACTTAGCATCAGGAGTTGGTTTTTCTGGGTGCTGTTTGTGCAAATCCTGAGATTTTTCAAAGCTAAATCAAGGTCTGGGACAATCTGCTCTTAATTTTACAATCAAGGGTGTGATCAAGTCACCACTGACACTTGAAAATTAATATCCAAGGGTTTTGAAGTCAAGGCCTACAGAGTTTATGGAATGAAATATTTGGTTCAAACCAAGGGTCACACACAGCCTGCCTTGTTTACTGTTGTAAGAATTTTAAGAATTTTGCCAGGTATACCACAAGAAGGTGCTGACAGGAGAAATAATATCTGGAAGACTCTTCCCTTCTATGTATACAATGCTAAATGCTACATGAACCTTCTCAGAATATGGACCTAGCAACACTCAGATCCCATGACCAGTCAGGCTGGAGTTGTAGATTTCCATTTGGGAATGTCAAGGATGAGCACTCCATCAGTCTAAACTGGTGTTGTGGATTCTGAGATAATGGCTTGGTAACATTCACCATGTTTCAATTAATACTCTTATCCAGTGCTTTTCCCCTAGAAAAATAGGTGCTGGTACTCACCATGAAGTTGTTACAGTAAGGGAGGGATGCGGGTGGTGCTGTGGTCTAAACCATTGAGTCTCTTGGGCTTGCTGATCAGAAGGTCGATGGTTTGACGGGGTGAGCTCCCATTACTCTGTCCCAGCTCCTGCCAACCTAGCAGTTCGAAAGCACACCAGTGCAAGTAGATAAATAGGTACCGCTTTGGTGGAAAGGTAAACAATGTCTCCATGTGCTCTGGTTTCCATCATGGTGTTCCATTGCGCCAGAAGCAGTTTAGTCATGCTGGCCACATGACCCGGAAAGCTGTCTGTGGACAAACGCCTGCTCCCTCTGAAAGCGAGATGAGCACCACACCCCCATAGTCACCTTTGATTGGATTTAACCATCCAGGAGTCTTGTACTTTTACCTGTTACAGTAAGTAACAGGTACACTTTTTAACAACAAAAAAGAGGTGCTATTACTACATACCATTGAGTACCCCCTGAAGAAAGCACTGTTCTAATCTGACTTGAGTACCCCCTGAAGAAAGCACTGTTCTAATCCGTTCTAACCTTCTTTGCATCTTTCCCTTTAGCAGGGACTGAAAACCTGTGACCCTCCAGATGTTGTTGGATTACAACTTGCACCATCCTGGACCATTGGTCATGTTGGCTGGGGCTGATGGGAACTAGAGTTTAATAACATTCTTTTTGTAAACTGCTTTGTGGGTTGGGTGTCGTTGGATTTTTTTTTTAACAATCAAGTGGTAAATAAATTTTATGAAATAAATAAAATAAAATAACACCTGGAGGGGCACAGATTCTCCATTGCCCTTTCTGGTCAGCACCTACCAGTTCCTCCTGCCCATTCCTGTGTTTCTCTAATGGAGCTTGAAATTCTAACATGGTCGTGTTTTTCTGCTTCTTTCTCTGTGAGCCTCTTGGCTCTGGGAATAGGGATTTGCTTGTTTCTTTATCGATTCTCACCCTGTTCTCAAACTGTATCTGTGTCGGTTCCAAGAGAGGTCAGTAGCAGATCGTGCTCTCTTTGGGCTGCTTTGCGCTCCTGTGGTACAGGATACTCCCCTCCCCTTGATGTCAGAGTGCCTAAGTCATCCAGAGCGAAACCACACAAAGCAGTATAACAACACTGCGTATCTGAATACAAAAATGTGCTGCTGTGCTTTGGGCTCCCTGGTGGCTTTTATATCCACCAGTGGCAGGTATTCCCAGCTAATTGGTCTTAGGATGGAATTTTGACAGCTACAGTCTTGACACTTTCTCAGTTTTGCCTCCCCAGTGAGATAAGTGGAACTGGATGGTGAAATTTCCAAGAAAATGCATCTTTAAAGAAAGTTTTTGGAAAGGCTCATTGAACTCAGGTATGCTGCTTGAGATGTGGGTTTTAAAAAGGATTCCTTAATGTTGTAACAGTTGAAAATGATCGAAATGGAAAAGCTAGGGTTCTGAAATGTTGCTAAATATTGAATTTGTGACATTCCATTCCAGTATCATGGGCCAGTGCTTCTAACAGGAAGAAATTCAACAGAGAGTTTCCCTTAGGAATTAAACTTTCCCATCATTCCCTTTCCATGGCATTTCATTTCTGTGTTTATGATTTTTATATTGCAGGTCATAGGTATAACTTTTTTTTGCAGCGCGGTTTAGAGCTTATGAATTTGGTGATAAATCTTTTAGATTTGAAATGTATAAAATACTTGTAAATTGTTAGCAAATCTTTCTATATCATTTATGTTGTATTAACTTTAGAAGATTAATAAATACCCATTTTTGAGGCATGCTTAGAACATTTTTATCTCCTGGTTTGAATGCTTTCTAGTAAGATAAATTTGAAACTGGCATGAAATAGACATCCTGTTGAGATTTTTTGCTGTCAGGAAGAATATTTCCACAAAGTAACAAGTAAGGATTTATTAGCATTCTCTGAATGGAACAGCAGCAATTTATCAGCATCAACAGCAAACTTATTGGTGAAATATAACAATTGTCATTATTGAGATTTTGGACTCCTGTACAACCACATTTCCAATTATTAGGGGATTTTTATAACAACTGAGTCCAAGATAAATAGAAGACTTATGGAACTGTTTATTCTATTCTCCAATATTCTTAGCTTGGGAGAATCATTACTTTAAAAACATTACTACTACTTATACAGCTATGCAGGCCCTGAACTCAGTCAATTTATTTGTTTCTCTCTTTCCAGTTTTTAGTCTCATTGGAGAGCTTTTTCTTCCTTTTTGTGTACATAAAATTTTGTCCATTGCATGTTAAAAAGGCCTTCCGTATTATTTATATAGAAACATCCAGCAAGAAAACATTCCAGGCCAACAAGAAGCATATGAAGAAGGCGTGAGAGAATTCAAGAGCTGATCTTGTGGTCAGGAGAATTCATCGCTGCTGTTAACCTTCTTTCTGGGTTGCTAGATTCACTACACCACAGGTCCCTCATGCCTTTAATAGCTGTGCAGAGGGGACAATCTCAGCACAGGCAAGTACCCACATCATTTCAGCGCTATGACAGGACAAGTTCTGCCTGCCAGAAGTTCTTCTTTCTACTCAGCTAGAGCCACAGGGGCCCTTTCTAGCCTACTGAATCTGGAGAGAAAGCCTAGTTTACAGTATCTATCACATGGGGAGTAACTTTGGTTGTTGTTGTTTTTCTGTCTCCAAGCACCGCCTCTACTTTTTCCTCCCGCTGGCCATGCTAGTTGCTGTCATTTCTGCTAGTCCTATTCCTGCCAGGCCTGCCACATTGCAAATTTCTTCCCGATGCTTAGCATATTATTAATGATCACCAGTTTTTTCCTTCCTCCTTCGTAGAGAAGATAGATACAGCTGCATTTATATCGCTCAGCATGCTAGCAATTCTATTATACCAAAAGAGGGTCAGCCTCAGTTTCTGTTTTGTTGTTTTCTCAGCTCAGTTCCTGCCCTTAACACTCTTAAGGCAAAGACAGATTCCCGCCCCTCAAAGTTACATTCAGTTCTGTTGCTTTCTGGTTTTCCCCCTCATACCTCTTCATTTTATCAGTTTGACAGATTCTTTCAAATCCTTCATTGTTTTTGTGAATTTCACACTTGGCTCTTTAGGTTCAGTTCAGGAAGACTCACATGACATGGTGAAAATGAAGAATCCACTGGCGACCATGAAGTTATTTGCAACCAATGATCCCACATGGTCTCCAACTTTTCTCCATAAGCATGCATACTAGAGACATTCCTCTCTCCTATTTAAATGTGAAATTCTCTTTTTTGCTTGAGATTTCATAAATTAACATATGAAATACATAGGGCTCCATCATAGAAATTTTCATACTGCTCAGAGCATTTTGGAGGAAGTCTGGATTTGTTCTAGTTTTTCCTTGTTTGCTTGTTCAGTCACTGAATTTAGTCATCTTTTTATTGGCATCTGTCTGTCTTGGGAGACAATGGAACAGTGTGCCTTCGGGGGTGAAGTCAAACTGTTGGAGAGTTACAGCGCCTGCTGTGGCTGTAGAGACCGATATGGGAGAGACATGTTTTATCACAGGTGAGGCAGATGAAGGCGTCCGGTGTTGCTGCTTCAGATGCATCTTCTGGTCTGTCTACACCTTCTCCTACCTTCTTTCTTTTTTGCCTCCTTAGGTCATCCATCTGTATGCTCATAAATGTTACACTCTCCTGGATTTCAGTCTATTTTGCTGAAATCCTGGGTCCAGTTCGCCACGTGCTCCACTTTCCGACATTGCTGTGAGAGTTGTCCTGCCTATTCCCAGACATTTTACTTCCACTGAATAATTTATCTTTATTCTGCTTTTCAAGCACTGAGTATATTCCCAGGAAATCTTCCAGGGTGGCAAGTTCATCCTACTTCTTTTATGCTTTCTTTGTTCTTTTCTTTTTAACCCTCTCTGTTTCTTTCGACTGACACAAGACATAGCTCTATCTAGATTTCACCATTTTTTAAAAAAAGTTTTATGTAATGCAATTAGAGAAAGCCTTACATACATGCTTTGTATGCAAAGGGTCACAAGTTCAGTCCATAGCATCTCTTAGTAAGGTTAGCAATGACTCCTGTGAGATGCTGTCAGTGTATGTAGACCTGGAATGGCTAACCTTCTGCTTGGGGATCTTGATGTGACCCTTCAAGCACATATATATGAGAGAGAGAGACAGTACTGGGTTGAACAGACAGGTTTAAATCCCAGCACCCCAAAAGGGATGCAAATCAGCTGCTCCCCAGTCATAACATCAATCATTCAATGGACAGGGAAGGGCTCATTAACCCTTCCTCTCATGCATTTGAGAGTGTGGGGCAGCCATATCTACCACTGGCCTATGGAGGGTTTGTGAAGGGTCAGTGCAGCCCTCAGAAAAAATCAGATGAGCCGCCCCTTGGGTAGATAATACTGAGCTAGGTGGACCACTGATCTGACTTGGTAGACGGCACTTTCCCAGCTTCTTCATTAGGATTCTCCTTGTTCCCTCCCATCAAAAAATTCAGAGGTGGTTTAATGTCAGATTTAGGCTCTTACCCTATCTACAAGTAGACCAACCCATATACCAAAAGGACCAAGGATTTTAACCACTCAAGAGGTCTGGTGCAGGACAAGTGCCAGGTTTTGTTTTCTGTTTTTTGAAGAAAACATTATGTCTGCCTGGAACTGGTCTCCCATAGTTTGTAGAAATACAAAAATAAATAAATCTCAAAGCAGAAAAAGAACCCTGATTGGGTAGGTGGGTAAAATAGTCCAGGGAGCATGCTCAGTGACCACAGCATGCTGACCAGCAGACAGATAGACAAAGTGGAGGCGAGAATGGAAAACCAGGAGGGTGGGATATTGAAGAGCAGCACAGCGCACACTGCAACAATTTGTTGCACATCCCACTGATTTATATTAATATGTAGAAGGAAGCACACATAAGCAGCCTAGGTTTGTGCCTATATTTATATGAGAGAGATATTGGCGAATGTACAGAAGGAACACTGTGGTGTGCAGGGGCAGAGGAAGCGGGGTGCAGGGGGTCGGGGCCCCCCAGGTGTCACCACCGAAGGGGTGTGTGTGACAAAATGCCGGGTGGCACTCACTGAGGGGGCTGCAGTGCATCCGAGCCACACATCTTTCCTGGGAGAGACGCGGTGGCTTGGGCATGCGCAGGGTCCAAACGGTCTGCCTGCTGTCTCCCCCTCCCAGCTGTAGGGTGGCTGAGTGGGAGGAGGCAGCAGGCTCCAGAGGCCCTGCGGTGCGCCCCGCCCCTATGGGTGGCTCACTCCGCCCCTCCACATGCTGCCCCAGGCACCCGAGCGGCTTCCTCCGCCACTGGTGGTGTGCTGATGGAATTGTAACAGCTCTCTTTCAATACTTCATCCTAGCAAGCCTAACTTGGTAGCAAATGTGTATGCATGCCTTTACCCTCATGCCTCTGCATCTGAACCTTTCAAGCTAATTGATTTAGGAAGTAGTTAGACATTTCCTCCATTAGCAAAACAGCTATACTTCCCCAGAGCTCAGCCAGGGAGACTTAAATGCATTGTTTATTGCTGAAGACATATCATCAATAAGCAAACATTATTGGAGCTAGCTGATGAAAAATAAACTCCTTATATGTTACATAGCCTTGTTACTTCAGTACATGGAAGCCTGCTGGTCAGTCAAAAGATTACAATTGATTTTTCATTATGTTGATGCTCATTTCCTTCACCTGAAAATCTATGAAACATTGCAGTGCAGACTGGCTGCCCTCAAAAGTGGCAAAGTCTGTGTTATTAAGGCATAAACATAGATATTATCTAGACAAACTAATAGAGGAGAAACCCAGGAACAGCTATTGGTTAAGGTCATAATGCAGGCGCTCAGCAAACTTTCCTGACATAATTGTCTCGGCACTGAAGGTCATGGGTTTTTCCTACTGATCTTGAAACTTGGGAGTCATTCCAGAGAATTATTATTATTATCATAATAATACTGCATGATACATGTGCGGTAGTAATTCACGGCTTCAGGATAACCCAAATGGCTTTGCCCAAGGTGCTACTTCCATTGTGGGGATATTGCATTTATTCATGATGATAAAATCCCATGCAGACTGTCAAGATCCAAATGGGGTGATGGGCAACAGAATGTCAAATGAGATTCAGGGTGAGTTAGCACAAAGAAATGCATGCTGGGACAAAACCTCCTAACCTGACATATACATGGAATCACTGATGAGGTCTAAATTGGCTGTTACTTCTCAGGAAAGAGATTTTGGGGTCATGTTGGAAAGCTCGCTGAAAACGTCAGCTCAGTGAGCTACAGCCGGGGTGGGAGAGACCAATTTAATATGAGGAAATTAAGGAAGCGATTGCAAATGAACCCGCAAGCATCATAACGCCATTATAAAAATCAATACATGGATCAACACATGATGTTAAACCTTGGTTTAACATTAAGTGGGCACACTGCAGTGAACCCAAGTAAAGTGCCCCTCTTCCCTGCTCCCCTCTCATATGGCTGGAAGGAGGCACCTCTGCACAGATCACTTTCTTTTGCAAAGAATGTTGACTTGTTTGGTTGTCCATACCAGGAATCCTGGCTTATAATGATGTCTGGTTAAATGTGCCAGCTTCATAACTCTTTGAAACTAACAGAGCAATACCCTGATCCATGATGCTGAAGTGGGGTTGGATGGAATAGAGGTGATCATCAAACCATGCTCTGCTGGCAGGGGAGCTCCACCACCAGACACTGACAAGCACCCTGATGGCCCCAGCCAAACTAGCCAGTGGAAACCCCCCAAAATGGGGTGTTTGGGGTGGTAGGGCAAGGCTGACAGGGGATCCGGTGAACCAAGCTGATGGCAGCAGGCCCAATCCAAGCTTCTTCACTGCATCAGCCTGAGTGCTAGTGTAGCAAAGGGACATGTTCTCCTGCACTCTGCCTTCCATTGTGGGTACAGTGCTGACTGTGACACTCCATCAAGCCCTCCTACTGCTGGTCCATGGTTCGAATTGCACCCGAAGCAGACATCCTTTGAAAATGTTCTCCGTCTCCACAAAAGCCCTCCTCCAATCTGTGTGGGAAGAGGAGAGGGAGATCAAGGAGCCCAACACTTTGCTTGGGCTCACTGCAGTTCATCGACATAGTGCTAAAACTTGGTCTGGCTTGGGGGTCCAAATTGTTATGTCCACCACCCCTGCAGGCCAAATATGGTAGGTGGGTGGAGCTGCCCCCTGTCAATCGCCTGACACCACAATAATGTCAGGTGATCTTTAGCACCTACGTGGTTCCACCTGCGCAGTTTGCAAAGTTGGTACCCCCTTTGGTTGAACCAAGTTTTCACTGTGTGATATATGATGTAGGGCAGGTAGGCGTGGCTTGGCCAAAGTGGCCTAATGGGCCTAATTAGGCACACAGACTACACTAATCAGAATGGACAATACTGAGCTGGGGAGACCAAAAGTCAGACATAGTATAAGTCTGCTTCCTATAATTCCATGTATCACATATGTGTTCAGGAGTTTGGGTATGCATACATGCACGCACACGCACGCACACACACACACACACACACAAGCAGAGGAATAAGGAGGAGAAAGATATGAAAGGAAGGTAGAAGGAGAGATGAGAAGGTGGTGAGAGAGACTTCCTAGAGCAAGAGTGTGATAAAAATGCTTAGCAGAGTGGGACATCTCTAGAAGAATGAGATGGGCAAGGTGGCAGTGAGACTGGCAACAAAAGAGTTCTGCTCCCAAGGATTGCTAACTAGGTAGCTATGAGGCATATGAGGAGGAGAGCATTGTCTCCCTTAGACTTTTAGCAGCCCAAATACTGGCTTAAGACTTCTATCAATCTTTGAAAAACATTTTCAAAGATATTTATACACTTCTGGTGTTGCCCATGAAAAAATAATGCAACAGTTATGTATTTTCCCCCCAGTCATAAAATGAATGCAGCAATAGTAAAATGAGGCTGCTGTACTGGTCAGCACCTATTCTGAGATTGTAAGAACATGGGAGATGAGATTGACATATTTTGTGAGACGGGCTCATGAAGAAGACAGATTTACCATCCAAGCAATTACTACTGAAGCAGTAATAACAGGACGGCAAGTTGCTCTTATTGCTAGTCAAATAGTGTCTGCCACAGTAAAGGCACTGGAGTAATTACTCAAAGAGGCTGCAGATGAAAGATGGGCAACTGCATTATGGCTCATCAGACAGAACAGCATTTCCCAAGTTGTGTGTTGCAGAGTCGCACCCAGGCAGTCAAATTACACCTTTCACTTTGGCATAGATTCAAAGTTTTATCCCAATTAGGGATGAAAAAGAAAGTGACACTTCAAACATTTTCAGAGAACAAATAGAAACATGGTTCCATATTAGTCTGGAAAAAGAGGAAGCCTCTATTTAAATGAGGTGTTTCCTGTGCATCAGGCCCCTAATAGCACCAGGGCCAAGCACTTAATGCTCAGATATGCCTGTACTGCAGAACCCTTTATTTAAGTGGTGCAGAATGCATGAGTGGATATAACAAAATGGCAGGTATGATGGCACTGCCTGAAGCCTGCACCTTGTGAGAGAGTGCTGAAGCCTGCAGATTAGCTTGCCAGTCCTACTTTCTTTTGCTCCTCCCTCCTGCCACCAGCCAGAAATCTATATGCCCTTGATGCCTAATTACTACAATGTGCTATACATGGGGCGGCTTCAAAAAACGATTCGGAAACTTCAGCTGGTGCAGAATTCGGTGGCCAGGTTGCTCGCCAGGGCAAGGTGGTTTGAGCATATTACACCAATCCTGGTCCAACTGCACTGGCTGCCAATTAGTTTCTGAGCCCAAATCAAAGTGCTAGTTTTGATCTAAAAGCCTAAAACAGCTCAAGGACTGCCTCTCTCCTTATGAACCGACCCAGACCCTGCGTTCTTAATCTGAGGCCCTTCTTTGTCCAGAGAGGTCCTGAAGGTGGCAGAAGGTGTCCAGAAGGAACAGGCCTTTCTGCAGTGGCTTCCCATTGTGGAATTCTCTCCCCAGGAAAGCTTGCCTGGCGCCTTCATTAGACATCTTTTAGATGAAAACATTCCTCTTCAACCAAGCCTTGGGCTGATTAACTTTCTTTGTTTCTATGTGTTTGTGGGTTACATTTTTATCATGTTTTTGTATGTTCTACTATATTATTGTATTTTATTGTTGTTGATCACTTTGGGACAGCCTGTTGTGGGAAGCCATTTAGGAATTCCCTTAACTAACTAACACCCTAACCGATGCAGGAAGTCCAGAGCTAGATAGCTGCCCAATCTCTGTTTGTGGACCTTCAGTGAGAGAACATCCACCACTGCCCTAGCTATTTGGCTTCATTGCTGAATTGTTCTTGCCACTGAAACATTGCTTCTAATCTTTAACTGAAATCAACCCCATAATTTAAGCCTCTTGGGTCTAGTCTTGCCCTCTGGGGCAGCAGAGAACAAATCTTTGTCCTCTTTAAATACCTGAATTGCTATCATGTAAAGGATAACCATGTCTCCTCTTTCTCTGCTCTCAATGCCAGCGCAAAATAAGATTCACTTTGTCCTAAACATTTCAGTCTAGATCCTGATTTGGAAAAATGAAATTTCCTACCTCACACATACTATTATGGGTAACTTGACAGAAGTGGATGAAATTTGCAGACCTAGCCGCTTCTCCTGAGTCAGAGAATTCTGTCAAATTACATTTAAGTGAGTCCAGAGGTGGATTTTTGTGTGTGTGCTAGGCACCTTTTAAAGTCTGATGATGGTGTGGTGGTGATTTTAATGAGCCATCTATACTTTTCTTCATTTTTGGGCAGATGAAAGAGTTAATGAATCCTGCCAAATTTTAGACAACTCCAATGGACTTTCTGCAAGGCCAGTCTTTATGTTCCTGGGGTGGTAAAAAAAAGGATATACTTCATCTTCCCTATTGTTTTGTAGGTCATTTGTGTGAGATATCATGCATCACAGAGGTGCCCTTAGGTAAGCAACCTGCCCTATCGCAGGCAAACAGTCCAGAGGTTTTGTGCTCGGTGTCAGGACATTTGATTGAGGAGAGAACTAAATGTGATTTGCTTCTTTCCCTGTGGTTTTGTGGGCAGTGAGTATAAAATGTTATGCACTGTAGAAGTGCCCCTAGGAAAGCCAACTGTAAAATTTCAGAAGGATAGGTGCAGGGGATAGGGATATAGTTGAATGAAGCGGCAGGGGGAGGGCAAGATTGAAGATTGTGTCCTACTCAGTTGGCACCAAAAGTCACAGAAACTAAGTGGAAAGTTGATTTGACAGGACTGGGTGTACAAGCATGCAACGCAGAGGTGGGTGGACTTGAACATCCAACATTTTCTAAGCAAGTACCAATAGAAGAACTAACAAACAGCACAGAGCAGACAAGAACAAGATGATACATTAACACCCCTTCTTTGAAACATTGCGATTGGAGAGTCCTGGTAAAACCAATCCCTCGGATTGGAAGCTAGATCTGTCAGCCACAAGAGAGACCCTCCCCGCTCTCCCCACCCTGGTGTTTTCCTTACATGGTAAACTTGAGGGGATTTTTTAAAAAGGCACACTGCATTGTTTTTTCAGTGTCAGAATTGCCAAGGTACCCTTTGGAGATGCTTTGGAGGTCTGTGCTTCAGTTCAGGCTGCTTCAGATCCCCCTTTGGCTTACACAAGTCCCAAACCTGCCCAGAGACACACACTTTAGGATTCATCCAAATTCACTGTACATCCCTAAATTTAAATATGTGTTTCATCATAAAACATATCTATTTTAGCTCAATGTGTGAATTTTAAAACATATATTATTCTAGAATAACATTTTGGCATTTTTTTTCAATGACAAGAATTGTTATTGCAAAATTCGGAGATGTTGTGAAATCCGACCTACCATGATGTTCCGATTCACACATCGGCCTGGAGGTGCAAATCAGGTCAGGTTACATTGAAATTCACAGAAATCAAATTCTTCATGTCTCCTCGCACACCAGGGAAGCTTTAACATGCCACCTTCCCTGCTGTGCTGTCTTTCTACCTGGAAAAGGGACATGTTGACGTTCAGAATCATGGAAATCTGGGATCCCAACCCCATCACTTGTGCCTCTTCTGCTGCCTCACTCTCACCGAGCCCAAGGGGAGTGGAAGAGAGCATCGTCATCCCATTGTGGCTCCTATTTACAAAGCAAGGCTGTTAATATTTCTTTCCAACACTACTGTGCCATGGAGTAGAGGCAGTGGGTGGGGGGAGAGAAGGAACTGTGGAAGGAGAAATAGCTGTGCTCTGTGTGATTCATAATTATTTAACAGGACCCTCTTTGAACTGATGCCAAATCTGTCATTGAACCCTATGTCATTGCATTTGCAGAACAGGGCCCCCTCCAAAGCCCCTGCCTCATTACCTCACAGGGTGCAGGCTGGTGGTTTTACTTCCTGGTGAGATGCACATGCAACAGTGTGTAGCAGCATGGAGGGGGAAAGGGAGTGGGTTGTGGAGGGGGGAGCAGAGCAGCGCCAAGGGAGAGACGAGCAGCAAGTGTAGAGTTCTTCAAAGAGGAACATCAAAGCACCGAAGAGAGATGAGGGGAAGAGCTGCGAGTGACAGATCTGGTTTAAAGAGCCATCTATCTCCCAGCTCCTGCTATGTAAATTACACTTGCACGCTGAAGACGTGGTTAATTCATTTTTCAAACCAGCTCCTTGCTGCTAGAGCTCTTTGCTCCCTCCCTGACAGTAAAAGGGGGTCACTCCCCCATCCCCAGTCAAGTGGTGACTGACAGAGATTTTGGTTCGGGCACTCTGGCTGCAGCCAACAGGGCAGTGAACATCTGGCACTTGCTTAGGGCCGAATTAACCAGCATCTAAAGCTATAAATTAGAGTTTCAGGCAGGCTGCAGCTACCTGGGCAGGCCAGCCCTACCATTAGGCAGTGTGAAGTGGCCAAAAAATGAACCCTTTGCTGTTCTTCCTAACCCCTCAGTTGTTATTCTTGGCTAGGAATCACACTGTGGGTGCCACACAGTCTGTCCTGTGCCCCCTCAGCTCACCTGCTGCGCTCAGGCCCCAACTGAGACCAGGCCAGTCAGTTTCTGTAGGGCGATGTGCCACCCTGCACTTTGTGACAGATGCCAAAATGTCTTGGGCCAACCCTGTATCTATACGGTTTGCACCCCACCCCACGGTGAGGAGAGTCTGTGTCATCTCTTCTGCATCAAACATTGATTGTTACCCCGGCTTGAGGATAGGGGGGGGGGGCTGTTCTGTCTTTGCATTACAAAAGAACAGCAACATTTTCTGCTACGGGGATGTGCCTGACTATAACCCATCACAGTGTGCTGGGGACTCAGGCAGAAGGCATAGGTGCTTGAATTCCTCAGTGACCAAGGCTGCTCACAGGTTAAAGGCACGTACTGTGGTACCTCTGGATACGCACACCTCTGGTTGCGTATCCTTCAGGATGCGAATGTGACAAACCCGGAAGTATTTTTTCAGGTTTCGCAGTGTGCATATGTGCAGAAGTGCTCTACCACTGTGTGCACATGCACAAAAGCGGTCCCTCGGGTTTCGGAAACCTCAGGATCTGACCGACGCTCTGAAATGGAACCCGTCCACAACCAGAGGTACCACTGTATCTGGTTTATTTTTATTTATATAAGGGGGGAGGGGAGCCCAAAATAACATGCATTGTTCTTCCTCTCCCATTTTATCTTCTCAAAAAGCCTAGGAAGTAGTTAGGCTATGTGGTACGATCTTTCCTGCTGTGGTGCAGATTGGTCAGAGAAGGTATCTTCATCTCTGCTCATCATCATTTGAGTAAACAGTGGGGCCCTAGGGGGCTCTATAGACCTGATTTGTCAGTCTGAACAATGTGTTATTCTGAGTGGCAACACAAATTTGCCTTGCCTTATCTGGTATCTGAACACTATCCTGTCTATGATTCTGCCTCCTGCCTCTTCCCCCGGTTCTTGTTCGCCTGATCTGGGAACACATCTCAATCCAAGCTGATCCACGGAGCTGTAGTCCAAATCATTTGGAGGGCACCTGGTTGAGGAATTATGCAGCTCTCCTTCCTTCCTTCTACTGAATTGGGTAGATTTCCCCAAGAAAAACAGCTAAGGGTTAAAGTCTAGAATTCTTCATCCCACAGTCAGCCTGATCAGAAACAAGAGATGCCAGCTGGCTGTGGCATTTGCTTGTTGCGTTGAAAATGAGCATGAAGAATTGCAGCCCAAAGGGTCAATTTTTCAGAAACGTTGAAGTGTCTGAAAACAGGGGTTCGGAATGAAAGCGTCTCCCGAGCCGTTGCTCTAACCTCGGTGCTGCGGTGCTGTAATAAGGTGCTTTTTATGTAAGTGACCTATTTTCCAGGGAAGCCAGTTCTCTGAGAGGGGAATTGAAAAATGACTAGAGCAGCAGTTTTTAACTTTAATATGTTTTCATTCTCTGTGAGCAACAAGCAGCTGCTGTACCCGGAGGACTTGAGGAGCTGTCTGCTTTCATAAACGGATCTCTCTCTCGCTGGGGCCCAACAGAAATGGGGCTGAAGATGGAAAGGCAAAATGCTAGCAAGTGCTCGGTGAACCCCCCTTGCCATCCTGGAGCCCCTTAGCAAGGATTTCCCACGTGGGCTGTGTACACACAATGTGCTTATAGCCCGTGGCTTCCCCAGAGAATCGTGGGAACTGTAGCCTATCCTCAAAGAGCTACAGATCCCAGCACCCTTAACAAACTAGGCTGTGCACAGTTTCTGATGGAGGTTGCTGGGAATCATCTCTCTCAGGGCGACATCTAAACCTCCACTTGTCCCACTTCTTTCCCTTGGGGGAAACCTGTGGTTTAGCGCTGAATCAGAACAAACGACAATTGAGGTTTCTGCAAATTGGTGTTTGTAACAATTTCATAGAATCATAGAGCTGGAAGGGACCACGAGGCTCTTCTAGCTCAGCCCCCTGCAATGTGGGAATCGTTTGCCCAACATGGGGCTTGAACCCACGATCCTGAGATTATGAATCTCATGCTCTACCAACTGAGCTATTTCAGCACTTAAGCCTACAGCAACCGGGATTTAGTGCTAAAGAGCAGGTTTTCTGTGGGAAAGTGGTGGGCAAAGGCATAACTGCTCAGATCCATGCCTAGAAAGCACAAGACAAGCGAGAATGTGGGCGAGCTCCCACCCGCTTGCTGGCAAAAATGCATATGCTGGGCAAAACGTATACAGTGGTACCTCGGGTTAAGAACTTAATTCGTTCTGGAGGTCTGTTCTTAATCTGAAACTGTTCTTAACCTGAAGCACCACTTTAGCTAATGGGGCCTCCTGCTGCTGCCGCACCGCTGGAGCACGATTTCTGTTCTCATCCTGAAGCAAAGTTCTTAACCCAAGGTAATATTTTTGGGTTAGCGGAGTCTGTAACCGGAAGTGTATGTAACCTGAAGCGTATGTAACCTGAGGTACCACTGTACATTGGGCAAGAATGCATGCAAGATTGTATATATTAGATATAGCTTTCATGAAAATGCATGCAAATTTTCATGAGGCTTTCCCCCCCTCTTAATACAAACTGATGTGGAAATGGGGACAGCTGAACTCAAGATGGAAAAATTAGAAACAGAGATAAACCGAAAGTAACAGTTCTGTCCATCTGTAGCTGTACACACATCCTTTGCGTACGTGCGCACACATTCAATAGAGGGCTCAGCAGCAGCTCAGAAGACATCCTGAGCTCAATTTGAACAAACTGTGAAGACTTCAGGATTACTGCAATTAGATGATACTTTCCCATTTAAATGCCACAAATGTCCCAAAAGTTGCAAAACCTTGCCTTTCGCTTGCTTTACTTTTTTGTGTGTCTTTTGTCATTAATGCAAATTCATTGTTACTTTAATTCAAGCCAGGGCTAATGCTATGCTTTAATGTTCTTGACTTTCAGCCAGCGAGCTGATTGCAGCTTCCTCTGTTTACTGGCTTCCTCTCCTAGCATTTGCAAGTCTAAATATGCTGCATATTTATTATTAGCCTGCCATTTTAGAAAAGACACACACCCCTTGAGATGCAGGAACACTCTCTTTTATGTCATGCTTAAGAAGACTTTCCTCATATAATAAAGCCATTGATATCCAAACAGTTAAGAGAGTCTAGAGACACTTTGATTTCACCTTACTGAAATGAAATGAAATGGCTCTAAACTACAGGTAAGGTAACACTGATCACAAAGATGCCGTGTCTTTCTCCAGCTTGGCCATATCCCATTCAGAATTTTGTACTTGGGTCTGGTCTCTCCATGATGATCCTGGCATCTAACTAGGTTTCCAGTATTAAATACCAGCAAAACTCGACAGGACTAGCCATTTCTATGTTCCATAGCAGCTTGGAGCTTGGAGATGTGAAATGGCAGGGTTTGTAGCTGGAAGACAAGTGGAGAGAAACTCAAGGTGAATCCAACTAAACACAGGCAAGAGCTCATTCTAGGGATGAATCTGGGCTGGTGATGGTGGTAAAGAACAATACTTCTCTGCTACCATCAAATAAGCACAGTTTCATTCAGTGGAACTGTTTGGAGTATTCTCCAGGCTATTGGAGAAAATCCTTGACAGTCCACTGTTTTTTTGTTTGCTAAACACCACAAACAAATGAAATCACTTCCATCTGGTGCAACCTGGACACCACTTCTGGAACGGTATAAATACAGGATGTTACTAGAGAGCTGTCTAATTCTGTTTGCTTGGAAGACTTTCAGTTAATGCAGCCCAGGGAGGTGGAGGAGGCTTGGTGGAATGTCTGTTACCACATGGTTTGCTTGACCTTTGCTCTTCTTGATGGATAGCATCTAGCTGACCATCTGGATTTGTGAGGTAATGCTTTGCTACAAGAGGGAGAAAGCCTGCTGACTTTGAAGGATGGCCCCATCACTGTACCAAACACACCCAAGTCTAGTTCTCCTTCACATCAGAACCTAGCAAGACAGTGGCAGGGCTAACCCATGCTGGAATCAGTAACGGGATAAGTGAGAGTGAACAATTCAGATAAGGTGGAACTGCTGTTAATGGGCTATTCATTGGCTTTGTGGGGTAGCATCTCACCACCCCTGAATGAGGTTTCACTCCCCCTGAAGGGACAACCTCTGTAGCTTGAGGATGCTCTTGAATCTTGTCCATACTTTCAATACTCAAGTAGTAATAATGGCTTATAAACTTAGACTGAGCTGCGGTCCCTTCTAGACAGAGAAAGCCTCAGAACATGGTTCCCAGACTTTTGACCGGGAGTTGTCATTCTGATTATACAACACTTGTCTTCCGAGGTTCAGTCATGGTGTTGCTTCTTTTATCAAGCTCTCAATAGTTTGATGACACTTCTAAACTGGGGAGAGTAGTTGTGCTCAAATCCTTGTGGGCTTCCCATAGGCATCTGTTTGGCCACTGTGAGTACAGGATGCTGAACTAATTGGACCATTGGCCTGATCCAGCAGCCTCTTCTAATGTTCTCATGAGAAGTTAATTTGCTTGGCTGAGTTTTTTTTTGGAAGCAATGGTCTTTCTTTACAGTTGTTCCAACTACTCTACTATGCCCCAAAAGATCCCAAACGCAGCAAAGGAAAAATGTTTTGTGACAGGGCCCCAAGGTGAATGAAGCAGCTCAGATCTGTGCAAAGCCAGACACTCCCTGCTAAAGAATTCTGTTCCAGTACATACATCCTGTTCTGTGATCTATGTCAAGGTCTTTGGGGGGGGGGATTATTTCATGGGCAGCATTTTACTATTTTTAAAATAGATTCTACCTTTTGCACATATGCCCTTTATTTCTCCCTACCATTCTCCGAAATAAGGTTAGGGATCTTGCAGAAGAAAGTATATTCCAGAAAATGATCAATGGAACCTGAGTTCAAAGTCTGGATTCATTTTATGTAAAAAATAAAAAAATAGATGGAGACGTTCTCAAAATCAAGAGCCAAGTGTCTGTTATGTTACAGAGACTCAGCTACAGAGCACTCTTGCTAAAGGAGTGATAGGTTCATTTTCCAGACACAGGACTGCTATCATTATGTCACTCCTCTCTCCTTTCTCTGAAAACACATGTAATTAGGGGAACAACAGCACTGCACACAAATTTACGCGGACAAAAGAGACACATGAAGGACGGTCGTAGTTTGAGGAGATCACTTAGTTAATCTGTCGCTAGATGGTACACCACTTCAGGCAGTAGGTAACAGATCACATAACTGGGATTAAATATTTTTTTGAGTATGATGAATATATCTCAGGGTGAACCACTCTAAAATAGCCTCTCTTTCTTTCCTTTTGATGTTCTAGATTTCTTTGTGCAAGGCTGCTTTTTTTGTCCCTTTCATGGAAGAGTACATGAATATGTGACCCACTGCTGCCGTTTGATGTGGTGCAGTATGGAAACAGTTTTTCTGAAAATGAGCATGTCTGTGTGAACCAGTTTGGAGGCAAGTGATAATGATGCTCCATTGCAAGTGACTCTGTAATCCTGGTAGCTTCCAACTGTCCTGGTGGCACACAGCTATTAGCAAGTGGTGGTTTAATAGGTAGGTAAAACAGGGAAGCTTGCAGCCGCCAAGGGGGTGGTGCGTAAGAACCGAAATCCATCAAGTCTTTAATAACTGGGTTTCTTTGGTTGCTAGTTCAACAGTCGACCTGCAAATATATTACACCCTTTCTCTCCAGGGCTTTTCTAACATGGCAAATTTGTGTAGTGACAACCCCAGAGCTACCTTTGTTTTCAATCTGCAAATAAGAATCTTCCACTACAGCGCTAAGAATCCCCACTGGTGTTCCACCAGCCCTCACAGATTTACTTAATTTTATTTATCAAATCATTTATATGTCCATTTTCAGGCCTAAAAAGGGCCTCCAGAGCAGCTCATGTAAACCTCCCTCTAAAGGATACAAAGAGAACCATTTAAAATACAGTAAAACTGAGAGAGGAATAAAATATCAGAACATAATCAGACAGGGGAAACAAGGATTTCTCACAAGCTACTGGCCAGGCAAAATAAAAAAGGTCTTAATAGCTTGCCTAAATCCTGAAAAGCGGGTGGGGGAGCCAACTACATCTGTCTAGGGAGTGAGTTCTACAGCATGGAGGCTGCAATAAAAAAAAGGCAGTGTCTCACATCTCAACCAATCGTCCCCTCTAAGTGTGGTGGGGTGCAGCACTAGGCCTCTGAGGTTCACTGCTGAAGGTGGCCAGAGTGTTTGAGTGGTAAGAATTCCACTTTCCAAACAAAATAGATCATGGGTGCATGAGAGAAGGCCATAGCTCAGTGGTGGACCATCTGCTTTACATGCAGAAGGTCCCAGGTCCAATCTCTGTCATCTCTAGGTGTGGAGAGTACTGAACTAAATGGACCAGTGCAAAGTCAGTTGGTGTTGTCCATTTGAGGGCTACCCACTCCAAGTCTGGGTTAAATATAAGAAACCATCAAAGGAAAGAGCAGGAGGCTTGCAGATGCCCATCTGGACAGCATACTGAGCAAGTACGCAAGTCTTCCCCACCAATCATTCCTCCTAATTCTGAGGCTATATGCATAGAATTCATTTATTTATTCAATTTATATACTGCCCTTTATCCAAAGATCCCAGGGCGGTGTACAACATTAAGAACATAATTTATGCAGCATAATAATAAAAACATAATACAGATAGTAAAATACACAGCATGGTAATAAAATAATCATAACAACAGTCCCCACCACTACCATTTGCATATAAATTGCCAACATTTGTGCCAGTTGGTGCCCTCCTTTGTTTTTGGCAATGCAGACCCTCTTTTGGTGCAATGTGCAACTGGACTGGGCACCCTGTGTATTCTTGCAACGGTGACTGTCAATTTGGACCCCAGGGTATGGGGTGGGGAAACAGAAGGCCTGGGAAAGGCATGCCTCCCCTTGCAGCACTTATATTTTCCAAATTGCCTTCTCTCAAAGTTGCTTTTTATTTATTTTGCTATTACATTTCTATCCCACCTTTCTTCTAAGTAGCTGAAGATGGCCCTGTCTCACAGGTCCTAATCCAACACTCTAACCATTGCCCTACACCTTGTTCTATTGAAAAACAACCGGAAATTACATGCACATGCAGGTTCTTTGATCACTCAGTGCCCCGTGAAACCTGCATTTTAAAGAAGCTGATTAAAGATCTGTTGCTTTAAACAACAAGCCAAAACTGGCACAACAGAATTGCCTTAAGAAAAAATTCTTAAAGATACAAGCAGCCAAAGTTGCAATGAAAACATTAAATATTGCTGAAAAATTTGTGGTGGTCCTCACTGTGTAGGGTTTCTTGCTCAGTGTTCTGTGTGGTGCTGGGGTCACCCACATATAGAATGAGCAATAGATCAATACAGAAAAGGAACAAAATGATACATCCCATAAGGAGACAACATGGCTCCCTTGAGCAGTTGTAATGTGTCCCTATTTGTGTACTAGCTGGACAAATGTCCCATTATGCTGAACACATTTTTTTCTTCATGAGCAGAGGCAATGCTACATTCTAAGAACTCATCCTCTTCAAGCAAGTAGGTCATTCTCATAATCTCTTCAGCTTTGTATTAAAAAGCTCATCCAAGTTTAAGCTCAGGGTGTGTCCGCCTCATTACAACTTCCGGCTCACTAGGTGAATTAATGAAGACGATGGGAAGATTTCTAAGGACTCCAGCATGCTTTGTCTCAAACCCAATATACACTCAAACTGTAATCAAGAGTAAAAAAAAAATATTGCTTCTTCTATTGCTGAGAATACAGGTAATTTATCTTATTGTCCCCAGAATTTCTCAGCTCAGGGACATTTTATAGCAGTTCAACAGCAATATCAGTAAATAACATAATTTTTGGCTTGGAATAGAATCTTGGCAACTGATAATGATCACCTTAAATACAACGTGAACCTCAAATGAATCATGGTGTTCATAAACAATCAGGTGCCATGGTAAAGTAACATTTCCCAGAGTCCCCAAGTACTTGAACCACCGATAAAGTAGCATTTCAGGTGCTGGGGAGAAAGGGACTCCCTTCCTCCCTTTCTTGCTGTTATAGCAGCATCTATAGTTGCTGGACAAGTACCCAGTGTAAACTGAGCTGTTTTCCAATTTCAAGAGAAATTGGTTTGCCAAGGCCAATTACTAATAAAATTGGGGAGAGGAGGGGTGATGCTTGTTACTTAGGGTCAGAGTTCACAAAATAATGTGGTGTTTTTTTTAAAGATGGAGAAACTGAGACTCAAGGAAACATACAGATTATAGATTGGATCTTCATTGGCAGCAATAGAAGAGGTGGCTTTGTTGAAACTGATTTTTATTCAAAAATGGGGGATTCATGAATTTCATGTGATCTACTTACATGTATAAGGAACCAACTACTGATAGAAAGGGACACGGGTGACACTGTGGGTTAAACCACAGAGCCTAGGACTTGCCTATCAGAAGGTCGGCGGTTCGAATCCCCACGATGGGGTGAGCTCCCGTTGCTCAGTCCCTGCTCCTGCCAACCTGGCAGTTCGAAAGCACGTCAAAGTGCAAGTAGATAAATAGGTACCACTCCAGCGGAAAGGTAAACGGCGTTTCCATGCGCTGCTCTGGTTCGTCAGAAGCGGCTTAGTCATGCTGACCACATGACCCGGAAGCTGTACGCCGGCTCCCTCGGCCAATAAAGCGAGACAAGCGCCACAACCCCAGAGTCGGTCACGACTGGACCTAATGGTCAGGGGTCCCTTTACCTTTACTTTACTGATAGAAAAACTGTAATTATGTCTTACCTTGTGGCAAGATTTTCTCTGTTAAAAATACAAATGACAGTGATTTTTCAGAGGCCACTAGGGATCTCAGAACGTCTTTCTTACTCACTAGACTGAAGTGCCTCCGACTTCTTTTAGAAAGTACATTTGTAATGTGCTAACAAAATTTATGGGTCCATCAATGAGAGAACACAGTATTTCACATGAAGGCAGCCAGAATGTATTTCATGTTCGCTGAATGTCAAGATCTCCCTTCAAGGTAAATGTTGATCTTGGTTTCACCTTGAACAGCACATGTTTGAAGTACACATTGCCATTCATCTCGATAAGGGTCTAGATAAATTTACCATTCTAGTAACTGCGAGGAGATGCCAAAACTGAGGGAAATGATGCAAACAGCAGAAGCTACTTCACTTCTGTGAGCAGGAAAGTTGAAAAATAGTTTCCCTGAATTTGCAGGGTCCTTACATGGCTTGTCACTGGGAACCTGGGTTTTCCTGACATTGCCACAGGACATCCAGTGAAGCTGAACATCAGAAAATACAGATAAAAGAAAGTATATCTTCAAACAGCGCATAGTTAAACTATGGAACTCATTTCTGCAGAAGGCAGTGACTGCCATCTTTAAAAGAGGATTAGACAAATTCATTGGGGATAAGGCTATCAATGTCTACTAGCCAACATGGCTATGCTTTGCCTCCGTGATTGGAGGCAATAATGCTTCTGAATGCCAGTTGCTGAAAACTGCAGGAGGGAAGTGTGCCCTTGTGCTTGGGTCCTCCTTGCAGGGTTCCCACAGGCATTTGGTTGGCCACTGTGAGAACAAGATGCTGGACAAGATGGGCCAGCAGCCTTTCCTTCTGAAAGAGTAGATTTCACAGGAAAGCCAGTCTAATTGAGGGGAAGAGGCAAAGCTAGCACTAGACCAGACACTGCATTAAGTGAGGAGCATTTTCGGTGTCCTCCCCTCCGCTTGTTCAAATTTTGAATACTTTTTTATTTACTGCCAGAGTGGTTAAGCTCCCATCTGCTAGAAAAATTTCTGGCCTCTCACGACCCCACCAATTTTGGCCACTGTGGCCAAATAATAATATAGACTGGTATAGACTGGTGAGCATGCCTGATGGGGATGCAAATTGTCCCCTTCCTAGTCATTAGACTGATTATCTGATGAACGGGGAAGGGGAAATAACCCTGCGTATGACAAAGAGAGAGGGGCCCACATCCATTTTGGCCATGTCAATCACTGATTTTGACACTTGGGCCACAAAGGGTTAGCCGAGGACCTTCTGGTGGTTCCCTCACTGTAAGAAGTGAGGTTACAGTGAACCAGGCAGAAGGCCTTCTCAGTAGTGGCACCCACCCTGTGGAACGTCCTCCCATCAGATGTCAAGGAAATAAACAACTATCTCACTTTTAGAAGACATCCTTGTATAGGAAAGTTTTTAATGTGTAATGTTTTATCGTGTTTTTAATATACTGTTGAGAGCCACCCAGAGTGGCTGTGGAGGCCCAGCCAGATGGACAGGGTATAAGTAAATAATAATAATAATAATGCATTTTGCATGGCCTGAATGTAGCCAATCATAGAAAGACAAGAGTTGCATCAATTGCTCTGGCCACTTTTCACCTCTGGCCAGGCCCACTGCTGGTTCTGCAACCCCTGGAAGATTCCCCATGAGGGAATTCAGCTCAGAAGCTGGAAAAGGTCACACACACACACCCCTCCCTCCAGCCCACTCTTGTATACGCTGTAGAGGGAATAAACAAGAAACATTTTGTTTCACCCTCTCACGCAATACTTTCAGATGAAATGTTTTCTGCGATAGGGGTTCATTTTGTGTTGTTTTCAGCCTATTTTTGGTTAATTTTATATAGTGTTTTTAAAACTTTTTGTGGCATGACTGCAAATCACATTGAGACACGTGTAAAAGGCAATTCTTAAAGTAGCAATTGTTTTAATCTTAGTAGTAAGACTGTCCCTCAAGACCACCTATTAAAGTTCCGTGGAGGGAGATATACTCAGAGTAAGGGTCTTAGTTCAGTGGTCAAGTGCCTATTTTGTGAGCAAGAGGTCCCAAGTTCAAGTTTTATATTTTGATTTTGTTCCGTGAACTGCCCTGAGACCTCCGGGTATAGGTCAGTATATAAATTCAATAAATCATCATCATCATCTTCATCATCCTTGGCTTTTCCAGGTAGGGATGGGAGTGTCCCCTACCTAAAACCCTGGAGAGCTGCTGCCAGTCTATAGACAGCACAGAGCTTGATCAACCAGTACAACTCAGTACAACCAGTACATCGTTGCCCGAACTCAGAGCTGAGAAAGAAGACACCAAAAACAAACGCAAGTCCTTTCATGTGAGACTAGTTATTCCAAAGTTATAGGCATGACAGGTGTTCTAAAAGAGAGAGAGGGAAAGCACAAAATCCATCAGTAGACACACACCACCCACATGAATATGAAGGCCCAGAGGATGGCAACCTTCCTGGGTCAGGCTGGACCCAGTGGGCCCTGAGATCTGTGTTTGAGAAGGTGCTGGCTCAGCCCTTGAAAGGCTGGCAGGTCCTATCATTCCAGTGGCTCCACCCCTCTGGGAGGACCGTATTATTATTTTTTAAGGGCCTGTAGCAGTTGCATGCTCCTTGCGATGGTGGAATAGGAGGAGTCACAGGGAAATCGTCCTCAAGCTCTGAAAATAACCCAAGAGCCACATCCTCAGCTAAGGGCCATGAAGATGGGATGCTGAGGGCTCCCTTGGGTGACTGGTTCATCAACCACATCAGAGTCCAACTCCAGCCAACATTGGGACCCTGAAGCAGGGGACAAGGCAATTTCTAATAAACGAGTTCCATTATTCCTGCAGTATGTAACTGTGTTCATGTGGGTTTTTAATAAGCTGTTTCCCTGCACCCACTCCGCCGATAACAGTTTCCTGGTAACACAAAAATAAATTAAAATGGACTGGTCTAGGCTTCCCTGCTGAGGCCTGGCTGCTAAAATGAGGCAGCAATCAAGCAGTACAGAATTATGGGGTTCATTCATTTAAATCCCAAGTTCTCCTTCTGGAATGGTGAATTAGCTAGGCCTTTCAAAGAAGGCAAGGGAATTGGCAGGCTTGCGATGATGGTGTAATGGGAAAGGGAGGCTGGTTCCCACTGTTATCAAAATCCAATTTGGCCGCTACCTTGTGCACAGGAGCCTGCAAGGTGTGATGCTAATTTTCCTGCTGAGTATACAAATGACAATAACGTCCTCTTCATTTTGATGAGGTGGCCCTCGTGCAAAAGCCCCTCGTTTGAGATGCGTGGAGTTCACTGATACCTTTGCATTGGCTATATAGCATATGACACTCACATCTAATCCATGGGGATCCTGTCACTCTCAGGGCCACATTCTCAATTTTGCTTAGGTATGATTATACCCAGGGGTAATTAGTTACAGCTGGCCACCTTCATTTGCTATTTTTCCTAATTGCCTTTAATTAGAGAGGCACGCTCACTGTAAGTGTCCATCACTTGCTGAGTCGTAATGAGCCAGGGCTATGATTTTATTCCCCTAGAATAAAAGGATCATTTGCTTTGTTCCAGAACAGAGAACATATTTTAGGTCTGGGTGTCAACTTGAATTGGGTGCATGACAACCCCACCCTGTCTCATATCATCATTGTTCCACCTTTTGAAACACACAGTGTACCAATAAATGAAGCAGCAGCAGGAACAAGCTGTTATGAGTTGTGTTTCCTTCTTTTATTTCCCATTTGTCTCCCACTGTCCTGGAGAGTTGAGCAAAATGCCTGCACTGTTGCTATTATTTCCTGTGGGTGGCCTCACATAGAGAAGGGCTGTCTGGTTGGGATCTCTGCATCTGCATCTTGTTGACCAATACACTCAGTAGCCGCTAAAGGCCTTCAAATTGTGAGAAAAGCAACAGGATAGGGAAGGGGAGAAGCTTTCCCAGTGCCCAGATCCACACCAAAATATCAGAGTTGTTGAATCTTGAGGAGCCTAGCAACTTCAAAGCTGACATAGCAATTTGTGCCTCTGCTTGCAGCATGCCAGCTCCAGATTTCAGGGTGTCATTGGGCCAAGTGCACTCAATGACCTCCTTGTTGCTGCTGCAATCCATTCAACTATACAATGCCAGATCGCAAGATATGCAGAAGATGCTGCTCTGTTGTCATTCAGGCTTAGCAAGTACCCAACAGCGCCTACTCCCAACACATGCACTCAATGCAGTCTTCATGTATCACCTTGCTGGGTCGCAGTTTTTTCTGGGACATGTGCAGCGTATGCACCTTGATTTAAGGCAGTTCTGACCAAGCACAACTACCAGGTTAAAAGGATAGCAACCGCAATACTTTGGGATGGTGTCACTAGAACAAGAGTTCCACAGTGTGCCTGTATAGTCTTCACAAAGGACGTAAAAAAGGTAAAGGACCCCTGGACAGTCAAAGGTGACTATGGGGTGCACTGTTTATCTTGCTTCAGGCCAAGGGAGCTTGTATTTGTCTGCAGAAGAGCAATATAAAAACCTGGTGTTCATCTGAATTTGTCTGGCTCAGGTACACACTCACAGCCTGATTTTTGTTGCTGTTGTTTGAGTCTTAGTTCAGGACAGTTGCCTTCCAGATTTTATGTAGCTTTGTAAATGCTCTTGGATGGTTTCATATATTTGGATTGCTTGTTGCAACCCACCCTGAGACCATGTGGCGAACAGTGGGGTATAAAATAAGAAATAAAGATGAAAAGCAGGAAATGTCCCCACCCCATGTCCTGTCCATTTAGTGGAAATGGAAGGAGAATGAGTTTTGGGTTGCTCCTCCCAAGTACATGCTCATAGGAATCCAGCATTGATTTAAAACAACTGTGGCCATTTTTGTGGTCACACCGATTCAGATTCCCACCCCTTTGCTCAGAATAGTTAGCAAAACTGCCATATATTACAAATATGACATCTTTCAACTTCAGCACTGATAGGATTGTCTTTCCGCAGTGGACCTGACATTATAGAGTGCAAAATCCTATCCAACGCACTGACTTCTATTATTGCTAAGCCCCTGGGGGTTAACTGAGAAAGAAAAGACCTTTAAGGACTAACGCCCTGCAGCCTCTGTCCCTGGTCTCCCTGACATTACCCTTGAGTACATTACCTAATCTTCTCTCCAAAATTTCCACAGACAGTGCCTCAACGCCCTCTCTTGGTGACTCAATTTGCATTCGCACAGCATTTCACTATGCGGGGAACAGAAAACAATACTTGATACAGATGTCTGAGGCTGCCTGGCTGCTGGTGAACTGACTGTGGGGTGGAGAGAGAGGCCTGTTGTGAAAAGAAGCAGGGAAGCTTTAGTGAGGTAATGCTGCAGAGCAAGCGAAGAGAAAAATGCACCTTGATTTTGCATTCCTTCTTAAAAAGCAAGGACTGACTAGGGACTGCAGTGTCAGGTACCTAAATCCATGGAGGCAAAGAAAAAGAAAAAAACTGTATTAGGACTTGCAATAAGAGGTCTTTTTAAATGCATTTTTTATTTTATTCATTACAGTCATAGCAGTCATAGTGATAGTATTTCACATGGTGCTTTTTCTGAGAGCTCAAACCACTTCGCATACAGTTTCACTCAAACTTTTACAAGTTTAAACAGTAGCTGGGATTCACCTAAGCTTCCCCATCTTTCCCTCATCCCTCTGCCTGCAGGCCTTTCATCTCCCCAAAATGGGTTCAGTGGGGTTGGGGGAACCCCAGAACAGTGCATGGGGGGGGGGGGGAGAAGGGAGTTATTTCTTTCTGGCAAGCTGAAATGCTTATGCAAACAAACAATTGGACAAGTGAGAATTCCACCGTGTATTTTCTTATCCCCATGTTACGGCTCTGTTCCCCCCTCCCCCTTTCTTTCAGAGCATGCCTTTGCCATTTTGTTGCTCTCCAGTTTGTCAAAATCACACAGCTGCCGTGGGAAATTCATCCTCTTCTTTCACCTTCCATACAGCAGGTGGAGAGAATCCTGGACAGGAGAGAAGCTCAGGCTTCTTTCCCCTAGAAGCCCGACTTACACTTTTGACTGTGTGCTAATCAAGCATGAGCTGAAAGGGCAAGAGACTTTCCACGCACAGCTGAAACCTCAGGAATCTGCTATTCCTTGAAAAGGCAGCGGAAATGCCATCCGGCTTTTTGCCTCAGGAGCTCTGGCCACGGTAAAGACAGAAACAAAACATTCTAGTTGTTCTGTACACTTGTACACAGTAGCTGCAGTGCCCCACACAACAACCCTCGATTAGAAGGAATGACAAAGGCTGGCATCAAATAATTTGATTGTTAAATAGATTGCACCCTGTTTTAAACTCCTTAAATATTTTAAATGGCAAAGGCACAAGTAAACAAAGAAGATCATGGCTGAATATTTCTTGCTACATTATTCTGCATGGTCTCATATCCCAGGATTTTGAAAATGCAGAGAAATAGTCCCGCAATATATGGCAACACCTATTTGCCCCAATTCAGAATAGGGGGCTTCTGCACACACCTACAACCTCACTGGATAAGTAGCCAGATACACACACGGATGTTGCTTATATGGTTCCTATCTGGCGCTGCTTGCAAGGGCAGTGAGTGCCACAAATTAGTGAGATTCATCCAGCGGGGGCAGGCTGTGTGGGAGGGGTGCAGCTCGCTATCAAACAAATGATCAGTGCACATTTAGATCAAAGCCATTACATCCAGAGTGAACAGGCTGTTGACACCATGTGCTGTTACATTTTATAAGCCTCCAAACATTAAACTAGTGGATGATAATGAAGGACTACCACACATCCCGAAATGGGGAGGGATGCAGCGAGATGCGATTACCCACCTAATCAAAGCTGCAAGGCATGAGACTGCACACCCAAAGGATTTCATTTGAATTAGGTGATGTGATTCACATGTGCTCTCCTTATCTCACGGAAGTGTTTTATGGCTTAATTAATTAATTGACTCTGAAGTTGCTTGTAAAGCTCAAAGAAAAGGTGTCACTGAGCCACAGAGTGCTGTTATATTAAGACATTATTGATGCTGTCATGAGAAACACGAGCCACTATATTCCTCCCTGGTGGTTGCAAGAGAGAACAAGAAGAGTCAGCGACTGGGATGAAAGCAAAGGATGCAATTGGGATTCTGTCCAAAAGCTACAGGTTGCCTGCAGCCCACCTCCTCTCAAAGGCTTTATCCCAATAAAGGGAAGTCAGGGAAGTCAGGGAGATATTCTGAGCCTGCTACAAATACGGAGAAAGGAAAGGTTTGGTGAACATGCACTGATGCCCTCAGAAGCAGCCCCTGACGTCTCCACTGAAAATTCTAACCCAGGAAGAGCCTGTTTCAATAGCATCTCTATTGAAGGCCTTCTGGGAAATGATATATAATGAGTTGAAAAAGGTATTTAAGTATACCTTCACCAAGAAACCAGAGGCCTTTCTCCTGGGCATTGTCGACCAGAAGGTGCTAAAGAAAGATAGAACATTCTTTATGTATGCGACAACAGCAGCAAGGATACTACTCGCTAAGAACTGGAAAACTCAAGATCTACCCACACTGGAAGAATGGCAGATACAACTGATGGACTATATGCAACTGGCGGAGATGACTGGCAGAATCCGAGACCTGGGAGAAGAAAGGATGGAAGAAGACTGGAAGAAATTTAAGATTTATTTACAAAAATATTATGAACTATTGGAATGTTAAAAAAGATGCGTAGTTATAAATAATTGGCCATCACTAAAATAGATTAGGAATTGATGACAAGAGAGATTAAGAAAAACAAATTTGCAGGAGAACAATTTTATTGTAATTAAATAAGCGGTTTTAAAAATTTGGAAATAAGATGATAATTTGCTGGACAAAATTTATTAATGATGTAAATGGGAGTGGGAGGCGTGAGGAAGTTCAAAGAGGATATGAAATTTGGTTAAACAAAGTAATACTGTTTATTGCTACTGGATGTTTTTTTCTTTTCTGTAAAAACCTTAATAAATATTTATTAAAAAAAAAAAATCAATAGCATCTCTTCAGCCTTGGGAGACCATCCAGAAGTCCCAGCAGAAGCATCTTCACCCTTGTAGCATGGGAGTCAGGGGCTACTGAAGCAGGCGACATCCCTTAAACTGAAGGAGCTTTGCTCTCGCCAGAGCCAGAGCTAGTAGCTCTATTTAAAGATCAGTCTGGGCATGCTTATGGCTGAAGCAACATTTGAGCCTGCTTGCATGGATAGCAGAGTGCTATCAGTTTTATTTGGAGTTTGACCCTTAATGGAATCTGAACTTTGCCCTGCTTCCCTCGCTGGAACCAGAACATGCCTAGCACCCCCAGCCCTCTGCTTGGGCTAGAATCCCACACATTTAAGACCACTGCCTGAATCAGAACACCCCAGTCGTTTCATGGCGCTTTCAGTTGTGCAGTAGAATGTGAACCAGGATTTGTAGAAACCTACCTTGATTGTGCCCTTGCATGTCTTGTTCTAATCATTGTAGAGATCAGGGTAGTTGTGGATTTCTGAAAATTACATTGTGGTTAACTAAGCTATTGTGGTCCTGTCACTCATTTCCTCTGCTCTCAGTGTGAATGACCAAGGTTATCATTCACTGTCATGGAACCCCCAATACACTTTTCATATAACCCTTTTCCCATGTAATCCTAAATTCTTTCCGTTATGAATGCTCTCTAATGATGGCCACATTCATCTGTTAACACCTCTGAACGGGTAAGTGGAGCACCTCCTGGCTGCAGGTGGCATCACTGAACCATACAGTACATATTTTATTTAGCTGCTGAACAAAGCAGTTTACAGGAAAGGGGAACAAAATACAATATACAAAACTGAGAACAAAGAAATGGAAACATTAGAACAGTGTTAATAGTTCAAAAGCCTCCTGAAATAAAAACCTTTTGGACCTGGTGTCTGAAACTTAGCAGGAGACGGTACATGCCATATTTCTGATGGGTGGGAGGTCCATAGTGTTGTGTCCACTCCAGGGAATACTTGACCCCTTGTAGACATCAGTCACTCTTCTGGTCCATGAGGGACCACTATTAATGCTCTCCCAGATGATCTCAGTGATAAACTTGGGACAAACCTCAATGGATCTTCGTGAGGCCTTTAGGCTCATAACTGACATCTCCCTGGTTTTAAACGAATTAAAGGAGCTTTGTTGTTGTTTTTTTCAGGTAGGTTCTTTGCTGAGGATTCTACTTGGGGAAACAGTTTAATTCATAAAAACAAACCAACCCAAAGTTCATTATTCCCTGTAGGCTATCATTTTAAAGGAAAATAGCACTCTGCCACAGGAATCCTATGCAAGGCAGTTGTGTTAAAAAAAAAGCTATCACTTGGTGCACTATGAAGACAAAAAGCCTTGAGTTCTGAAAGCCTCCACAGCTGCTTCAAGAATACTTCAGCTCCAGAACAACCTTGTGCAAATTGAATTAACCTTCCTGTATAAACAGCTGAGCTCTCTCTGGTGTTGCTTCAAACACATTAGAGTATTAACTGATATACCTTTCAAGTGTTCCACAGTGTGAAGGACATAAATTCCATAAATTTGGCTGCTTGTATTTGGCTGTCTTCTCCCATTGGCTTTGTGAAGTCACACTCATTCATTTCCATTTCTTTAAGAGCATGCACACTTTGAAACAGGCCAGGCCCTACCATTTGGCAGAGCTGGGCAGCTGTTCCAGGTAGCTAATATCAGGTGCCCTGAAACTATTTATTGTTGCTGTTGTTTTACTGCCAATGAGAGATGCTTGTGGGATTATTATTATTTTTTAACCACATAGGCCAAACTAACTTGATCAGCCTTGTAAATATGGAAGATTTTTGCAATTAAGAAAACTTGTTTTTGTTTTAACATGTATTTTTATCTATCTAGTAGCCCAAGGAGGCATACAGGTTTCTTCACACTTCTCATATTATCATCAGAAGAACCTTGTGAGGTAGGCTGGGCTAAGAGACAATGAATGGCCTAAGGTCACTCAATGAGTCTTTATGACTGAGTGGGAATTTATAAGAAGCATAAATAGAAAAATACAATATTATATACTAGCCTTTGGGGAGACCATGATTCTGTCTAAAGTTTGTGGGGGAAAGGGTTAAATACTCCCTCTCCTTATACTCATGATGATGATTTTCCCATTCCACTGCAATTTGAGGAAGATGGGGAAGAAATGGCTGTAAAGACAATGCAGTTAGAAGGGTTAAAATGAACAGGTTTCTCTCCATTTCAAAACACTTTCCATTCTTTTCTTCTGGTAAACTTTTATCTTAGACATTGATCTCAGTTTGAAAAAGTAGAGGGTTGAAAGCGGAAGAAGTGGTCATGCATTGGAACGTCTCCCAACTCTTAGAAATTTTCTAGGCCAAGATTGCTCCCCTGAAGATGGTGGGGAAAGGAAACTCCTGGGAAAGAGGGCAGTTGGGTGGGGAGAAGGGAAAAGGCTTTAAAGGGCACCACTGTGCCCACGGGCACTGGGTTGGGAACACCAGGAGTGGAGGCCATGCTGATTTGCATTCAGAGCGTTCTGTTATTTGCTGTCATGTTGTTTGAGTTGGGAAAATGCTTTTACCTTTTACAATGTGTGCAATTTCCTCATAGTAAATCTACCATTCCTGGGGGCAGAAAACAATAATTTTTGTATTTAAGTCAGGCCTTCTCAGGGAATAAAATAATCATACGTCCACATATTGTAAAGGATGGCAAGGAGGCTGGGAAGTAATTGCGACCTCGGGCTTGTTTGCGAACCAGCCAACCTCAAAATGGAGATTTTCCTCCACTCTGCATTCTTTCTCTGGCCATGGTTTGGGGGGCAGGAGGGGGGTGGCAGATTTTGCTGACTTGTTTAAGTGTCTCTAAATGACAGGAAATAGCCTAGTTGCTAAGAGATTGTCATGGTATTTTCTCTCCTCTACCCTATATCTTATAAATAAATGTCTCTCATTGCCCAGAGGCTCTCGACATCTCCAGATGCTGCATGAGCAGTTATAGAGAAGCAAGAGTCAATCGTTCCACAAACATATTCTTTTGGAGAGATGTGTGCAATCACAATAAAGCATACAGAGCTACTCTGTCCCACCCCTACCTCTAGGGTGGCAGTGTATGCAGTTTGAAAGAGGTTGCTATTTGCAAAGGCTGCCCAATCCAAGCCCAGCTTAAAAGAACTAGCAGAAGGAAGAGAAGGAGGGGCATGAAGATGCCAATCAACAGTGAGTGTCAGGATAGCAGATAGAGCAGGCACACAAGTTCAGAATGTTCCCCACATTCTGAAATTTACATCTGTGTAAATTTCACCTACACATATAAACGACCATGTGCCAACCTTTACGCAAATCTGCGTCCTCTTTTTTGGTGATGCAAAAGTGGCCACTTCCTGCCCACTCAGAGTGCACCAAGTCAGCAGTAGCAGCAGCAGCAACAGCTTGTGCAAATCAGATATAACATCCTCACTGTCTGCATGAGCACAGCAATTACTACCACCGGGGTTGTCAACATTTGAAGCCGAAGAGATTAAAAAACATTCCCCCAAATCTCAGCGGGCCTTTGGGTTTAAGGATGTAGAACCACCACCCTCTGCTGGAAGAAAGGACAAATTGATCGAAGGGCATACTCATCTGCTGCCCTAGAGACTAGCCGAGAGTTTCCAGGCTTACCAAGGATGTTTCAGCACAGTTGGAAAGGTTAGGTTGCTTGAGACCAGGAGATCATCGGGGAATGAGGTCAGGGTGTCCAATTTGTCTGGATCAGCAGCTGGTGCTTGTATTTAGGCCTAGGCAGTTGTAGACGGCTTACAATGAGCATCCAAAGAAATAAAACAGATAACAAGTGATCAGTTGAAACCAGCAGAGCATCTGGTAAAGCCTAATCTAACTTAGTCAATCCACACTCCCTTTTAATACAGTGAATAAGTGCAGATTTTATGGCTTCAGCATCAAGCCATTTCTCTTGCCCACCACCTCTCCTACTTTAATGTACAGACTGGTGTTCTGTAGGACTCAAAAGCTTGGTCACTATTTTGTGAGATGTTCGTTTGCCTGCATCACTGGATTTGGTGGCACCCAGCACCACTTCTAGACCAGCACAGCTTCTTCCTTCACTTTCTATGTTTCTTTTGCAAAGTGATTCAGCTGTGCTGCTTATGACAAGCTAAGCACTATGGAAACACACCTGATGGTATAAAAGGCACCCAAAACCGTGCATAAAACACAGTGAAAATGAACAATGCGAGAAGAGGCCACACTTTCTATGCTGCATATGAAAATGTGTGCATCAATGGGAAAAAACAGGTACACAAAGCATATTTTAGAGGTATATTTGTAGAACATCATAACAAAAGGTGTATTTTGGGGAGGAAATACACATGTGTGTTTTAGGGGGAAGTGTGTACAATAATTGTATATTGGGTAAATTGCATACAAATTGTGTTGTTGTTTTAAAAAAGCTTCAGGAAACAGGATGGAAGGAACTTATGATTGAGCAGATGTGAAACTGACTTGAACTGGAAATAGGCTGATCCATCCATCCCTAATCCCTCAAGGGACTACATCACATGATTCCTCTAACTCTATAGCTCAGCAGCCCTCTTTGAAGATGCTGGCAACTATATGGTACCCATGTCAGAATGAGAGGACTATAGACAAGTTTAAATGGCTGTTTTACAGAGCTCAGCTTTGTCGCTCTCCAATTAAATGGCAAGGAGCACCGCAGCCCATCACTGGTCTATCTGCAGCAGGGCAGACAAGCCTGACAGACAAGGTGATGGAGATTGTGAGACTAAGCGACAGCACAAGGCAGTCACTGCTCTCAGAGGTCAAGTCACTTAACTGAAGCTGAACTGTTGAAAGGAACAAGAATATACAACTGCTCTTTGGCTCCTGCGGTGGGGCAAGTCACTTAAAAGGAAATAACTGCTTGGCAATCACTTAGCAGAAAATCACAGCACAAAAAAAATTGCTCCTTGCATTGGCATTTCAAGCCAGGCCTTCTCACCTGGATGCTTGGAGAAAGGGAAATGGTGCAGTAGAACAAACAAAGCAATTCAAGCCCTACCTCCTCTGCAGCGCAGATCAGCTAGATACATAAACATGGCCAGAAGTAGGCAGAAATTTAATTCCTATGGGGAGAGGCAGGACTTCATTCCAGACTGCAACTGTGATGAAGTGACTTCAGGTGATTTGGCTGGCAATGCAGTCCTACTCTGTACTCGGAGCCTGCATTCATTTTGTGACAAATGGGGGCCCATTCAGTTCAGCCTGCTCTTCATTCATCCAGAAACAAGTGCACAGAGGACCAAAGGGGAGTCATACTAAGAGATCCTCAATTTTGGGGGATCCTCAATCCCTTATCGGTCTTGGAGGAGATGTTTATACATGATGCACCCCAGTGTCTGCCTTCTCTGTCCCCCTGCCCCCATCGAGAACATCTTAATGCCGTATCATTCCAGGCCATTTTGAGAAATTGTGGCTCCCATCGGCAGTACCTAGGAATTGTTATTCCTATTCCTGTTCCTTCGTCCTGAAGGTTCCCCTCAATGGGGAATAACATATTAAATTAAAATATGTAACAGAGTACACTCAAATACCATGAATCAATCAGCAAACAAAGAAATATAAGACAGCAAAATCACAACATCAGTGGGAGAAAAAAGAGCCTTCCTCAATCTATATTATTAAAGGATGTTCTCACTAACCCTACGTTCTACATCCTTAGGGACTAGAAACTTGACCAGACAATAAGAAATAACTTTTACTACCCCATTGATTGCAATTCCCACAAAAGGCAGAAGTTCATTGAGACCAGGCATATGTTAAGAGACTAGGCAGGTTCGAGGATAGAGTGCCTAGTCCAGCTCCTTGCAAAGACAGACAGCCATGCCCATGGAAAGGCAATCATGGCACAAAACAAGCCTGGGAAGGTAACCAATGACGTTTCTTCAAGTTTGGGACTAAAAGATGTTGTGTCAGGTCCCCAGTGAATGTACCATGTTCTGTACTATGGATGAGGTAGCATGGTTTTAATTCCCCCCCCCCCTCTCTCTCTCCTGGCACTTTTTCATTACAGTCCTGACATCCCTTTCTCCCTGTTTTTAGATGTTGCTCACAAGCCCTTTTTAGCTTTAAGCTACATCAGCTGAATATTGATACCGACGTGCTTTACATAGATGTACTTTTTCTCTCTGTGTATTAATGTTTTCTGGAGTCTCCCAGACCCATTGTTTGAGAGCATATTTTATAGTTGCCGGTGACAGTATGTAGAATGAATATGCTAATAAGTGCTAAACACAGAGCAGAAGATTAAAAATAAGAAAAGAGGAGGGGGGAAGAGAGATGGGATCAGATTGCCGGAAACACAAAATTTACAAATGAGAGGCTCTCAGAGAGCTACACGGGCTGACCTTGCATACTGTTCATTTTCAGTTGTGTAATTGCTCACCATGAGTTGGGAGCCACCCTGCAAAGTTTACAGGCAAGTAGCAGGATTCAGCCAAAGAATGAACAGGTGAATGCTTTTCATTCATCACTAGGCCATCCCAGCCATTACCGTACCTCTTGGATTAAGGAAGTAGCTGGGATTAGACTAGAAAAGGGCAGTTTTGGAGAGCTGGAGTAATAGCTTCTCTTCTTTCAGACACTGCCCATTAGGACTTCTCTGGCCTGACAGCAGTGGATTTAGGTCACCTTTGAGGGTTAAGAAGACACAGCTCTTCCTAGAGGGTCATCATGGCAGTTCCCCGATTGCAACCAGTCGGTCAGCAGAGGTCACACCTACAGCCATATATTTAAAGTACACTTATGCAACTTTAGCAGTGGTGGAGAAGCCTGGGAACTATAGTTTGTTAAGGATGCTGGGAATTGTAGGTCTTTGAGGTCAGCACCCTTGCAGTAGCACAGTTTCCATGATTCTTAAACCATGACTGTTAAGCTGGTCTAAGAGAGTTTTGCATGTAATGGTGTACATGAGGCCAGATTTGCTTAAGCTTTGGATCAGGATAATTTTTTTTATTGGACAGAAGGATGTCTGGATGATTGAGGAAGAATAAGATTGCTTTGAGTGATGTGGTTATGGGCAGCATGACTGGTTATGCCACACTGGGCACTGAGCCTAGGGGGCGCTGTAGGGCTCTGCAACTATGGCATAGTGAATTGAGCAGAATGGAAGCTGAGAGATTGGGGGGGGGCACCAAATGTTGGTGTCTCGCAGGGCCCCACTGAAATTTGAAATACCAAAGTCAGCCTCTGTCCTTAAAAAGGACCCATTGGCAGATGATGGGAAAGACCTCTTCTGGAAACCCTGGCGAACTACTGCCAGTGAGACCAACTAGGTTAGGAGGACATAGGAAGCTGCCTTTTTCTGAGTCAGACCATTGGTCCATTTAGTATTGCCTGCATGGGCTGGCAGCAGCTCTCTGGGGTTTTAGGAAGGGAACTCCCTGAGCCTTACCTAGAGATGGTGGGGATTGAACCTGCATGCCAAGCAGATGCTGTACCACTCAGCTCAGCCTTTCCCCAAATTGTCATACCTGGCTTAAGGACAATTTCCTATGCTCCACTGCTATAAGCTTTTGGGCTTCTCTCTGCTGTGCCTCTTCCCATTTTATACGGCTTTGTTTTTATGTGTGTTGTTTTACTATGAGATTGTGATAGTTTTATTGAACTACGCTACTCTGAGTAATGCAAACACACTTTTAACACTTCTGCAGAGCAGGGAACTTCAACTGCATGTTTTACTGCTGCTTTATTGTTTTAGTGCTTTGACTTTGGAAAATGGTTTATACCGGTTTGTATTCTAATTTACTGTTGGGTTTGAGCTTCGTATATGCACATATTTTTTGGGGATTTTGGAATTTTTATTAGGGTGTGTGATGTTCTGCTTTCTAGTTCTGCTTCCATTCCCTGAGATGCCATGGCAGATTTGGACCAGAACGGTGGGCTTGCTCCATAAGGGGAGCCCATAGAGCAAATCTCCCAGATGACCTGATAGCACAGGAGGTGAAATGTCCAAAGCAGCAGGGCAAAAGGGAGCGTGGGGTGGCAGGTGTGTTTACCACTAGGTTTCTGAGATGTATTTTTACGTCCATATCTCTCCCAGCACACAACACTTTTGCCTCTACCAGGGTTGGGTTATCATTGATTAGTCACAGGCTAGGGAAGTTTTCCCAGTAGCTGGGAGGGGCCTTGTGAAGTCTGACCTACACATCCTTTTCTCTAGGGGGAGATCTAATGAATGCTATCACCCCTGGGATGCCGCCACAAGGACCATAAATTTGCTGCCTTGTAAATATTTAAAACAATTAATCAAAATAATGGTGGGTTTTGCCAGGCACCTCCCATGAAGACAAGCATCATATCCTTAATCATTTTCACCGCCAGCATCCAATGCAGCCACCTTGCATTGCGCCCTCTCTCCCTCCTCCTTTATTTACCGTCTCCCACAAAATGCATTTCAAGAACCTTTCCGAGGCTGGAAATGAGGATGCCCTAAATTGAGTCTGTCAATGTAGTCAGCCAAGCGGTCAAATTTCACACACACACACACACACACACACACACACACACACTTGCGCTTAATATGAGACAGGCCACACTTTTTAAAGCACATCTGCGGTAGTTTAACCGAGTCAGCAATGCATGCATTTCCCCAGTAAAACTGCAAGGAAACCTAAGTGCTTTGCTTAATTCGCCCAGGATTTCCCTCTGGCTTCATATAATGTACCAAGAGTTCAGATTCCTAAGTGGTCTTCAGCTAGCAGTCATTTTTGCTCAATATCGCTCTCATTATGGGCCAATTTCAACTTATGAATTAATTTATAAGCCAGTCCATTTGTGCAGGCAGGCAAAGCTGCTGGAGGCACAGCTCCCCATTCTGCCAACCTCCGCCCAATACTAATGAGGAAGACGGGCTGCAGGGTCAGCTGTCTGTTGTTGCCACGAAGGGGTGGGGGAGAAAGCAGCTGAAAGCAGCAGTCACAGTGGAGGGGGAGAGCAAAGATCCCAACCAAGGGATGCAGCAGGACTGGCCAGCATGGCACCCTTCAGACACTGTTGGACTACAAATCCCAGCATCCCTGATTAGTTGCCCTGCTGGCTGGCGCAGGTGGGAATTGGAGTTCAGTGACGTTTGGAGGATGTCATATGATGGCTACCCTTGGACTATTATTCTGTAACTTATTCTGTAACTCAGACTCAAGCAAAGCTGGGGGGGAAATAAAGGGGAAAAAATTATTTCCCCCCCCCCAGTCACGGGGCTGGCGTGGGGGAAGCCCGAGCTTCCCCCGACCCCAGCCCCCAGAACAGCCTGCTATCCGCAAACCTAGGGAGCCGCGCCGGTCTCCCCAGGCTTGTGGACAGCTGTGCGAAGCCTGGGCGCTCTTCAGCACGCCCGAGGCTTCGGAATGCAGGCAGCTCTGCGCAACCCTCCAGAGCCCGGTGCAGCTTGGCTCCAGAGGGTTGCGCAGAGCTGCACGGAGCCTGGGAGGGCAGGCAGCTCTGCACGACCCTCTGGAGGCCGGCTTGGCTTGGCACCGGGCTCCGGAGGGTTGCGCAGAGCTTCCTGAAGCCTGGAGAGTGAGAGCCTCTCGCTCTCCAGGCTTCAGCGAAAGCCTGTATTCGCTCCATAGGATGCACACACATTTCTCCTTCATTTTTGGAGGGGGAAAAGTGTGTCCTATAGGGCGAAAAATACCGTATTCAATATCCAATTAAAACCATTTAGCTTGATTGATTCAAAAACATGTATGGATTTGATCCAGCGGTACCAACTTTTCAAAGCCTCATAGTCATTTACACTTCCAGTGCCGCCCCTGCTGCCCCCTTGCCTCTCAGTGCCCTCCCTCCACAGCTAATCACAGAATCGTAGAGTTGGAGGGAACCCATGAGATCATCTAGTCCAACCCCTTGCAATGCTGCAATATGTCCCATACGAGAATCGAACCTGCCATCTTGGCGTTATCAGCACCACGCTCTAACCAACTGAGCTACGCTCCCACTGCCCACTTTGGGAATCACTCTTGTAGTGCATGCCTTCGCCGTCGTGGGTGTGTCCTGCTCTGCCATGAGCATCTCTGCGCAAATGTGGCTTGAAAGGCAGCAGAAGGACTTCACTTTGCTGACTTTCAAGTCACTACTGCAAACATGTGCCCTGAGAAATGCAGTAGCACTGGCAAACACTTCACTATCTCTCTCCAGCCCCACCTTTCAAAATCTTGAATTAATTTTTGTGTGTGTAGATGCTGGCGTGCTCAGTCAAGATGAAAGGATGTGTGTGCCTCCACTACTTAGAACACTTTCCAGACCTATCCAGCTCCTTGCATCCTGTTGTTTCGATGGCAGGGGATCCCTGTCATTTCTGCATGAGTAAAAGCAATTGAAAGGCAGGCCGGAGACAACGTGCTGCAAAACCTCCACCAGGTGGCGTGGGATTGTCACAGAATCCCCAGTGGTGGCTCAACAACATGTTTGCAGCCATCAAAATCATGTTTATGCATTACTTCAACACATTTGAAAACGTATTAAGAACTCCTGGAGTCTCCGCTGCTTCCGTCCCCACCCATCTCCCACTTGGGACCTTTGAAAAAGAGGGCAATTTGTATAAATGTTAGTTCTGTATAAAGCCCCCAGTTGACTTATGGGGGATAATGACAAGAATTTGAAATAATATGATCTGCAGCTTGAATCTCATCCATGCCATGTCTCTAAACACTAAACCCTGTTTGCAAAAAATGAAGGGGGGGGGAGCACACATTTAAACTATAATGCAGAGCCCCTTTTGCCTTATTAGCAAAAGCTATTCTGGCAAGATTAGAGGTGGAAAACACTGCTGAGCTCTCACATAGGCTGGGAGACGTTCTTCCAAACGTAAAAACAAAAGAGGGCAGAAAGGTAAGTACAATGAGGATATAGAATAGGTCCAAAATAAAGAGGCCATGTATTGCCTCGTTTGCAAAGATGCCCTGAAGTAAGGGATAACCCCTTTAAAAATGTCTGGGCTATCTTCATTTTTCATTGGTTTGTTATGATTGTTTATTAAAGTTGCATACCACCCTTCAGCCAAAGATCACAGGATGGTTCACAACATTCAAATACAAAATGAGAAGACAAAGTACACTGCCATTAGAACAGTAGTGGCTGGTACCCATTGGACTGCTAGGGTGGAAGGCAGGGAACCCAGAGGACATGGTAAGTCATTCTGGTTTTGTACCCCTCCTCCTCTCTGCTGAGTTTTACCAAGACAACACTGGGGCTAAGAAAAAGGAAGCTGCCATAGGCAATGCCACCCTCTGGACTGGTTGTAAGTAAGCAGGGAGGCAGATGAGTGTGCCTCCATGACACACAATTGCATGATTCACACGTTGAGTGTTAAGTGTAACATTTATGGACAAACTTATGCATTTACACCCACCCCGGTTTCTTTACTCCCGGAGCTGAGCTTACCTAATTTAAAGTGCATTTGTACTTTAAGCGACTGGGCGTCCCTGGAAAGTCAAAGTGATCCCTGATTTATGAGACAGAAATCAGTTTGGTGACTCCCAGGAGACAAGACAATCAACTTTCCCCAGCCCCTCCATTCCATTATCACACTTCACAGGTCTGGCTCCCTTCTCCCTGTAAGTTGGTCCAGATAACCCCGCACCTTAATAGCACCACACAACTTCACAAAAGTCCCAGGTATGGCACAGGAGACCCTTTCCTGTGACCTACACAACCCTTGCCTGTTGGTTTGACATTTCAGGTTCCAAGTGTCATGTCTGGTGCAAGACTGCATTGCCTTCCCACAAGCATCCATTCAAGAGCTCCTGCCTCCCTGCTCCTCTTTGCTTCCACATTGGATCATGGAAGGCGGAAGGGAGGGGGACCTCTTGCTCCCCTTTAGCAACTCTCAGCTGACAAATCGAATCAAGCCCTCACCCGTCTGGAGGGGGCAGCCTCTCCGTAAGATTGCTTGCAGTCGGCTTGCGCACGCGCACCTGAGCACACTCAATCGACTCACTGGCTTTAATCTGGCAGCAAGCAGACAGTGCTGGCCAGCACAGACAGGAGAACATGCCAACGGCGCCCAGGAGGTGTTAATATCACCTTTCACATGGGCTAGACAGGAGACATATGCTGAGATTTGGAGGCATCATAAGAGGTCCCAGGACTAACGCCAATATAAAGCTTTCTTCCATAGGAATGCCATCATCACCACCACCACCACCGGGCAGAAATACAAATTCCACTCCAATAAATTCCAGGTTTGAAATTGACTGCTAGAATGTAAAAGCAAGACAAGAGGCAAGACAGCTGCAGACAGTTTTGGTAGTTGTAGCCCCAGGGCTTCAGGAGGGCACCAGGTTGGCAAAGGCTATAATAGGGCACCTCATCCGTCGAATGCCTTCTGACAACTAGGGACAAGTAATGCATTTCTGCAATAAGCAATATATATAGATATAGGCAAATATCTTCCCTGCTGTTATACAATTGATTTTTGATTATTATTTTTACTGAGCACTGAAACTGCAAAGAAAACTTGAAGCAATTATATTGACCCTACACCTCCTTTCTTATGAGAATGGCTACTTACAGAGTGTTCTGTTCAGTATCCTCGCCCCTCGTGACGTTTGGCCCAGTTGTCTCATAATGCTGCCCCAGCTACAGAGGTCAAGAAGGTGCCCTCAGCTGCCTCTCCCCCAAGGTGATAGACTCAGCTCAGCTCTCTCCCAAGGTGCTTCAGCTCAGCGGGGCAACATTTCAGCATGATACAATTCAGGTTTTTCTTTCTCACAGCACGATTTCTGCAGTTCAGCTTCATTTGGGGGACGATGACACCACCAGAGCAAGTAGGAAACCAGCATGAAGAAGACAGCCTCCAGTGAATTGGAAAAGTGGCTCACAAACAAACAGCAGGTTGTCACAGAAAGTCATGTCCTAGCTAAATCTGAGATACCCTGACTAATTAACAACAACAACAACAACAACAACCCACCAGCCAATCTATGGGTCCAAATCTTAGGTTCTCACTATTATGGTGTCTATCCATGCTATTTAAAACTGTAAGTGAAAGGGCAAGTGTACTAAGTGTGTTTTCACAATTGTATCACTTCGTGGTCAGGGTGTCAATTCTCTGTCTCCATGATCAGAGACTGGTCACTGGCAGACTTTGAACTTGCACTCTGTGCAATACCAAAATTTGCCGCTGTCCCACCTCCCACCTTCTGTTCTAAGACATTGTTGAGGGCCCCTGCAGCACCCTCTCAGCTCGGTGTCCAGGGTGGCTGAATTGGCTGAACTCTCCTCAATCCACCTCTGTCAGAGACAGCAATGCTTCTGAATGCCAGTAGCTGGAAACTACAAGAAGGGAGTAAGATCAGTTCCTACTTACAGGCTTCCCACAGTTCCCGCACACTGCTGGACTTGCAAATGGGTAAAAAAGTATTGGGAAATGATCCATAATGTATTGAAAAAAATGTTTAAAAGTACTCCCCCCCACCCCCCACCCCCAGAGTCCTTCCTACTGGGGATCATTCAGATTGAAATTCCCAGGTGTCAAAAAAGGTTATTTATGTATGCCACTACTGCGGCCCGTATTTCGTTAGCCCAAATATGGAAAACGAGCAAGGTCCCAACCAAAGAAAAATGGCAACTGAAGTTGACAGGATATGCACAGCTTGCAGACTTAACATATATAATAAGAGAACAAGAAGAACATACATTTAGAGAAGATTGGAAAACATTTATTGACTATATGGGAAATAATTGTGTATAGCTGAAAACGCTGGCAGCATTAAGATAAATTCAACAGTGTAAACGAGTTTTGATGGATGCAATAAGGGAATACTGAATGGTATAGCTTTTAAAAATATATATATGCAGGAATTTATGATATGTAAAATGAACCATGAAAGAGAAGAAGGGAAGGATGTAAAAATGAGTACTTTATATTGTACAACAGATACACACACACACACACACACACACACACACACACAGAGAGAGAGAGAGAGAGAGAGAGAGAGAGAGAGAGAGAGAGAGAGTTCCCACATCCCCCTAATAGCTTTTGTGGGGGCTGGGGGAGAATATATATTTTTAACAAGATGGGGAGAGAAGACCTAAACCAGACATGAGGACGACAACTGTAGCCACTCCAGCTCCCATCAACCTCAGTCAGCATCACCCAAGGCAGGATGATGGGAGCTGTAGTCTAGAAGGACCACACATTCCCAAATCCTTGGCTTAAGCATGTGGTACTCACTGGTAATGATAACACTTGCCGCATCCCACACCCAGTGCAAAGTCCATTTTGTAAAGTCCGTTTTGTCAATCATTTATTTAAAATAATATGTAGCCTGACCCTGCTGGGAATTTGTTTGACTTGTTTCTCGGATAAAAACCCTGTTAGTCTTGGGTAATTTCTGGTAAAAACCCAAGGATATGAGATTGCTGTTATCACAGCCAAAACCCACACAAAGCACAGGATGCCTCTTGGGGGCTGCTGTGAGCAGGCCTGACAGGTGTACCTCTAGGTAAAATATAGTGTGTTTGGAGCACTTGGAAGTGTCAGTCCCATTCTGCCAGCCAGAAAAGAAGAAGGGTTTGGATTTGACATCCCGCTTTATCACTACCCAAAGGAGTCTGCAAGCAGCGGACATTCTCCTTTCCCTTCCTCCCCCACAACAAACACTCTGTGAGGTGAGTGAGGCTGAGAGAGTTCAAAGAAGTGTGACTAGCCCAGCAGCTGCATGTGGAGGAGCGGGGAAGCGAACCCAGTTCACCAGATTACGATTCTACTGCTCTTAACCACTACACCACACTGGCTCTCAACAGTTTTGATTTAGGAGACAGGAACAGAGAACTGCTGTGCTTTTGACTCGTTCAAGGACTGGTTGCCTCTAGCTCAGTGTTTCCCAACCTTGTGCCTCCAGCTGTTTTTGGCCTACAATTCCCATCATCCCTTGCCACTGGTCTTGCTAGTCAGGGATGATGGGAGTTGTAGGCCAAAAACATCTGGAGGCACAAGGTTGGGAAACACTGCTCTAGCTGAAGAGAGGTGCAATGAGAGAGAGAGAAAGAATGGGAGGGAGGGAGGAAGAGAGGGAGAGAGATCAAAATCCTGCTTGGAAAGTGTCCATTTTCGGTAATTATTATGTTTATAAATTTCAAAAGCAGACTGCAGAGGAATTTTCAGTGAGCAGCCAAAGCACACAAGATCAATATCCCGAAGTCCCGACTCTCGCATTAACACACTCGATAATCAGCTCGGCTCTCTCTGCTTCTTTGATTATTATTTCAGCATGTAGCAGCTGCCTTACAAGTGTTATGGCCTCTGATGCTCTGAGGGACTTGGTTAAATGCAGATTATTGACCTGTGAGAACACAAGACCGTACTTGAATACACTATCATTTTCTCTCACAAATCCATACCAAGGACATTTCTTGTCCCAAGGGAATGCTCCACATTACTTTTGAAGCTTTGAAAGGCCTTCTCCCCCCACTGCTCTGTCTGTTTCACCACACACACACTGTTCCATAATGTCCATTTTTTAAATACATTTTATATCAATAAGCCATTCCTGAGTTTTGAATTTTTTATGTTCTGTCACATTTCCCTGGCTATACATAAGATTATGTAAAGGCAAATTCACCATACTTATGCTTCAGCTCTATCTAACATTTATGCTCAGTCCTAATGGGTTTATTACAATTTCAAAAATAAATGTATTTTTTTTTAAAGCACCCTCTTGATGTTATTTTGGCTATGGCCCACAGCTTAGATGTTATATTGCATAAATACGTCCTGCTTTTTAAATGGGACCCAGGACTAAAATATTGGGCCCTCATTCCATTAGCGCAAGGATTTATGTTTGTGAAACAGATCTTCCCCCATCTCCCCCACATGTTCCCCACAACCCCTAAATCTGCTCTGAAGGGTTGGGGGAAAACCCTAGAACATATTTAGGAGCCACACAGGGGGAGGACAGGGAAAGTTCTCTTGTACAAGCATAAATCCTGGCACTACTGGAATGAGTCACTTAAATCACATCCGCACCAGACATTTAAAGCAGTTTTGTCCCACTATAATAACCAAGGCTTCCCCTAGAGAATCCTGGCAACCCTAGTTTACCCCTCACAAAGCTACAATTCTCAGCACCCAGTGTCCATAGAACCACAAAATTATAGCTTTGGAAGGGTTCCTGGTTGCTCTACAGAGCCCTCTGGTGTCACATTTCAAAAAACACATTATGAACATTATAAGCAGAACTTAATGTTTCCCTCTGCATTATGATAACCTTCCCTTAACGTCACAAACCGTGAGTGTAAATCCGCCCTAAGAAATGTCTCTATTTTCATCAGAGGGTATGCCTGCAGATCTTTATTGGTGGCTTAAGTTTATGTAGATCTCAGAGCGATGAATGGTTTGATGATCAGTTATATGTTGTAAACAAGCCTACCCAGTTGTGTGGAATATCGACAAGTGTTTTAATCTGTTTTTGGCTTATCATTGGTTCTTTAAGTATTTTTGGATGTTACATATGCTTTAAACTGGTTTATTGTTATCCTTATTGTTTTGTTAAAGTGAAATAAACAAATAAACAACATGTGGAGGCCAGGGACCCAACATCTTCTCTCTCTACCTCCTTGCAGTGTTTAGAGTGGGGCCGGTCTCTCTTCCAAAACAGGACCTTAAAAATGCAAGTCTATCCTTCCATGACCTCATCAGGAAAAGTGCATATTCTACATACCATATCCCATATTGCCTATCAGTCAGGAACAGCCTGCCTCCGCCTCCGCCTCCGCCTCCTCCTCCTCCTCTCCCTTTTAAATTGCCTGTAAGCAGGACTATCTACCTCCCAGAATTTCATTCCATTTAAGCTGGGATTCCTAGACAATCTGTCCTAGTTCTTCATAGGACAAGCCGTTCTATCTCAGTCAAGTCTGCATTCTTTGCCACACATCTCCTCCCGCCTCCAGCATTTAACAACCCATTTAAATCTTATTCTGTAGTACTTATTTTCTTAGCAACACATTCAGGCAGAAATAGATGTCACACCTCTGGATCATTTGAGGGGGTGGAATATAATTAGAAGGGGGAAATGTCTAAGAAGAAGAAGAGATCAATGAAGTCTGAAGGTGTAAAATCCTCACGCAAATATTGGGTCTTTTGCATCCAGCACAACCAAGGCTTCTTGGTTAACTACAAAATGTCTACGAAATGAAAGATCACTGAGGTGTGTGGGGGGGGGGGGAATGCACAACCAACTCATCCTTGATTGTTGAAACAAAACCTGATCCCCACCCAATGGTGAACTGTTGACACCAGGGGTCTAGGAAAACTGGCCCTTCCATAGATAGCATTCTTGCATGCATCTCAGTCGCCAAGCAGTTAGAAAGTCCATGGAATTCCCAGGGTTTGGTTTCCTTGAAATGCAGGTAAACAGAGACTGTGGTGTCCTTAGGATATATGAATATACACACACATATACACACAGCATGGGATGGAGGTGCTCACGACATTAACACACCCCATTAGGATCCCAGGGAGATGTCCAAGCCATAGCTTTGGGTCAAGCACAGAGCAAGGTAAACCTCTGGCCTCCAGCTTCCAGCATCAGCCAGAACTCTCTTCCTCTTGCACACAGCCTATTGTTCTCCATCCTGAGATGACTTTGCCTCCAGCCAGTTGAGATAGGAGAAGCCCACCCGTTTGTCTCTACGCCAACAGAGCTCACTCTTGAAGTGCTAGTGATGGGTACCGTACTTAGCTGAGTGGATAAGGCCATTGCATTTGCAAAGGATCAGGGGCTTGATAGGTACCGTATCCTCTTGTAGATTCTAATGTCACAGATAAAGGATCACAGGCTGGAAGGAACCCACGGATATTATCCAGACTGACTCCTTCAAAGCTAGAGAAATATCCATACAGCCTAGCGCAGTGCTGGTTTAAATCAATCACACAGACTCCAGAGTCTTCAGGTAAATATTGCGACAGCTCCTGCTGGACCAGGTCAGTGGTCCATGTAGTCCAGCATCCTGTTCTTACAGTGGCCAACCAGATGCCTGTGGGAAACAGGATCCAAGCAAGCAGGATCCAAGCGCAAGACCACTATCCCCTCCTGTGGCTTCCGGCAACTGCTAAACAGAAGCCTGCAGTGAAGGCAGAACATCTCCATCAGGGTCAGTAGTCACTGTAACACCTTGAGGGGTAAACTACAGTTCCCAGAATTCTTTAGGCAAAATCGTTCACTTTAAATGCATAGGAAGAACGCAGTCATTATCTATGGCCTTTGAAACAAAGAAGGCTTAAAGGCTATCTTGAGGAACGAAGATGATGGGGGAACACAACATCCTTTCCCTGACCTCCATTTCCCCCTTCATCCCCAGCCGATGTGGACAGACTCCTCCAAGCTGGAAAGCCTGTCCTCTCGACCCGTGCCCATCTTGGCTGATTAGAGCGTGTCCAGACAAGGTGCAGGCCCTCCTGGGGGATATCATCAATTTGTCCCTTGTCATGGGGACATTCCCAGGGGAACTGAAGGAGGCAGTGGTGCGCCCGCTCTTAAAGAAAACATCGTTAGATCCTTTAGATCTATCCAATTACCGCCCGGTTTCGAATCTTCCATTCCTGGGTAAGGTGATTGAGAGAGCAGTTGCTGAACAGCTTGGTGGGTTTCTGGATGAAACATCGGCTCTGGATCCATTCCAGTCCAGCTTCCACGCTGGCCATGGGACCGAGACAGCTCTGGTTGCCCTAACAGATGATCTTCGTAGACAGGTGGATCGAGGCGGGTCAGGGCTGCTGATTCTTCTAGATCTGTCAGCAGCTTTCGACATGGTCGATCACGAACTCCTGGACCACTGCCTGCCGACGTGGGGATCCAGGGCACAGTCCTTCAATGGCTGTGCTCCTTTCTCTCTGGTTGGGGACAGAAAGTGGCGCTTGGGGGGGAATTGTCATCGCGCCACTCCTTGGTGTGTGGAGTACCTCAGGGTGCGATACTCTCCCCGATGCTTTTCAACATCTTTATGCGCCCCCTCACCCAGCTTGTCCGGAGTTTTGGGCTGGGTTGCCATCAGTATGCTGATGACACCCAACTCTATCTGTTGATGGATGACCATCCTGACTCGGCCCCAGACACACTAACCAGATGTTTGGAAGCTGTGGCTGGATGGTTACATGGGAGCCGGTTGAAGCTAAATCCTTCGAAGACAGAGGTCCTGTGGCTGGGACGGGACAATATGGGATTGGGGGGGCAACTCCCATCTCTTGCGGGGGCGCAATTAGTGCCAGCACCGTCCGTTAAGAGTTTGGGTGTAATCTTCGACACCTCCCTTTCCATGGAGGCGCAGATTGCAGCTATAACAAAGGCGGCAGACAGTGGTGCTTGGCTCTCCACCAAGCTAAGCAGTTGGCTCCTTACCTCTCTCGCCCTGACCTAGCTACTGTGATCCACGCGACGATCACCTCCAGACTGGATTATTCTAACTCGCTCTAGGTGGGGCTGCCCTTGAGACTGACCCAGAAACTCCTGCGAGTGCAGAATGCCGCGGCAAGACTCCTTACGGGGTCTTCACTGCGAGATCACATTCATCCGGTGCTATACCAGCTGCACTGGCTCCTGGTGGAGTACAGGATCAGGTTTAAGGTGCTGGTTTTAACCTTTAAAGCCCTATACGGCCTAGGACCCTCGTACCTATGGGACCGCCTCTCCTGGTATGTCCCACAGAGAAACTTACAGTCTTCAAATAAAAACATCTTGAAGGTCCCAGGCCACAGAGAGGTTAGGCTGGCCTCAACTAGAGCCAGGGTTTTTTCGGCTGTGGCTCCAATCTGGTGGAACGCTCTGTCACAAGAGACTAGGGCCCTGCGGGACTTGACATCTTTCCGCAGGGCCTGCAAGACAAAGCTGTTCCACCAGGCCTTTGGCCAGGGCACAGCCTGACTCTCTCCTTTGGCAATCCTCACAGAACTTCTAGCCCAATGGTTGCCAGTGGCTTGATTTGAATTAATTTTATAATGAATGATTTTAGAGTGTTGTTTGTGTTGTACTTTTGTACTGTTTTATAGTTGTTAGCCGCCCTGGGCCCGGCTTCGGCTGGGGAGGGCGGGATATAAATAAAATTTATTATTATTATTATTATTATTATTATTATTATTATTATTATTAAGTGGCTCCCCATCCCCAAGACTGCTTCTAATTATCATTTTTGAAAACCATCAGGCGGAAGCTGCATGCATCAAGGTGCAATGTCAGGTCTGGCTCTCACTGTTGCTCAGCCAAGAATTCCTCATGTCCTTCCTACTACAGTATGGAAATGAAGTGTGCACTTTCTGACATCAAGACCCAAAGGCAATCCTGCAGGAAGGGATGGATAAATTGATTAAAGAAACCATGCAAAACATTTCTCTCCTCATGAATTTCTTAAGCTTCCTGAAGCTGGCAATCTTGCAGGACCCTTTGGGGGATTAGAAAATAAAAGAAGGGAGGAGGGAGACTGTGGACTTCTGTTGGTGGAAAAGCTATATATATATATATATATATATATATATGTGTGTGTGTGTGTGTGTGTGTGTGTGTGTGCGCGCGCATGCACATGCAGAAGGGAGCAGAGAGACATTGTCATGCTATTGGTAGTAGAAGCCCTCCAAGCTTGAACAAAGGAAAGATGTCTGCAGTTAAAGCTTCAAGGACGGTTTTCTTTTGTTGAGCCTAGTACCAGGATGCCTCTCTAGCTACTCAGATTGAGGGTCTCTCCCTCTCTTTCTACCCTGGCCCAAACTGGGTGCAAATGTCTGCTCACCACTTGGATCACAACCACACATATATTTCAAGCATATTTCTAGCACTTTAATGGCTTCCCACTTTACCCTTCACAGAGCTTCAGGACCCTTTAAAAAAGCCAGTTACCAGGAGAATTTGGGGGATGCTATGCCAACCTAGAGGGACACGGGTGACACTGTGGTCTAAACCACTGAGCCTAGGGCTTGCCGATCAGAAGGTAGGCGGTTCGAATCCCCGTGACGGGGTGAGCTCCCGTTGCTCGGTCCCTGCTCCTGCCAACCTAACAGTTCGAAAGCATGTCAAAGTGCAAGTAGATAAATAGTTACCGCTCTGGCGGGAAGGTAAACGGCATTTCTGTGTGCGGCACTGGTTCACCAGAAGCGGCTTAGTCATGACCCGGAAGCTATACACCAGCTCCCTCGGCCAGTAAAGCGAGATGAGCGCTGCAACCCCAGAGTCATCCACGACTGGACCTAATGGTCAAGGGTCCCTTTACCTTTTATGTTCTTTAAATATATGGTATGGATGCTACCTTTGTTCTGAACTTTAGGAACTGATTTCCCTTCTTTAACCTTTCCCATCATACCCCTTTCATAGTTGGTAAGACTGAGGGAAAGGTTCTTTTTTCAATATTTTTTAAATTGATGTGGGCCTCTTTGGGAGACATCCGTGTCCGTGAAGAAAATAAGATGGGAGAAGTGCCATTGTCACTTTTGTGAAATTTTTTAGGGTAGGTGTAGCCACTGCATCGTCCTCCACAGGTTATTGGACTCCACTGTCCATCTTCTCTGGCCACTGGCTGGTCTGATGTGAATCATAGTACAAGTGAAACAAGAAGTAATTCCCCATCCTTGGTTTAAAAATGCAAATATAAAACACAAGAGAGAACAGTAGGGTATCTAGCAGACTATGAAGCTCAGAATAAGGTAGTCCCCATGCCCTCTCAAAAACCTGTCTAGAAATCTGACCTGCCAGGATGCAAGCAAACCCATAAAGGTTTTAACAATGGAAGATGAAAAATATGACCTTATTTATCTCTATGGCCTGGAAGACATCCAGAATGATCAAATGGCAAAGCTCCCAGTGTTTGACAGATGAAAACAGCAGGATGCGCATGTTACACCGAGCGAATGATTCTAGTGCAGCAGTGAGTAAATATGTTCTTTCAGGGGAGTCTAGCAGCATGAGTCAAAATATTCATTTTAAAGCATGTCACTTCCTCCAGCACACAAGCTGCCTTTTAACACTGAGAGGCCACGAAACATATGATTGCTCTAGGATTTTAGACAGAAGGAGCCCCTGCTAGAATTGTGAAGCTCTGCAGTAAGAGATTACAAGCATCGCCCCAGTTTAGAGATACTGACCTAAAGCCTCATCTGCACTAGACATTTATATCAATTCTATACCACTTTTGACAGTCATGGTTTCCTCAAAGAACCCTGGGATTCTGCAGTTTGTTAAGAGTGCAGTGAATTCTCAGATGACTCCTATTCCCCCTCACAGAACTACAGTTCCCAGAGTTCTCTGGGAAGAGGGAATGATTGTTAAACTAGCTTAAGTCTGTGGTGTGGATGTGCCCTTAGAGCATGGGTCAGCAAGGTTTATCTTGCCTGGACCGGATCAGTCCTGCAGAGATCCCTCCAGAGGCCAGATAGCGTGTGCACCCACAATTTTCAGCATCTGCACATGCGCAGATGCGATTTTCAGCATGTGCATCTGTGTAGACGCAATTTTCAGCACTGCGGAAGTGAGTCCCCGCGTTGTGATGCGCTGGTTTAGTGCAGCATGTGAGCAGGCAGCTCGGTTCGGAGGTGGCTCATGGGCCAGTCAAACGACCTCTGAAGGCCTCTTCCAGCCCATGGGCCTTAGGTTGGCGACCCCTGCCTTAGAGGATACAAGTACCCAGACTGGGCTATGATTTGGAGAAGAGGAGAAGCCTTGCCTGATGTTTGGCTGTTTTGTAAGCATTACAAATTACGCACATTTCAGCAGCCAGCATGCCTAGGCAATAGATGCGACACCTGGAACACAGGAGAGATAAAGGAGAAGTTTGGAAGAGGAATAATCTTTAAATAAGATTATGCCGACACGGGGCTTCTTAGGACAACACAATGAATTTGGATAGTTTCCCCACAACCACGTTGCTGACATGGTTATCTCCTATTTATCCTCAGTAAGTTTCAAATTATGATAGCCTAGGGCAGCTTTCTGGGGCGATGGGAGTTCTGGTTCTAAACACCTGGGAAGGCATCAGACTGGCAAAAGCTGGCCTAGAAGGATGGCTGTGGCAGCATGATAAGGAAGGGGCAGAGAACTACTTTTTCCTCAGGGCTGCATGGCAGCTGGTAGCCTCCTCAAAGGGAAAATTTCCCACTTTCCCCCCAAGCTTTTGGGCATCACATGCCAGTGGTGGGCAGAGCCACAGGCAAAAGTTGTGATGGCTAGTGGCCCAAATGGGCAGAGGAACAGGTAAGAATGTTAGGCTGCATACACACCACAAAGCACTCCCTTCCCAAGAATTCTAAGTTAATGGTTCGAATTGTGGTGGGGAGCCACAGGCCCCCATGGGCCAGTTGAAAACTGGAGGGCGAAAGAGCAGTGTGGGGCTATTTGAAAGTCCTTTCAGAAATGGCTGGCACTGAATTAGTTGGCACACTGGATGCCAGGCAGAAAAGCCCCATCACATCAATCCAACCTTATCTCCTTTATGTGGTTGTGGAAAGTGGGTCTCTCCTCTTCATTTGTGGTGGGAGCGTAAATATGTTGTCAAATTCTGGTCTAAAGTGTTCTTCACCATATGGAGTCTTTTCATTCAAGGTTTCCTGAGAGGCACCAGGTTCAAAAAGGAGATCCTGTTTTGCAGGAAGGAGTGGGATCTAGAGTACAGGAATCTCTCATGAAAATGCATCCGAAATTCAATTTGTTAGCAATAATATGGAGAGTGTGGGAAAAAATCCCTAGAAATATAGGAGCTCTCTGCCAAGTGTGTGTCTTTCATGTCCAGACCCTGGGTGAATACATATGATTGCACCAAATAGCAGCTTCTTACTTCAGAAATCCACCCACATGTACAGTTTCTGCTGATGTGATGATTAGAATTTTACCACTCACCATTTAGAAAACAGAACGTCTGAGGTCTAGTTCAGGCAAACAGCAGGGGTGAGGTGATAAAACTGTTCCTGGATTGTATCCACTTCTGACTGAAGTGTGTGCGCACATTGTTGAGGATGATCATTGAACACTCTTCCATGTCACATGCTCCATTTGCTTACCAGGTATCACTGAAAAGAGTTCTAGCATCTCTTACTCCACAAACGTCAGTTTTGCACATGCGATGACCCCACTTTCCGGGAATTTTACCCATGTGGCTCCTCCTATGTGGTCTGAAGCAGTATTGGTTAGGAACAGTTTTACCACCTTGTCTGCAGTTGCACAAAAATGGCCAGTGTGTGCCCTCCACTGCTTGGCCAACATTCAGTTGAATCTATCCAGGGTAGCCACCAAAAGCCATAATAATATCTTCATCCATCATGGATGACCTGGAGGCCATTGGAGTCTGTCAGGATGCCAGATGTGTTGAATAGGTGCGATTGCACTTTTCTTCCTAGCACCTTGTGCAGATGCAAGGGTGATCCATTTGCCTTCTCCCAGCTCTATGATTCTGACATTTTGCTTCATAAGTACAGATATTTAAAGCAAAATGACTTGACCCTCCAGCCCTCATACAACAACTCAAAGAGGTAAACAACTCTGGCTCCAACCTAATAATCCATGCAAATATTTCAGCTGAGTAGAAACAGTCCAAGAGAGAATCATAAAAAATAAATAAATCCAACATAAAACAGACATAAGCAGATCCAAGAAAAGCAATTATTTACAGGCGCAGAGACCTAGTAAAAGCAATTAGGAGGCTTGATATTAAGAACTGATTCCATCTTTAAAATGTTGGTGGGCCATAAAGAGATGGAAGCAAGAGGGACCCTTTAGGATGGAACCTTGTCTCCTCTTAACGCTATCAATTCTCCAGTTAATTATCTGATAATCACCACTGCATTCATCTGCAAAATAAATACCCCATGTAAATTTAAATCTGCATGTAAATAGAGTAAGAGTTAATTAACACAACAATAAACTACCCAGCCATCTGAGTATTCCTAGCAACTACACTGGCCATTAATGAGAAGAGTCTATTACCGTTTGGTGCTCTCTGATTGAAATATCCTAGTCTAATGCATTTGTTGCAAAGGAGAAATTATCATTGCCATGATCCAAGGAGCAAGTCGGCCAGTGATCAAGTAACTCAGGCAAATGTAGGTCTTAGCTTCTTTTTAAAAAATGAAGTGTGAACCCAAGCACTTGGTTAATTTTAAACCTGCGCTTACGTCTGCATTTACTTCAATGAGCTTTATGGATATCCTTAAATATGTTGATATAATTTGCTGTGCTAAGGCAAAGAGGGTTTTGTTTGTTTGCTTGTTGCTTGTTGTTTGGTAATGAAACTGATGGGGAATTCCCTGGATTATCCAGGCCAGCACTTTCACCCAACCTCACCACAAACAAATTAGGATGAATGCTCCTTAAACAGTCCATCGTCTTCTCCCTTGCATCCCTGGTCATCACCTTGCAAGCGTGGCCTCCGATAACAACTACCCTTCTCAGTCCTCGCCTTTGCCTCTGCGTCAAAACGCACACCTTATTCCCCGAGTCCTTCCGTAATCCTGCTTCTGAATTCCTGCCGCTCAGAATATTATCTGACTCGAGCGTATGCCCCACTTCATTAAGCCCGTAAGCCACTGGCTGGATGGTATCTTCCTTGTATCCGTTTGCAATTTAAAACAGGCACTCGCTTTAGATCAAAGAAGAGGCAGCAACAGCGGGAAGAGAAATTAGAATCTCATGGCATTTCCCTTCGATTTCATTGCCACTGTGCCGTCTCACTCATTAGCAAGAGAATGAAATCTGTTACAGTTCAGGCTGTCGCTGCCTTTTATCCTGTGGCCGCCGCATGACACATTATTGCCACATTTAACACCGATTGGTCATGGTCCTTCTCTTCCAAATTGGACAGTGCTCCACACGCTGGTATTAAAGCCCCATCAGAGGGGGAACAAAGCAGCCTTGCTGCGACCCCCACCCCTTTGGGTGTTTTCCCATCCTTCTCTTGTTATTACCAGTTCGTTTTCATGTGTTGTTTTTTTTTAAGTAAAATAAGGCAATGCTTTCCCCCTGACTGTGAATTTTCATACCGGATTGACAGCCCCAGAGACTAAGGCTCTCTCTGTCTTTCCCTTTCTTCTTTTTATCTGCACAAATGCACAGCAAAGAAACAAAGCAGAAAAAACGCACACCACCAGCCCCATACTCCTATCAGTCCCTTTTCGGCTGCTCTGTCTTGCCACTGACCTGGCAGGAATCCCCTTTGATGGGAGGCCATCAGAATCTCCCGCTCAGTCATCCATTTAGTCCAGGGTTCACCAGAGTCCAGCCAGAGTTTCCCAAACCTGAGTCCCCAGCTGTTTTTAAACTACAACTGCCATCATCCCTAACTAACAGGACTAGTGGTAAGAGATGATGGGAATCGTAGTCCAAAAACAGCTGGAGACCCAAGTTTGGGGAACCCTGGATAGTGCAAAATCTTGGAGGACCTCCTGACAATAGTACTCCTGGTCAGGGTTCCTGCCTGCCACTGATGTTCTCCTCCAAGATACAATAACCTGGAAGGAGCATGGCAGGCATCTCTCTCCCCCCCCCCCACACATACTCTTTCAGTTTTCTTTTCCATAGCAATGTACAATAAAAATGATTAAAACATCATATAATTACTGAAGCATAAAACACAGAACAAATACCAACATAAATCAAATTAATTCTCTAAAAACACTTGGTGAAACAAATGGTTTCAGCAGGAGATGAAATATCAGCATTGTAGGTGCATGTAGGATCACTGATCCAAAAGCTTGATGTCACTAGGCTAAAAAGCCTCAGCTCTCATCAAAATCTGCATTGCAAGTACCTTTATATATGCATGTGCGCACATGTGCTTTCTAGGTACTTAATTCCTTGACCGTGTAATGTGCATTGCGACTTGATCTATAGTTCTTCTGGAGTTGCCTGCTCTTGGGGATGCCACTAGGTGTTTAAAAGGGTGCAGGCCTATGACACAGACTTGCATACAATTTGAACATGGTACTTTATAGAGAGAAGGGAATTTAGGTCTCTGATCAAATTAAGATAATGGGTGCTTGGGGTCTCAGCAACAGTGTGCCTTGAAAATGCTCAGCAGTCCTGTAAGCAAAATAAAATAAATATTAAGTTTAAAAAGAAAAGAAAAAACAAGGAGAAGGGGCTGGAAACCTGGGGCAACAGATTCTTAGGGCCACCCGGTAACAGCGTCCCCTGCTGCTTTGCAATTTTTTTTTGCATGGCATTGATTCATTGATCACCCTTGGGACTAGTCTCAAGATTGTGTTACCTTCTATATAGTTGGCAATTTTTTTTTTTTTATAATGCATTTTTATCCCACCTTTTTCTCCAAGGAGCTCAAAGTGGTATACATTGTCCTCCCCCTCCCGCATATAATTTCCACAACAACCCTGTGAGGTAGGTTAGGCTGAGAAGCAGTCAACTGACCCGGGTCACCCAGTGAGCTTCATCATGACCAAGTGGGAATCTGAGTCATGGTATCCCAGGTCCTAGTCCGACTCTCTAACTGCTGCAAAATTCTGATAAAGTGTGCATTCTAAATGTTCAGTTCTTCTGGAATATGTCTCAGTGTGTCCATGAAAGAGATTAAGAGAGGATATTTGTGTGTCTCTGCTGTCTTGAGCCTTGTTTAAAAACCCACAGTGAATCACCTTAAATCTGAGCTTCATAAAACTGTGCGGGGTCAGCAGAGAATAGAATTAGAATGGGAGAAAGGCAGCGGGAATTTAAGTGCTAACCGTCTTTAAATTTAATGCTGAAATACATCCATGGCATTATTGCTTTATTATGTCTTTTTATGAAAGGTTAAAAGTGCCTCTCTGCATGGTTAAAAAAGTACCGTGTTGAGTTCGTGCCCCACGAGTAACAATTCCATTTAAAAGAAGCACTGAGCCAGGAATTCATTCCCATGCGCTGCCTGGGAAGGGAACAGAGTTCACTTCGCACTATCTAGAGGCAAGTTCTAGATTGTCGAATAAAACTTCCTGCTGCTAAATACTGTACCTGTTTGTGAAGATCCTCAGAGTCCAAAAGTATAGGAAGAAGAGGAAGAAAAGAGGGGAGGGAGCTGTAAGCCAAACCATCAATGAGAATGGTGATAGCCTCCAACATCAGTTGTTGACGTCTGTCTGTCTCGGGAGAACCCAAATTGCCATTTGCTCTGACTGAGTGCTAAAGAGAAGTCTCCCCCAAAGTCATCAGAATTCAATGCAGCACAAAATGCCTCTGTTCACTCTTCAACAAATGGTCAGTCCTCTTCATTACCCTTGAGACGATTGGTTTCTTCCTCCGCTATGTCATTGTGGCTTTCGGAACTGAGCTTGGAGTGGGATGGTGCCACCATCTCAGCAGCTTCAACAGATGTCTTCTCTTCCCACTGATTCAGTTTGTTCTTCTGAGCACATTTCTTTTTGAAGTGCCAGACGAGGAAGGCAGCCACCAGGATAGCAAACAGGACGAGAGGGTAGAATACAAGGAAACGGAAGAGCGGCGGAGAAGAACAGATCTGGGTGGAACTGGTTGACACTGCAGGGAGGGAAACAGAGTGAAAACATAGCTGTTCATTCTTGAATTTCCTGCATCTATGCAGGCTGCAAAAAGGTTGAATACATCTTTTAAAAACCATGCATTTTAATATATGTTGAATACATCTTTTAAAAAAATATTTTCAGAATCTTCATTATCACCCATTCTAACAGATATGCAAAAGTGAAATGTCTGTGACTGAGTCGTTATATTTAGATCACATGCACAATACACGGCATGGATTGTCACCTTTCCATTCTTGGTATGTGTCTGCACTGCCATTTTAGCACTGTTTTAGAATTTGCCATTAACTGCAAGCAACGTGCTTCTCCCATTTTCATAGGCCAGATAAAAATCTGTGTGAGATCGCATAAACAGAGACACAAACCACTAGGATAGCATTTCAGTCTCCTAAGGCATTATTGGGCAGAACTTAAAGTTACCATACTGCACTAAAAATCATGAACTGGAATTTATTAGCCAATTTGACACTATGGGACTGTTATTCAGCAGAGACTGGAAGCGGCTAGAGAAAACTATTGCCTCTCTTTTGGTATTTATTTACACTGTTCGTTTTTCTACATCTATTCATTCTCAGTATATGATAGGGGGAAGTTGGTTGCTCCAGAACTCATTGGATCTTCCACTTATTGATTGCTTGGTCTTTTGGCCTCACTTTATAACAGTAGCAAAACAAACCTTCTGCCTCCTTTCTGTGCTCCAGATGTGGAATGCTTGTCTACCTACTATGTTGATCAATCGAAAGGGGTCACCAAGGGGCACCAGCAGTTACTAAAGTCCCTGCAGAGGCCTTTCCTGACACCCATAGGATCTCTACCTGCCACTGAAATTAGGCTTAAAAGAAGAGAGTACTGTTGTGCTCAGATTCTGCTGTCTGGCTTCCCTTAGACACCTGATTGGTCACTGTGAGAAAAGGATGCTGGACTAGATGGACCATTGGCCTCATCCTGCAGGTTCTTCTAATATTCTTACAGAAGAACCCATTACTACTACTCTTCTTCCTATTGCCTCGCCACATCCCAACTCCATAATTAAGCCCTCCTGTTCCTTCTTCGTCCCCAGTGTTTGGTGACCCCTTTTTTGATTCCACAAGATGGAAAGTGAATGGAATAAATGTGAAGGGGGTGGAGCTAGTGTGCCCAAATGCTTCCTCTTATGTGTTTACTTTCCCCAATCTGAACTGTCTAAAGAGGGTAAGGATCGCCTTTAAACCAGGTATAAGGCTGGGGCGTTCAGCACTGAAATGCACCCAGGAGTCAGCTCAGCATTACCTGAAGGGAGTACAACTAGCTTGCTGAATCCTGATTCACCCCATTCATGTTTTGCTCCTGCAGCACTGCAGTCGACAGCCTTGAATTCTTCCACCCGGCAGTAGAACAGCCCAGCATCATCCTTCTCCACATTCTGCAGGATCAGAAGAAAATCACCCACAGAAGGGCAGTGGGGGTGCAGCCTCCTTGCCATTGTGCCATTACCATAGTCAATGATGCCATTGCCTTTCATATGCACCAGGGTTTCCGTATTGGACTGTTCTGACACTCTGAACCAACTGATGGAGAAGTGGGAGGTGGGCTGGAATGGCCTCTGCAGGGTACAGTTCAAGGTCACGTCGTCATTTTCAAGGACAGTGATGCTGTAGTTCGTTCTTCCAACGAGCGGTTTATTTTCTGGGGGAGAATCAAAATAAGAAAGAAAAAGAAAGTGTTATTTGGGATATTACGTCACACCTCTAATCACTCCAATTGGCACTATGCATTCCCCAATCCTAGGAATTGTCCCGGGACATACCAGAAATAGCTGGTCCAAGCTACACTTTGTGGGCCCCTCCAGACAGCTTTTGGTGTGTGCATTGATGTTGATTTGCACACATGATGCTCTAGGGGCAGTCTCAGGAGCAGTGGGGCAAAACAAGAAGTGCCGCCCTACCCTGCCACTGCCACCATACTTGCTGCCACCAGTGCCGCTTCTCTGCCTATGCTGCCGGCTCAGTCACTGGTGGAGAAGCAGCATCAGCATCAGCACCAATTTTGGGTGAGATCTAGTCAAAATTCTACACTCCACAAGATCTCACATGATTTTGGCCGATACCAACGCCACTTCTGCCCAGCTGGCAGGGCAGGCAAGATGCCCGTGGGGCTGGTGCCTCAAGGGCCTCAGCCACCTCAGTCTGCTCAGTTGCTGAGATGGTTCTGGATGGTCTAATGTAATTCCACTTTCAATACTGTTTGCACCTGCAAAAGTTTTAGAGCTTCACTTCCAGCCAGTGGAGATCCTGTAGCTTCCTGTTGAAATCCCACAATTTATTTATTTTTATATTACAAATGTTCTGGTTTGTTTTTATCCTGCTTTTGTTGTGCTATACCCCCTCCAGACAGCAATAATGTGGTAGCATGGGGGAGAACATTGCAGAACGAACCAAAGCAGAATGAATCCACTGCCAATGCACTGGTATTACATCACAAAGATGTTGCAGAATACACACGCAATCAACACCGGTCTGGAAGAGGCCCTGTGTGTCTTGCTGGAGTCAGAGATATTGAAGGGTAGGTCATCACCTTCTTAAAGGGTTCATAACTCCCCTACAATGTCTAGGCAAAGATTTGGATGTACTCATGAGTAAAGGTAAAGTAAAGGGACCCCTGACCATTAGGTCCGATCGTGACCGACTCTGGGGTTGCAGTGCTCATCTCGCTTTATTGGCCGAGGGAGCCGGTGTACAGCTTCCGGGTCATGTGGCCAGCATGACTAAGCCGCATCTGGTGAACCAACCAGAACAGCACATGGCAATGCCATTTACCTTTCTGCCAGAGCGGTACCTATTTATCTACTTGCACTTTGCCGTGCTTTCGAACTGCTAGGTTGGCAGGAGCAGCGACCGAGGAACGGGAGCTCACCCCGTCGCAGGGATTCGAACCGCCGACCTTCTGATCGGCAAGCCCTAGGCTCTGTGGTTTAACCCACAGCGTCACCCACGCAGTCTGCTCAAATATTGGAGTGGCTGTTTATAACAACAAATTATTTGGCCATATACCTGGGAGATCTATCATTTCAAAAAGCAGGCGGAGACCTACTTGCAAGCAGGCATCTCAGCTTGCTGTTTGTATCTAACAACAACAATGCCTGGGGCATGTAATGTTAATGCAAAAGGTAGAACAAAGGTGAATGCACTAAATTGGGGAAATTAAGAGTATTGACTTTGGGGATCTTTACTGGAGGCAATTGCGTACACACAAACACAATTGCATTGGCGATAGTAATGCCTTGCTTATTTGTGGGATTTGAAACAGACCAATAATGAACCAATGTTAGTGTCTCTTCTCCGGAGAGCCAACAATATCCACATGACTCTTGTGATGGTGATGTTAGTTTATAAAAGAATCAAGTTTTAAAGGCAGTAAGGTGCCAATTTAAGACTCAAAAGCAAGAAAAATGGCTTTGTAGCTTGGGATACCAGTACAGAGACAAGCAGAGTTGATTAAATGGTTGAAGCAGGCTTCCTCAACCTCGGCCCTCCAGATGTTTGGAGACTACAATTCACCTCATCCCTGACCACTGGTCCTGCTAGCTAGGGATCATGGGAGTTGTAGGCCAAAAACATCTGGAGGGCTGAGGTTGAGGAAGCCTGGGTTAAAGTAAATGTTTAAAGCCAGTTTAAAATGCATCTGCTGCTTTCATGGGTAGACACTCTCCATTGTGACATTATTCCCTGTGCCCCCCTCAGAGAGTGGCACTGAGGTCCCCAGCATGCCGCCAAAGAGCTAAGCCAGGAGTAAGTGGAGACAAGTACAGTGATAAGTGGTCTAATCTTCTCAGGCAGCCCAATGTTTTGTGCCAGTCCTCCCATTTCTGCAATGATGCCCAGCTCAGCTGAACCACCCTGAGGGCGGGGAGAGGGAATGGCAGAATCTCTTGTCATTTCAGTGCCAAAACATCCCAAATGCACCATGTTGGCTACCCTCATCTAAAAGATCCATGAATAAATAAGGTTGGTTACCTGAAAACTTGAAATTTAGCGTAGTTTTTCCAGATTCCATCGTTCCAAGTTTGTACCAGCCCCCATCTGTTAACCAGATCCATTCATCTACTACGCAGTAATATTCGCCATGGGCATCATAACCCCCTGACAGAATAAGCAGCTGGTACAGGTGGTTGGAGACCCTCTTGTTATGAAACCTGGATTTCTGATGCAGAGAACTGAACGCCTCCCCATATTCCAATATGTTAGTGTAATTCATTCTTATAATCAGCAGTGGAACTGAATTCGTGGGAGAAAATGGGAGAAAGTACCAGGCAACTCCTAACCGAGAATTCTCATTGGTCCATGACCTGATTCTGCAATCAATTCTTACATCTTCATTGCTAGCGATTTCCAAAGACTTTACATCCATGTTGAGTCTTAGATTGCTTTCTAGAATAAAAGGCAAAGAAATAGTAGTTACTAGGTAATATTGACACCATTATTAAAATATGGAATAATAACAATATAATAAGTAATCATAGCAATTTTGCTTACTTTTGAATGTAGAATTATATTGTATTTTTATGCTTTTTTGTTCTAAACCATTTAAAATGTATATTGAAATATGAAAATTTAAATTAACTAAATATATTACAAAAAACAATCTATTCTAATGTAATTTTTTCAGAACACAGGTCAAACAATTTTGTTCAAGCTCTTATGAAGACCATGATTCATTCATATCCTTAAAAAAATAAAAAATGGAGTTAGATCCCATCTGGGTTTCAGGATTCCAGCACATTTTAATTTGCTGCACTTCTCTTTACATTTTAGAACCTCTTTTAACACGCATATTTGCTCCACAGAAAGCTTTAGAAATCAGCACTTTATTCAGAGGTACTAGAAAGAAAGCAATGCCCCCCATCCTTAAACCTTTAGCAGTGATTATATAAGGTGGGCTAGGCTCAACCAAAACCTCAAATCATAAAAGGAATTATATGCATATCATAAATTGCTGCAAATTCCTGCTGAATGTAACTCTGCCTCCACTTTAGTTTTTGCTCTGTTGTGATTTTAAAACTATCTGTGACATAAATGGGAGAGTTCTGACTGGATGGAAAGGAAGATGTTCAGAGATCTGGAAAATATCCGAGCACCATCTTCATTATTATCCATTTTACGATCTTCTCTCATTCAGAGCAGCTGTCTGTCCATCTCCTTACTCCTCCTTCCTTACGTGCCCTGCCTTTCATTTTAATCCTAACCTTGCCCATCACATTCCTGCAAAAGGATTTAGGGCTGCCTAAGTGAAATGATCAGAGAAGGTATGTTGGGTGCTGCCAAGCCTTATGAGAAGTGCTTGAGGGAGTTGGGTATGTTTAGCCTGGAAAAGAGGAGAGTGAGAGGTGAAATGAGAGCCATCTTCAAATATCTCAAGGGCTTCCACACAGAAGATGATGATGATGATTTATTATTTATACCCCACCCATCTGGCTGGGCTTCCCCAGCCACTCTAGGCGGCTTCCAACAAAAGATTAACATACAATAATTCATGGAACAAGCTTTCTGCTGCCCCAGAGAGTAGGACCTGAACCAATGGATTCAAACAACAAGAAATGAGATTCTGATTAAATATTAGGAAGAACTTTTTGACAGTAAGAGCTGATCGATAGTGGAATGGTCTCCCTCAGGAGGTTGTGAACTCTTCTTCCTTGGCTGCTTTTAAGCAGAGATTGAATGGCCATCTGTCATGGATGCTTTAGTTGTGATTCTGGCATTGCAGGGGGTTGGACTAGATGACCCTTGGGGCCCAACTCTGCAATTCTATGATTTGGCTTGTTAACCTTTCCAGCAAGTGGAAATAGCATCTTAATGGTTTTCACATTGTGCCTCATCAACAATGAAGAAGTTGTAGACTATAGCAAAAGGAAGACCCACAAGGGATTGTGGAAAGGACTGCACGGGTTGTTGGCTTTTCTCAAGGAAGTATCACGGATAGCGTCTGAATCGCTTCTAAGAGCACAGAAAAAGGACTCTTGGAAAAGGCTGTAATAAGGGCATCCTGTCCTGCTTCCAATATTCTCATTAGATCTCAGAGCTCTGCACTTGATTTTCATCCGAAGATGCCGATTACAAAAACCTGCTACAGTTTTCCCCCAAAGCAGATCTTGCTAAGGATAGCCAAGCTCTTTCTTTTAAGTTTCTTGTCACCCACAGTGGCCTTGCTAAAGAGAGATGACTTGAAAGGGGAAATCAGAACCCACTTCAATTTAATTAACTGAGCACAATCTCCAAGTTCCTTCTCTTGCTTTGAACCCGGCTGCTGACAGTGCAATCTCTTCTCTCTGTGGTGGCAAGTGAAGTATGCAAAAGAACCCAGCAGCTGCTTCCCATTATATGCGCAGGCTGTCATCGGGTGCATTTCTGCAAAAACTATTGTCTACCCACTGTGGGTGCAAAACCCCCAGTATGAGTCATTTCAAAACGTCTCCCCTTTCCACAGCATTGGTCAGACTTATGGTAAGAAGTTATCAGCTTCCTCTAGCATCTTAACTTATTGCCTGTTCTTGGCAAACAGAAGACGGGGGTGGGGGGGGTTGCTTTCACAAAAGAGGCTTTATTTTTTTTATTTTTTTTATTAAATGTATATTCTGTCCTTCTTTCTAAAGGAGCCCATGGCGGCAGAACCATCACTGATGCGTGACAATTAAAAATAAAATCAGAACACGTTTAAAGCATTTAAAAACAACTCAATCTATAAAAACATTTAAAAACAAGAAACACATTTAGCAAATTTAAGAACAGAAGTAACCAAATCACTGAGATGGGAATAGTGGCTTGTATCCATGATTTGTGCTACTCAGAGTGAAAATGAATAAATAAATAAAAATGAACGTGGCTAACTTCAGTTCATTAGTTTCAATGGGTCTACTCTGAGCGCTTGATACAACCAAGGGTATTTGTTTTATCAGTGTTTCCTTATACACTGTTGGAGGGATTTTAGGGATTATCCATTCATAAAGCTGGTTGGAAATTTAAATAAAATAGAAAAATTTAATACAACTGTCATAAGATAGGGCAGGGTCTTGGATTTGTTTGAGAAAAGATAGTCAACACTATGGGGCAAAATAAAATCTATTGCATTCAACATAGTGGACAGTGATTTGAGTCATCCACCAAGACTTATGAGAGACACTTCCTAGAAGACAGTGGCTAATACTGTAGCAAAAGGAAAATGTTAGGTTGACAATGGTTTCTAAACACCTACCTGGTTGGGTGACCTTGATCTCCACAGGATTAGAGGATAGCACAGAAGCTGCTATTGCAGACAAGTTTCTGGTATCCTGAGAGTTTCTCCAGATTTCAACTTCACACTTATACATCCCTCTCTCTTGCCATGTGACACTGTGGATAAGGAGTTGGGATAAAGAAGAGGATTTTGTAATCTTGGTTTTCTTCTCAAATTGCATAAACGCCAATCCCCATTCGATGGTGCCTCTTGCGGTGGCTTTGACCACTTGCTGATAGCCACTCAGCTTCAAGTGAGGCTGGAATAGCCAGGTGATGGAGACTGGCACATTGTTGGTGATGTCATCATTACCAGCCACCTTGCAGAACAGTACAAGGTCTTCCTGCAGTTTTACATTTGGAACTCTGCTACTCAGTATAGCTTTCAAATTCTGCCCTGTTAAGCCAGAGAAAATTGAGGACATTACATCAACACCAGAGATACCTTGTCAGTTTCTCTCCGAAATGTCATCAAATTTCTATTTGTAGGAAAGTCTTGCCCACCTGACTATTTTGGACATTACACTTGTAGTAGCCAACATACAGTAGTTGCTATCAGAGTCTCAGTTACTTAAAGAGAGACAGTATTTTCCCTAACATCTTGTGCTACAGTGAGTGATCACTACTCACTACTTGTCTAGAAAGTCTCACTGCTGAGGTAAGGACAGATGTCATAAAATATTATATTCTCTATCATATCACACCCATTCTGTTGAATACATGTTTGCTGACCTGGATTGCTTCCAAGTCAACTGAGTCAAAATCACAAAAGCATTGCCTTGGGCTTAGCAAGAAATAACCCAGCTCAGTTATAGAAGGAAGTTCACGGAAGGAGGAATGATGTTCCAGGAGTACTTTATACATCTCTGCAGCACAGTGTTAGGAGGTCAAACCATTCGGTTCATATACTGCCCTTGCCTTGTACTAGGGCTGGGTCAGTTCATCTAATCCAGTCCTGTCCACTCGAATGGGAGTGGTTCTTTGGGGTCTCAGGCAGAGGCCTGTGAGATTACCTGCTACCTGATCCTTTGAAACAGATGCTCTGATTGAACCTGGGACTGTCTGAATTCAAGGCAAGCTTTACCAATGAGCTACGGTCTCTTCCCAAAGAAAAATATGTGTGCTTAAAGAGCTGTCATGTTGCGTATAACATTTAGCTTGGATAATTAGACAGGATAGCTAGAAGTATGTGAAAGGGAAAGAAAGACTATAGGATGAACTTACCCAGTGGTTCAACTCTTGTTGAGATTTCCTGTGTGTGTTTCCAGCTCCTGCTGCCGGACCACTCTGTCACTTCACAGCGATACAGCCCTGTATCCTTTGTGGCTAAAGTGTTGTAGATGGTCAAGGTAAATGTGGAAGGGTCCTTCTTCTCTAACCTGAGCCCACCATGAGCACTGCGCTCCAAGTAAGAAGCACCTATCTTTAGTCTGCCATTTTGCTCCAGGCTGGCTATGAGCAGTGGAGGATCTCTGTCCCTCTGGATATGCCACCAGTTCACAGATAGCGAATTTGCATCTATACTCACATTACAGTTGAAAACCAAAGTTTCTCCCTCCATTATTTGTTTCTTATTGACCCACACAAACAGTTGCAAGTGGCTTTCTGTGAACAAAACGCAACAGGTTATATAGATGGATAAATCTGAATCAAAGGGAAAGAAGGAAGAAGACACAGAATAGGTTTGCATTTTGACACTATCTGTTTCATAGAAGATCATCTTAGTTTTCTACTGAGCATTCTAACTGGTTAATGGGAAAGTTTCATTGATACATGTCCTCTACGTTTCCCGTCTGATACATGTCTTCTTTTCTATATAGAGATCATCCATATCTTTATCGCCACTGATGGAGACAGTTTTCTTCTCAATGTCAGTTGCTGGGAATCACTAGTGGAGAGTGTGCTGTTGTGCTCAGGTCCTCCTTTAAGGCCTCTCAAAGGTCACTGTGAGAACCGGGTGCTGGACTAGATGGGCCGTTGGTGTGATCCAGACGACTCATACTATGTTCTTATACACCATCATGTGTTAAGATCTTTTCACACTGAGCTCATTTCTCCATAGGACAAAATGTAAGGCATGAAGAGATAAGTGACTCGCCCTCTCTCACTAGGAGGCTTTTTGGTTCCTGACTTGTTGTTTTCCATAACACTGAGATCACCAAATTCCTTGGTTTTACCAGATCACCATGGTTGAGAACTCTACTGTCTCCTACAATCTATGCCTTTGCTCTTTGGCAGTAATATAACCATAACAAAGTGTTGCAGAACTGGTCTTCTCCTCATTTTGTGAAGGAGGTCTGAATCAGATGACTTAAAATGGATCCCAAACATCTCGAACTCCTCATCCAACATGGCCATAATTCAGCTGTGTCTAAACCTCAAACCTGAGATTCCTTTCAATGAGGACCAAGAGAAGCTGAACCCTCCAGCACATATTCAGACTGCCAATGATCCTGAGGAATCATCAGCTGGACATTCCTGTGACCAATGAGCACCCTGACCACCAAATTCTGCACCAGCTGAAGTTTCCGCACTGGCTTCAGAGGCAGCCCTATGTATAATGCAATGCACTAATCTAATTTAGGTGTTAAAAGTGCATAGACAACAATAGCTAAACTATCCCTACCCAGGTAGGGGCACAGCTGAAGCTGATGGAGTGGTTGGATTGGTAGAGAGATTAGAGTTCAAATTCCCACTGGGTGACCTTGAGTCACAGAAAGGAGGAGGAAATAGAATTATGTATGCTACCCTGATATTGTTAGAGACATGTGGGATAGCAAAATTAAATAATCAATCAAATAATAGTATTATAGGAACAGTAGGCAGAATTTAATGAGAAAAGAAGAAGAGGAATCTAGACATCCCTTGGTATCCATTTTCATTTGTCAAATGCAAATGCCACTCGTCAAAGAAGGAACTTCACAATTTAAAAAATGTTTTTTATCACTGAATTGTAGAGCTATGGAGATATAGAGTTTTCAGTAATGGGAAGGAAGACTCCATGATCAGACCAGAAGGGTTAGGAAACTAGTATGCTCATGTTTGTTAAAGGTAAAGGTAAAGGTACCCCTGCCCGTACGGGCCAGTCTTGACAGACTCTGGGGTTGTGCGCCCATCTCACTTAAGAGGCCAGGGGCCAGCGCTGTCCGGAGACACTTCCGGGTCACGTGGCCAGCGTGACATCGCTGCTCTGGCGAGCCAGAGCCGCACACGGAAACGCCGTTTACCTTCCCGCTGGTAAGCGGTCCCTATTTATCTACTTGCACCCGGAGGTGCTTTCGAACTGCTAGGTTGGCAGGCGCTGGGACCGAGCAGCGGGAGCGCACCCCGCCGCAGGGATTTGAACCGCTGACCTTTCGATCAGCAAGTCCTAGGCGCTGAGGCTTTAACCCACAGCGCCACCTGCGTCATGTTTGTTACTCTTTCCCAATTCCTCCATCACAAAACTTAAAAAAAAGGAACAAAAGGGTATATGCCCCTGAACACTGAAATAAGCTATGGTATACTACATAAATCTAACTTGAAGGCAGGAGTGTTCATGAGATTGAAGGGAATGGGAGCTTTATCCTGAATGAAACTTTCATCTATTCCTGGACCACAGACATTCCTGTATAGTTGCCTCATGCAAATTTTCAACAGCAGTTTGCCAGATTTTATTTTTTTTAAGGAGCACACTTGAAGCTGCATAGCTTTGTAAAAAGGCCCACAGAAATAGGACAGGAAATCATGGAACAAAGAGGTACATAGGGAGAAAAATGGGGAAATAGTGAAAGCATTAGAATGGAATCCTTAACTAATGAAGAAAAACTTGAGAGAGAGTCTGGAGTGGTGATGATGTCACCAGTCTATTCCCACTTTGCAAACTAAGGCTGGATACAGGCAGCAGTCCCCGCCCCCCCCCCCGCCCCCGAAATATGAAATCATTTTTGAAAGTGGGATACTAGTGCACTTGTACATCCAACTATCCCTGATAAGCAGGAATTTGTAGTGTTTCAAAAGCTGTCAAATGTGTTTGTCTAAAGGTAATGTCAGGAAATGGCTTACACCACAGAGGAAGAGACAGTGCTCTCAAACCACTTCCTATTTTCTATCTGTAGCCCACAATGGAAAGATGGTATATAGAAAAGGACACATTCATTGTTCACCCTCTTGAGCCTTAAATTGTTATAGTTGCACAATTCACCTCTCCTGTAGGATTTTGGAGACTGATCTTTGATTGCAAAATTTGGAGTCTCTGGTCAGTTCTGAATGACTTCTTTTCATGTTGGATTGCCCAGTGCTTTTTTCTGGGGGTACTCAAGGTTACTGGAGCCTTATTTTTAGAAGAGAAGCACTGGACTGCCCTATGCTACAGAATGGTCTAATATACCTGGGAGTTTTTGGTTTAGAGTCTGCTGGCAAAGGGCATCAGTGAACCCCAGCCCAGGGGCTATTCCCATATTTTGTTTGGAGGGAAAGTGTTTGGCATGACTGACCTCCAGGCTTCACATCTATATCAATGGCTGGTGAAGACTTTTGTTGTGCGATAGCAAAGGAGCCGGTGGGAGTCTGCCCAACTTCAGAAACAAAACAGCTATAGGTGCCTTTGTCCTTCAGTTCCGCCTTGATGATTCTGAGGGTGTACTTATCATTGCTCTGCTTCTTCATTAGGAGATTTCCCACAGTATACCTTTCCTCATTGTCATTTCGAAAAGACAAGGTGCCATAATGATTGAGACTAGCCATCACCATACCGTGATGGCGCCAAACCACCTGGAACCATCTGTTTTGCGTATTCCGGGCTTTCACAGAGCAGTTGATCTGCAAGGCTTCCCCTTCCAGGAGAGACCTCTTAGCAACAGAGATGTCAACATCAAAATTTTGGTCTGTGAAAATATAAAGCAGCAGAGATAGTTAAGTCCAGATTCAATTTTGCCTTTCAGGTGGTATCTTTAGTGCAATAAGCAGGAGTATACCATACTTGATGTGTGACATATTTTCATGGGTATCTTCCTCCAGCAATTAGATTAAGTCTAAATTTATAAAGGATCTGAATTTCTTTATGGGGAATGGTTGAGGGAGTTTGGTATTTTTTGCCTGGGAAAGAAGAGACTGAGAGGAGGGATGATAGCCATCTTCAAATATGTACATGGAGGATGGAGCAAGCCCTTTTCTCTAGGTCCAGAGGGTAGCGTCCAAACCTATGCCTTCAAGTTACAAGAAAGGAGATTCTGAGTAAACATCAGGAATAACTTTCAGACAGTAAGAGCTGTTTGACTGTGGGAAAAGATTTTAAGCAGAGGCTGGATGGCCATCTGTCTTGGATGCTTTAGTTGTGATTCCTGCATTGCAAGGGTCCCTTCCAACTCATAAAATTCTATGATTTCCAGCATGAAAGCAGGAGGCTGAAGGGGGCTAAAATGTGATATGCAAAAATCAGCTCCCCTTGTTAATGCTACAGCCACAAAACCAGGGCAGTTTTGGCAACTTTCCCACCCTGTACACTGTCTTCTTCCTAGGAATACTGACATTCAAAGACCATCTTGGCTGCAAGTCCTGGAGGACCTTCTTCCTGAAAATGTGACTCTCCAATGTTGTTGGACTACAACTCCCATTAGCCCCAGTCAGCATGTGTTGGCTGGGGCTGATGAGAATTGTAGTCCAACAACATCTGGGGGCACCAGGTTGGCAAAGGTTGGCGTAGACAATACTGACCAGTGACCTGACTCAGTGCAAGGAAGCTTCTTACATCTCCTGTGCCCCTGTGCTGTGCATTCCCTAAGATCAGTGCAGTTTCAGAGCTCTCGCTCCATGCATCTAAAGGCCAAGGCACTGCAGCTAATCATAGCTTGAGCCGCTGGTCTAATTGCTTACTGCGCATAAATTATCCAAGGCATTGAATGCAGGCACATAAATAATTCAGAGCAGAAATCCCGAACAAACGTTTGCCATTCACAAATATTTGCTGAATATCTTATGCCAACAACGTGGCACCAACGTGTATCAGCCTGGAAGTGGGTTAAAAAAGCATCGCTCTTGTTGAGAAAGGGTGTGTGCTGTGTGCTCTTCAATTTAGGTTGCAGCTCCCCTGGGGTGAATGAGGATGTGGGAAGGCATCCCATCCCTTTCTCCATGTTCTTGCAGCACTAATCCCACAGCAGAGCTCAACAGATTGTAATTCGACAAATGGGGAGCTGGCGGAGGGGAGGAGGATATAGAATTTCAATAAATGTTACGTGGAAAGAGGCAATTATAGAATCCATTTGCCTAATGCACTGGTGCTAGGTATGTATCAAGGTGCAGGATTTGGTGTTAAATCCTCTGGTTAGCACAAGGGGTGAGCAGGCCTCTATTCTAGCACACAAACCTTGTCCTGCTCCCTGTTACATCAATACTTCCCTCCCTGATCCCTACAATACACAGCCGTGCTGCAGAAGAGACCACAATCTGCCTTGGCAGCGGCTGGACTAGGAAGCGAGCTGGGTCTCCTGCCGCCCTCTTGCTCAAAACGCTACATGATTTTCATGATCCACAGAAGCTGTTGGTGCTGAGACAAAGAAGAACAAGCCGCAACCAAAAGCGAAAAGAAGCAGAACAGAATCAACCAGCTAGCTTTCAATTCCCTAGTGTAGGAGGATCACATTTCAACAGCAGCACAGCTGTAGCAACTGAAAGAGTAAAAAAATAAAATAAACCTAAACTACCACTTTATCATCATCATCATCAGTTGTATTTGCGTTAAGCACCATGTATTATTTAGCCAGTCTCATGGTTTATGTCTGCATGATGTATGGTCCTTGATTCCTCCCCACACTCCAGGATGTTAATAGGACGAACCACACCTGGATCTGACAGAGCAGACAGTCTCTTTTCTCTTTGCATAGATGGAGTGCTTTTCTCTTTCATTCTTCCATAGCTTTATTATAGTAGCTTAGAGCAGCAAAATGTTAACTTTAAAAAACAACAACAGCAATCCAGAATGGCTGATTATATAAAGAAGCACTGACAAACTGGTAAATGAAAAAGCCAGAGTTGTTTATACATAATGCTACTTTTTGATGCTCCAGCTGGCTCCAAGAAGATCATCAGCTGCAAATTAAATTTTATTTTATTGTGCCCTTCCCAGGAAGGTCTTTAGAGTAAAATATACAGCCTTCCTTCTCACAGATAACACCATCTCACATAACTAAATTAGTTACAAAGTTTGCATTCCAAGCGATAAAGATTCCTAAGCAACTTTTACAAAATGGTGAAGGAGTACTGTTCTAATCTTGCTTACATTTTCAGTAATGGAAAATGGCCTCTCTAGCATTTTTGAATTTCTTTCCCCTCTTGTTGTATGGAATCAAATATTTGTTTTTGGGATGCGAAGCCTGTCAGAGCTGTATAGAAGGCTTGGAGCAAAATGGCGAATCAAGTTAATTGTGTGCTGGAAAAATACATAGACAATTACTCTCCCACCGGCTATCAAGTAGCTCATTGCCTCTTTCAGGAATGGCAGGATATATGACGGGTAGAAAATACAACTCTTACCCAGGCTTCTGATGGTCAGTGATGTTTTGCCTGTCTGTTTCCGGGCAATATCTTTCCAGGTTTCATCGGGATCTTGAATCCACTCCACTGCCTCACAGTACACTTCCCCCTGGTCTGAGGGTTGTACGCTGACAATGGAGAGCTTATATTCTCTGCTCCCAATTTTGTCTAGCCTGATATCTCCTGAGGATAACCTCTGATTGTAAGAGGATCCTGGTAGTAAGACAAAATCTCTGGACAGGGAAAGGATCCTCTGGGCTTGTCCATTGCCTCCTTCTGGAAGAAGGTACCAGCCAACCGAGAGGTGGGTGTGTTGGACTGTAGCTGTTGATACTTCGCAAATGAGTTCTAATGAATCCCCTTGATCTCGAGTGAGAGCCTGTGGCCTCATGGTGGCAGCGAGCAGGTCTGGAATTACTAAAATGAAATGAAGGAAGAAATACAAGAAAACACAGATGGATGGATGATCACAGATGCATACAGAGCCACACACTTCTTTTAGAAGAGGTCGGACTAGAAGCGACTGGCCAGCATCCATTGAGCCCCTTGCAGTGATTATTTTTTAAGAGGAACCAATCAGTGGTTTTAAGGAATGTTTATACCTTACCAGTGCTGGACTTGGAGCAGGGAGAGCCCGATCCAGATCCCCACCCAAGCATGAAGTGTACTAGGTGATCTTGGATTAAGTCCCTCTCAAGACTAAACTGCCTCAACACACGGTTGTTCTGAGTCATTAGGGGTTCACGTATGCCACCCTGGCTCCTTGAAGGAAGAACAGGATTTTATAAATAAAGATTCCCTAACTCTTGGCCACACCTTCCAAGCAAACTAATGGAGCCTCAGAAGTCATGGGCAGAACAGTTCAGCAAAGCACATGAGCTGTCTCGCATCTCCATTCCAGTGCCTCTTACTTAGCAGCTGTTGCAAAGTGGAGCTCATTCTCCAGCTGAATTCAAAAACATCCACATTTACTGTCTAACACAAGCCTGAACAAACTTTTGATCTCCAATTGGAGCCGAGCCAAGCAGCCATGTATGGCAGCCCTTTTGAACAGCTTCTGTTTTTGCTGCCTCCGTGGAATGGCAAAATCCAGCAGTGTAGTTAAACACCTGACAAGCCATAAGAACTGTCTGGTGGGCTGTGCAATAAGTTTTGTGAGCCAAAGACTGTTGAAGGTAACTGCTAAGTGGTCAGTAAATAGTCATATTACCGAAAAGGTTCGTTTTGGCACCATAATTCCCAAGATAACCAACATCTGTGCTGGGTGTGTAACACTCATACTCGCCGGTATCCATGTCTTTGAGCTCAGTGATGTGCAGCAGAACAGAATCTCCTCGGATCCTTTCTATGTAGATCTCCCTACTTCCAACGCGCTGAGAGTAGACAGCATAAGGAAAGGAGGCATCATCCGTGCTGATAATTTGCAGCTTTCTATTTGGGTCCGATGGCCGATGAATGGACCATTCGAAATTCTGCTCCATTGGTCCCTGGTAACCACTGACATTACACCAGATAGTGATGTGGTAGCCTCTTGCTCGATATAGAAGGCCTTTCTGGATGGATACTATCCTTTCTCCTGCACAGAGATCTGCAAGCAAACCATAACACGGCAGCAGAGATTATATCAAAATATAATCAAGTAAAGCTGGCATTCTGAACAAAGTGCAATAAGACAAAAGTAATGGGTGAAATGCAAAAATGGCAAAACTCTGATGTTCAGCAGCCTTACATCAGAATTCACAAATACTACAGGCTTGAGCAAAAGTTAAATGAAAAATAATGCAGTGTTTTTATTTCTTCATTTCCCCCTTTTCCTTTTTAAAGAGGTGCTCTACATATATATTCTATATACACAAGCATCTATATTCAGGTTTCAAACTTTCTTGCCCAACCAATTAAACTGAATCTATAACATTTGATGTTAGCTACAAGCAACCAGCTGTAGGATTACTAAAATATTTCTTTTCTAAATCTAAAATTAGCTTACTTAAAAATTGCTACTTTTGTCTGTATATAATTAGTATGAGAGCTGATAACTTTAGATCAAGGTTGTTAAAGTTTTTGATACATAAGATGGAGAAAGTGAATACAGTGGTACCTTGGGTTAAGAACTTAATTCATTCTGGAGGTCTGTTCTTTACCTGAAACGGTTTTTAACCTGAGGTACCACTTTAGCTAACGGGGCCTCCCGCTGCCGCCACACCACTGCTGCGCCATTTCTGTTCTCATCCTGAAGTGAAGTTCTTAACCTGAGGTACTATTTCTGGGTTAGTGGAGTCTGTAACCCGAAGCATCTGTAACCTGAGGTACCATTGCAGAGAAAAGTCCCCCCCCCCCATAATACTGGAACTTGTGGACGTCCACTGAAGCTGAACTTTGGAAGATTCAGGACAGAGAAAAGAAAATACTTCGTGCAATATATTGTTAAACTAAAGAGCTTGCTCCCCCAGGAGGCAGTGATGGCCACCAACTTGGATGGCTTTAAAAGATGATTATCCAAATTCAAGGAGGACAAGGCTATTTGTTCCCATGATGGCTATGCTCTGCCCCTACGGTTGGAGACAGTAATTATTCTGAACACCAGCTTTTGGAAACCTCAGGAGGGGAACAGTGCTCTTGTGCTCAGGTCCTGCTTATGGGTTTCCTGCAGGCATCTGCAGGCATAGCCATCATGGCAACAAATACAGGCATCTGGTTGGCCACTGTGAAAACACAACGCTAGACTAGATGAGCCACTGGCTTGATCCAGCAGGTCCTTCTTCTGTTCCATGAAGGAACATCACATTCATGCCCTACTTTGTAAGCATCCAAAACCTCAGTAGCCAACCAGAACACCGCAGGAGGTCAACATAGTTGTAATACAGTAAGGCATTTCTTGTATTCCAATGGTAGGGGGCTTGTGGCATTCCAGATATTGTTGGACACCAACACCCAACAGCCCTAGCCACCACGATCAATATTCATGGATGATGAGGCTTGGAGTCCAATGCATCCTTTCCCTGTCTCTATTATATTCCCATGAAGGCTAAACACATTACATGAAACTCACCAGACAGCAGGAGGAGCACAGCTGCCAAGCACCGGATAGGTCCTATTAGTAGAAAGAACATACTTTCTTCCTCTTCGGGGATTAGAATTCTCTTCTCTAGTTGAGCTCCAGCAACTAACCTTGCCTCAGTAATGGTGGGGAAGTTGTCTGTCACAATGCTGTTGTGGCTTCCTGTCTTTTCACAGAAGACAGACTGAAGATGCAATGTTTCTCAGAAACGCACAGAAGAAGCCGCATACATTAACTTAGAGCAGGGAGGAAGAACTGGTTACCTTTCAGGGACAACAACTCTCACCATTCCTGACCACTGGGCATCCTGTCTGGGGATGGTAAAAGTTATTTTTAAAGAAAATGTGTGATCTATGTGTGTCTACTCAGAAATAAAACCTAATGTGTTGAACAGACCTGCTCACAGGTAAGTGAGTATAGGATTGCATCATTAGACAACCAAACTCTCTCAACTGTTAGGGAGTGTTTATTCAGGCTATTTTACTGTAACTCCCCCCCCCCCATATTTATTTATTGATGTGGTTTTACTGTGCTCTTCAATAATAATGATGATGAAAACCTCTCAGAATGAGTCACAGATCATTTAAAAAAAAGACTTTCAGACTGTGAAAAAGACATGGCAAAAAGAAGAAGAAGAAGAAGAAGAAGAAGAAGAAGAAGAAGAAGAAGAAGAAGAAGAAGAAGAAGAAGAAGAAGAGTAGTAGTAGTAGTAGTAGTAGTAGTAGTTTGGATTTGATATCCCGCCTTTCACTCCCTTTAAGGAGTCTCAAAGCGGCTAACATTCTCCTTTCCCTTCCTCCCCCACAACAAACACTCTGTGAGGTGAGTGGGGCTGAGAGACTTCAGAGAAGTGTGACTGGCCCAAGGTCACCCAGCAGCTGCATGTGGAGGAGCGGAGACGCGAACCCGGTTCCCCAGATTAGGAGACTACCACTCTTAACCACTACACCACACTGGCTGAGAAAAGGGATGGGGAGAGGAGAGGAAAACAAGCAAAGCAGGCACCAATTCTTAAAATTGCATATTTACATACTAAGGCCTATGGACCAATGAGTTTAATTTGCTCATTTTGTAATTGGTGACCTTCTTCCTTGTTATTGCTTGCATTTTCAACTTCATATGAAAATAGAAATTCATCCAAAGTTTTGTTTGTATCAGTGGTTAGCTAAATGCCTCTGGGAGCTTCCAAGCTGGGGGTGAATGTGATGTCCATCGCCTATTGTATGTCTCTGGCATTTGATTATTGGGGTACCAGTGAGACTCACTATTGAAAGATTCAGTGCATTCTCAGTCCCCAGGAAAAGTGGTCCTGTCCTAGGCTCCAGCTAGCCTGGGAGTGTCGTGACCTCATTGTCCAGCAACAACTTGGACAATGTGTCTCACCAGTTGAATGGTCCAGGGAACACACCAGACAGGAAGCCATGGAACACAGGAGACATACCTGCCTTCAGTCCAGTGGGGTGGCATTTTAAGAGCTTTCAATTCTCCAAAAGTGGGTGGCGTCTGGCAGAGGTGGACTAGATGCAGAGGTTTGAAAGGCATCAATTCATTTCCAACTTTTCTTGGAGCAAGTTGCTCACTAGGAGCTCTCCATGGTCCTGCCTTCCCAAGTCAACTCCTCCAGAACAGACAAGGAGTCTTACAGGACTGTTTGGAGCTTGTGGGGCAGTGGGGAGTCTCAAGAAAAAAGGGAAAGGGTACCTCTCCACATACACAACTTTCTCTATTATGTTATCCAGTACTTGAGGGCTTCCAGTCCCCAACCTAAGCATTTTATAGCTATGGGGCATGCTTGCGTGACTAGTGTGTAACTTCAAGGCGTACACCTCCCCTAAACATATTTCCCCCTTTTCAGGATATTTGTTATCCTGCCCCTCCTCTTATTTGGAGGCTGGGTCTGCCTAGCAACAGTATAACTAAAACAGCCATACAATATTTTAAAAATCACAAATTCATTGTAATAAGAACAGCAGCATTAACACCCAGAAAATAAAACAGCAACAATATTAGTACAATAATATCAATAATTAAAAAAACCTCCAACATTCCTGTTCCTATGACAAGTTCAGGACTGTGACCAATTTATTTTTGAGTCTAGACATGCTACCACACCACAGCTAATTTGGACACCACCTTAGAAGTTGCAAATAATTCTAAAAGGACTCCAGGTGGGAGAGGCATACTTCTTGCAATGATAATTAGATAAATGAATCTAATTTTCCCCAGTTCAGCCCTATGTACTTCGCATTTGAAGACTGCTCTCATTTCAACACAAAAATGCACACAGACCACCTTGGTGTTTACACACTGGTTGAATGCTGAGCCATTTTCATGACATACCACAATCATCTGGTTTTGGTCTTGGCACAGACTGGCTTCTAGGGGCCAATGAGAGATTTTTAGGAAGCTGCCCATTTTCTTTCTCTGCCTCTTGTATAGAAAACAACCCTTCTTTTCCCCCTATAGATTCCTTTAACACAAGGAGTCTTAATGGAAGGATTGAGAGCCTGCCCTGCAGTATCTATTACCTCATTAGAGTCTGTGCTCCAGAAATAGGATTTTGATTCAATTAACTTTTATGGCTGTGCCTTATAAACTCCTCAACTGGTTTCTCACTTGATAAGCTTTTGGGATTCCTTTGCTGAAGGAACAGGAGCACTGCAGTGTAGAACCAGAAAGCTCCCCAGCAATAGTTTGTACTAACCCATATATATGAAGAAAGCTATCCCCACAGGCAAAATTGAGTTCCAACTCCCCCTGTTCACAAGAGGTTTGTAGGCAAGGGTGGTATGTTGTGATGGATATAGCGACAACTGAATTTTTAAGCTGTCGTTGCAGGGTTGGAATGGCAATTATGGATTCCCTGGGAGTCTAACACTACATTCTCATTAGTTTAATAGGCAAATACAGAATACTTCAGTCTCCGCCTCTCTTTCTCAGTTTCCTGTCCCTCTTAATTACTTCTCCTGGTCACACTTATTAGCTCATACTGAAAGCAATGAATGACACAGGACAGAGTGTTTGGATTTGGGGACTATTACACCTTCCTCTCTAGCCTAACCCACCCACTGATTAAAGTGCACTAGCTTTTGTTTGAATTTATGAAAGGAGCATTGTGTTAGAGTAAGGTGATCGCCCCATGAAAGGCTGGTTTCCTTTGCCTGGATAATTCCACACAGGGTTGCAAAACTACCACTTGAAATCAGTACTCATTTAAATAACTCACTTGCATCTGTGTCATTTAAGGAACTTGAAACTGGAATACAGATTGTAAACCAATCCACGTTCTCTGTATTTCACTTCAAGTCAAAAAGAAAGAAAAAATGATTCACTTAAAGAAATAAGACAGATACTAGCTACTTTTAAAAAATGGTAGTTTACTTGAAATCTGAAATGCAGATTGAGCGGAAGAGACTGCTGTTCGCATGTTTGTTGATCTGTGACATTTCTATCCTACCTGTCCTCCATGAGGCTCAGAGTAACACACTTGGTCCTCTCCCACTTTATCCTCAGACGGCCTCGGCCCTGTATGCCTGAAGGAGCATCTCCACTCCCATCGCTCAGCCTGGACACTGAGGTCCAGCTCTGAAGGCCTTCTGGTGGTTTCCTCACTGCAAGAAGTGAAGCTACAAGGAACCAGGCAGAGGGCCTGCTTGGCAATGGCACCCTGCCTATGGAACACCCTCCCATCAAATGTCAAGATCTTTGCATTTAAAGGAGAAAGCCTACAATATTGTACAGCAAGCATGAGGAACCTGTGGCCCTCCAGTTGTGGCTGGACTTCAGTTCCCAATAGCCATTGGCTATGCTGGTGAGGGTTGTTGGGACTGTGGGCTGCAAGTTATCCTATCCTGTCCTGTCCAGTACAATGTGTGTGCAAACAATACTCTGGTTTCACAGCAAAGCTTTTTTTGGAAAGATATATGAATAAAAATGGGGTCTACAATATGCAGGTACAGTAGTAGTAAACACACCGTCCACCCCAATTTTATAACCCGGCTGCACTCTGACACTCCTTAGCTACTCCACGACAAAAGCAGAAGCAAATTAGGATGTAACTCTGCCCCACAGCTAAAACATCTTTTAACACTTCCAGGCCCTAGTGATGGATTTTTGACCCACTGTCTGTCAGATAATATTAACAGATGGCTGAGCATTGGATCTTTAACTGTAGGAATGCAGAATGGAATTCTTCATTGGCCGTGGGTGGGGGAACCTAGAACTAATAATCTTGCATGACAGAATCATAAATTTGTTTGGTGCTTTAGGGACATCCACAAATGATGGTTTACTTTGCTGATGATTGTAGAAATCCAGCATCATATTATTTACATCCCCTGGTTTCCTGCAGTGCTATTATGAGTTTCACGATGTTTACAGTCATTTTTAAAGTTTCATTGTCAGGCATTCCAAATTTCTGCCATCACTTAATTTTCTGTGCTCTTTTCTGGGACTGCTCTGACCACTGTGAGAACAGTTTGCTGGAATTAGATAGACCATTGGGCTGATCCAGCAGGCTCTTTATATACTCTTCTTATCTACTGTGGGGCTAAAAAAAATACTTTCTACCTTTGTGCTGAATTCAGTTTTAAGTCCTCCAGATTAATAATAAATTTCAAGCAGGAATGGGACAGAGTTAGGGTTAAGGTTAAGTGCAGTGATAGACTTTCCTTAAAAAACTCTTTGTCCATGACACAAATCTTTCCTCCCCCTAATTTTTATATTACTCCTTGATCCTTATGAGGTTTTTTCCTGCTAAAATTACTGCACATTATATACACACTTCAGATTTCCTAAAGTAGCCAGCCCATAAACAGATGCATGCAAATATTCAGCAGCACTTGCAAGACCAAGCAGCTGAACAGAAGAGAATCTTATTCTTTACAAAACCCTATATTGCATATTTACACCAGTATCCCCAATTTAACAGGACAGGAGAAATTGGGAGATCCGATGAGGAAAAGGACAGGGCACCTGTACCATTTGGTTACGTAAAGGAATCCTGGAAGGTGCTGCTTGTCTTGAAGCGGTAAGAAAAAGCTGCTGAATTTCTCCTTGCAAAATGATATTAAAGCGAACAGGAGCCCTGGGGTTTTTTGTGTGTGTGTGTGTGTGTGTGTTTGCATCTGGGTACACTAGCAGGAAATAAGAGAACAAATAAGACGTATAGAATAGAAATTAAGCATTCCTAGAAAGAGTACTGCACAAAATTACATAGGCTCCCAAGGCTATTATTTGATGTGTGCCAATATTGATTATTTGAGCTCTTGTTTCCCAAGTTTCTCCCCCCAGCTTAACTAGCGATAGATTTCAAGCATTACTTTAGCGCCCTCTAGGGGTACAATAGCTAACTGTGCGTTTCTCGAGGGCAGCTCCCATTCATTAGCGTTACAGTTGTGAACAAGGAATACTTCGAAGTCCTGTATAGTCTTCTTAATGCAAGACTGATTATATAAAGAGTTGTTCCCTACTAACTTCCAGTAAAAACAACTGGCTCATCGGTGTGAAAATGCTATATGACTGTATGAAAAGATTGCTCAGTCGTGTCCTGGTGGGTTCTCTAAAAGCGGCTTGCACCAGAGGAGCAGGATCCTGCTCCCAGATTTCCTGAGCAATGCATCAATTTAAAACTATCTCAGATCATTTACAAGCTAATTTGGGGGCTCTTTACATGGGTCACCCGCAGTTAGTCCTTTAAAACCAATCCCACATTTGTTCAGTGTTAGGCAACGGTGGCCTTTGAGACCAGTAGGGCTGAAAGCTGGGAGCTCAACAGTAGGGGGCGCCAGAGCCGATGACAAGCAGAACCAACTAATTCTTGTTTGTCTCCATCTTCCTCCCTGCCAAGTTTTACAAAGGCAACACTGAGACTGAAGAGTAGGAATTTGACAGGCAGTGCCTGGTGGTGAGCAGGGAGACAAGTGAGGGCAGGCTGCAGTTTGTGGGTTTGCCTCATGCACCTTAATGGATTGGTCCTCTAGACTAGAGTTAGATTTAGAAAGACTGTGGTGTTTTGCCCTTTTATAATATTTCCCACCCCACCTTTCAAAGGCTTAGGGGTGTGTGTGTGTGTGTTAGATGGCCCACTTCAGGAAATGGATTTTTTTGCCATGAGGGAGGGAGCGAGCAAGTTGTGTGTCAAAGACTCACACACTTGGCTCAGCGCATGCAGCTGTAGGCCTTTAACATGCCTTCTGAGTATCTGACTTAATGGTTTTCGTGGTCCAATTAGTATCTTTGAACCTCCTCATCCATTGGTCCCAGGGCCCTTCCCATATGGTCCTGCCCAGTGCTTTTTTCTATAAAAAAATGTTTAGGGGTACTCTCATTTTCCTACTCATATTGAAATACTGCCTCTCAATGAGGTCAAACTTAGATTCACAAAATGTTTAGGGGTATGCGTCCCCCTGCATCCCCGAGAAAAGAAGCACTGGTCCTGCCTTAGAGCATTTGGAAAGCCTTTGTGTCTGGTCTGCCCTTAGGGCCAGCCTGAGGGATTTTGGCACCTGAGGTGAATTAGAAAATTGTGCCCCTGAATACACACATGGAAGATTCATGCCAATTTCTTACAGCAAAGGCCACAGCATAAACTGCATTGCTGTTGTTTAGGGCAGTGTTTCCCAACCTTTTTTGGGCAAAGGCACACTTGTTTCATGAAAAAAATCTCGAGGCACACCACCATTAGAAAATGTTTAAAAAATTAACTCTGTGCCTATATTGACTATATATAAAGTAACTCTCTTTAATAGGAATCAAATAAACACAAAGAAAGTATTTTATAATTACTTTAATATGAAATAGTAAGTAAACAGAAATATGAAAAATTATAAAATACTTTATTCAGTGCGCAACCTGGGCCTGTTTGGCTGAACACAAAGCTGATATTCTGGCTGGAAAGACACACACGTAGCTCTTCGTCAACAGCTCTCAGTCTCTCTCTGTATTTAGTTTTTATAGCAATCATGCTTGAAAAGCTCAACTCACAGAGATATGTAGTGGAAAATGGGAGCAATGTCAAAATAGCTTTGTTTGCCAGAAGGGGGAACTCCTTGGCAGTTTCCAACCAAAAACTGTCCAAAGGTAGATCAGCAAATCTTAGCTTGAAACCACGATTTTGTCTCAGTTCAGTTAGTTCCTCCTGCTCCTGTAAAGTCATGTCCTTTCCACCAACTGATGCTGAGCTATAAGGGTCCCTAACCCAGTCAAGGCATTCAGTGGAGACTGAAGAGAAATAAAATGACAACTTCCCCTCGCGAGTTTTTAAATGTTTACCTATTATCTCACACAGTGCAGCAGTGTGAACACCTTGCCATTGCTTGGTGAGTGTGAACATTTCAAGATTGCCACTTTCCACGTGTTGATGCCAGAGTGTGAGCTGTGAGCTAAGGAGTGCTGGAGATTTTTGCACTCTTGCTCAGTTCAGCACTGTGCACACCCAACAAGTGCAGGCACTTATGGCAAGTCACAACTGGCCGAGATGTGGAAGGATTTGTGTTCATGTATGGTCTGGGAATGTCGTATGAGGAACTCCAACCTGAGCGAAAACAGGCATATGTGGTTGGTATGTTTGTATTTGCTTGCAAGCTAGACCGCAGCTTGACTGTGTATGCGGCTCTACATCAGTAAAAGCACTTGGAGGAACAATCTGGCCATTGACTCTCAGCTTAACTAACCTCGCATGGCAGTTGTGCGAGGATGAAGCGGGGAGCAGAGAACTGACTCTGCAGGTAGAACATCTCTGTGCACAGGTGACACGCCACGTTAGGAAGGAAGAAGCGCTCGCTCACATCCACCTTCCTGCAAAAACCACCCAACGAGCGCCACAGGTATCTTCATTCACACGTTCAGGCGAAGCACCGCTCTCGCGCGTCGCTGGCGAAAACTCCCCCGCAGCAGCAGCAGCAGCCACGCGCGTGCAGGGCGCGTGGCGAGTCTGGGGACGGGGGTGGGAGGATCTTGCATGCTGATAAGGTGCGCGTGTGCGTCCGTCCGCGCGGAGGGGGTGGGCTGGAGCGCTGACTGGCACCTCGCCACCTTCCCTCAGCGAGCAAGAGAGCGAGCGAGCAAGCAAGCTGCAGCTCCCTCAGCCGTGGTAGCGCCGAGAGGAAATCCGGCAAAGAGCTCCCTCAGCCAGTCGAAAAGAAGCGAAGCCGCTCGCTCTTTCTCTCTCTCTCTCTCTCTCAGGGAGCTGCCGCCGCCGGCGCGCTTCGAGTCCCAAAGTCCAACCGAAGTGGAGAAACGCGCGGGAAAGGCGAGCGGCGGCGACCCTTTGGCCCACCTGTCCCTTCCGCCACCCAGGGCAGCATGAGGAGGGGCTGCTTGCCTGCTGCTGCCGCTGCTTCCAGTGTCGGAGAAGGAGCGCAGGGACGCCGCTGAAGCCGAAGGAGAGGCGGGGAAGGCGCGCCTAGGAGGCAGCTCGCTCGTGGCCCCGCCGCGCTTTGAGGGGACGCCGCTTGTCGCCTTTTCTCCTCACCGCCCGACTCGCCCGCCTCCCTCCCACGGCACACCAGGCAACGTCTCGCGGCACACTAGTGTGCCGCGGAACACCGGTTGGGAAACACTGGTTTAGGGTGCTTCTCTCATTCAATATAAAGTTCAGGAAGGGGGAAGGAGGTGATGCTGACCACAGCCACCCCCCAACCTTAGTTTTCTGTGCTTAAGACAGCAGCGGCAGCCTGTACAGAGATGGCTTTCCCCTTCCTGTGCAAAACACCCAAAACTATGGTTTTCTTGGGAGGTGGGGGGACAGCCAGCACCAGCAACTGGCAGAGGGAGCTGTGAACACTGCACATCTGGGTGAGAAACACGTTGCACTTGAAAGTAACTCCACCGAAATGCAGGTGGTTTGTTTACAAGCGAAGGGGACTCATGAGCCGGACAGAAGGAGGAAGCAGAAGACCAATGCAAGGCTGTAAATAAAAAAGAAGGTTGCAGTCACACTTCCTTGTATGTAAGCACCATTGTTTAAACACGCATAGGAAGGGAAGTGATAAATGCGGGTTGCATTTGCAAAATCAGGAAGCAATGCTGGACAGGAATGTCTCCCTTTCCCTGGGATGGATTCTTAGCAAATGGGAGGCATTTGCAAGACTTTGCTCCCTGGTCTCTCTCTCTGTCTGCCTTGGGGGCAGTCGGAAGTGACGGCAACTGGAAGAGAAGCTGTGGCTGTTGTCACCGGTGCTGGATCTGCTGCCCCCGTGGATCCTACTGTCCCCCTGTGGATCACCTCACCTCGTGTGTAGGCCGGGTCTGTCTGACCCTAGAGGTGGGAACAGGGAAGAGATAGAGCAGCTTCTATGCTATGGAACTCCTTCATTTAGGAAGATCCAATCGACTTCCTCCTTGATGGCATTTCAATACTAGGCTAAAATGCTCTTGACTTTATTGCTGACCATTTAGTCTGCTTATAATTGGTTGATTTTTTTTAAAGCAACAACATTGCATAGTGCTTTAAATACAGTTATTGTAGGTTTGCTTCTCACTTAAAAGTCTCCACAGTATGTCGCTGCATGAGATGTGGAGGTGGGATCTGTCTAGTCCCAGCCTTGAAACACTGCTGCTTACTCACGTGTTGTTTCTTTCCATAGCATGAAAATGGCTTAGGCACTATTTGTCAAGGAGCTACCGTCTGTGTTGATATATAATCTATTCCAAGCACTCAGGAAAACCCTTCAAGGCCTTTTTTTTATTTACCTAACATGGGTCTGACCATAGGCTCGGCTCAGCTAAGCTGAGGAAGCCTGTGTTCATCCTGCATTAACAACCGAAGCTATAAATCAGTTTGGGACATTTATTAAACAAAGCAATCAATGATGCTGTAGAATGTACCTTTGGTGCTCCTATTTGAATGACCTTCCTTCTGTGAATGGAAGTGAAAATAAAAGTACTTCAGCAGAAATAAAAGTACAAAAAACTCTCTCGGTGTCAACAATGCTTTATTGCTGAACAATCCCAAGAAATTTTGCTGCCATGGGTAAAGGACAATGTGGTGCTCCCCACCCCCCAATTCCTCATACAGAAGTTGTCAATTCAGTCTTACTTTGGTGAAGGACTGAAGCTCAGAGATGGCACATCCACTTTGCATGCACAAGATCTCAGGTTCAGTCTCAGACATCTCTGGGTAGGGTTGGAAGAGACCCCTGCCTGAAATCCTAGATAGCTCCAGCCTGTGGGCCCAACATGGCCTGCCAAGGATTCAAATTTGGCCTGCAAGGCCGTTTCCCCAAAATCATGCCCATATGTGGCATCAGGTGTGGGGCAGGCAGAGACACAGCTGCCAGCTGACAATTGGGAGCCTTAAAATACACTCCCAATCGTGCATTTGAAAGGGAAAGCAGGCCCAACATCTGTTTGCTGCATCACGGTGATCCAGCTGTGGTTCCTAAGTGTCTGACAGCCAGGTGGCTATCAAGCAGGAACCGCTATGCAAAGTGCTTTGCCAGCCCTATGCTCGGCACTTCCCAAAGTGCCGGCAAAGCCCCAACTGCTTAAGAGCTGCTGATAAAGAGATTTGGACCGGTGGGTGGGACAAACCACTCGCCAATCATCTGATGTCATAACATCATGTGACCTAGCCACCTGCCTACATTGGCCTGTGGAGAGAGGGCCAGGTAAAGATCTGGCCGGTGAAGCCAAATTGGTTCTCCATCCCTGTTCTAGAACTATAAAGTGGTCGTTCTTTATGGGAGGGGTGTTTCTAGGACAATGGTGAAACTGTGAAGCTCCCTTGTTATTTTTGCTATTGAATGCTGCATGTTGTTTAAGTAATCTTGTTATATTTATAGTATTGAAATGTGGTATTTTGTATGTTGTTATATTTGCTATTGTTTTGCTATGTTATGATGAAGTTGTTCTCGTAGAGTTTGAAATGTATTCCTGTTTCCTTTGTTGTAAGTCGCTTTGAGCATGACTTCTTGTATGGAAAAATGGCACACAAATAAAATGAATGAATGAATGAATGAATGAGCGAATGAATGAATTCTTGAACAAAGCAACTTCCAACAGGGCAGCAGCAACAGGAAACATCAATTCAACAAGGGATTCCATTCTATCACCTGTGGCTTGAATAGGGATCAAAGGTTCCTTAAAAATAATAATCATACTACAAGTGTTAATTTGCTTACCGATGCCAGGATGCCTAAGTTAACAACAACTGTTTATGAATGGCTTCTATTAATACCATAATTATCAATTTCTCCTTTCTGTAATTAATTTTCCCCTGACCTCACTATTTAACAATCTCTCCTACTTCCAACCATATATGTAACTCAGGATTATACTCCTTGTGTCTGATGAAACAGCCTGTGACCCACAACAATTTATTTTGGCATAAGCTTTTAAGATGCCATAAGACTCTGTTTTTGCTGTAACATATGAACACAACTACCACTCTGGAAATTGATATTCCCGTCATCCTTGAATGGGTCTTGTTGCTAGTAAGAGATAACTATGATAGGTGAGGATAAATACATTATAAGGATGGATACATAAACTATGTGAGGCACTTGGATACTAAGGGAATTGACAGTTTCAGGTTTAAGTGTCGTTATGAAAGTGTGCACAATACACAACTACAAGGACCAACTCTCGAGTTCTGAAGAGGGGGGAACATGTTCCTCTTTCTTGTCCAGCACTTTTGATGACTGCAGAGAGGAAATTTGTAAGCTGATAGCTTCCCATAAGGTCTTGCCGTCATCAAGGAAAGTGGCATGGCGGACTTGGTAGTGCGGCAGGCCAGGCTCTCAGTCTTCATGTGCCTCCTCCACAAGAGGTCCAGAGGGTGGCAACATAAGAAAGCGCCTTTTCTGTGGTGGCTCCCTGTTTGCAGAAGGGTTTTGTGTTTGTTTTTCTTTTATTATGTGTTTTGTGTTCTCAGTTTTGAATTTTTGTTGCGAGCCACCTTATGATCTTTGGATGAAGAACAGCATACGAACTTAATAAATAAACAACATAAAATCAGTACTACCACTTGTTACATGCAAGGTAACTCTCTCAAGTCTCTGCAAAAGAAAATATATCTGATGTCATGGACACTTCACCCTCCCCCTCAAATAATTTTGTTTCCAGTTAAGAACTTATCTTAATCTGCCTTTTACTTTCAGCCAAACATGTGACAGCTCTCCTATGCCCTTAGTGAAACACCCTCTCCCAACTCGGAACCTCTCCAGACATTCTTTTTATCGCACATTCATGATGGCTTGTGAGCATGATGCTATTTGGGGCAGTCACACACGATCCTGCTTTCAGTAATGATTGTGCCTGCAAAAGGTTTTGTGGTGGTTACATTGCTTCATTTCCAGTAACTGCCTGTCATGTCACTTCCTGCTGAAGCCCATTAGGGTTTTTTTCTTAACACCACAAGTGCTCTGGTTTATTTTTGTCCCGTTTTCGTTACGCTTTACCTTCTCCAGCAAGCTGAAGCAGAATAAATCCAGCCCTACTGTACTAATACTGTGCAAAGAACACTTTGCAGAACACACCCGTGATAGAAGAAAGGGCCCTTCAGTGACACCCTGTCTACTCCATGCCTGCAACTGCCTGATATTTAGCAAGTACAGTCATACCTCGGGTTGAATGTGCTTCAGGTTGAGTGCTTTCGGGTTGCACACTGTGGCAACCCGGAAGGAACAGAGCACATTACTTCCAGGTTTTGCCGCTCGCGCATGCACAGACACTCAAAATGACGTCACGTGCATGCGCGGAAGCTGCAAAATGCGACTCGTGCATGCACAGACACTCCGTCGTGTCTTACATTCCATTCAGGATGCGAACGGGGCTCCGGAACGGATCCCGTTCGCATCCTGAGGTATCACTGTGTACATAAGGGTCTAAAAAACCATGCTTCTCTGGATCTTGCTAGATTTCAGAGTCATTAGAACACATTTTCTTTCTTGTCGAATATATCACAACTGTAGACAAAACTGTGTTGTTTTAAAAGGGAAATGGAGGATCTCCTTGCCATTTAAAAAACAAAGAGTATCCAAGAGGGATGCACAATATAAGCTGTTGTTGCTGTTAAAAACAAAAGGACTGCTCGTTTTATGGTAGCATTTGCGAAAAATAAAAATAAAAAAGATTACTGCCTCACTTTTATCCACTGCTGGACTTGCCTAACTAGGCGTTAGCATGGTATTAGAAAGTATTGCATAACATGTTTAAATCTCGTCTGTATTGGGATTTGCAGCTGCATTAGCATCTTATTAAGAATCATAATCTTTATAAAGTTCAGCTTCCAGATGGTCGGAGCTGAAGGGGTGTCACAGGTAACTGGTCGCCTTCCCTCTAACCTCATGACATATTATTATGGTCATTTTGCTCCATTTGTCATGGAAGCAGGAGGAATAAGAGTCCTGTTTAACAATAATTCCAGTTTTGCTATAAAAAGTATTAAGTGCTAGGGAAAGAAGCTGGATTTTAATATTAAGCTGCTTATTTAGGTCTCTAAGTTCTGGAGATACTTGCATTTCAAAACTAATTAGATTGACAGAAGCTTGGATTCCATTACAGCATTTCTAGAAGCAGAAGATTTAGAAGGGGGAAATTAAATGACTATTAAAAAGGCAGGATTTAAAAGTATGCACAGCCACCAATTATTATTCATCTAAAAAAAAACCCAGCAGAGAACAACAACTTGATAAGGCAAATTTCAGACAGCGACAGCAGCCCCAAAGCAGCAGAATTTCAGGAAGATAGTGATTTCTAGATTTTGGAGGAGCCCAATGAGGAATTCACATTAACATTGTGGGGATCAATAAAATAACTTTTGTTGTTAGACTGGAGTCATTTTGCAATCCAACATATTTATCTTCAGTCAGGACTTGGAATAAAATAATAATAATAATAATAATAATAATAATAATAATAATAATAATAATAATGGTGATGATGATGATGATGATGTATTTATTATTTATACCCCCGCCCATCTGGCTGGTTTTCCGCAGCCACTCTGGGCAGCTTCCAACAAAAGATTAAAAATACGGTACATGAAAACACCAGTCATTAAAAACTTGCCTAAACAGGGCTGCCTTCAGAGCAGAGTCTGTTGGATTCATAGAAAAGATTGCTGCATATATAGCAATTACCAGTGCTTTTTTTTCTTTAAAAAAATATGTTTAGGGGTATTCACATTTTGACTCAAGAAAATCACCATTTTATAATTCAAATTGGGAAAAATAAATGCAGCAAATGGACAAAAGTGCAAAGATTCACAAAATGTTTAGGGGGTATGTGCACCCTTGCGTTCCCCCATAAAAAAAGCACTGGCAAAGGCTTGTTCACATGATCCTAAGAGACTGAACATCACCTGTTTTAATGGATACAGGCAATCAAGTGATGAATATGCATATACAAATCAGTCCTACTGCTAACTTGATTTCAGCAGCTTCTCTTCATTCCCATCAGCATTAAGTGATTATTTTGTTTCAGATTGTTAATAGAGCCCCCCCACACAATATAAACTGGATTCTCTTCCTGCTGCTGCTCTGAAAATTTAACTTGCTTAGAAGGGACTACCCACAGGCGTCTGCCTCTATTTCTCAAGGTCCATTAGATTTTGAACAGCTTTGTCTGGAAGCCTGGAGTTCTTTTTTTCTCCCTTTCTACAAAAGCCTCTGATCAGGTCTGAGCTTTTTTATATTCATTCACGTTTGTGCTTTCTGAAAGGAAAGTAGATGGATCAACCAATAGTAAAAAGAAGAGAGAAACCCGAAGCTTTCTGCTGCATAAACTGGCCTGTATCTAAACACAGAGATTTAAAACAACTCTGGAACAAAGAAACGTAACAGCTACGGGGCAGATTGCGCATCGTAGTTCAGTGCATCTCATTCACTTCACACGAAGGCTAAGCTTCGTTCAGGAAGAACGATTCAGACCCTCTCAAAAGCTACAAGTGCCTTAAAGAGTCGAACGTTTATTAGAACAAAACTTCATTTGTTCTCTCCTTCCTTGCAAACATTTGACATAGAATTAGACTTGGTCATGTTTTCAAGGTTTTCCCTCAATGCTTTATATTCAGTAGACAAGCAGCTTCAATCAACGCCATGCTGAAAGTGTCTAATAATGTATAGTGGCAGTGAGGAGACATGAGGGTCAGCCTCAAATGGCAAACACCTAACAGCCCAGTGTTCCTATGGAGAAGCAGATGAAAGAAGCACTTGTATGCTCATCCGTAGGATCTAGTGGATACCGTGAGTCAAGGACAGATTCCCTCAGAGGTTATTTGTCAAATATAGGGATTTTTATGGGCCTGTGACAGAATCCAGATTCCACTATTGGGATTCAAAAGTCATTCCAAATTTTGAATGGCTTAGCCCCTTGGATTATGCTATTCACCACCAAATATATCTTAATTGCAGTCTTTGTGGCCACACAATTTTAGAAATAGGCATATAAATCATTTCACTGGTGCCAAAACTAATTTCTAAGACTCTGGAACATGGAAGAGTTCCCTCCCTGGCCATGAATTTTCCCCAGGCAGGGCTATAGGAATGTGCTTACAATTCCCACAAATTCTTTGGCAATCACTTGTAGCCGTGCCTTCCATAAGATTGTCTTCCATAAACATGGTTTTAACAATGAGTCTGTAAGTGACTGTGGAGGCCAATTCTGGATCCACATATCCTTCCACAGTGGGGACATTGGTTTCCGCGCCGGAGTTGATCATGGTGTGGATTTGCGAAACATGCCTTCCTCCTAGCACATTTCTCCTTTGTGTCCTGAGTTCGAATGTCTTCAAAGCCCATGACACCTTTGGTAAAGGCTGTTCTCCAACTGGTGACCTCGCAGGCCAGTGTTTCCCAGTTGTCAGTGTTTATACTACATTTTTTTAGACACTTTTGTACAGTAGTTCAGAGCACTGTAGTATCATCAATGTGATTAAACAGAGGATGTGGGCTGTCAATTCAGTTTCAGCATAAGAACCAAGCATGACACAGGATGAGCACTTCTCTGTGGCAAGCCCTTCCCCCTTTTTAATCTATTGTTACGCACCCGCTATAAACCTTGCACACAATCCATGCTTTTCTAAGGCTGCCTGCTCAAGTGTGAATCCTAGGAAATATGGATCTCAAAGTAACAACCACCTTTTCCTTTGTGTGGAAATAACTAGTTTGAGGTGCTCATTAAATGCAGTTAATCATCCCTTGCCAAAACGTCTGCCCATCCCTTAAGATAATGGCACATGTGAATCTTTTTTTGGGTGGGGGTGAAACCTGCTAGTCTATGAAGGAGATACAGTAAAAAAGTACTTTTTAACAGATTACGTCTAGCTTCAAAGGAAGGACTGTCAATGCTCACCTGACCAGTGTCTTAACATTAATTGACCCTAAATTGGCCTCAAATCAACACATCTAACAGTATGCCTCTGAGACCAAGTTGGAACGGACCCTCAATCCACTTGTAAAAACTCCACAGCAGAGCACCCTCCAGATACAGCGGTGGTGGAAAGTATTGCTTCTTCACAGCCATGGAGCTATGAGTTGTTGCTGCCTGCCACTTACGTTCTCCCCATCTTCCCTACCTTTCATTTCTCCTCGCTTTCTAGTAAACCAGGGAGGTGAGTGGGCTCAACAGGACAGTGCCCAATTCTGCCCATTCAAAAGTGGTCTTCAGTCCCCTAGAACAGAGGGGAGGAAGCGCAGGCCTCCAAGCCTCTTAAGTTGCCCTCAGGGCTCTCCTAGGACCACTCCTCCTTCACTTCACTTCTCCTGCTTCACACCCTCCTTGAATGCTTTTGCCCAGCTAGAACTCGTCCTTGCATGCCTAGATGGAGGACAGAGAAGGGTGTTCAAATGTAAAATGCACATTAGCTCCTCCAGCCACTTTTGCTTCTCCTCCCTGCCACCAGCACTGGCATTTGGCCACTGGAGGGTTGCCCTGAAGTCAAGGCGCCCTATGGTTGGGGGGGGATTCCCCATTCCTGCCCCACAGCAACTAGGACTTCAGCAAGAGCTACAGCCCATGACAATGCAAGCTCTCCAAAAGCAGACAGGAAGGCTTCAGATTCCTTAAACCTCTGGGGGAAGACCATTCCAGTAGGTCCGCCCCTAAGGAAGGAAATTGCTGAAGCAAGTCTACATCTCTACAGGAAGTGGGTTGACCAGGCATAGGAAAACTCCGGCCCTCCAGATGTTTAGGACTACAACTCCCATCACCCCTAGCTAACAGGACCAGTGGTCAGCGATGATGGGAATTGTAGTCCCGAACATCTGGAGGGCCGGAGTTTGCCTGTGCCTGGGTTTGACTATGACGAGGGATTCCACAAAAACCCTCCCAGATCCAGATCATCCCAGTGTAAGAGAGGCAATTTTGTCAGCAGGACTTTGCCGTTCAGGGATGAGAAAAGCTTTATGTGCCCAAGTTTCCTCTTCTACATAATCATTAATAAAACAGCAGCTCTGCCATCGTCTGCATCCAGCCATTCCACTTAATTCATCTGTCAGAAAAAGAAGCAAAGTGAAGCAAAGAAGAACAAAAGCAAGTAAGTGGTAAGGAAATTAGGGCTTGAGAGGAGTATATCTGCAAGGCCTCTTGGCAGATTTTGATACGCAGCTTGAACTGTCAAGATATATAGAGATGCCTTCGCTTGTCTTCATCTTGAGCAGAAAATTGCAAGCAGTTCTGGATAAGAAGGGAAACAGGTCATGACCAGAGTCCCAAAACATGTGCCCACTTAACTGTGGCTTAGCTAATGAGCTTCACTGCCACACAGGCACAGATCTAACTCAATTTCGCTCATTACCAGCTCATTCAACACATCACTCATTCGTTTTATTTGTATGCCACTTTTCTGCAAAAAAATAATAATCATATTCCAAGCGGTTTATGAAAAAGAAAGCAGGAATACATGTTACAACAATTTCGTAATGATGTAGCAAAACAACAGTGAATATAGTAACATACAAAAAAACAAAAAAAAAACCCCACATTACTTAAGCAACAAGCAGCATCCATTAGCAAAGGAGAGTTGCAGTTTCATCTTAGTCCCAGAAACACCTCTCCCATGATATTGCTCAGTGTCCATCTCCTGTAGCCGCTTGCAAAGGCAAGGTGTGGAGTAGCTGGAGACAACCCTCCCATAAAGTTCATCTGATCAGTTTCAAAACTGCAGCCTACATACGGCAGAAAGATCCTGCTGAAGCTCACTACCCCAGACTCAAAATATACTGAGTACCATTCCCTGAACAAAACTACTACAGTGGTACCTCGGGTTACATACGCTTCAAGTTACAGACTCCGCTAACCCAGAAATATTACCTCGGGTTAATAACTTTGCTTCAGGATGAGAACAGAAATCGTGCTCTGGTGGCATGGCAGCAGCGGGAGGCCCCAGTAGCTAAAGTGGTGCTTCAGGTTAAGAACAGTTTCAGGTTAAGAATGGACCTCCAGAACGAATTAAGTACTTAACCCGAGGTACCACTGTACCAAAAAAAATCAATGAACCTAGCAAATCAACCTAACTATCCTAACTATTCAACTTCGGACTCAGTAGAATTTGAATGTGTCTAGTAAAAGAACAAGCATATCAACAAACTTCTGGGACAATTTGTTATTGTTGGCAAATTCAATAATGATAATGGTACAATTGTGGTAATGTGCTAATTATGTAAAGCAAGAGATTGTAAACAAAACAAAAAACCCTTTGAGAGAAAAACATTACAGGGGCATCTCAAGTCAATATAGAGCGGACTGTAAAGCATCAACTAATGGTGATTTGACCAAACTGCGGGAGGCAGTGGAGGACAGAGGTGCCTGGCGTTCTCTGGTCCATGGGTCACGAAGAGTCGGACACGACTAAACGACTAAACAACAACAACAACAACAATGGTGATTTTGATCTTCAGTGCATCATTTTAGAGCAGGATGCAGCAATATTGACATTCCAATATAGGGGACTGGTCAAGACTGAAGATCAGGGCTGCTTTTGACAGCATAGACAATCAACAACATTATTTCATTTTCCTTTGACTAAAATGGGATAATACACCACTGCATGCAGTGGAAACAATAAAGTACACTGAACACCACATATAAAAGGAGAGGAAGATGTAATTTAACACAATGACCACAGAACACGATTTTATAAAAAGACAATTTATTTTCAATGTAAAAAACACATTACACAGCATCGTTTAACTGTTCAACTCATATCTTCCAAAGCCATGCTGAACACATTTCTTTAAAAGCTTCCAGAGCTGTGCCTAAAACCTTTCTTTCAAAATCAACCAAAAAGATTTCCTGTCCTTTAAGAAAGATGCTTTTGAAATGTTACCCAATTCGTGTTCCAAATGTCCTGAATTCCCAACTGTGAGCTAGAAGCATGGAAAGAGACAAATCAGGATTGACAGGAGCCCTTAGAATGTTTGACTGTTGATTCCATGACTGCAACTCTGACAAATACTGTTGAACACCTAACTGAATCCCATGCAACTTCTTCTCCACAGAGATACCAGAGAGAGTTAACACAAAACAGAAGCAACAAATATTTTCTGGAGAGACAGAAGAGCTACTTTTTAAAAAGAGGAACAATATAAAATTGGCACAATTGGAAGGAGACTCTGGAGTGGTACTACTTCAAGGTATACTTAAGTACAAGGGAGAAGCATAATCCCAAATCAAAAGGAGCAGTTGAACCTATCAGCCAGATTTGTTTAGAAGAAAAATAGCTCCCCACCCTCTGGTCTAAGAAGCTTGGGCAACAACTTGAGAGAACCTTGCTATGAAAGGCAGGGAATCCCTGAACCAAAATAACCCTGAGTTTCTTTCCATGGAGAGGCAAAGTGTGCAATAAGTGTTCAAAGAAAATCAAACTTTCCTGGGCTAAGCCATTTCATAATTATTGCATTTAAATGTTTTTGTTCATCCCTCAAAATGTGAGAACAGAAAGACTCAAAACACAATATGCATGGAAGGATAATTTGTGCTTTAGACAACTGCTTCTGCTCCACTTTAAAAAAGAAAGAAATAAGTCTTACAATGTAGAGAATGCAACTAAAACATTAGCTTGCAATATGAAAGGTTAAGACATAGGATTTGTCTAGATGAGTGGGATGTCGGATTAAATATAAGCCACCAGGGGCAATGCTCTAAATGTCAAGTGCAAAAACGGTTTGCCACAGAGAAGGCCCCAAAGGGGCAGATTACCATGGTCAGCCAACCAGAACTCTCATATTTACTAAGCCTTCTGGAGGACTCTAGCCATGTTGACTCCATACAACTTTAAAGTTTGCAGATTTCCAGCGGGTTCCTGTAGCTCTCAAGGAACCTTTCAGGAATCTGTTTGGACACCCCAGAATTAAAGCTTGCAAACCTAGCAATATGCACAATCTTACACTGGAGTCAATGCAAGCTGAAACTGGTGATTTGTGAACACCATTTGTGCCTTCAGATGAATGTGCTAAGTTGATGTTCACACGCATAACATCCTGCATGCCTCCTTGTGTATGTGCACAATCTCCATTCAACTTGTATTAACCAGTTTACTCTGCAGGTCAACTTCACCTCCAAGCACAATAGAGTAGAATGACTATTTGCTCTTTGCATGAACGTTCAGTCTTAGGCTTGACTCAAGTCACACATGTTTAATGCCTAAAGTTTTCTGGAAAATGCCTCTGTTCTGAATTCTTATTGCTTAGAGATGCTGGCTGTGCTGGAAGATTTAGATGCCTTAAGTCACAGGGGCAGCTCCTTGGATAAGGGATAAAGGTATGTGGAAGACAAGATCTAGATCCCTCTACTTTAGCACCAGAGATCCCTATCATGATCATTTATCCTAGTGTATCAGCAAAGGATAAGCTGCACTATGCGGCATGCACAAGGGAATCCAGAAAAGAAGCACTAGCCCCCACGTATATGCACTGTATTCCTCCCTCCCTCCTTACCCCTACCCTGAGTTACAACTGCAGACACTGATCAATGCCAAAGTCTACGTGGTGGCTGCAAAACCAATTGTGTAAGTTCCCCAATAACAAGCTGCAGATCTGGACTCTTGTTCACTGATCTGCAGGGGTCTTTGTCATGGTGCACCTTAATCTGTCATGGCACACTGCTCTCTGTGACTTTTTTCTACTTGCCCCGAGTCAGGAATGTTTGTACAAGGAGGATTCTGCCTCAATTTTAGACCTTCTGGTCCTTGAGTTAGGTAGACCTGTGATCCACCTAAGAACATCTAGCAGTCTCCATCCAGTTTCTAGAGGGGACATGTTCGTTATGGGGAAAAAAATCACCAGCACAGTGAGCAGAAGTGGAAAAAGTGGTGGCACTTCATGTTGAGGCTCTTAGGAATATGCAGGGCACAGAAGCTCCAGCCCCTCTTATCAGTATGATAATAGTGGGCAGAATATGAAGCACAGTGGGAGGAAGGGCACTGTAAGAAAAGGTTTGTATTGCTGCCTACTTCCTTTGCAGGGCTGCTAAACCAGCACTATTAAAAAAAAAAAAGACTTCAGAAACTACAATCCAAGTTTTAGTTTAGGATTAATTCCAATCCCACCAACAGCAGACAAAAGGATTTCCTCGCCAGATTCTGTCCGGAGTAAGGGAACCTGTTCTCTCTTCTCTAGGGATCAGCTAGTTATAAAGGAAGACATTTATTGCCTCTGAGCTCTTCCAATTCCATCTTCCTATTAAACAACAAGGGGAAACGTTTTAAACACAAGCCTTGATAGTGAGTCTTAGCTAAAGGTCTGCAGGAAGCACATTGTGGAACAGTTTGCCTGTGGGGGGAAAAAGAACTATCCCTCAAAAAAGTGCCACTTGAAGAAGAGCTCAATGCTGACAAACACTACTTGTGCTCTAAATGTGAAACACTGGTAAAAGGAGAAGTTCTATGTCCAGGAGAGAAGGTCAGACAATGGCTGTCAGGGCATTTTGGCTTGACACACTCAAGTCTGAGTAGCCTCAGGCCTTCCAAAATCCGCTCCCTCCCAAAAACGTGTGCATCCACCTCAACTTTGAAGCTCAGTCCATTTCCATAGACATAAGTCGGCGTCTCTCTCGTCGGGTTTCTTGAACTTCCTTCTTGCAACACCAACGGGAACTGCAGTAGCCAATCAGACAGGATAAGAGTCCAATGATTGTGGACAGGCCAATGCCAATCAACAGTGGGAATTTGAAAGCATTCAGCACTGAGGGTGAGGGAGAAAAAAGAAGAAGAAATGTTATGCACAATCCAGAGAGAGTAAATGTTTCTTGCATTAAAAGGGGCTATTTCAGATCTGGATATATGCAAGTTAGAAAACGTATTCCTTTGCCATTTGTTACTTGCACCTGACCTGGACAGAAAAAGTAACAGAGTTTCATAAGGATGTCAATGCAGTCCCAGGTCAATTTATAAAGATTAAAAATGTTAAGAGTACTGAAAGAAATTTTGGTCAGCTACTGTTATCTATGATTACCTGAACATCCCACCTTCCATTCTAAATTTTAAGAAAAAGAATCAAACACTGAGACTTTCCACCAGCAAATGTCCAGTTCAATCTATATTTAAAAGGCAACCAATTACCATGAAGGCCAGTAATCGAAACAACACTGTAAGCCAGCATAACATGGTGGCTTGGAATGAGCATCTGCCTGTAGAGTGAAATGTATGTTGCTTCAAACAACTCACATTCAACAGAAAAACAGAAGATTTCTGCAGACTAATTATACAAACTAGTTAAATAAAACAAATAGAAAACAGAGCAACTACTACTACAAGAAATCAAATTGCAAGCTCTCATGTTAGTGCGTTCTAGCAGTTTTGTCTGATTTTCCCTGGATCATCACTTAGCGATGCAAGAACGGGAAAACCCTCATGGGCAGTCATAACAACCAATAGTTGTAGAAAGCATTCTGTTGTTTGCCACTATGCTAAAAGAAAAAGTATGTTGATTAGTTCTCAATGACAACTGATAATGATATATATAAACAAATTGGAGGCACTCTTACCATCCATTTTCACAGTTACAAGGATTGGCTTGGATTTGACCTCCATCTCCTGCTGCCAGATCCCTGCAGTTGACCGTACCCAGGGGGTTACTAAGCAGTAGTGGTTGCCAAAGTCCTGGTCTTCACAGCCATGAATCCTAAGACGGAATTCCATGGGGCTGATTCTTTCCAAGCTGACATCACTGCTTCCATTTCTTTTAGCCTGGGTGACTATCCCTTTCCGATCTAATGAAGCGAGGAAAACGGGGTCTCTGTCCATTGCGATCGAGTGCATGGCAAACCAGGAGACATCGAAGGACATGTCATCTGAATTGGGAAACACAAACAAAACCAATGTAAAGGGTAGGTATCACTAAACACAACAGTCCCAGGTAGGTACAGAGCTTCCTCTTGCCCTTCCCAGAGTCAAGTTTGCTAAACTGAAAAGGCTTAATTGCATCCAACAATGAATGGTCTCCGATTTGTGGGTCCTTCTGAGCAATAGCCTCAACTGTAAGCTTCTCAGGAGCAGAAGAAAGGACTAATGCAGGGGTCAGCAACCTTTTCCAGGCGTGAGCTGGTCCACCATCCCTCAGACCATGGGGGGGGCCGGACTATATTTTGGAAAGGAAAAAAAAGAATGAATTCCTATGCCCCCAAATAACCCAGAGATGCATTTTAAATAAAAGCACACATTCTACTTATGTAAAAACACGCTGATTCCCGGACCGTCCAAAGGCCGGATTGAGAAGGTGATTGGGCCGCATCTGGCCCCTGGACCTTAGCTTGCCTACCCCTGGGCTAATGTGATTATTAGCAAAAGAAGCTCTATTTGCAGCAGTACATTTGGGGCAATACTACACAGTTATTCTGCTTCAGATTGATATTCTGCTTCAGACTGATGAGGAAGCAAGAACTCAGAGGGGCTGCATGTTAATCTCCAGCTACACTGCATTTAACTCCACTATATTCACTGCAAAATCACATAAATATGATCTAAAACTGGTTTTGATGGCATCACCACAGTCCTCTTTTTCCAGTCTCTGTTCTCTATCTTGAATTACTGCAAAGTTCTTTGCTCACCACCTGGGTAAACTGCATAGTTCAAAAACTGAACCTGATATTCCCGTTATAAAAGGGCTGTTTTAAAGCATAATCCCCAGTTCATATGTGGTGAAAAGACAGATTGCTGTGTATGCTCCTATCTGAGATTTCTGGTTTTGCTTACTACAGGCCAGTATGTGTTCATTCTTGCATCATTTACCGTAGTTTTAAGATATGCTTGAACTGTTCTTTATGAGGACATGGGAAGAGAAGAGGAAAACATAGCATGGCTTTAGGAAAGTATAGCAATGCTCATAGGAATATCCAACCTGTTTAAGGTGGAAGGGCAAGCTATTGTAACCTTCAAAACAAGACATCAAATCATGGGTTATGAAACGATATCAGACAGCAGTATTCCCCTAAAACTGAGGTAAAGCAGGTTGCCTTACAGACACTAGTACAAACAAGTTTCTGTGACATTGCAAGGTTTGTTCCCTGTATTCACTGCCCCAATTCAGATCACCTACCTACCTATCTACTTTGGGTGGTGTGCCATTAGGAACAAAGGCCTCCAATTTCACTAACAGACTAATCTCTCTCAAGTGTCTTTGCACTGACTTCCACCTCTAACACTGGATGACAGGTAGTCAGAGTCCATCAGTATATCCTGCATTCTTCCTTCCAATGTGCAAGATTATACTAAATCCATTAGCAGATCTGCACTTTTAACCTCATTAGACTGGTAGCTGAGGATGCAGTTTAATCGTTGCAACTGTCTTCTAGTCCTAGTCTTCTGAGAGCTGGGAAGCAAGTGTAAGAACCATCACATACTACAAAGAATAGATTTACCATAAATATGCCTGCTGCAATATTGCTTGGGCTGTACCCTCAAAGCCAAAGTTCATTATGACAATCTTTGCACGAAGTGGATGTCAACTGATTACATTCATGATAACAGAAGGCAGTTGCCTCATCTGAAGAGAAGCATGATGCTTATCCATTTTTACTAGACTTGTGAAAGGTGCTTTACACATGAGAAGCAAGTACGTGTACATTTTAATATCTTTGTTAAATTTATATCCCATGTTCCTCTGTGCAATACTCAAGGTGGCTAGCAATAAAATAAATCATCTTAAAATTACACTCACACCACAATCTAAGAAGAGAAGTTGAAAATCGTCTATCAGCATCCAGTTACAATAATATCAACATGGAAGATGTACAAGGCTCTAGAAGAATGTAATGAAAATGTTCCCAAAATTACAAAACCAAAATCAACAAAAGTTTCATTGGAGGAGGGGTGCAATTATGCACATCTTGGGTTTATTTGACTGCAAAACTACGCCTTTGTCTACAGGGAACAGTAGGGAATGCAAATCAAAGCATAAAGATTACAGAGGCATTAAGACATAGACTGGGAGCCAGAAGGAGGCTCCCAGTCTACATCTTGTAACTCATGAAAGTTACCCTGCCCACGTGAAATACAAAATGCAGCCTAGAGAACTCTAGAAGTCTCTAGCTTGGTTTTTGCCGCATTAAGATATTTTTTGCTGTTATTAGGTACTGCCATTTGTCATAAGCTGTTTATTGATTGCCCTTGTGGAAATTATGTTATCCTGCCTTCTGTTGCAGATAAAAAGGTACCAGAAACAAGCATTATTCACAAGCTGTGCACCCTAATAGGATCATTTCTATTGGATAACCTGCATCATCTGTGCAGTCCATTCATCCGCTGTAGCTGAAGGGAAGCCAATTAAAAAAAACCTTGCATATTTGTAGTTTGTCATGTGGACAGCCTATCCGAGAAACTGCCCAAGACCCAACATTAAGATGTCCAACAGATGGGAATAATCTATCTTCATCCAGATGGGTTATCAGAATCTCTGACCAGAGGGATGCGAATGTCCCAGATACCTTACTTTCAATCCCTAAAGCCATTCATTACCCACATATCTATCCATCTCATTCCTGGACTTCACATTTCTGACTAACTTGATCCAATTACACTAGAACACGCCAAGAGACTTAACTCCTAGGAAGAGGAGCATGTCTTAAGCTACTACCTATCTTTTCCACAGTTTCATTTTGCTTTCATCTCTCACAGTCCTGACATTAACCTTTGTAAATTTATAATACATGTGGACAATATTTCAGTAAATCTGGTGAATATTTTGTGAGTTTGGACGATACTGGGGATTGCAGAAGCAGCAATAAAAGCAGAAACAGTGGCAGAAGCAGGAATAAAAACATCAGTCAGAATCAAGATGCAGTGGAATCTAACAGAAGTCCTGGTTGGATTTAATTTTTATACTAATGGACTTTAAAGAGAGATGGCTGTAGGCAGTTACTATTCTAAGATGTGAATAATATTTGTCACACTTTGGAGAAGCTCTTGTGGCATTTTGGGGGATAGAGAAAGATAGCAATTGGAACTGTGACAAATTAAGCCTTAAAACTGTGCACATGGGGCAAATTACAGTGCTAGGACACTTCCTTCCTGGAAGGAATTTTGAAGTGGATCAACATGTAAAGCACACAGTTATATGCACATTTTGATTTGGCATGCAAATCTAAACTCTCTGATCTTTAGTCAATTCCCTTGGTCAACCAGCCTTCAAGATTCTGAGTCCCATTCCCAGCCTATCTGCTTGGCACTGTGTACATCGGCTTGACAGAATAGAGCTCCTTAAGCCTTGCCGAATCTCAGTGTTGAGACCATTTGTATTTAACAAAAGAAAGCAAGGACATAGAGACTTTTCCTTGATTTTGTAATTCCCACGGTAGTGTTTACAAGTTGTAGTTGCAGCATATTAAAGTCTTCTATTCAAATGCTTGTCCATAAAATATGAACTCTGCACACGGACCTATGGAAAAGCTAACCTAAAAACCTGTGGCCCTCCAGCTGTTGTTGGACTACAACTTCCATCCCCCGCCCCCCGATCATGGGCTATGCCGGCTGAGGGTGAGGAGAGCTGGAGTCCAACAACATCACAACAGCCACAGGTGACTCACTCCTGCTTTCAGGGCACATCTTCTCTACATCTAAAATGAAAATAGGAATGATTCTGTTTATCAGAAACCAAGTGCTAATGAAATATCTGTAGCGTTATTGCTCTAGTAATCCAACTCTTGCTGTGAAGTAACGGCAAGGAAGTATGTACTGCTGAATGGTGGAAAATACAGGTGACGCTCCATCCAGCACAACCAAACTACCCGTACCTGTCAGCTCCTTATAATCTGATGTAACTGAATGGGGTTGGTGATCACACAGACTAGTGACAGAACCAATCCCGAGGGGGTGGGGGGGGATCAGACGTGAGAGACACAAACAGAAAAGGAAAGGAACCACTTTCCTTTGGCCTGGGCAGAAACAGCTCCAAACATGGCAGCTGTACTCCTGGTTCCTTCTGGGATTCTTAAACCAGAAGGCTGAAGAAGACTTTCAACAGTAGACATATTTGTGGTATATTTCTATAACGCAGCACTGTGCCAAGTGCATATTGCATGCAGAGTTTGGTAGGAATACTTGAAGAATTTGACGTTTGTGAATTCTGATACAAACTGACTGGCTCTGTAGTTTTCGGGTCATAAAAATTTCAAAGTATGTTTTGAGAGAAGGCATTTAGAAATATGTATACAAACACAATTCTTCATTATTAACGAGGAAGAAGGATGTACTGGGCTTATGGGTGAACACATGCAAAAGTGATATGGACCAGAAATGGACTATTTCATGTGTTCACCCATAAGCCCAGTACATCCTTCTTCCTCGTTAATAATGAAGAATTATTCCTTATTGTGGGAGTGATTAGCAATAAGGGTATGAAGTTGCCTGTCAGATTGTAGGTTTTTGCCTTTTATTGTCTGGACCAGTAGTTAAATGGAGTACCTTTGGCAGTACCATTCACTGGACATTAAGTAACTTATGGTATTGTGTTAACAAATCAAAGGTCCAACACTTATAGTTACTGAACAAATTGATTTAAAAAAAAAAAGTTTTAAGGAAAGGAACAGGCTGACAGACAAAAGGGCATTTGGCTTCTTAGTTCAGCAAGGTTTTTGAAATGCTTCCTGTAAGCACTTTGAACACATCAACACAAATACTAAGGATTAAGGAAAAATGAATTGTTTGCCCTAGATGTGTCCTCAACATACTGCATAAAAAGTATAAACACCCATCAGAATTACATTTGTATAGGTGAGCTGCAAAGCTTAACTGAAAATAGCTAAGCCCAGATTTGTGTGCCGAACACCCACAACGACCAGGCTGCTCAGGCAAATAAGCATATTCTGAAATGTGCTGGATGCAGTGTGTTTTCAAGAGGTATACAGTGATGATTAAACATGCAACTCTTCCACAGGAGAAAAAACAAAACAACAGCAGGATTTTGAGTACAAAAGTAAAATTTTATATTATCTCACGAAGGACTAGGATTCCTTACTATGTGGACACTTTCAGATGTACTGTTTTGCTGAGATTAGCTATTGAAGACCTGCAATTAATCTCAGGGATCCATTCTCAACTGAGACACAGTACTCAGGTAATGAAAGAAAGTCTTAGTTCACTGCTAAACTAGCCAATGTGGCAGCAACTATTAATTAATAAGCAACCGTGTTCAAAATTAGATGGGCAGCCACTACAAACTGGCCTGAAAGATAGCTCCAAAAATCATCTGTCCTCTGGGAACCATCTCCAGTTGTGCATGATAAAACTTCTGTCCACAGTTTTTATTCTGTCTTGACAGATGGGCAAACAGCTGGCATCTCATAGCGTACAGAAAGGGTGTGAGTTAACAGTGGATAATGAAGTGTAGGATTGTGGCAGGTGTGGATCTCTTTCCTCACTTCCACAAGATTCAGGGCTGCATCAACTCCATCTATGCTTTCAAGGAAAATTCAGACCCAGAGCTCCCTGGTATGACTAAGAAAGTGGGACTCACCCAAGCACAGCTGCAGCTTACAGAAGCACCTGATAATTATAATCCAACTCAGATTATAAGAAGTTTGATAAAGGGTGAAGCTAGCAAGTTATGTAAGTTAAAAGGGGCAAGTCTTCAAGATCTTCCATGGTATTGTGGAAATGGATCATTTAATTCCAACTTCTACTTGCAAGCATAACACATCCTAAGTTGTGAGCATGTTCAAAAATAAACAGGGGGAAAGGAAAAGCCATTATCATTCAAGAGGTTCAAATCATACCTGGACTGAGTACTGTCCCTGCAATGGAGATGATGCAATCTAATTTCACCAGCTCTCCTCGATAAACTGTTGTTTTATGCGATTCCACAGAGACATTGAAAACAGGACCTATGAAGAAAAACACATATTTCTCGTGTGTGATCTCATATATTACACACAAACAGAAAGCCTTACCTAGTATAAACATATATTCATATATATATAAACATATATTCATAAGCTGCATCTGGTTAAAGATTCATGCCTCTAAAATGTACTTAGAAAAACTGAAGCAAAACAAAGTGTTCAGCCCCTGAGAACATTTATGTGCTCAACACCATCAGAATTAGCTTTTGCACCACTCAGGGCAGTGGTTCGAGCCCCACGTTGGGTGAAAGATTCCTGCATTGCAGGGCAGGGGGTTGGACTAGATGATCCTCATGTTCCCTTCCAATTCTATGATTCTATGAAAATTCAACAGTACTTCACACATTCTGTTGTCAGTGCTGACATTTATGAGAGCACAAGGAGAGCTCTTAAGGCTACCTGTTAGCTGTACTTGCTTTTGAGCTTGGCACCACTAAAACTAGGATTTTAAAAAGCACTATGAATCCAATGATATTCCGTGCATATTTTGATGGTACCAGGGACATAATTTTTGCTACATTATTATGATTATTTGATGTATTTATATTCTGCCTTTCTCCCAAATTGGGATTCGGGGCAGCTTAAAATATTTAAAACATTATAAAATACAAAGTAACAAAAGCAAACTAGTTAAAAACAGTAATTAAAATGCAGCAGAACATATTTTAAACCAGCCATTAAAATACAGTTCTTCCTGACAGCATTCCAGTGCAGCATCGCCTGCACTTTAATCTTCAAAGGCCTGTCTGAATATGAAGCTCTTAGCCTGCCGGTGGAAGGTTAACAAAGAGGAAGCCAATCTAACCTCTCTTCAGAGGGAATGCCAGAATATGGGAGCAAGTGAATGTGCTCGCGCTCATCCAAAGACCTTAGCACCCAGGCAGATTCATTATCTTTCAGGTTGCCAGTACTCAAGCCACAGAAAGTTTTACACGTGCTAAGTCCACCCTAATTTTGCTGCCTAAAACAATGGGGCAAGAACACCCTTCCTCTTTATACATACAGGACTGGCAATAGGATGGCATACTCCACTGCAGGGGCCAGGCTGTGAAAGACACACACACACAGTTCTACACTCGAAATACCTTGCTGCAGCTCACTCCCTGCTCTGCGGCACCTGCTCTCTCCCCACTGAAACTGGTGGTGCCAGTGTGCACCATGTGAGTAGAACAATGCACACGTTGGGAATTCCATTCCACCCTTGCTGCAGATATGTGAGATTGTTACATGTCACATGTCTGTTTACATTCTGGCACAGATTGCTGGAGTCCCGTGAGCGGAACATCCGTTCTGTACTGCTTTTGTTTTCTCTCTCTCCAAGACGACACCTGCTCTCTCCCCACTGAAACAGGTGGTGCCAGTGTGCACCATGTGAGTAGAACAATGCACACGTTGGGAATTCCATTCCACCCTTGCTGCAGATATGTGAGATTGTTACATGTCACATGTCTGTTTACATTCTGGCACAGATTGCTGGAGTCCCGTGAGCGGAACATCCGTTCTGTACTGCTTTTGTTTTCTCTCTCTCCAAGAAGAACGACAAGGAGAGAGGCCGTGTTTTTCTTTGTACTAATTTATGTGTAATAAATACGTAGTTTAGTATAGTATCCACGCCTCAAGCCTGATCTGTTCTGTGTTTACTTTGCTGAGTAATGTGTGTTCTTGCATGCACAAAAGCTTGAGTCGCAAACGCACATCAGAGGAGGATGACTGATGGATCTCCGCAGTGGCAAGGCTGAGAAGGGAGACACTCCGGCTGGGGCCAAGCCAGCTGGCTTTCCATCCCACGGTTCCGACAGCACATACAAGTCTGATGCTTACTAAAATGCATGGCCTCGCCTGCCGGCCACTCTGCTTACTTGCCCAACGGAACTGTCTGTAATGTGCTGTGGGAAGCTCACCTAATGAAACAGCATGCCAGCCAAGGGAGCAACAACCAAAGACCATTGCCCAGAATATGAGACTAACTAGGGGAGCTCAGGAGGAATGACCATGAAGTCTTATTCTCCATCTTGGACCTTATACCTATTAAAGCCTACCCTTAACCTCCACGAGCAGAAAGCAGTTATGAGAGAGGGAGAAGAGAGATGCTGAGCAAAAAAAAGGGGGGGGGAGTAAAAAAGTTAATATCTCTGTTTATTTAAAGCATTTTTACTCCAGTCTTTGGCCAAAAAGGCTCCAACAGAATCTTATGAAGATCAACCAAAAGATTTAGAAATATCCCGCTCCCATGGTGTTGAAGATCACAGCCTCCAGGGTTGCTCCTGGCTGGCTAAAAAAGAAAGATGGAGAAAAGATATATGTTCCTGCAACATGGCCTTAGTCTTTGTTGAGATTTCTGCTCTTTCAAAGTGAACCAGTACTCCAATATTTGCTGTTTCTCTTACAGTCAGGCTAGGCCAGTATTCTCAAGGGACACATTCAACAGCAAAGCAAGTTTCTGTTAAGGATGTTAGCAGCTTGCAAACCATGTTATTTTTTTCTTGGTCTATGCTGAATCAGCCATAGAAGTCAAACCTCTGTATTGCAAAGAGAATTTATTTTTATTAAGATAACTTTTTTGAAAAGGAAAACCTGATATACAACCACTCTCACAGACACATTTTACTGTGACCAAATTCAACTGTTAGAAGCAGTTATTACCTCAATTATTATTTCAAAATTAACATGGTATCAAATTTCTCTTCTAAATTACATTTTTGTATCGTACAGCATGAGACTGAATTTATCTCTTGCCCTAATTACTTAGATAAGAAGGATGCCCAACAATAGCAAAAATATTTTTTAAATAAATAAATATTTACATATGAGTACTGCAATAACACAGAGCATGTAGTGAACCCACATAATCAAGACCATTCCAATGATTCGCAAATATAAATATAAGATGGGCACATTTTCTTCCTCGCTGCTGAATTTTTCTACAGATAAAGCAATTCCTACATAGGAAGAGTGCCATAAAAAAAATCTGTTCTACATGCTTTCCACTTCAGACAAAAATAGTTGCATTAAATTAATCCTGTATCAAGTTAAGAGGGAATTACTGCATTTTCTAGTGCCTTATCAGCCAATAAGAGGAAAACGAAATTTATGTCCCTGATGACAGCTCTTCCCTAGAAATTACTGCCAATCGTTAAAAAATGATGGAAGGCATTCCATATATTCAGTGTCACTTAGAATGGTCTATGCATAAGCAGGCACAATTTTGTGAAGACTGCAGAAAGCAGAAGGAACATGGCTAGAGCAATCCCACCTCACTCAGTAGGGGAGATTCGTAGGAGAGCCACTGCCATATCCAGAACCCTGCTGGCTTGCTACAGAAAGGACAGAGTTGCCATTTTCAGAGGTGGCATATTTCTGTCTGGCAACCCTAGAATGCCAGTTCCTGGTCTCAGGTTGTTCCCAGTACCGACAGCACGTTAGTGATAGCAGCAGAGCTTTCCATGATAAGACTGGCAACCATAACCCAAGAACTACCATACAACCCAATTGGTTTAACAGGTGTTAGTTACTGACCTCTTCTCCTCATCCAAGTTCCCAAAAGAGAACCCTAACAATTGGGCATCATACGAATCAACAGGCCCATGAGCCACAATCCCTGTGAAAGACTTGGATAGTGTGCAGGTTTTACCTTAAGGAATACACCATCATGTAAAACAGGAGAGAATACTGATAATTAGTAACCTTCAAAGAAGATCTTTTAGTATTCACTCATGTGATCATCACTGGGGAAGCCGCATTATTTTATTAGGATGAAAACAAACTGCTGTGATGAAGTATTCTAGAGAACTATATTCTTATTAGAACTATATTCGTGTGTGTGTGTGTTCTGTTGTGAACCACTCTGGGATCTTCAGCTGAAGGATGGTATGCAAATTCAATAAATACTAATAAAAATATTTTGTGACTTGTTCTAGTGTAGGTATTAGCCAGGTGTAGCATTAAAAGGCTTCTCTGTGCTACTTATTATCAAAAAGTGTTCATAATCAGGATGTATGTATGTTTGCAGACACACATTTGATAAATGCACTTTAATTCTCTGTTGCTTGTCATTTTATTAAATATTATGATTCAATGATGTTTGTTTTACTTTTAAATTTACAAAGGAGGGGTTGTTTTTTTTAAAAAATGAACAATGTAGTAATATGAAAATGGGAACAATTTTTCAATCAGAAGTGTTGACAACTCTAAAAAGATTCCTATGGAGACGTTCTCAGCTCTTGCATTGGGTTTAGGAAATATGATTTGCCCCAAAGGTGGGGGGCGGAGTTCTGCTGAAACAAATGTTAGACTATCTAGTCTGTCATGCACCATTATTTGAGGTAGGATAAAAAGGTAAGAAAAGGTAAAGGACCCTTGGACGGTTAAGTTCAGTCAAAGACGACTATGGGGTTATGGCACTCATCTTGCTTTTCAGGCCAAGGGAGCTGGCGTTTGTCCACAGACAGTTTTCCAGGTCATGTGGATAGCATGAGTAAACTGCTTCTGGCACAACAGAACACCGTGATGAGTGCCAGAAATGCCGTTTACCTTCCTGCCACAGTGGTACCTATTTATCTACTTGCACGGATATGCTTTCAAACTGGTAGGTTGGCAGAAGCTGGGATGAGCATCAGGAGCTCACCACATCGCATGGATTCGAACTGCCAACCTTCCAATTGGCAAGCCCAAGAGGCTCAGTGGTTTAGACCACAGTGCCACCCACACCCCTACTGAGATGAAGTATGACATTTCAGTGAGAAACCTGATTTAAATCGGATTCCCCCTCCCTTTTAAAATTGCCTAGATTTACATCAATCCACCCTGAAAAAGGGGATGGGGTGGGAAGAAGGAATATACACATAACTGCTGTGTTGATCACATTCTAATACAACTAAATATGCATTAAGGATCTCAGTGAAACAACTGTGACCTTCACAGAAACAGTGCCAAAGAAGCAAATTATATTACAATATATCCTCCACTGGGACAGAAAGAGACACAGAAAACTTGATCCAACAGACAGTAGCAGCACGCAGTTGCTGTCTGGCCATCCTAGGTTCATAAGAATGCGACTTTCAATGCTACATTGAACACAGACCATATAACAGCATGCCCATAGTATGAGATATAGGAAAAACTGATGTCATCCACAAGCCCTTCCTATTCCAAAATATTACTCACATCTACCCTGGCCTCAGACCTTGCATTATTATTGTGAAGTTGCTATCATCTTGTCATTTAATAGGCCCTTCTCTCACATAATTCTAGTCATAACTGTTTTTTCTGTGTACATTCTTCGACTAGCACTAACCACACAGCAGAAGATATTACAAAAACAAAACGTTGTGTGTTTTAGCTGCGGCTTGTATCTCCAGCCACCAATTGACAAGAAGCCGTACCAGAATTATTAAAGCGCTATCCTGGGCCTGTGCAGGGGAGGGAGGCCGACAGTCTCTCTTTTTGCTTCGCCTCAAAAAGAAGGAAAAGGCTAAGTAGGATTGTGTTGTGTGAACATAAAAATAGCCCTGCTGGATCAGACCAAAAAGGTCCATTAGTCCAGTGTCCTGACAGTGGCCAATCAGATGCCAGTGCAAAGTCAGCTAGCAGGAGATGAAGGCAAGAGCCTCCCCCCTTCTTCACAGGAACTGGGACTCAAGAAGTCCACTGCTTTGAGCACAGAGTTACATAGCAGCCACTCACAGCATTCTCCTTCATGAGATTATCCAGTTCCCTTCTAAAGCCACCTAAGCTAGTGGCCATCACAACTTACAGCAGCAAACTCCTTGAGTTCACTAAGCACTGTGTGAAATTGTCCTTAATTTTAGCTGTCCTCAATTTCTAGCCAGTCCGCTTCTTTGGATGAACCCAAGTTCTAGAGAGTAGGAGAAGAATAACAATATTTCTCTCTAACTACTTTCCTCATGCCATTCATAATTTTGCAAACCTCCATCCCCTTTCTCCACAAACTAAATCTACATCAAGTTTCCCCTTAGCTGCCTTACTATGATTATTTAAGTGAAAAGTGCCAATTATTGTAGTCTTCTCTCACAGAAAAGGTGAAAGAGGGGAGGGCGCTTTAACAAACACAGTTCCAAAAGGAATTGTTGTGAAAATAAGAATTAATAAATGGGGTGGGGTTTATTTGGTGTTTTGGGTTGTTGTTGTCGTTGTTTTTTGGATGCCAGCCCTCTTGTTCCTGATAAATTGAGAGGGATTTGGCTGAGAAGTACAGTATACTGTCTCTCTGGAAGAAACTGCTTTGGCCTACCATGATTCATCCTACCTGGGAATTGTAAAGGTTAACAGTGCTTGTGGGGTCAGCATTACTGAATAGTGAGGGACACAGCTGCCCTTTCTTACAATACAGTGGGCTCAAGGAAGGGCATAAACAGCCTCTCCCCTTCCATTGCAAGCCCCACAGACTGCAGGGACTCATACCGGCTGTAAGGGAAAAGGCGGCCTCAAATTCATGGCTGGCTCATGGTGGCTTCATTTAGCCAGAGCTGCCCTGAGAATTCTGTAGTGGAACTGGAAGGTGGGATATACATGTTTAAATAAATACTTTGATGGTCTCATTTTGCATGCTGTACAAGCAAGTCCCAGGTACATGCTCCAGAGAGTAAACACCGACAGTGTGCTCACACACAGTTGTAATTGGCCGCATGCTGAATATTAGTGCTGGGCTGTAGGCAGGCAAGTATAGGGACTGCTGAACACATGGGTCCTGGTTGGGATGAAGCACAAATTTGCAGAAGGGTCTAGGCACAATTTAGGAAGCTGTGCAGGGCTCCATAAGCAAAGCACAAGGAGGCTGGATTGCTCAATGCCCGGGATATTAAGCTAAAAATAGTTAACAGCTAGCGTATGGAACAGCACCACCAAGCACGGAAACAGGGCATCCAGGTCCCGTACAACATTTCAGGATAGGACCTATGTGTGCAGTTCTCTCAACCCTAGTATTGAACATGTTGTTGTTCTCTTGCTAGGGGACATAATAAATGTGATATCACACTACCTAGAGCCCTGAAAGAGCACATACTACTTTGTTACTGAAAAGCCAACCTCTTTTATTAAAACATATAAAGCAAGTTAGACAAGTTGTGTCTGAGGTTTTGCCCTCACGTATTTTCGTTATGCCTCTGGTGCTGAAGTGTTGCCTTGTGCTATCTCTTGCCTTCGGGGAACTCAAGAGTTCACTGGCCAGGTTATGCAACCATGCCTGCAAAAGGTTTCCTTTCGCAGTTTGCAACCATACAGCTCTCATACATCTAAAGCCCAGAAAAGTAGTGCTGAGCAGCTGAACGGCTTAGGACATGTGCTTCAGGAGATGGGAGCCTCTCAAAAGCAAAAAAACCCCAAACCAACCCTACCCCTTACATAACTGGCAGCCTTGTTGACAAGAGCCCAAGGATGCCCTGGAATGTCCTAAGACCAACATGATGTTCCAGAAACAACAATGGATCCATTATAATAAACGAGAGATCTTGCTACCAACCTGAAAGTAATTCCTCGTTCTGCTTAGCAGAAGGATATGCTGAAAGGGAAAAGAAAAGTACAAATGTGCCCAAAACCACCACACTGGCTCACATCATTACAAGCTCCAGGAATTGCAGCACCATATGTTAAAGAAGGATCAGATATACTATTAACAGTTAAATTTGTACTCTGACCTTCCTCCAAGCTCAGACCCTTTTACCTGTGGTGTCCAAGATCTTGCAGACAAAATGGGGTGCCTGCATCATGCCTTGAACAGATTTTGGTGCCTCTTGCCTTTAACACAATTTGAGGTGAGGTGTGTATATAATTAGCTGAATGGGAAGTAGAATAGGGTTATGACTGCAGCTCATGATTAGTGAGGAAAGAGCTGAACCATGAGCCCATGTGTTTGGAGAACACACTAATCCAAACCTTGGTTTAGAGTGGTGAGAGAATAAAAACAACTAGGGAAGAACAAAGCAGCCGCAACGCCACACAGTCCCGGTAAGTTACTGTTTGACTTACCAAGTTGCGTGAGTCAGGATTGTAAGTATGAGATAGAAAAGGAAACTCAAGAGTACCTAAAAGACTACGTCAATTGGGTGAATAGAAACTGGAAAATTTTCGGCTGGTGAAAATAAAGGATCATTTGCTAGCAATGAGAACTCTTAGACTGTGAAATAGCCTTGAGCAAATTAGTGATAGTTCCTGTTTTAAGAGTCTTAATACAGTAAATTGAACAGAGGTTTTTGTTGCACAGTTGGGAACAACCTTCTATTGATACCGAATGAAGGAGAATATAGATTAGAGATCTTGTGTGTCCTGATTTATGAGCTCCAGGTTAGAAGATGTCCTTGCTTCAGACAAGTGTTTTAAAAAGACGTGCATTCATTGCACCACAGCAAAACAATGATCAGTGAGTGAGAGTCGTAAGGAAACTTTTTGTCTCAAGCTGGCAATTCTACTACTCCCAGGATAAACAAGGAAGCTTTGTGGCAACTAGAAGACTAACAAATGGACTAGGGCATAAACTTTCAGGGACTAAAATCCACTTCATCAGATGCAACCAATATCATAATAAATCTGTTTGGCTTTTAAGATCCTCAAGACTCCCTTGGCTTTCTGCAACTAACATTGCTTCTCCACTGGAAAGAATCTGATACACATTCTTCTATGAGAGTTCATGGAAACCTTTCTAAAGCACATCTGCGTGTCAGGGCTCCTAGGGTAAAAATAAATAAATAACTTGGGCTGGAGCACAGACACCAATTTACACAGGGGAAAAGAGACAGAGAGACCTCCTACAGTTCAGCTAAATTGCACATTCACATCCTGAAGAGCTTTTCTTGAAACATGAAACCATTCAGACAAAAGTGATGCTCCAAACAGCTCTGGCAGTAAGCCAAACCAGTGGTTGAAAAGTCTTTCGATCCAAATAAGTCCTCCCAGCTTCACGCAAAAAATCAATAAGAACACAGACATCTATTGCAACAACCACTAAAAGCTTTTATGTGGAAATCTTTGAGATTTCCTTTAACCGTAGTCCCTACACCCTTTATTAGCTTCTAAGGTTACACAGGGTATTGCCTGACTTGGGCATGGTTCAGATTGAAGGTCTTGTTTTAAAATAAAGCATGGGCAACATGTTAGAGCCACTTCACACGTTTTGTTTTCACCCACCAAACACTGTCATACTATTGGAGCTGTGTGTAGCGTGAAGAGAAATGACTGAGCATCTTCATACACTGAAGAGCTACCATTGGGTATGGCTCCTTTGGCTCATACTTCTTGCTCACACTTTTGGAGTCTACTGCAGCAAACCCTGGTGCACTGTTGAGTGCCACCCCACCGTATGGCCACCCATGTGCTTTCACACTTCAGAAAGGAGCTAGCAGACCGGCCACGGTAGCAAAGGAAGGAATAAGCTGTAACACAACATTCATTTATGCAATCCTGATTTAAGCCACAGCTACCGACAATTGTTGGTGGTTCCTGGGGTGGTGGCAGCAGTGGCACCTCTCCACTGGTGCTGGGAGAATGCACCACTACTGGTACCTAACAGTCCCAGATCTGCAGGCTGCTTTCTAGAAGTCTGCTGCAAGGACGTTATAGTTATGTTTGAAATTTTGCTATTGCTTGGGAAGCTGTAGCATTTCCTCCTTTCCCAGTACCTTATGAAACATAACCCACCCAGCAGAAACAGTTCATTGAAGGTATGATGATCAAATCTCTTCACACACACACAGCTTGATCTCAACACTGCATAATGGTTGTTTTTCCCCTCAGAAAAAATTGCAATATTATCCCCTTTTCACACAACACTGACTCTCTAGCTGGCAAGTGAGGCACTACAAAGAAGAGGCATGTGTCCTGACTAGCAATGCTCTGACTCTCTCAGCTGCACAGGGTGCACTATGTAGGTGTACATGTGCCAACCAGCAGGCAATGGGCCCAAAAGCAGATTTATTTTCTTCCCGTTTTTGTTATTTATTTAATCATTTGATGATTATCAGTAATCAACAAAACTCTGCTCCAAAAATATTACTTAATATCATAATACTTTGCAAGTAAACACAAATTAACGCAAAATTACAAGATTTCTTCTAAAAAAAAAAATCAAACCTGACTGAATTTGCTTTTGCGGGAGGTAATTATTTCCTTGTCAATGTTGTAATACTGTACTGGGCAATCAGTTTCCCCCAAATTTATTTCTATATTCACCTACAATTCTCGCTCTTAGGTGCTATTTTTTCCGTTACAGCCAAACTTTGTTAAGCCTTTCTTTCCAGGAAGGGAGTACTGTAACTTTATGATTTGTTTATTGCTCCAGTAGTTATGGAAGCAGTCAGATGCCATAACTTTAGAACAACTTCCATTTACATTGGTGTCCAGAGGTGTTAAATGAATGATCAATTCCAGAGTTTGGGACAAACCAAGTTAAGAAGCAGGGATGCCAAGAGAAGTATAAGGCAAGTACTCAAATTCATATGGAGAGAAGTAAAAGATGTGCTCCTAAGCATGGCATTTCCATCCCAATTTCCTGGATTTCAACCAGCTATAAAGACTACATAAATATTATTTGACAATATCGCCACTGTAGGATTTCTTTGTGGAACAGAACTTCATGAATTTCTTAAATGCATTTAACACAGCAATATAAAGGGGAAATTCTGATCCACGGACCACAGCTTTTCTGAATGAATCTCTGCAACAGGCACTATTGTCATGTTCTCTCACCGATTACCATTTTGAGCTTTGCACTGACCTGAGGTCTGGAAGTCTATCTGGATCGGGTTGGATAAACCATTGACTGCCTCTCGCCACATGCCTCCACCCCCTGGTGACCATGCAGTCACCACACAGCGATACAGCCCAGCATCAGAAATCTGTGTCTGGTACATCCTGTAGCGGAACTCGTTCTCCTGAACCTTTTCCAAGACCACACCATCCACCCGTTCCTGGTCTGTCCAATCTTCCCGTCTGACCACTGAATCTTGATTGAGAGAAATTATGCGAGTGGTCCCATTAGGAGTTGACCGATCATTCAGATGCTTCTCGGCTGTAATGAGGACTGAGTAACGAGGAGTCTTGATGTTCTGGGAAGACACCTTGCATGTCATTTCAAAGGTGTGCCCTGCCATGAAGAATGGCTTCAGTTTCACAGCCTCTACGGTCAGCATATAATCTGAGAAGAGCAAAGGAGGCACAGACATAAGCTACAAGCAAAGGATGGACAAACATATACGGCAAGCAAGGGATTAGTGCTGCAATCTAACATTCAGCAGTGCATTTCATGTTAAAAAAAACCTGAGGAGTGGGCATCATAGTCTGTTAGAGGCAAACACACAAAGAATCTGAGGACAATATGCAAACCTAATAGCATAATTCCCACTGTGTTCAATGGGGCTACTCTCAGGCAAGTATGGTATGCACAAGACCACAGCCCAAGTGACACAGCCCTTAGTGGCTACTTAGCAGAATGTTGTGACAATACATGAGGAACAGAAGCAGCAAGGAAAGGTAGGCATGCAGAATAATTATATACTGAGAATTTAATCTTCATGCTTGGGTGAAGTCCTAATTGAGCCTTAATAAGAAGTTAGAGTTTCAATTTAACACTACGCAGTGGTTGCCTAAATGGGCATGGGTAAACTTAAGAGTCTGGAAAAATAGCTTTACCAAATTTTGTTTATTTATTTATTAATTATCTACACCGCCCTTCATCCAAAGATCAGAGTAGTTTACAATATTTTTTAAAAACCACAAAAATAAATAACATAGTAGCAAACAAAAACAATATCCCCCACCACAGTTCAAAAACCATACATTGGCTAATTAAACAAAGGTCTGGGAGAAAAATAAAGTTTTTGCCTATTGCCTAAAGATATGTAATGAAGATGCCAGACGAGCCTCCCTGGGGAGAGCATTCCACAAATGGGGAGACGCCACAGAAAAGGCCTGTTCTCCTGGCAGCACACGAAGAAGGGCCTCAAATGATGGTCAGTTCATATGGGGAGAGGTGGTCCTTGACATATTGCATACCTCTGTCATTTAAGATTTTACAGGTCAAAGCCAGCACTTTGAATTGGGCCTGGAAACTAATTGGCAACTAGTGCAATCAGGCCAGGATCAATGTAATATGCTCAAACCGTCTTGCCCCAGTGACTAACCTGTCCACTGAATTCTGCACCCACTGTAATTTCCAAACCATCTTCAGAAGCAGTCCCAGATATATTGTTTTGGAGGAATACAACCTAGAGGTTAACAGTGAATAGGCGACAGAAGTCAAGCTATCCTTGTCCAGATAGGGGCACAGCTGGGCCACCACCCAAAGCTGATGGAAGGCACTCCATGCCACTGAGGCCACCTGAGCCTCAAGCAACAGCAATGGATGCTGAAGTACCCCCAAGCTGCATACCTGCTCTCTCAGAGAGAATATACTCCCATCAAAAGAAAGCCATCTCCCATCCATCCGGTCTAAGGAACTGCCCACTAGCAGTGCCTCGGTCTTATTGGATTGAGTTTCGGTTTATTGGCTTTCATCCAGTCTATTACCGAGGCAAGACATCAGTCCAGCACATCCACTGCGACACCTGCAAGTGGAGCTGTGTGTCATCGGTACATTGCTGACAGCATAGTCCAAAGCTCCAGATGACTCCACCCAGCACGTTAAACAGCATGGGGGATAAAAATGGAAGCCTGAGGAACCCCACATTGAAGACTCCATAGGGTCGAAGAACACTCTCTAAGCATCCTCATCTGGAATCGACCATCCACGTAGGACCAGAACAACTGCAAAGCAGTGCTACCCACTCACTAACTCGGACAGCCAGTCCAGGAGGATACTATGGCTGATGGTATCTAAAACCACTGAGAGGTTAAGGAGAGTTAACAGGGATGCATTTCTCTCCTGACAGGTGTCATTATACAGGGTAACTGAAACAGTTTCTGTGCCAAAGCTGCGCCTAAACCCTGTCTGTAATGGATCTAGAAAATCAGCTTCCTCCAAGATCACCTGATGCACCCACAGTACCTCCTGTTGCTGATGATTTAGGTGACATTTGAGTGAAACAAAGCTTAATTCAGGATACAGCATTCATTTGGTTTTCGGATTAATCTCACAATAATTGACAATACTTCAAAAAATCTGCAAACTTTTAGCATTTCTGCTACTATTATTTTTAAAAAAACAAAACACCCAAGTCTTCTATTTGATCTTTGACTTGTTTGCAAGAATATCAGGTATGCATCCACGATTAGGCAGGTTATGTTCCATTATCTCAGAAGTACTTTATCTCAGAAGTTACCTACTTGCAACCATTTAGCATAGTGTCAAGTTCTGGAAAGACACCTATTCACTGTGCGTATTGCCTCACCTCCATTTTTAAGACTAAGGTCTAAAGGCAAAGGTAAAGGACCCCGGATGCTTAAGTCCAGTCAAAGGCAACTATGGGTGTGGCAGTCATCTCACTTTCAGGCTGAGGGAGCCGGCATTTGTCCACAGACAGCTTTCTGGGTCATGTGGTCAGCATGACTAAACCGCTACTGGTGCATGGAGGATTGTGACAAGTTCCAGAGCACATGAAAACACCGTTTACCTTCCCGCCACAGCAGTACCTATTTATCTACTTGCACCGGTGTGCTATCGAACTGCTAGGTTGGCAGAAGCTGGGACAGAGCAACAGGAGCTCACCCCATCGTGGGGATTCGAACCGCCGACCTTCCGATTGGCAAGCCCAAGAGGCTCAGTGGTTTAGACTACAGCACCACCCACGTCCCTCCTTTAAGACTACTGGACTTCTTAAGGCAGAATTGGGATATATCATGTGCGCAGTCTGAGATGGTGGTGGCAATGCAGTCTCATAGGCCATATGAATACAGGATTGTTGACATTTACATCATATGTATAATGAACAGACAGAGAGAAATATTAAGGGACATATCTGTTTGGGAGGCTTGAGCATATATTTTTTTGAAGATATATATATTTGAAAAATAGGTTAATATCCTTGAGCACATAAGTAATGTGATGTCTCATTTTGTCCCAAAGATGTATATTTTTTTTCATACAGAGCTTGCTATTGCTGCATTAAAAATAGTTAAACACAAACACACATAGAGAATCAGTAAGAATTCCAACAGCAGTGAGGGGAAAAACACTATTACTGTAAATAGAAAAATATGTAAGATTTTTAGTGAATGCAAAGTAAAAGTTCCATGAACTACCACAATAAATGATTAGCAAACCTGCAATTGAATATTTAAGAAGAAATTTGGGGAGGGCTAGGAGAAAAAAAATAGGTAAAACATTAATTACAGCCAACCTTAAGGGGGGGGGATATAAAACCATGCATCAATGGCATCTGACATCTTATAAACTGAACATGATTTATAAATCTCTCTGAGGATAACTGCTGGGAAAACCTCATGCAGATTATATGCCACATATTTTGGGGATGAAATAAAATTAAAAGTTTTTGACAGTTAGTGCTGTTTTATAATCAATCACAATATACAATATTCCAAATAAGATGGTTTAGCCTCTAAACCATTTTGAAGGCTGCACTGAATGCCAAAAAAACCAATAAATCTGTCAACAGCAGCTAAAATATCAATAGCCATGCATTGAAAAAAGAAAGAAGTTCCAGCTCTACTTGATTGATACTGTAGGATTCAGGTTAGACCATTAATGCAGAAATTATAAATATAATATAGCATAATATAAATTATTATATTTAGGCCCATGAAAATAATCAAAGATCAGCATTTATCAATGATAAAGTTGGTGATGATGTATGGCTGTTTACGTTGTTCTAATGAATTATCTGGCTTTTGCTTTATGCTACTTATTACCAAACTTGAAAGGACTTTATTTATATTTGTAGGTATTAATGCTTGTTTGTTTGTTTGTTTCTCATGGTAACCTGAGAGTTTAAATAAACAAAACGATTTGAATCAATAATACTGTTGCTATACTACTAAGACACATCCTGCAGCAACATGGAATACAGTGCCAAAATAAACATTTTTCACTAAACAGAAGTTAATATCATGCAGAACTGAGCCACATTCTGAAGGTGCACAAATGTAAATAAGATGAACTGTAAAAACCGTATAGTTTACTGCTCATTACCTATCATACAACCTGAGAAGAAGTTTACCAGTACTGGTAGTTATCACGGAGAGCTGCGATAAAAAGGTATTAAATGCAAACATGTTCAAAAGTATTGTTACACACTTTTCATCTACCAATCTGGGCATGATAAAAAAGCTTAATATATTATGAAGAATGAAGTCAGTATCCAGATTTATAAGATGGATTCATACCTACATTGGAGGGATTTATTTTTTTTTTGCCTGATCCTGCAAAAGTTTTGTTACAAAGTAGGGCAGCTTAGTTCAGATAATGGCACTTTGCCAAAACTGGTCATATGTAAAAGCAGCAGCAAACATTACATCTAGGCTTTGTGATCAGTTCACAACAAATCATCAGGACTACAGCTCGCAGGGCCCTTCATAAGAATATCAAATCTACTGCTTCTATCACCATCCTATTTTAGCAGGCAGAAGCTGACAATTCATGAAATATAGCATTTTAGTCATATTTTTGTGACTAGTCGATCAGTCTAAAAAAAAAAGTATAGCCTGTTGCTGCTATCTGAAAAGGGCTTGGAATTACACTAGGAAATGCAACTTGGTGGTGCCAAACACTGGTTTCCCCTCAACCTGCTCCCTCATTTGGCCTCTACATGTTTCTACAGGTACATCACATACATTTTAGCTTTTCTGTATGAAAGAGGCAGGTCACGTACCATGAAAGCAGGGCTTTTATTTATAGATTTGAACTAGCTTGGCATTTAGGCTGTTTGAACAACAATCCATTTTCTTCCAATAAAAAAGCTGGCTGAATATTAAACACAAGGTGAATCTTTTACAAGGCAACAGGGAAATAAGATATACCAAGCTCGCAACACACTTCACAAAATTAAAACTACATACAATAATACTTTTGTCCTCCCCCAAGAGATCCGCAAGGTACTTGTTTGTGATTACATTTTGCAGTGCTTTTGCCTTCAAGCAGCAGTTTTCACAATGAGTAAACACTGCCTAGAAGATGAGAAAACTGGGTATGACAATCAGCACTGTACAAAGGAGATCACAGTACAATGCTATCTAAAGGAAACAGCAAAAGGTGGGGGAAGCACAGTGCGCAAACTGCTAAGCACCAAACTGCTCAATTGCTCATGTTAAAAATAGTTTAATGCTGCAGACTCAATTCCTCAAAGGTGAAGATCATTTTCTTGAATGGAAAGCTCTCAACTTCCTACCCCCAAGAAAGCATGCAAGAGTCTTCCGTCCCATCAATAATTAGCACAGATACATAGTGTCGTGCCTGGAAAATGGGTGGTTTACTTGGGCAAGGATTGTGGCAATGTAGAACACACTTTTAAAGTCTCTATGCTGCCCTGCTGAGTGGAATCGTTGTCCTCAAGCTATGAAACCTGGAACAGCTGAACAGGGGCAGAAAACTAGAAAAGGGCACAAGGAAAGAACAGTGGTGTGTTTTGCATATGGAATGAATAAATAATAGAATCCTGGAATTGTAGACTTGGAAGGGACCGTGAGAGTCATGTAGACCAACCCATGCAACACAGGAATCACAAATAAAGCATCCCTGATATATAGCCATCCAATCTCTGCTTAAAAACCTCCAATGAAGGAGAGTCCACTAACTCCCAAGGAAGTCTGTTCCACTGTTGAACAGCTCTTACTGTCAGAAAGTTCTTCCTAATGTTTGGCATGAATCCCCTTTCTCGTCGTTTGAATCCATTGGTTTGGGTCCTATTCTCCAGAGCAGGAGAAAGCTAGCTTGCTCCATGTGGAAGGAAGCCCTTTAGATATTTGAAGATGACTATCCCATCTGCTCTCAGTCTCCTCTTTTCCAGGATAAACTACCCAACTCCCTCAACCATTCCTCATAAGGCTTGGTTTCCAGACCCTTTATCATCTTGGTCACCCTCCTCTGCACACATCCTAATTTGTCAAAACTCCAAATGTGGCCTGACCAAGGTAGAATAGAGCAGTACTATTACTTCTAGAAGTATAGTCTCCAGATCAAGAGAATAGCATTAGCTTTTCTTTTTCCTTTTTTGCAGCTGTATCACTTTTTTTGCCTCTAGTTAAGCCTGTGGTCCACTAAGAACCCTAGATCTTTTTCACATGTATTGCTGGCAAACCCATGTGGTATTGTAATTTAAAGTTGTCAACCTACTCTTTCACATTTTCTCCTCAACTTCCATGTTTAATATATTAATAAGATGTCAATCACTTTTGTAGAAGACAATTAAGCTACTGTACTCGGGGATACAGAGAGATAAAAACCAGGTCCCTTACCCAGAAACCTTTGCCAGTAGTGTCACAAGCGAGGGCAAGTTTGACCCCTGCATCACTGATATCATGGACTGTAGCCATTTGCAAGAAGGTAAAGACAGGCACAACACTTCTACATCAGTGGTTCACAGCCTGACTAAAGAAGCTATTTGGGGGGCGTGGGGGATGGGACAGGATGACAGCTTTGCTGATCATTTATTAACAAAACAGAGAGAGCAGTCAAATGATTCCCCTCCTAAGGCCTTATGGGTAAGCATCTGCATGCTAATCTGAGCCAATGAACTGTCCTCACAGAACTTGGGAATGAAAGCAGGAAATCATATCCTACATTGGCCATTGGTATTCCCTTAAATGCTGCATCTAGCCAATAAATGTCTAATACTAATAAATGTCTGAGAATGATCAGCATCACTGCCACAAACTCTTTCAACCTGTGAATTCCCAACTGAGCGGATTTGCACTTGATCCCTTGGAGAGTCATTTTTGAGGTTCAGTGGAGATCTATAAGGAAAGCTGCAAAGAAAGGGAAATAAATTTCCATTCCTCATTTTGTCCAGACCCTTCCCTTACTGGCGCTATTCCATGTCTCCATTTGTTGAATAAAGTAAAGAAAATACTGCCTTCAGGCAATACTTTCTAATGACACCTTGTTGCCGCAAATCACTGAGTAGTTTTATAAACTTCCTAAGAACAGTTCATTGGCCACATGAATGACAACAAATGCTGGTTACAAACAGGAAATTTTAAGCCAAACATTATAGTATGCATAGCATAGTATTATAAGCATGCATGCAGAATGTTCTTTTATTTAAAAGTATCATCTTCATTTACAAGAGGATTATCCAGTGGCTATTATATAGATTGTTTTAAATGCTTAGTAGTAGTAATGTTGGTCATCAGTTACAAGCTCAATTACTACTGCATTATTTGCATTAAATAGAACAGTTACATTTCTTATTACAAGAGAGGGTCTCATACACAGTTTTAACATAGGCATTTCAGAACAGTTATATATGCAAGTCGGTCCAATGAACACCATGTAATATTTGCTGCACCAGAGGACTTGTGACTGTGCAGTACACTGCCCAAACAAATGCAGTTGCCTCAAAATATCCACCCTAATTCCAGGCACAAAATGCATCACACATTGGATAAGCAACGTTCTGACCAGATGCCTGCCAGAGGCAGTAAATGGTTATGCCTTTATTCGTTTCAGCAAGAGTTTGCCACTGACTTCAGGAGGCAGCCTCAAAGGCAATGTGAGTACTGCATTAAATGCCTAAATATGCAAGATTCTTCTTAAGGGGTAACATCCAATCTCTGCAATGGACAGCTCAAACAAACTTGTATCTTATCTCATTAATGGTCTTAGCTGTCCTTTGAAGACAGAGTCAATTCTCTCCAAAGATGTCTCATATGACTCAAAAGAGATTGGGCCCAAACATGCTGTTCTTGGTGCCTTCAGAGGTCTCCTCTCTCTCTAGTTCCTCTCTCTGGTTCCTGTGTCTTCCCAAATTCTCTTCTACTAATTCTTAAGAATTACAAATCAACTGTAATGTGAATGCCTGCAACAAACTCTCCCACAAGTACCGCATTTTTTGCACCATAACACTCACTTTTTTCCTCCTAGAAAGTAAGGGGAAATGTGCGTGTTATGGAGGGAATGCCTACAGGTGGCATGCCTACGGATTTTCCTCCTCTAAAAACTATGTGCGTGTTATGGTCGGGTGCGTGTTATAGAGCGAAAAATACGGTACATTTCTTTGTGACAATATTTTGACTAATCACTTAAGTAAGGATACATTCTCCTAATGTGCTTTCCCTATGAACTGCCCTTGACTATTTTCATTTTATAATAAAAACAGACTAAAAAAAAAAAAAACTGGAGGCAGTTCGAGCTATTAAACTCTCCAGAAGCTCCAAGCTGTTTACACAGCTTTTACTTGCTCAGTGTTGATTTTATATTTCCAATTACGCACAAGCAAGGCAAAAAGCTGAAACATTCCATAAACCAACGTTAAGATGTGCTAGTAGTTAAATGAAGAGTATTTGATTGTACTTAGCGCTAATAGTGTGGATTTACAATGATGTATAATAATGAGAAAACTATTAAGAGTAGTTCCTGAAAATCATTACCATTATAATTAAATTCTGCAAGGAAGCAACAGTAGGCAAGTTGATTGTGAAGGTTGTAAATGAAGTTGCCTTGATTTTACATCTCAAATCTATGCACAACAAAACAGATTAGGATAGAATATGACCACTCCAGAGCCTCCTTCCTCTAGGCTTCATTGAGATGAACAGCAGCAAACTCTCTGACACATCTTGCAATATTCTGCATGCTTTACTACCATCAAAATCATTTTATTTTTTTTATCCACCCTTCACTCTAAGATCCCAGGGCAGGTTACAATTTTAAATACAGCATGAAAAACCATTTAAAACAGCTTACGAACACAAAAACAGAGTGGGTCCTAAAAAATATGCCCCTAAAGTGTCAAAGGCCAGGGTGAACAGGTTTGTCTCCAGCATTTGCTGAAAGCTGTATAGTGAAGCTGTCAGGTCCACCTCTGTGGGTAGAGAGTCTCATTACTTAGAGGCTGCAGCACAGGATGTCCCCAACCTTAAAGCAAGGTTAAAGAAGATCCCTCTCCTCTACTTTGAACTTCATTTTGTGGCATTTCAGAATCCAACACGGCCTTTGGTTCCTAGAGCACCTGGGTGCCAGGAAGCAGCTTACCATCACACCTGAGAACGAAGACTACGCTAAGCATCAATACAATACAATACAATCTATATGGGTCTGTCCTTGTGCTTGGTCTGTAATCTGTAGTCAGTGCAGAATTATGCAGAGCAATTGTTGACAGGAGTGAGACCCTGTCACAATATTACAACTCTGTTCAGAGATCCATGCTGGCTGCCTATTTGTTACCAGGCCAAATGCAAGGTGCAGCAGTTGGTATTATGAATTTGCGCAAAGGGGAAGGGGGCAGGCTCCTCATCAGAGGCACCAACGTCTCAAGATGAATGAGGGGGACCGACACAATGTCCTGATGTAACACACGCAACGTCACCAGGGGGCGGAACCAAATGCCCTTTGAACATTGAGGTATGGTGGCTGCAAAGGGGAGATCACCTTTTCAGCTGTGACATCTTCTCCTTGGAATTTCCCTCCCTTTATATATTAACCAAACACCCTCATGGATGGTGCTCAGAAAACAGACAAAATATGCTTTATTCTCTCACTGGCTTTTAATAGTATTTTATTTTAATGCAGTTGCTGATGAGCTGTTTTAACCCCCTTAAGGTTCTTTTACATTTCACCATGGTTTTTATTAGGTGATTGTTATTAGCCATCTTGGCAGAGGTGGGACATAAATATTTTAACAAGGAATAACTAGGCAAACACTTCGTCAACTTACTATTATGCAGTTGCTATACAGAAAAGTAGAACAGTACTTCAAGACCAATTCTGACTTTATAAAAAGCATTTCAAGTGTGGTATTTCACATTTCATGCCTATGTTATCAAGTTGAAGCTGGTGTTAAGTGCTGCAATTATGATCCTGAGACTAGGAAGTAAATGTCTAAGATTGACTTGGTGTTTTTTTCCCCTTAATGCCCACATTCCTGAATAATAATGTACACTGAAAATAAATTGTTTGTGTTTCCATGTTTTATCACCTCAACTAAGCTATTGTGTAGAATAACTGCAGCACATTTTTGCTGGTGCACTTAGGCCACTGAATATTGACTCAGGAGGTGGAACTAATTGCAAGTATCAGATTGCAGTGCTCTGGGTTTTGGATAAAGCTTCAAGGCCCTCCCCCCACCCCAGAAATCCCTACTTATTTCACAAGAACTGCTGCATAGTACAAAGTTTAAGGGTAGCAGCCTCCGTAGCATAATTGCTTTCTTTTCATATAAATTGCTTCCATGATCTCCAAAACGAGTGCACTGTTAGCATCTTTTCATGGTCCTTTTTTTGTACTGCATTTCAGAAATACAAAGGCAAGGGATCATTTAATTTCAGACTGAAGACAAGGAGATAGAACAAGTTACATTATCACCACCTCTCTCTCATTTTCCTTGTCTTAATCTAGTGCTCAAAACCAATGACTGCAAGAACACTGAGGTTGTATACTTCTTTGCAAATAGTTTAACAGATGCCCCTAATATACCACTGCTTTCCTCTCCTGGAGAGGAAAAAAACATGGGCACGTTTTGCAGAATTCATGAGGCAGCAGCGTTCTCTGTATCCACCTCTCTAGAAGGAAGTAAATAATCGTGGGACAGAAAACAGGGTTCTCATTACAAGGTTTCCACCCAAGTAGCTTTCAAAATGTACTTAAATACCCCAGGGATACTAAATGGCTCTTGGGAGAGCAAGTATACTGGCACCTGCAAGCTAAAACCGATTAAAAGGAAACCCCCATGTTCACACATTTGTCTTCCAGATACTTCTCTGCAGCATCTGGCTGACCACCAACGGCAGACTGGAGAGTAAGGCACACGGTAAGTGGATTCAAGGCCAGAGATAGTGATTTACAAGAGGGCTACTGCTGTATATAGCATTTTGTCTTCAGCTTATCTGCAGTCACAGGGTGTATGGGGTGTTAGGGGAGGGGTAGTACCTCTGGTGAGGGACACACTGTGCTCCTTCTGAGGTAGTCTGTCCATCTTTGCTCCCCACTCTGAACTCAACTCTCACCTGTGGCTCATGGGAACTGTCAGCATGTGACAGTGGCCACACCTTGGGAAACGGCTTCGACTGGCTGATTAAACCAGGGGAGGGTAGCCAAAGGGTCTCAAACCCTCAGCGAGTTAGGGATTCCCCTTCATGCAAAGGCAGCAGACTGAGTGGACAGGACCAATAGTGGGTCCAATGGTCAGGAAGGTGGTTTCCACCACCCCCAGGCTCAGCCACACATACGAAAGATCTGCGTTGTGGGTGAACCCAAGATGCATTGTTACAAGTCTGTACCAAAGCCTCCAACTTGGAAAGCCCAACAACCTAGTTTTAAACACATCCATTTGCTCACTTATCCCCTGGGTAAATTTGAATTTGACACCTTTCCAAATCCTGCCCTTCTGTTTTCCCGTGGGCTAATGTTAAGTACTTTAATAATGAGAGAGGTAGCCTGGCCTTCTGCCCTCGACTGCCCAGACAAATGCCTGCCTTCCTGTAATCACAGGGCAACAATCCAACTCCCTATTCACATTTCCTCCCCTCTTCTAGGTAAATTGTTTTTGCTATAATAAGATGCAAGTTTGTTCAGTTAATTCCCTCTCTTCTCCCTCACCCCCCATCCTGCCTTGAGTATACTCAAGACAGTCTATACGGAAACCAAGAAACACTCCTCCTACATCTCCTGGTATCTCCCTTGTTCCCTGAAAGACAAGACATGCCAGAAACAATTTCCCCTTTTAAAAAAGTCTAGGATTTTGGACAGAATTTTTAAACAACTAAGAACCAATGCCTTCTTTCCTGGTAACAGAAGGGAGCAATAAATACATTTATTTTGTTTGATTTTCTCTGTAATGATTTGTTTTATTTTTTATTTTATTTTTCGCCAGGAGCAGGTTTCAAGGAGGTTAATTTCACAATTCAGTGCCATGCCTGGCTCATATTAGAAACCCCCCTATTTACATGGTGTTCCCTTTAAAGTGTTTGTAATTACTCTACAAATATTAGGGTCAGTTGTATACGGTTTCCAACCAGCCTAAATTGGTAGGCAGTGGCACCAGCCTTGAGGTACCTTGAGGTACCAAGAGACTTTTGAGTACTAGGGATGAGACTGTCCCAAAGTAATTCAGCCCAGCTTTGTACAGTACTGAGTGTATGGCTCAGTTATGATACTTAGGACATCTTAAAAGATAGATCTTGAGAAAGCCAATTCTGCTGACCCTTTAGACCTTGCTCGGTCCCAAAAATATGTTCTTTTTGCGGGGGGGGGGGAGTTGCTGTCTAGGGAATTTAGATTTGATACACAAGATCTAAGATTGTGAAACTGAATTAATTTTGAATTAGCATCTCTAGCATAGACCAGATTATCAGTGTTTAGCCGAACTGAACTGGTATTAGGTTTTCTTCAGCAAAGCTATACCCAAGGAATGATGAGTTCTTATGGCTACCTCTATACATCTAATTTTAAGCTGGGAATTGAATCTGGCTGATGAGCCACATACTTATTCCCCTGAACTCCTGTGGGTCAAGTTTAGACAGGTGGGTAGCATTGTCAGTCACCTGACATCACAATGATATCAGGTGAGCCACTTTACCAAAACTATCAGTTGACTATTCATACTTACAAAGCACTGTGTACAGGGAATTGCACATGGCTTTGAAGATGCTGTCACTCAGCTGATCAGTGATCCTGGCAAAGCCCCTTTAGGCCAGATATATCTTTATCTGACCCACACCTGGCATCATATATGAATAGTTTATTTTTAATGTGATATGTAAATTGGGCCAATGGCAGGAAGAAGTTTAAATTCGAGATCCACGGAGCTCCCTGAACATTCCATATGTCATATATGATGTCAGGCCTAGGGCAGATGGACATGGTTTGGTCAAATAACCTAGTGAGACAAACTGGGATGTCTTGAGGACCAAATTATGTCTGTGGTCTGCAGCTTCTTCACTGCTGTTTTAAATGAACTGAGGAGGAGACTTATAAAAACTGATTGACTTGGTAAATGTTTGTTTTCATAAAGCTTGAATCCTGTGTCTGTGTCGGTTTATACTGTCCATTTATGACTATGCGATTTTAAAATTGAAGTGGGCAGGGGATGTACAGTATGTTGATTTTGCTCACTGATGTTTAACCAATTTAATGCTTCTTTAATTTAATAGTTTATGGTATTGTAAATTTTAGTTTCAGGCACTCTATAATTTGCTATCTTCCTTTATCTGTTCTAAGCTGAAAATCAAACCAGTTTCCCTACTCCTTTACAGGATAAAATTTCAGCTTCAAAAAGAAAATCAGATTAGCAACAAGGGAAGTAGTTTATAGTAGCTTGACTGGTATATTGAACTCCTTCCGAACCCAGCCGTAATTTCTATTCCTCCTCCTCTGCCTCTAAAAACTTGCCTTTGATGATCAAGAGATATTAAATATGAATAAGAGATAGGAGAAGCTTGTCAGTAAAAAGCTACTGATTCTTGTCTCTGAAAGGCAGGCCTGTTCTTAAGAAGTACTCCTTGATTTGCCACTTAGCTCTCAGTTTCCGTTTGTGATCGATCTTACAAGGACTAAGTATCTATCTTAGACTTGTCAGTGGAGTACAGTATTTTGCATTTAATGCAATCCACAGTGCTCTAGATACAGTAGAGTTAACCTTCAAAAACACCAAGTGCCTACACTCTTATCAAGTGTATAGTGGCAAAATGAAAAGAGGAAAAAATTTAAAGGCTGAGAGAGCCTTTCTAGTTTTGTGGCATGGCCAGACACATACTTACACTGTGTGTGTGGCATTGTTGTTTTTAAGTACCATAGGTCAGTCCCAAATATGATGCTCACTTAGGGTAGCTATTATGTCCCACTTTGCTTTACTTTGAAGTCATCCTCTGGTTGAAGGGCTGATCAGTCCAAGTCCACTTTCAAATGAAAGAACTATAAGGAGGAAGAGCAGAGGCTGCCCATCAGCAGTTAGCTCCTGGACAGCAAACTGAATAGGCACACAGGTCAACTGGGCCAGCCTTGCCATTGACAGTGAGAGATGTATTGCACTTCTATTTCTATTACAGGCATTGGGTCAGATTCACCTTACAAACGCTGTCAGCAGAAGGCTTCACAATAGGACTCTGCTCCCCTCCCCTGTGCCTCCCTAAATTGCTTTGGGGTGGGTGGTTGGGAGAACAGTAGCGAGAGGAGAGGGGAGCTGATATGCTTGTGCTGATGAAACATTTGTAACAGTGTGACGTCAAATTCCACCCACTATTTCTAAGTTTGCATATTATATAAACACATGCAAATTTATGCAAATCTGTGCCCTCTTTTTGGCAATATGTAAGCTTACCCAGCACGCTATTTATTTATTGGAAAACATGTAAGGGACCCTCACGGGCAGGCAATTATTCTCAAGCAATGTTTCAACATCCTACAACTACTGAAAGCATGTTTGAAAGGGGATGGATTTGTTATAATTCTGCTCTGGCAGCATACAATCAGATAAATGCCAGATTTAGTTTTCTATTCTAGATGCAAATCTTCAGATTAAAAGGAAAATGTCTGGTCAAGATTTGCATTTTAACTAGCTGGCTGTTAAGTCTTTTCTAACACTAGGTACATTGTCTCAGTATCTTCAATATCCCCCACAAACATCCCTTGAAAGCGCAGGGAATATTACAGACTCAGATTAAGTTACCTATAATTATTGTTGTATCAGCATGACATATTGAGAGAATGCCATTAAAACAGTCAAGTTTAGAAAATAGTATGTTAAAGGATCCAGGAGTACAACAGACGTCAGGTACAATGTAAGGTGGGGGGAGAGAGAGAAGGTCGGTGGATATTGTTAAAAATAAGAGTCTAGTGGAATAGCTATAGATTATTTCAGATTGAATATTCCCTTTCCCCTTAGCTTCCTACCTATTTATTCTGTCCATCTTTTGCATTTTAGGGCTGGCCAGTGTAGCACACTGACCTTTTCTTAAGGTCACTACAGTGGTACCCCGGGTTACAGACATTTCAGGTTACAGACGCTTCAGGTTACAGACTCTGATAACCCAGAAATAGTACCTCAGGTTAAGAACTTTGCTTCAGGATAAGAACAGAAATCGTGCAGCGGAGGTGCGGCAGCAGCGTGAGACCCCATTAGTTAAAGTGGTGCTTCAGGTTAAGAACAGTTTCAGGTTAAGAACAGACCTCCAGAACGAATTAAGTTCTTAACCTGAGGTACCACTGTATTGCCACTGCCCAATCTTCCTCCTCAGATATTCAGGTTTGCAGATATAGTGAAGGGAGTCCTACAGCGTCCTTAATATTTCCAAAAACTGGAATGTTCAGAGTGAACGCTACAGATCTCTAGTTCAAGTATTTCTACTTCTTCAAGCCACTGGGCCAATTCACGGTGCCTGGAAAAGTTTTGCCTATAGTCACAAATCATTGTTAAAAGCTATAGGCAAAACGTTCCTAGGTCTCAATGCTTCTCATAAAACAAAATTTAATAAAAATAGATATCCTACAAACAAGAGCTGTACGTAATCCACAGAGACTTAAGTCCAACACAGAGAACCTCCAGCGTATGAACAGCAGTGGGCCTGAGGTACTTCCATCATTTCCTGGCATGTAATCTTAACAAAATTCAGATTGCCACAAACTCTAGAATGCAATGCTGAAGGCTAAATCAAGAGATAGCATTACAGAGATGGTGGCAGACAACGGTGAGGAAGCTGTGAACACAGGACCTCAAATACTACATGACCCACCAGGGTCAACAGGAGGTCAGGACTATTGCAAATCTGGAGCTAAGCCACATATTCTGACTGGTTTTATGTCCAGATCATCTGCCTGAGGCTAGGACCACCAATGTTCAGTCCCTGCAGAGAGCCATTCCACTGCAGATCATAATCAACAACCCTCAGGTCAAGTGCTTTAAGGAGCTGCAAAGTCTAGTAAAAACATATGCACAGACCTATGTAATTCAGTTAACATAGTTTAGTTTTAATGTTATTTGGTTTACACAGAGCAACTCAAAATTAAGTTAAGCACATGAGACCCCAACTCATCACTTGGTAAGAAGAAATGGGGTTTGAAAAGCAAGGGGGCGGGGGGGGGAGAGAAACCAGCATCAGAAACAAAGATGAACTGTCAAAATACTGTTTTGCACATCTGGCAAGAAATGGAACTTGCTAAAATATCAAGGAAAACTGTGTTTACTTTAAAATAAATAAAAAGCAGGGGGAGAGAATGCCACACATGCAGCCACCACATTTCAGATCACTCAAAGCACATTCCAAAGAGTAGAAACAGATTTCCACAGTCTAACAAAAATGGGATAAACCTGTCTTTCACAAACAAGGCTACATTTTAAAGTCTGAGCAGCTATTATACTGTTTATGCTACATTTCTCTCAAGAGACACAACAGCTAAAAAGCCTCGTATGAGTGACAAGCAATTTGGATACTGTAGTTTACAAAGAAAAGCTTCCATTTCAGTCCAGGAGGAGGAAAACATTCTTAGCCCAAGTATGTCACACAAATTTTAAAACGTCACATTTTTATCAGCCACCAGAGGAATCCATATATTTGACCATAGCATCCTTCTGGACCGTCTAGAGGTGCTGGGAGCTGGGGGCACTGTCATACAGTGGTTCCGCTCCTTCCTCCTGGGCCGTGTCCAGAAAGTGGTGGTGGGGGGTGAGTGTTCAGACCCCTGGGCTCTCACTTGTGGGGTGCCTCAGGGTTCTGTCCTCTCCCCCATGCTTTTTAATATCTATATGAAGCCGCTGGGAGAGATCATCAGGGGGTTTGGACTGGGTGTTCATCAGTATGCAGATGACACCCAGCTCTACCTCTCCTTTAAATCAGAACCAGTGAAGGCGGTGAAGGTCCTGTGTGAGTGCCTGGAGGCGGTTGGAGGTTGGATGGCGGCTAACGGATTGAGGTTGAATCCTGACAAGACAGAAGTACTGTTTTTGGGGGACAGGAGGCGGGCAGGTGTGGAGGATTCCCTGGTCCTGAATGGGGTAACTGTGCCCCTGAAGGACCAGGTGCGCAGCCTGGGAGTCATTTTGGACTCACAGCTGTCCATGGAGGCGCAGGTTAACTCTGTGTCCAGGGCAGCTGTCTACCAGCTCCACCTGGTACGCAGGCTAAGACCCTAACCTCCCCGCGGACTGTCTCGCCAGAGTGGTGCATGCTCTAGTTATCTTACACTTGGACTACTGCAACGCGCTCTACGTGGGGCTACCTTTGAAGGTGACCCGGAAACTGCAATTAATCCAGAATGCGGCAGCTAGACTGGTGACTGGGAGTGGCCGCCGGGACCACATAACACCGGTTCTAAGAGATCTGCATTGGCTCCCAGTACGTTTCCGAGCACGATTCAAAGTGTTGGTGCTGACCTTTAAAGCCCTAAACGGCCTCGGTCCTGTATACCTGAAGGAGCGTCTCCACCCCCATCGTTCAGCCCGGACGCTGAGATCCAGCGCCGAGGGCCTTCTGGCGGTTCCCTCATTGCGAGAAGTGAGGCTACAGGGAACCAGACAGAGGGCCTTCTCGGTAGTGGCGCCCGCCCTGTGGAACGCCCTCCCATCAGATGTCAAAGAGATAAAGAATTACCTGACGTTCAGAAGACATCTTAAGGCAGCCCTGTTCAGGGAAGTTTTTAATATGTAATGCTGTACTGTTTTTAACACTGATTGGGAGTGGCTGGGGAAACTCAGCCAGATGGGCAGGGTATAAATAATAAATTATTATTATTATTATTATTATTATTATTATGGTGCATGAATATAAACCAATCTGCAGACTTGTTTCACACAAACTAACTTCAGGTCGCATCTGAAAACCATGTGCAGTAGCGCACGGTAGGTCCACATGCCCCCCTCCCCCAATCCCACACTGTCTGTTCTATGTTTTGCTTTAGATGTTAGTCAGATCAGGGCTTTAGTTAACTCTTAGTTAAAATTTTTAAATTTTACTTTACAAAACATAGAAATTGCAGAGTTCTGTTTTTAAAATCAGATTTGGGTATTTCGTATGGATGTGGTATACACTTAGCCCCCCTCAATGAACTGAAGACACAGAGAGGCTTTTGCCTTTGCTGAAGCCATCTCTTATTTTCCCGTAGGATTTTGGGTCCCAAATATGCTAAGAATAAATTGTACTAAGGAAGGAAAACTATTATCTGAGCCACTGCAGGTATATTCGGTCAGTTGCCTCCCAAATGCACCCTTGATAAGCCAGGGGCCCTGCTCCATGCTCTTCTGCCAACAGGAACATAGCAGGGCCTATAAAAGACAGGGCCTTCTCTGCTGTGGTGCCTAACTTTAATATTAATTTAATTTGTTACTTTAATATTAATTTATTGATGGGTATGGGTTGTTGTGTATTTCTATTGACCAATGTAAGCTATCTTGATTATTATAGGAAGGCAGGGTACAAATGCTGCAAATAGATAATGCCACTGAGCAAATGGGAACAGGTCACTCATTATAATAAAAGAGGAAGGAGGAATAGATTACAAGCAGAAGGACTAGATCACACATATTGTTGGCAATTTGCCATCCGAGTCATAATCTAGGAAAGGTCAGCATTTTAAAAAAGGTCAAGCTCTCTTGGAACAGCAATATATATGATAAAGACTGTACTGCATCAAATGTATGAGAAAAGGCATTTTGTTTTTCAAAGGTCTTATTTTTCATGCAACACTTTTGAATTTGGACACACATTCAAGGCACTGATCTCTCAGCCTCGCTCTGCTTGCCTGCACTGTTGCTGCTGCCTCCCTTCTGTTCCCCTTCCTTCTGTACTGCAGCAGCCACACAACCATCCCAGCCTTGAAAACCATTTGGAGACAATTATAGCTTTGCAGTATATAAATTGCTTAAATAATAAAAACAAATCAACAAACAAACATGATTTTAAGATTGGAGAACACACCACAAATGCATCTGCAAGACTACAATCCATTAGATAAATTCTGGACTCTAGACCTAATGGTATGAAAAGTGGAGGTGGGGCTCTTTAGATGGTAATGGACATTATTCCAGACAATCTTACAGGGGCCCTTCTTTAATTCTTGCACTGAAATGTGGCAAGCCAGTCCTGCTGCATCTAGGGGAAACCCCTGTCCAGAGGGGCCCAGGACTTCTGCCCCAATTCTATCCCTGACAGCAGCAACAGTGAAGGCCCAGTGCTAAACATGACAGCTGTAGGCATGACTCTCCTCTCCTTTTTAGCCACAAAGGGCTACTAGCTCCTTAAGAGAGTCCCATGTATGCAACTGATGCTCACCTAGCTCTCTGGTGAGCAGCAGCAAGTACGTGGAGAGCACAGGGTGAATGTGTTGTTTGCCACTCAAGTGCTTGCCCATGGGCAATACCTGCTTGGCCCAATGGAGCAAAAAATTGCAGAGCAGCTTGGCATTCATCAGGCAGCCAATAAGCTGCTTTTAAAACACAACAAAACTTAATTTTATGACACAGAAAGATATCCCAAGAGAATGAGTTTTAGTGTTTGTGATGGAAGTCTGGGCTGCTAATTTAAGCATTCCTGCCTGACGATAGTGAGTTGTGCAATGCATACGTGTAGTTAGTTCTTCATCCTTTGAACGATATTACTGTATTAGATAGAAGCCCATGGCCAAGGAACATGCTCCTAGTCCCATCCCACAGCTGAATTGCACACTTGCTCTCAAAAAGTTTGCCAGTGTGGTGTTAGCGCCAGAAACTCTAAGCCTGGATGTTTCAATAAGCATCTAGTTACTAAAATAATCACTGCATGCCGATAAATTAAGTGAGCCACAGATCTTTCCTCCTGATCCACTAATTTATTCCTTTTGCACTGAACCTTTTGCACTGAGCTGCAAGTTGTCCATTCACTATGTGACACTCTTAGACACAAGGCCAGGGTTTCCCTGCTGACTTTGTCCCTTCTTTATCAGTTAACTTTTCGTTACCAAGCAAGAGGAAGAAGAAAGATACCTATCTTGAAAAGCATGCCTCAACCAATGAACGGCACAGCAGAAACTAGTTCAGATTTTCTGGTGCCAGATTAAGTTTTCCCCCAGGCCTTTTAAGGTTGCTGCAGCCTTTTAAATCTGTTTTAGATTTTCGGTTTCATTCTTTGTTCTTTTAGCTTTGGTTTTAAGGTCTTGATTTTTACCTCCTCCCATACTTTTATAGTACTGCATTGTATGACTAATTTAAGCACAAAGCTTAAGTTTTCATTTATTTTATTTTAATTCTGTAAATGCCAAGAATGTTTATTATAGGGTGGCTTGTAAATGCCATTTAAAAAAAAACTCCTGGTTGGCAGTGGGGCTTCAGTGCTCTGCATACCTCTTTGCACCACATCATTAAAAGAAACCAAAATAAAATTATGTAAACTAATGAAATTTGCAGAATAAGGGAAATTGTACAATAAATGGGCTTTTTTTTGCACTGTTAATAGAAAACACTGGTTTTTTTGTTTTTGCCTTTCATGTAATGCAGGGCTTTGACAATGAGCCTGTCTGCCATGACACTGGGATCATGACATCCTTCTCCAGGGGATGAGACCAGGAACTCAGGGTGGAAGCCTCAAATTTACACTTGGAAAAAGAGGAGCCCATTGTGTCAGTACCTCTCCAGCTGCTGGGTGCTGCATTGCCTTCCTCTGAGAACTCCAGCTCAGAAGCCTTAGAAGAACCACAGCCTTGCCTGCTCTGCCAGAGTCAGTGAAAGATAAAGCACGCAGAGTCCATTTAAATGAAGGGGCTGCTCCCACGAAAGACAGAGCTAGCAACTCTGATAAACTGCAGCTCTAAGCCCAAGTCTGGGGATGACTGCTGTTGAATACAGCCTCCAGCCTGGGCCACACACAGAACTGTCCAAAGTACCACCGAAGCCTTGCCTTTGTATTGCTGAGACCATCGCTCAAAAAGGAATAATAGCATGAATTGTTTCAATCTAACACTTGAAGCCCAGATTCAGTGCTTTAATTGGATACCTGGTGCAGCATACTGTACACTATCTAGCCTCATGGCAAAACTGCTTCTCGACGGGTTCAGTAAACACATACTCAAAGCAAGTTGACAGAAAAAGAACACAGCAACTCTGATTCACCGTGGTGTTTTCATTCTTACAAACACCTTGTGACAGATCCCCGCATGTAAAAATGGAGACAGAAAAACTCAGGTTCAGAAGTAGCTACTTGTCCCGGGCATTCAACAAGAACTGAAGCCATTGATCACATGAACTTTCAAGTCAGCCCTTAGTGCAGAGTATGACACAGTATTGTTGCTGCTACCAACAAATAATTACATTCTGAAAAATCTTCATGAAGGTGACTGCTGACAGCTCTGAAGCATGTGGATTTGGAAATGCTGTTTCTGTTTCTTCCACCCTTTACAGCCCAGACTTCGAGGCTACTTTGGTCTGTTCTTGAATATCACAGGGCCAGATCACAGGGCTTTCGGGAACAATGCAAGTTTCTGCTTGTGCTTTCTACAGGCAATGAACACAAGGTGTTCCAAGGAAAAGGGCAGTTTGCCTTTTTAAAGCATGTTTCCCACACTCAAGTTAAGTTATGTGCAGGAGTGCCCAATCAGGACTGTTGGCTGCTGTCTAGACACAACTTTCCATCAGATAAAAGCTCTAACCAAAAACAGCTGTTAGTTTACTCTATTAAAAGAACAGGAATCTGATAATGATCCAAGTCAATTACTTGATTTCCTTCACTCTAATCATGAGGCCGAGGGGGCTGGATATCCCAGGCCACCATGACAACCAGCATTGTGGCCCATCTTCCATGTCCCCACCTCCCACATCCACTTAAGAGTAGAGAGTTGTGATTAAATGGTCTGTAAATCGTTCTAAACAAAACAAACGTAATAGCATTTTTTAAAATTTTCTCTTGTCGCCTGGGTGTGAAAAAATATCCTGACTGTGTAGTCTGCATATGATGAACTCTAAGAATTCCAGATAAACCTTCAATCTCTTGCACAACTCCTTGCACCAATTCCCTGCGGCTGCTATTTCCTCAGGACTCCACCTTCACATACATTTCAAGCTGCTTCTTGGTACATTGCCAGAAGGAGTTTGGACAAGAGTTTGTGATGGTGTGGGTGATATTCAACTAAGCTTTACTAAAAGCAGACTTGCTGAAATTAATTGACCTAACCTAGCCATGTTCATTCATTTCAGTGGGACCACTCTGAGGAAATTTTAGTTGAATAACACTCTGTGGAAGGAATTCAACATTGCCAGAGTGCTTGCTGGATGGAATCATTTCCCCTCTTCTCCCTCCACACATTGTTTTGGGTGTTCTCCTGATGCCTCCAAGTCAATTGGGGGGGGGGAGTGGAGGGAGCTGGAGCTGGGGGACAGGAAAGCGGGGAAGCCCTGATGCACTAGTAGCCCTGTGTATGCTGCCCTAAAATATTTCTAGCACAGGACTCTTAGCAACCTTAGCTTGGAATTATTGTTGATTGTGCTGAACATTCCTAAATGGTACTGTGCTCTTTGATCTCATCATTAGCCACTTTCTTCCACTTTCCCATCCAAAGATGGCAATGGCAGATGTATATACATCTATCAAAACCCTTTAGAAATTTTCCATCTCGGAGTCTCTAAAGGCAAGCCACTGAGTCACCAACAATTTGCATCACAAGTTTTTAAAGTCAGGCTGTACAAGATTCCTACCTTGTGTAGACCATAAAATGCTTACAGGCACAGAAGCCACATCCTTGATCTTTATCCAGCTGTTATTTCGTTGCCTGCTCCATGAAGAAATTACACAATAATAATCTCCTCTGTCTGCTTCAGAGGTCCACTGGATTCGTAAGCGGAAGGTGTCCACAGTTGGTTTAGAGAAAATAATTTCCCCATTCTGGGCCCGGTGTTTGCTTCTGTCCCCAACCACCAGCGTCCAGTCTGCATCCATGGTGGCAAGAAGTTCATCTTTCACTACTTCATCACTGCGCATAGGTAATCGGTAGTACCATGAGACAGTGAAACGCACATTTGTTTCAGTGTTCTGTGCCTCTGTGATCCTACATTCCAATTCTGTGGGATCTTCTGCATACTTAGGTGTTTTAGTCGCATTCAAAAACACATGGTAAGTTGGCTCTGCGGAGCATTTTGAAAAGCAGGGAGACAGACAAGGAAACAAAAGTATGAAATAAAGACCAATTCAGAATACAGGCTACATTTTCACATTTATCATTTCAGAACGGCAACATTCTTTTGGCATCTTGCAAGTCATGGCATAGGATGGGGCATTTACTACTTAGCTGGTGACAGTGGACCATGTAATTCCCAGAAATGGAGTATCTTCATAGCATGCAATCCCAAGTCAAACAAAAGGCAGATTCTAAAGCCAACATTTAGTAAGTCACACTATACTGTAGGAATTTCATAATACAACATTCTGGTTACAGAACACTGCATTGCAATTGCAAAGTCTGCCTCTCAGGGAAATGTTTCATTTTAATGAACATGCTCCCCATTTTGGAAGGGCATGCCAAGAGCGTGTCAGGTTTCTGTACACTGCTTTACCATTCATTTTATTGCCCACTTCAGCGACCTTGGCAGAGGAAAGCTGGCACTAGAGCAAGCCAATATTGGAGAGAATCCCACATTTACTTGTTCCTGGTGTTGAATGCCAGTGCTAGAAACTGAATACCCTTCAAGTTAACGTTACTGGGGTTTTTTTAAAATACAATTTCTGACAGTTTCATAATCACAAGTCTGAAAGAACTATGAAGGGCCTACTTTCTGCTCTTAGCAACCATATTTAGGATCCCAGAAAAGAAGAAATACAATGCAATAACAATATTTATAAAGGTAGTGGAGGGAAAGGTAGTTAATGAGCCACAAAAAGGGTTGGGTTGGCCAATCATACCTCATCTTAATAAGTCAAGATCTGAATGAGGCTTATGGATGCACACACAGTGCCCTTGCTCCCTGCTTTGCTACAGTTTACTATTTTGTCCAAACAAGGAAACTATGGTTAACAGTTTCTGAACAAGCCAGGATATGAAAACTTAGTTTGAAGTTGGATTGATACCCTTACTTGTTCCACAACAATTAATTTCCTGGTTTGGCTGATACAGGAAGCAATAGTTAATCAACATCTCCTTGGTTTGTTAGCGGGAAGGGAGGAGCAAAAGAGCTGCTCATGTGCGGCCAAAAGGCTTGTTCTCGGCTCAGCATAATGGTATATGATAATCTGAACCAGCCCACATAATTCACTGGAGCAGCTTGCTTCCAAACAGAAGCACCAACAACATTTTCATGTCCTCATTAGGAAATAGAAGAAAGTTGAAGGCAAATGGGATGTCAGCTAATCATATCCAGCATTTGGAAGACCTATAGGGAATAGGATGGCTGGGGCAAGTTTTGGCTTTGACAGGAGTGCTCCAGCTAGTCTCTTCACACTGACTCTCAGACAGAGGATTTAGCAGGAAGGAATAAAAGGCTTGCTGGATAAGCCTCATTCCTGCACTCTTGTCAGCTGTCAAAGAACAGCCTTGCTGACAGTTCAACGACTTAATACCCTGCCAAGCTCTCAAACTTCAATCAAGTAGGAGGGGGCTGCTGTTGAATCTTGGATGCAGTTTATGTACTACAGATGAGAATTCCTCTCCTGCTTTTCCCACCCGCAGGCAATGTAAGATCATTTGAAAAACATTTTGCTCCTCCCCCTTAACCTGCATCAAAATAATTACTAATTTGGGATGCAAAGGTGAAGAAATTCCCACTGACCAACAGAATACTTTCAGTGCAGAAAAGAGGCACCCTATTCAAGGCAGTTTTTAAAGCTATGGATGCTTTCCAGATAATATTGGTAACAGAAGTACACTGAGTGTACAGAATCAGTGGCACCTGATATCTGTTGGATGAGAAGAATAAGAGACAAGCTCTCTCTCATAATTAGGCCTACAGCAAGCAGGATGGAAATCATTAGGCCATATTGAGATTTCCTTTCCTTTCCTTTAAAAACTTGCACAGCTTATTCTCATTCCTCTAAGGCTATAATTCTAAACTAACCTATTAGCCTATTGAACTCAATGGCTGCATTTACACATAGTGCTAAATACTAACTGAAGTTTCATAAACCATGCTAGGTAGTGCACAAGGGCTGTTTCACTATTCTAGTCCTTGAGAGCAGAGAAACAAATAATAAAAAGGCAGCTGGCTTAGTTTCATCCAAATCCAAGGTTGTGGTTTGCATTGCCTAAACAAACCAACATCACTAGCCAGGCTTACACTATTATTTGTTATCAGCTTATACTCTTGGGCTTGCTATTAAACGGTAACACAGCCAAAGAGATTTACTTGCAGATAAACATGTTTAAAATTGGATTGTACAAATGCTGCAGAAGTGGATTTTCAGCTCTCTTGGCTCTCTGAAGAACAAGAGATGCTGTGGCTGTCAGGACTGGGTTATCATCAACCAGATCTTGATTTGTGCTACGATAGCATTCAGAAGTGTATATGCACAATGCTTGAATTTCAGCAGAGTATAAGTAGAAATGCTTGCTCCCACTGCTTGAAAGGCTGTCAAGAATCATCTGGCTCCTAATTGCAAAGTCAAAAGCCAGAAACTTGATTTTTTTAATTATCCTCTAAGAGATGCTGACACGTCAAGGCAAACTCTACAGAACAACATGGTTCTTTAGAAATTTGTGCTAGGGTTTCAGTTTTCCATATCTCTCCTGCCTGGATGCTCATTTCCTAGAACATCTGCATAAAAAGCAGATCTCAGTAGCTTAAGAGTTCAGCCAGAAAAACAGAGTTAGTGAAAACACAGTTCTCCATAAAGTCAAAGCTGAATATTGGGGTAAGGAAAAGTGAAAAACAATGTTTTTGTCTAGACAAACTTCTGGTTCAACTCCTAATCTTTCTATATGATATAACATCCATTAAATAATAGAAAGTGATCTATATTATTTTTAGGATTTCCCCAAGGAAATATGGCAGATCTGACAATGGGTCTGAAAGAACCATTATAGTAGTGACTGTGGGATTAGTCCAGTCGTCCAAGCCACACTCAAGAACAACAAATCAGAGCACAAGAAGGTGTCTAGATGAGTCGCTGGACTACCTGAGACCAGATTCTATTATGCAGCTTTGCCAAACGATACTATCTTCCTGATAGAAACTATAGATGTGGCCTTCAGAACAAGTGTGCATTTGACTATATTTTTATTTATCAGTTGTTTCCCTTCCTATCTCTTGTCTTTGGAGCAAACACATTTTATTTTGGGGTTTTTTTTTAAAGAAGAACTTAAAACAGTACGGAACATTCCCAGCTAAAAAAACTGAACGATTTTGAATTTTCTCTTTGGATGACTAATGGGAAAAATTACATTGCTACAGAGGATGGCAGCCCATGTATTTTCAGGCAGGCTGTTAAAGAAGACCGAGACTTAACAACAACCAGCACTGCATAAGTCTGTTTTATGTCATGGCAGGTCCTGTGGGGATTTCCAGCTTATCTATCCTACCAACACTACCTTTGGGCTTGTTGAAAGCTTTTGAATGTCCCCTCTCTCTTCCAAGACAGGGATCACTTTAAATATTAAAACTATTCCATCTTTGTGTTCTTTTAAGTCAAGTTAAAGAGCCACGTTTGATCAGAACAAATGTTTCATTTTAAAATGTTTTCTCAGGACTGATACAATAGACACAAAAAGGCATCCATGACTAGTCATGAAAAAAGCCCAGGATGGCTGGTATAATTAAGAGACCATGTTGGACACACCACCAATGAGCATGAACTGGTAAGTCTTAAAGGGTTTAGCATTTTTAAGAACTACATAATTTTCTTCCAACACAGAGTCCAGGGCAGGAGGGATCACTCCTATTGAATGCCACTTTCTGTTCACTTCCATATTGTGGTATAAACCCAGGATAGAAAACTTGTGAACCTCCAGAGGCTGTTGGGACTACAACTGCCATTATCACTTTGCCACTGGGTCATACTGGCAGGGACTGATGCAAGTTCAAAGCACACCACCTCTGGAGGGCCACAGGTTCCCTATCATTACACAAGAAAAATTATCCATCAACTTTATAGCATCACCACCCAGCTACTCACCTAATGCCAACACCTCCACAGTGACAGGGACAGATGTCCTCTCTGCTACCTTGTGCCAGCTACCATTGTGCTGTGGCACCCAGAGAGTTGCTTGGCAGTAGTAGTAACCGGAATCTTCAGTGCTCACATCACGTACCAATAGGTGGTAAGAACTCCGATCCACATGGCTGAGGCTGATGAGGGTAGAATCACTAACAACAGAATCACGGTCTGCACTTAGCAAAACCTGAGCTTCTGCCATGGTGCTATCAGGTGATTCACTGAAGTACCACCTGACCTCTGCTTGGAAAATGCCACTTCTGTCTGTTGTGAAGTTGCAGGTAAGGTCAAGGGAGTCCCCCTCTGTCACAGATACATTGCTTCTGGTGATAAACACACCTAAAGCTTTTGGCAGGAGGGAAGCAAGACAAAAAAGTGTTATTTTCAACTCTTTAATACAGCAGGTAGCCTAACTGTTGGCTTCTGCTGCCTGCTTTTTTAATTAGTCGCCTACATATTTACAGGCAAAGTTCACATATATTATTGCTGAACTATAGAAAAACAGGCAGTGAACTTTTTTCCCCAAGTTTCACTACTTATTTAATTCTATGTTCTGAAGCAAATCATTGTGCAATTTCAGTTTTCTTAGAATAAAAAAACAGCTACCTTTGCCTTGTGCAGGGAAATGCAAGGACACAACAATTTTTTTCTAATCAAATTCACTGTCAATCCAGCTTCACACAATTTACGTCTAGCTATGACATCGTTCCAACAGAAGGTGTTCCAAATGGCTCTACATTTTGCTACGTACAATTAATCCGCCCAGGGGAGAAAAACACCTCACATGCCTACCTACTCCAACATAACAAGCATTATAACTTCAAGCACAGGGAAGATCAAGGGGGTCTCTCACCATCACAGAGATGTTGTTTCTCATAATGAATACACCTAAAGCCAAGACACACTCCCAAAGGAATACAAATCAGATTTTACAAGCTAACTACTATGAAGAACTGAACCACATCTGAATGATTGCTGTGGCATTTTCAAATTCTCTGTGTGGTGATTAAAGGATTAAAGGTCCAGTATGAGTATACTTGCAAAAACATATAATTTCATTTTGCTGCCAAGAAGCCAACTTGCTTATTCTTCCTTCTCCAAAATTACCAACGTACACATTTTGCAGCCTGGCATGATCCTTTAAAGCACATGCATTGCACACAGGTATATTTAAACAAAGGGAGGGGAACAGTCATTTAAAGACTACTGTCTAGTAGCTAAGCTATTGGGGGGAAGTTGCGAACTTAAAACAACTGTAGATTTAAATTCTCCTTTAGCCCTAGGCAATCCCCAAAGCCAGGTAACAAGACCTTTTACACAAATATCCTATACAAACTACTGAAAAAGAAAAGAGTCCTCTGTTATGAAGCCTGGGTTTTAAATAGATTCCAAACACAACTATGCAGTAGGTATTCAAAGAAAATACAAATATCTAAGTTCTTATTTGCAGTGCCTTCACAACATATCTAACACATGTACTGAGGAAAGTACACACTGTTACTATATTATATACTGTGCTGAGATACTTAAGGGAGCAGCCACTATGGCTTTACACCAAATGTTGGTGGCCTGCACATTCTGTCCCACAGCCACAATGGTGTCACAGCATAGATGCTGATACAGGCAACATCATTTCATGAATACCGCATGCTCACCTGTTGGCTGCACCACAACATTTGCTATATCCACAGCCTTCTCTTGTATCTTCTGCCATGAAGCATCTGCACCTTTAACCCATTCACTCACTCGACACCTATAGGCACCTTCATCTGTTGGAAGAGCTTGGGACACAGACAAGCGGTAAATGTCATTGGCCATGGCATCTAAACGCACATCTCCACTGATATAGCGCTCGTTATACTCTGAACCAGGCTGGAACTTGCCCTCATGCGTCAAGGAGAGAATTTCTTGCCAGGCAAACCCGTTTCTGAATTCCCAAGACACATGCAGATGTGTGTGTTCTGAAGAATTGGTGGACGCTGAGCAGCGCAACTGAAATGCATCTCCTTCCGATAAGTTCCAAGTAGATGTGGAGCGGGCTGTTGACCTACCAACGGTTAAGCCATCCGCAATCACTATTCGGAGAAAAGAAAGTTATCAAGCGTGTGGGTTATAATAAATGGCTTTACATAAAGCAACGATGAAACAGAGTCAAGCTGTGGTAGATTGTCATGAAAGAGATGACTAATTATGCAGCATAATGAGTACGCTGAGCCAAAACAAATCACTCACATTGGAAAGCATGAGCAAAAAAGTGTTTTCACACACCACACTTTCTCCCTTAACTCAATCAATTATTCAGCTTCAGAAAGACCTCCACCCACAATTACCTCTTCAAGTAAATCTATTAGCAGAGAAACTTCCCCTTCCAGTATACTTTGTTTAAAAACAAATGTCAGCGAAGAAGGGTGGAAGAGACTGGAATATAACAGGAGCTATTCTGAGCATTTTGCTTTGTTTTATAAATTCAAATGATCCTGTTGAGATAGTCACCAACCCACTGCTTCAATTAAGCAAGCACAGGACAATGCTGTGGCACCAATGGGACATGGGGCACTGTCCACCTTCAGGTTATACAAAAGTGTATTTGGCTAGATTGCATCTACTCCAGCCATTTCACGTATCGCTTGCAAAATTACACTAAGACCCAATACCAATTGTAAATACCCCTCACCCTTTAGAAGTACCTTTGACTTCGACTACAGCGTTGTAATTTCCCTGAACAACAGAATCTGTGCTGGGCGTTGTGCATCGGTACATCCCTTGGTCAGTGGGACGGATGTTTCCAATCACGAGTTCCACAGAGTTGTTGCTGTTTCGCCTCAATGTGATCTCTTTACCGTCAACCCGATCTTTATATTCCTGAGACGTGAACCAAGGGTCCCAAGTACTCACTACTTGTACAAATTTAGAGTCCAGAGCAGAGATTCTAGAGAACTCCCAGTCAAAGTTCTGCTCGCTGGGTCCTTCATATTGACTAACATTGCATGGAATCACCACCTCTGTGCTCTCAACTCGCACTAGAGGACCTGCAGGCACCTTCACAATACGCCCATGGCAGGAAGCTAGGGGGGGAAACAAAGGATTGTAAGTTAAAATTGCAAGAGAGAGTGAGTGTGTGTAATACACACACACACACACACACACACATATACATATACATAAAGGGAGCCATGGGGAGGAAAGTAAAAAGGACACTATTGTTTGCCGTTTAATTGATGGTATATTGCAATGTTTAAGGTGAAAATGTTTGTCAGTGAATTAGGAGAGTGCGCAGTGGGTTGAAATGGCGGAAGGCAAGATCAAATCCTTGCTTAGTTGTGAAATGCAATGGGTGGCCTTTGGGACATTGCTCCTCTTCACTACATCCATATTCGACTTGTCATTGGATGCCATCTGGGATTGTGAATACTGTCAGCCACAATTTAAGAATTCTTGTTCTTTCCACAAACATGATTTCCTTGATCCTCCCTTTCATCTGCACTATGTACAGCTCCACTTTAGAAGAGTTAACAAAACTGAGTCAAGAATTTAAAAGAGTCCAATTACCACCTCATCTAGTTTGCAGATGAAATGGTGTGTCTTGTTTCAGAAACAGAAGTCATTTGAAATGAGCTGCCTGGCCATGACTGAAAAGAGAGCCACCAATTCTGGTGATATTCTGGTGCCTAGATATTCTGAAGGTTTTAACCATTTTGGTTAAAGAGGCATGCCACCAAGGGTTTGTTTGCTTTGCAGCATTTTAATGTTTTAGACATCTCTCATCAGTTAATGCTATTAACATTTTCATTGCTGTGTTAAGTTGGGGACGTAAGTGATTATTTAATGTTAACAGAAGAGGAAGTTCAAAACTGCAACTTTGAATCAAATTACAAAGTACCGTATGCCTTGTGCTTTTCTTCTATAAATAGCAATCAAAGAATTTCTCCTGCTTCTCTTTTATTCATTCATAGTAAACAAAACATCAGTGTTGCAATTTGAATGATTTCACAATGCTTGTGTTTTTGATGCATGATCATCTAAATATATATGAAAGTCAACAGCATGGAGTGGAAGAGATATCTGCCCCCTACAGCCCTTGAGCTTTCATTGTAAGAATGACACCCACATTTTGGGGGTTCAAATATTTCAAATGGAAAACACAAAAGAAATGCAACCCTTATTTCCCATCTCAGTGTTCACTGGTGTCAAGCATCTAGAGCTGCTGCTGGAGAGACAGGGAGCAAGACGACATACAGGGCACTAAGCATATCCTACATAATCCATTGTCTGTAGCCATGCCCCATGGCAGAACTGCATCTGTTTCGGACTGAGAAAGACTCACAAGTTAGGGATTTACATCAGGACAAGAAGACTTGACTGATAACTCAGGAACAACCTACAGTGGTACCTCGAGTCACAAACACCTCAGGTTACAAACGCTTCAGGTTACAAACTCTGCTAACCTGGAAGAGTTACCTCGAGTTGAGAACTTTGCCCCAGGATGAGAATGGAAATCGTACGCCGGCGGCACAGTGGCAGCAAGAGGCCCCATTAGTGAAAGCACGCCTCTAGTTAAGAACAGTTTCAGGTTAAGAACAGACCCCCAGAACAAATTAAGTTCGTAACTAGAGGCACCACTGTATTACAGGACAGCCCTAGAAGGGAAAGTGACAGAGCCATTTGTTGTCCATCTAAATCACCCCAATGTATCAATGATCAACAGCTTATCCTGGGTATTTATATCTTCTTCACCCAGGCCTTTGGTGGTAGGGAAGCATTTTCTTAGAGACAGCCCCCACCCCACCCTAAAACAGCTGCTTACCAGCTACAATAGACACAAATATAGGGATCAGACCCTGGAGCAAGCACAGATATGTCCACATATCTACTCAGGCAACACTATTACTGGACCTAATAATGTCAGCCATGACATGATCTTTCACATACAAGATGTATACAGTGTGAAAAATGCTAAGCTGCTGTTCTAAGAATGAAACAGTGTAAATAATTCTCTAGTTGTAAATTAACACTGTATAGTGGCCAGTTCTGAGGCCCAGTTTAGGAAGTATATGAAGTAGCATCAACAGGAAACTCAATTTAAAATCAATGATAATTAGCCTTACATCTTGCTGATTTAAATCACTTTGGTCTGAATCAATTCACCCTGCATAGAAGAACACTGCTCCTCACAAGTCCTAAGTGTTTCAGTCAGCCCATGTGGAAAGCCAAAACCTCTTCTGCCTTGCAGTGGGCTTGTTTTGAAGCCCAAAAATCTCCAAGAGCTACAAATGGGCTTTGGTAGGATCTCTCATTTCCTAAGAATGCTAAGCAAGCACTGCTTTTATTTGCAGCTCAAGACTTTCCATAAAAGGAATAACCATTTCAGCTGCAGAGATGCTTCAATTTCAGCCTCCAAACAAAATCACTTTAAGGATGTCTAATCCCACACTGTCATATGCGTGCTGGGTTTCTTGCAGGACTGTCACAGTAGCACCCCAAAATGCTGCAGCAGCTCAACAGCAATTCTCAATACCACAACAGCCTTAAACATAGACACAGTTTCCCTAGACAATTAGGGCTGGGGAAAGCCGTGGGATAAAGGTGTGGAAGCCAGTATTACATCAGCTTTCTTCTCCCAGGAAAACAAGCAGGCAGCTGAAGAGGAAGCGTTTCAGCAGCCTTCAAGGAAGGCAGGGTGGGTCTGGGAAGGCCCATGGCAGCACATGAATGGACAAGATAGCAATACTGTCACCACCTGGAGTGGACCGAATTAACTTTATTCTCCCTGATTACTTCACAGTATTGTGGTGAGCACATGAGTCCTTTATTCCCTGTCTCCTGTTTCCTTTTCTTTCCCTTCTCCTTGAGTGTGTGGTTTCCGTGTCTGTGCTTTCTTTGAGCGTGTGGCTCCTTTGGCTGTTTTATTGGTGGCAGTTAGCTGCGAGGCAGCAGCATAAACCGGCTCCTGACTCCTCAGCACTTCCATTGAGCAGCCGTGGTTCTGGCCCACTCCCTGGTACTTCCAACAGTAGATCTGACTATGCAGTTACCTATCCCCGCCCTGCCAGCTCAGTCTCACAGCAAGCTCAGCAGCGGACAGTGATCTTTCGTTTGCCCCCAACATGCTGCCATGCCAAGCGGCAGCTGTCAACAACTCTAGCCATCTTGTAGCCTTGTCACCAACCAGCAGGCCTTTCCAGCACCCTCTCTTTCTCTTGCCTTGTCCTACCCACCCCTCCCTCTCAGACAACTGCAGCAGGCCATTTTGGGCCAGACCTTAGGAGCTGCCACCACTGCTACTGCCCCGCTTCCCTCCCCCCCCCACTCCTTTCCCCTTATCCCCAAGATGGGCCAGGTTGGACAGGGAGAGATGAAAGAATGGAGGAGAGAGAAGTCCCCACGGGAAGTCACCCCCACACTGTTCAGTCCCACTTCCTGTATTCTTAAAAAACCCCTACAATTCCCAGGAGTCTGGGGGGGGGGTGCCATTTCCTTATTTGCCTCAGGTGGGAAAATGTATTTGGCTGGCCCTGAGTCTAAGACAGACATCCCCAACCTGCGGCCCTCCAGATGTTTTGGCCTACAACTCCCATGATCCCTAGCTAACAAGACCAGTGGTCAGGGATGATGGGAATCGTAGTCCAAAACATCTGGAGGGCCGAAGGTTGGGGATGCCTGATCTAAGAGAACTTCCTGGGCCAGAGATGGGATGGCCCTCCAGATGTCTATTATGGACCACATCCCTGGCCATTGGTCATGGAGTTTAAGAACAACTGAGAACAGCAGGTTCCCTATCCATGAGTTAAGCCCTGCTCAGTCACCAAGGTCTTCCTAAGCTCTGGCATGTTTCTATATATTTTCATTGTTCCCTTTGGCACTGATTTGCTCTTCAGCCCAGACTCCTGTTTCCATCCAATGACTGCTGGTTCCCAGTGCCCAGCTCACATCAGACTGCTGAACCCTGGCCCTGAACCAAGGTTCTTTCTTTTACCCGGTATCCTTATAGATTGAAATGCAAGAGACTGAACTTGGGAGCTTCTACATAGAAAGCGTCTCTATATAAAATTACGAATGGTATGGTGCCATCCAGTGAAACTGAATGGTGGGAGATTCAGGACAGACCAAACAAATACTTCACAAAGTACACAGTTAGAATTATGGGATTTGCTTCCACAAGATGTAGCAATGGTGATCAACATGGATGGCTTTAAAAGGGGAGGAGACAGATTCATGGGCAACAAGACTATCAATGGACTGTAGTTATGATGGCTGTATATCATCTCCAGTATCAGAGGCAAAGCCAGCTGCTATGAGAAATGAGTGGTAGGGATCTATTGTATTCATGTGCTGCTTATGGGTTTCCCTTAAGCATCTGGTTGGCCAATGTGGGAACATACTGCTGAACTAGATAGGACTTTTGTCTGGTCCAGCAGAGTTCATCTCGTGTTATTAGTAAAGCATATGTTTTTACCAGTGAGCTATGGCCCCTTGCTGCCAATAATTATTTGACAGTGACAATAATTATTTCTCTCCATTCTATGAAGCATATGCTGCACAATCCATTCCTGTCGATAATGGCCTCTGTTTCACTGAACTGATTATTCCAGTGTTACCTCTGACAACTATGATTCAAGTCACATATGATCAGGATCCCATTCTGCAGGCCATCAGGAACATTAGCCAATATTAAAAGCAGGCACGCAACCCATGAGAGTTTTCTGTAACAGCCCAGCCAACCAATAAAACAGATTATTACATCATCTTCACCACAGCATTTCTTGTAATGCACTTTCCTCAGGGCATATCTAGCCAGACACAGAAATACATTTTGCAAGGACATTTATTTCTACTGTACATCTGCATAATGCAGCAGGGTTAATGCTGTGGGAACCAGAGATAACTTCACAGTTCATATGCCATAACATTTTTAACCTTGGTGATGTAATAATCCCAAGTACTTTGCATGTGATTAAATAGAAATCTAATGATACAAACTGCTAAAAGGGGGACATTTTAACTTTGAAAAAAGTAGAAGGAGTACAAATAAGGTAGGAGATACAGGGTTTTGGAGGATTTGCTGAGTACCACACATCAATAATTTTATTCTCCAGTTTGAGCCACACAAGCATCTCAAACAACTATAGCATTAAACTATAGCATTAAAACAACTATAGGGAAGCTGACAGGAAAGTCCAGATTTTACCTATCAGCCATCCTTTAGCTGACACTGTCCTCATAAAACCCGTTCAGTCAAGTGTGTTCTCATTAGTAAAGAATCGAGCTGCTTGCCGACAGCTTCCACCAAATCAAAATTTAGTGCAGAGATGTTCAATGTTGAGGCTAAGGAGAAAGATTCACACACACAAATACACACACACCCTACCACCACCAGATAATCAGGCACAATCCAAATATTCTGGGGTTGACAATAGTTTTTTTTAAAAAAAACAATCAAGTTATTACAGAAAAACATAGTGTTCCGTGGTTCTCACAGAAGATGCTCACATTTCTAACAAACAGGAAGTTGCATTTTTCGTTGGGCTGTAGATTGTAGTTGCTCATCCCCAAAACAGCAACATTCCAAAATGGAGACATCAAAGGAATTATTTCTAACAAGGCCTGCATATTTATACAAGGATTAGCAGCTTCTGTTCAACTCTACCATCCTTGCAAAGGTCAGTAAGGCTCTCTTCTATGTCAACTAAAGCACTGAATCTTGAAGCACTTGGTGAGGAGGGGGAAGCAAAAGGTTATTCTGCCTTCAAAAGGAACAGAGGAGGAAAAGAACGCTGCTTATAAGAATTTTCTGAAGGGTTTTAAGAAAATTGAATCTGGCATAAGAAAAGGAATTAGCTGCTGTCTATAAATGATTCAAACCTTCAGGGTTCTGTCTGATTTAACTCAGATTTATCCACAGTACTAACAAAACAACTTCAGGTATATTACACAGCCAATATACTATGTTGCAGAGTCTGACTAAGTCAAAGACAACATCCCCACCCCACTTCCTTTTCCCTCCTGTCACCTATGCCACCCCGGAACAAAATGTGAACCATTATTGCAAAATTTGTTGAACCTGAATACCAATGCCCCAATACGTAAAGCACACACATTAATTATAAAAGCTACTTCTTCAGAATAAGGGTTCAGTTAAAGTGATAGTGGTACATACACTGGCACAAACACAATTTTATAAATAAGCATCCAGTATGTTTTAAAAGCATATTATACTATAACATGAAAAATAAAATACGAAGTGATTCCCCCCCCCCCGCTATGACCCACTTAATAAGCCTGAGGGCCACACATATTGCCTTCCCTTGAATTAGTGATTTTTATCCTTCCCAACTCTGGATATTTTAAAGCAGCAGCACATTCTAAGGTTTGTATAAAAATCTCCATACAGGTTATGAGGTGTTCATTTTTCTGTTGCTGAGTGAGCTCTGTTCCCCTAAAAAGCACACCTTCAAAAGCACACATATACTGCCTTCAAATTAAAAACTATCCTATCTACCTCCCCCGTCACCGAGCCAAATGGACTATCCACTTTTGTGGTTTCCCCCCAAATGCATTGTAGGTTCATCTGCTCAAGCGTTCGTTCAGCAGGGCTTTGGGGGTTTTTTAAAGCCCCCTTTTAACCTTTTTTTAAACCCAGGGCCTGTAAAGGGGAGAGATGTTTTCTGCCGCTTGTGTGACATGGGAGGCAAATTCTGTATGGAGGGGGGGGGCGAGGTTGACTATAATAATACAAGGTGATGGAGGAGCTCCTCAAGTTCACCCTCCTTTTATGAAAAGCAGAGGCAGGGCAGAAATGCAATCAACAGCTGCATTCTACCCTCAAGAATGTCTGATTAGGAACAATGCTATATCAAAGGGGCATTGTTGGGGGGAAATGATGGTTGCCCCCATGGGCTAACTACCTCCCAATAATACCAGTATTCAGCAGTGGCATTCAGACACACACACACACACACACACTTTCTGAAAGAGTCTAGGCCAAATACTCAGCCCAACTCTTATTAAAAACTGCTTTGAGGCATCTCCATGACTGATGCCAAGGGTTGGCTAATCAGTGCTTTGCAAATCCTGCTCCTGCTGAAAACAAGAACAGTCTGCAATGTGGGGGTTGGGAGGAAGATGCATCAAGTATCGTTCCAAAGCAGGCTCACTGCTAACGGTATATACATCTGTATACACCTTAAAATGCATGCACTCACCTGGCCACCCACTGCTTCCAAGATACAACGATGGCTACTAACCAAGAATCTGAACACAATGCATTTTGTATTTAAATAACAACCCTCCATTTCATTTTGTTATAGCATGTTTTCGTAATAGCCTCCTCTGTACCAATTATCTAGAGTACATTGCCTTCTTGTGCTCATAATTTTTTAGCCATCCTATCTATCCTTTAGGTCATTTGCAAATATGATAAAAGCCAATCTCTTATGCTCTTCCATCATGGTGAAAATTAATTCGGAAAAAACTTTCTGACAGTAAGAGCTGTTCAGCAGTGGAACAGACTTCCACGAGAGGTGGTAGACTCTCCTTCCTTGGAGGTTTTTAAACAGAGGTTGGATGGCCATCTGTCGTGGGTGCTTTAGCTGAGACTCCTACATTGAAGTTTGGACTAGATAACCCTTGGATCCTTTCCAACTCTGAGATTCTATGATTCTATATGAAAGGCACTAAGGCTACAACTGGCTTCTTTGGGGTCAAATGAAAAATACCTTCAGTAGGATCCTATATATGTTTATTCAAGTGCAAGTTTCATTTGACCCTACTCCCACATAGGATAGCAGTCTTAAATTACTTTTCTCAGTAATTTTCAACTTCACCCCACTAACCGTTTCCAGCAATTCATTTAGATACTCCCCAAAATTTGTTTTCCATATCCTTCTGATATGTCACAATGCACAGTTTTCTCTATACTTCTGTGCATGGTACCATATTCATAGATGATTATTTAGACTACTTGTTTTGTTATCTGTCACAATGCATTTCTTAACAACACCAGAGCAGATGGCTCCTTCTTCAGTAAGTTGTGATCAAAAATTGCACTGCCACGAATATCCGAAAACACACAATTTAGATGTGCACTTGTACGCATAGTGCTAACATGTGCACATGGAGGAAACAGTGTCAAAAGCACATGCAAAGTGATGTGATAAACTCAAATGTAATTCATCAGCTCTTCTGTGCCATTGCCATCCTGTTTCTAAACTTGTTAAGAACTGACCTCGACAATTATTTCCCACCAACCTTCCCCACAAACGAAAGAAGAAGAAAAAGCTTATGAACACTACTATTTAGAGTTATAAAACTGCTGAATATAGTGGGGTTATCCCTACGGTACCATTTAGGAAGAGAATCTATCCAATAACAACCTTTACTATATACTGTGCTTGCAGTCGGACAAAAGCATGTAGAATGGTTGGAAGTCAGAACAGAATTTCAGAGAGTCAAAATTCTACTAGCCATTTGAAATACAATTGCATAAACCTGCTTTAAGGAAGTATGCCTTGCCCTAACCCCATAGATTCCTTCCACTTTGACCTTTAGATTTTTAATCCCTTCTTTTTTGGCAGACCATTACAGCATGTGGCACAGTGTCTATCCTTAAAAAGGGTCATACTCTTTCCTTGCAATGGTGTTCAGATTGCCTTGTCCAGCACAGAAATCTGCCATCTTACTAGGCGCTGTGCAGCAAAAGCAGTACAAGCTCCGTTAGAAGAGCCCAAACGGGAATCTTTATGGCTAAGCTATAATCAGCCTAGAAGTGGTTAAATGCCATGCTCCAAATGTCACTTGCATACAATACAGTTTTGCTGCAGTCTTCAAGCAGGAGTTTATGTCCCAGCAGATCTAAAGAATTACTATCCCATGGTATTTGGGAAAGGTGAACAAGAGAAGCCATCTGAGATATGCATGCATTGCTCGTCCCTTGTCGACTGACTTTTCTTTTAATGGATAATGCAAAGTGCTTATCAAAGGAATTAGCCTGGGTATAATTGCTTAAAACCTATTATCTCCATCAGGCTGAAATAAAGCATATTGCATCTTAAGCAAAGCCTCAGAAATGTGATCAGATGCTAATAGTGCTAGATTCTGCTAATCCAAGTACAACTTCAATTAAGAAAAAACAGATTCCCCACTCTACCCATCCCTAATCATGTTCCACCACCAGGATAAGTTTTGGCTATTCAAACATGTTCAAAGCCCTTGTGAAGAGTGTGCTTTTCTCAGCATCCATCCTTGCAATATGGAGATAATTACCAGGGGACTTTACAAGACTGTTGCATGGCTTGCCTACATAATGGGTGATGTTTGCTTGTGGCATCCCACTGGCACAAATGCGACTTTCCCCTCATATCCGCCTAGTAAAGGTAAAGGGACCCTTGACCATTAGGTCCAGTCATGGACGACTCTGGGGTTGCGGCGCTCATCTCACTTTACTGGCCGAGGGAGCCAGCGTACAGCTTCAGGGTCATGTGGCCAGCATGACTAAGCCGCTTTTGGCAAACCAGAGCAGCACACGGAAACACCGTTTACCTTCCTGCTGGAGTGGTACCTATTTATCTACTTGCACTTTGACGTGCTTTCGAACTGCTAGGTTGGCAGGAGCAGGAACCGAGCAACAGGAGCTCACCCCGTAGTGGGGATTCGAACCGCCAACGTTCTGATCGGCAAGCCCTAGGCTCTGTGGTTTAGACCACAGCACCACCCCCCATGCCCCTCTACATACCCCTAAAATATACTATGGTGAGTTGATGGGACTGCAGATGCTATATCACTGGTTAATATGCATGCACATTTACCAGAATATCTAGAATTAGTGTGCTCTTCCAATAACCTGAAACTATGTTTAGCTCCTTCTTTGGTTTCCAAAACTGATCATGCAAAACTAGTAAGAAAAAGAAGAGCTCTTCTCTAATCATGCCACGTGTATGATTCTTCCTTGCCAAGGGTAACAAGCTTGCTCTCAACAGCTAGAGATAAATGTGCTTTAAAAGTGCCACTTGGTGATGAAGGACCTGAAACAGACTCCCTGTGACCTAATAGCAAATTGGCTCATTGCAGGGCTAGCAAAAAGTTACTTGGGTGGGGGGGAATCCACTGTGTAGAATCAGTAGTTGTTTGCCTCCCTAGTTCCCTTCCAGAAACGTGTGCTTTCCCAATAACTATTGTTAACTATGTTTAGCTCCTTCTTTGGTTTGCAAAACTGAACATGCAAAATAGTAAGAGATGAGCCCTTCTCTAATCATGCCACGTGTATGATTCTTCCTTGCCAAGGACAGCAAGCTTGCTCTCAACGTCTAGAGATAAATGTGCTTTAAAAGTGCCACTTGGTGCTGAAGGACCTGAAACAGACTCCCCGAATTGGCTCATTGCAAGGCACTTCATAAAAAGCCAGCAAAAAGTTACTCTGGGGAAAACAATCCACTGAGTAGAAGAAGAAGCAGTTTGCCCCCCTAGCTTGCTTAGATGTCATGGAAAGAGAGTGTTCAATAAGAGCTGTCATAAAAGCAAAAGAAATACCATGAAGTCAGAATTCAGTGCTTCTTCCAACTACTGTGCCCAGGTGACCAGCACAAAGTATACGCCTTATGAAGTTTATGCCTTGTGTTCTTCAATCACATCCGTAAGCCAGCAACAGGTCTCTTCACCCAACCATCTCTTCCATCTTTTTGCTTGCTGGATATTTGCTGCTAATTCTGCAAGCATTTATTCTGCATTTGATATATCTCCTTGTTAAAGGTAGCAATATTCTAGTTCAGGGGCAGTCATCACAGGACTCTCTTAACGTTACTGGATTCCAGCTCCCACCAGCCCCAGCCTGCATGGTCAATGGTCAGGGATGATGTCAGTCAAAGCTGTCCATGGGTTTTCTAATCTCCAAGGCTGATTTATGGCAAGAACCTTCCTTCACTCGCTTATGCAGAGTCTTGAACTTGTGCTTGCACAAATTTAAAGACCTTGTTTCAGGGTCTAAGGGCCTATATTTTAAGCTCTGAAGCTACATCTATTGATAGCATTATTCATTTTTAAAATTTATGTCCTATAAATTTTTCGTCAACGGGAACTCAAGGCAGATAACAAATAAACCTTAAAACATGGTCACATCAACGATAATTAACTCCAACTTTTGGAGTGGGAGGGGCAGAATCAGCACTCAATCAGGCCTGAATGCATTCCAGAACAAAAACTGGATAAATATGTTTAAGAAAGATGGAATGCACATAAGCACAGAGTTCGGGTGGTAGTGATCTTCCCAGTAAGATACTGATCTTGTGGAACTTCCCAATATTACAAAACTAATCAGGTTTAGCTTTGCATTATGCTCAAGTTGTGAAAGCACCAGAAAGGATTTTTAATTCTTATGAATAAAGAATTTAAAAGGTCATCCTTGCCACAAGACCTATCAAATATTTAAGCTAGAATTTATAAGCTACTCACAACAGGCTATAGTCAGAATTTCTGGGATAGTTATCTAGACATAATGTCACATGCAGACTACAACAAATCTGTTTGCAGTGATGAGTGGGATGACATCGTCTGACAAGGTACCAGCTTCCCTTCATCAGGACAAGCAATTATTAGTATCTCCTTTCTATCTCTTTCTCATTGCCCTAATCTTGCTGTCTCTGAAACCTCACACAAGCCCAAACTGCAGTCATTTGTATTCAAGATTTTGAATAACCTGGCACACTCAGGCACCTTATGCTGCAATTTGCTTGGCTCTCTAGTGCTTACCTCATTCCATATAAGGCAATATCCCTACCTCTCTCAGTCTCTGTGATAGAAACAATTCAAGCTTATGGGCGCAAGGCTAAATGGGTTTGGGTTGCCTGTGCAATTTGTAGCAATGGACCATCTTGCTATCCCCCCCCCCCTCTAAACTGGCACTTCAAGCCACAAAGCCATTTTATTAACCATCCACCATTTGGGGTAAATATTTATCCTATATATGTTTGTATTGGCATTTGTTAATTCCCACCAAGCCAACAAAACGTTAGTATTTTAAAAGTAATTGTGTCCTTTTCTATTACTGTATGTGGTACATAATCACCTCCAAGTAACATCCAGGCAGAGGGCCTTCTCTCTAGTTGCACCACTCTGTGGAACACCCTCCCATCAGACGTCAAGGAAATAAACAACTATCTGACTTTTAGAAGACATCTGAAGGCAACCCTGTATAGGGAAGTTTTTAATGTTTGATGTTTTATCGTGTTTTTAATATTCTGCTGGGAGCTGCCCAGAGTGGCTGGGAAACCCAGCCAGATGGGCAGGGTATAAATACATTATTATCCCCCAAAGTAATACAGTGCTTCCGTGAACACGCACGTAAAAGATGGGTTCAGGCATACATGTGTAAACATGCAAGGAGATCCATTCATTATATTCACCCATGAATAAGCCCCATTCAACTCAGCAAGGCCTACCTCTGAGCAGACATTTGTAAGATTGTGTTACAATCCATTTAAATAAAGCAGTCTATTCAAATAAGTCTTCGACAAAATGGAATAGAGGGATGGGATCAAATTAAACTTCTTTTACTTAGGAGACTCTACTAAGCAAACTATAGTAACACATGCCAACCCTAAATTACAGTTCTCAGAAAATCGCTACTCTTCCATTTATGCTAATAAATGTCCCCAAAACTAATAAATAAGACCATTATCACAATACAAGCAAAGCAATATTTCAAACACTTTGTGAACAGGGACTACTTTCTTCTGACTCAGTCCTCAAGTGCCTGATCTCTGAAACTTTACGCAAGTTTTATTTCACAGAGAACAGATGGCCTGCACTTCTCAACAGCCGGGTCCATTTACAGCTCATCTCTCAAGTTGAGCCCACCATGCTACTTTCCACTAAGAAAATCTTAGTGCATTTACATGTCTAGGTGGAACAACAGAACTCAAATCAAGAGATTAGCACTAAACTGCAGGCTTAATTCATTTTCCCATCTCTTCCAGGAGGTGCTACAGTGCTCGTTAAACTGCATCAAAAGTGAACAAAATGAACAAAGAATAAAGCAGAAGAGCAAAACAAGAACATTAAAATGCTAATAGAAATCAGCAGATTTATTTACACAGGGGGTGCATAATTCCTCCCCCCCCCCTCCATTTGGCAGTTATACAGTATGAACACACCTAGTCATCTTGAGCTAAACAGCAGTGCTTCTAAGCTAAGAGCAAGAAAGCAGCTATAGGCCTGACCCTGCAAACAAAAGCCTCTGTACTACACCCCATATAGCCTGTGCTTCCATATAGAGTTGCCAGGTGTGTATCATTCTCATTATGCAGCTGCAGGGAGATCTGCTGTGTTGTCGTAAGGAAGGGCCATCCTTTGTTGGAATAAGCTGCAACATTTTGAATGCAAACTTCATCCGTGTGAGAAATAAAGACACTGAATTTATACAGGATCATGCCAACAGAAGCTACCTTAGTACCAATGATTAATTACCAACCCCCACTCCAACAGTAACACAATTTCCAATCAAAAATGCAAAATCACTGTTTTCCAAATGATTTGGGGAAACATGTTATGAGCAAATATGCACAGCAAAGCCCTGGTACTTGCTTTTCTTTCTGTGCTTTTCTTAAAGAAAAGTAAATTGGGGAAGGGGTGAATTGAGCATCCTGTTTTCTCTGGGACCAATGGGCTAAAGTAAACATTAAGGGCAAACATTATAAAAAAGAAAGGCAACCTTGAAGATTGGGATTTTGAGTGGCAATGGAGATCCTTAACCCTTTCCCTTTATCTGCTCCAAGTCCACCCCCATAATGCCACACATAATTTTAACCCCACGTTTCAAAGGTGATTTTGAATTCCATGGAGTTAAAGCTGTATGGAAGAGATCGATTTGGAGCAGACCAACAATGGATAGGGTGTTCACCACCTCTTCTCTATTCAAGATCCCCACACTCAACACTGCTTACACTTCAACTGAAGGAAGAAAATATGACACAGACCAGGAGTCATCTAAGTGTCCCTAATCACTCGAACCCAATTACATTAGAAAATGTGTGTTGTGGGAAGCCAGCACACAATTTAAAATTAGCATCACACCTTTGCTGCTTCTGTCAGTTGCGATTCCCTGGAACCCACTCCCCCTTTTAAAACTCAGAACGAACTGATAAAAGCCACTTGTTTCACAGTTCTGCCAAGACTATCTAGGGAAGCGCTCCAGTTAATAATGGCAGACAGAGTTCAAACTGCAAGTCAAACTACAAGTCAAATCATAGTCAGGAAATGCAATTGTTTATCATGAGCTCCAACTGAAAGCCATGACAGACTTCTTTCTTTCTGAAGCTTAAAAACCGAGAGTCCTTTCTAAGAGTACTATATATAGACACAGAGGAGCTGTATGCCTGCAGTAAGCCACCCTTTATTTACTCAACCGTATATTTAATTCACATAACCGTTTTCTGAAGCAAAACTGCACCATCAGCCAAATGAAACAAAAGATCCCATATAACGCAACACCAGAGTTAGCGTTCTGTAATTCCCTCCGATCACCCGCATGGTTCTTTGGAGTCGTGGCCTAACCACAACCTCTGCAACCACCTGATGATGCATGGCAAATTGCTTTTAAAACTGAGAGGAGGTTCAAAAGCAGCTTGCAGTTAGAATTGAGGTCAGCTGTTTCAAGCCAAAAATCCCATTAAACTAGCCCAAGCTCCTTGCCAGAGCTGAAGTAGCTGTTTTGACTCAAGCCATAGTTGTTACTGCTGGTATGCCGAGCAAAGTTAATCATGGCAATGCAGGATTTAGAGATGGGGAATCTGCCATTATGTGTCCTTCCCAGAAGCCCTTGGTGAAACCTGCACAGCACCTAAAGAGCCTCATTTGAATGTCTGCTACCTCCTCCCACACTCCGCTTTAAGACGTTTACAAGCCTCAGATAACTTGGACACCAGCCAATTTTTCTCTTCCCCTTGGTCCATTAACCATCTGGCCTTATGAAGATCTAGAGAACGCAAAAGCTTGTACCCCATTTTGTGATGTTGGTTAGCTGAATAAATGTATTGGCAAAATACACAGAGAGAGGAAGATTGCCTTTCCAGGACCTGGGGTAGCAAGACGTTACACATACCCATCTGTGCATTTGGTTATTACCAAGAAGCAGAATTTCCTGCCTTTCCTGATATATTCCACTTCCTAAAAAGGAAAAAAAAATTAGCTGAGAGCTACCCATTTTCTTCCTTTCCCCTTCCTATTCCCTCCCACTCAAATAGTGTTATTTACTTAGTAAGCAACTGACGTTATCTGGGAAATAGTACTACATCTGCCACCTGGGCCTGAGATTAAAAGGTGTGTAGTAATCCTGCCCCTCTTAGCTCTTTGAATATTCTAATGGTGTTGGAGGAAATATGGGGGAGACAATGGATAAGGTAAAGAAGAGATCTTTGTAAACACCCCTTCTTCCATAATACAGTGGTACCTTGGTTCTTGAGCTTAATCCCTTCCGGGTGTCCGTTCAACTCCTAAAACCATTCGAGAACCAAGGCACAGCTTCCAATTGGTTGCAAGAACTTCCTGCACTCAAGTGGAAGCCGTGTCGGAAGTTCAGCTTCTGAAAAATGTTCACAAACCGGAACACTTACTTCCAGGTCTGCGGCGTCCGGAAGCAGATTTGATCGGCAACTAAGCCGTTCGATAACCAAAGTACGACTGTACAAGGGGAGAAAAACACATCCATTTTGTTTCTTGGCTGAAATGCTTTAGAACCATGTACCAAAAGTGCAATGTCCTTGACACATGCACAACATCCCACTGATGCTCTCTCCCCATTTTGCCCTTAGAGTGCTATCAGAAGCCGCTCTGCCAGCTCACACCTCACTGAGCTTAATGGGCCTTATGCCAGCCAAATGCTTAAGCATCCACTGTGCATAATACTTTGCTGTATCCAAGTGAGATATGCCCACACTTGCCCCGTCCCGTCCCTGCCATTACAGAAGTTTACAAAGCAAGCTATCATGAGCAAAACTGAAGTGAGAGCACACAACATTTGTCAACACTTGCTGCAATCTACCATTAAGTCAGATTACTGGAATACCAGCTTTCCTCTAACTGTTACATGGATACAAACCGTAATATTGCCTTTCAAGTTGCATTTGAGGGGGAAATGGTTTTAGGTACTATATACAGATTCAAGACTTGAAATGTGAATGCAATTCAGATTCTGAAACAGAGGAGGTAAATTCAAAATAAGACTCCAGAAACTCAGCACTATACCTGTTGACACTCTTCATAGTTTAAATGTTTAAAAAACAGTTCTTTTCTTCCTTCATTAGCTTTCCCTACCCCCTTTTTCATGTTTCCATTTAGACTGTAAGCTTGCAGGTATAGTTTTGTGGTTAATTCTGTGTTTTGCACCATTTTGGGGTTCTTGTTTTCCTCTTCACCACATAGACCCCCTTCTGCTTTGCATTCTCCACCCAGAACATTAGTTACAGCAAGCAGGGCCACCTCTCTCACTCTCCCAGGACTCTAGCAAGAGCAGATATAAGAGTAAGGTAAAGGTAAAGGCACCCCTGACCATTAGGTCCAGTCGTGACCGACTATGGGGTTGCGGTGCTCATCTCGCTCTATAGGCCGAGGGAGCCAGCATTTGTCTGCAGACAGCTTCCGGGTCATGTGGCCAGCATGACTAAGCCGCTTCTGGCGAACCAGAGCAGCGCACAGAAACGTCGTTTACCTTCCCGCCAGAGCAGTACCTATTTATCTACTTGCACTTTTTGGCGTGCTTTGGAACTGCTGGGTTGGCAGGAGCAGGGACTGAGCAACGGGAGCTCACCCCATCGCGGGGATTCAAACCACCGACCTTCTGATCAGCAAGTCCTAGGCTCTGTGGCTTAACCCACAGCGCCACCCTCGTCCCCAGATATAAGAGTAGGAATGATACAATCCAGAAAGGGGGCAGATAAAAGAGAAGAGAAGAGATTGGCTTGACCACTACTGGCTTTTGCCACACCCATGTCTGGCATGCACACCCTGACAGATTGCAGCCCTTGACATTGACAACAAAAGGTTTTGCACTTCTGTTATAGAGTACCAAGACCAATTTTAAATATGCAAGTTAGTGCCTCATATGATGGCAATTCAGACAGAATGTTCACTCCTTTGGGACCAGTTCATATGACAGTTTTGTTCTACGCAAGCAGTCTCAACCATCCGCAGCAAGTATTCATGTGAAGAGTGTTCATCTGGGTCCTTATGGATACGCAGTTAACAGCAATTCCACCTACCGAGATAACAGGAATTGTTCCACCTGGATCTGTCAACTCTCACGCTACGTTTATGCTTACATAAAGGGTCAGAAGTTGGGACTGCTGACATATATAAAAAGGGCGTTTAATTGAGATGGTCCTTTGAAGCACGGCTCTCAAAGAACATACACTACTGGACTGCACTGCAGCAGCAAAAGTTTCTAAAGGTGGCCTAAGCAGAGAATAACAGAAGAGATGCAGGTGAAGGAGGATGGAAAGAATGTCACATAGCAATAAATCCTTCCTTGGCACAGAATTGTCATTCCCAGTTATGAGCATGCTTCAGTATTAAGATCTAGTCAAATACTCAAGTTTGACAGGCGGGCAAATAATACTTCACTACCATTTCTCTACTACTTCTTCCTTCACACTGTTCATCTCCCATTGTCTCAAAGAGAAAAGAAGTGAGGAGGCTAGCCTATTTCCCCAAACCTGACCATGCTACTTGCTCCCCCAAAATCCTTCAAGAAGTAAAAGGGGTTAAGGGGCATTTTAGACATTTGTATATCCATCAGTTACTCCTCCTCTTGAACCTGTCTCCTAAAGGAGGCTTAGAAGACAGAGGAAGCAGCAGAATCCTATTGCAGACACACATATTACCCTAGAACTGCTTGAGGAAAGATAGCGGGCATTGTTCCTCCTGGTCAGGAAGGCTAAGTCACTAATGCCAAAGACTCTGGTGGCATCTTCCCTGCTCCCCAAGCACCTTGCAAGGGCACTCCTCTACCCAGTAATAACAATCCCAGTTACACATTTAACTCCTTTGTTTTGGTTAGTGTGCTATCATAACCAGTATCTGGCAAATTGCCATCTGGTAGAGCAGGACCAAGATGGCAATAGGATGAGTTTCTCCTACCACACCATTTGAGCATCCCCACAAATACTCAGCTTCAACAAGAGCTTATTCCTTGAACACCAACTAAGTAGTAGTCAGACATGTTTAGAGTCACATGCCTGTCAAGTGTGTCAATAGTGGCTGAATAACATGGCTTGTCATCTTTCAAACTCTACCCTACATTGCAGCCCATTTACTTTGCCTCAGAGAAGTCTACCTTTACAGTATGTTTATTCTTAAAATATGATAAACCACCACAAACTATTAATTTTCTCTTCGTGGAAACTCAGCACTGTGTTGTGATCACAGAGTCCTACTAGAAAGCAAACCCCAAAATTAGAACCATCAGCCCATCCTGGCCATTTACTGCATTTCAGCGCAGACTCACACCTCCAAGATAGCATTCCCTGTTCAAACAAGCAGCTCTCAATTATTTCCTCATTCTCAGCTCTAAAGAACTATGCAATCTCTTTAGACTCACTCACAATACCATTTTCATTTTATAAAAGTGTCTAACATTGCAGTAAACTGTAAATCAACCCTGAGCTTCAATGATTCACAGAACCTGAAGTTCATTTGTATTGGGAAATCTACCCTTTATCTGCTGCCAAAACATAAGAACAGCTATCTATATTCATGCAATAACTTGTGCCAAAAAGCCCACCCAAGATTTGGTGGCCTCTATCTTACGCCATCCCAGAAACATGAGAAGTTTTACTCTTGCCTTCCTATATAGTATTCCTCATTTTTTCTCCAAATTACGAAGATTCTTCCATGGAGAAACACATTATTAAAACCTCCCACTTTACTGAAACAGTACAGGGCCAGTTAATGTTGCAGATTGTACAAATGAGCAGCAACCACAAGAAAAGAAACCCGATACACAGATCAGGTGGACAACGCACATGTTAATTTCCTTTTGCACCACAAGTCCACAATGAATATTAAAACATGCATCAAGAAGAGTAAAACTGAGAGTACATGGTCAGACTAGTTCACGTCCCAGATCACAACAATGATGGCAATGCACAGAGTGGCATTTCTCCCCCCAGACACAAGGGTGCTAAATTTCATGCAGCAAGCCAAGTATTATCAGAGAAATGTGATCCTCTTTAGATTTTCAGATGTTTTCAGCATAGGCACTGTGAGAAGGTCAAAGACAAAATTCAGTTTCAACTTAGTATTGGGTGAACCAATAGTGTAAGTAAATCCATTGATTATAATTAAACCTAGTACATTCTCCACCAAATATCTTCCCGCCTCACACACATACCCTGTATCTGCTTTCCTTCATTATTAGCACTTTGCATCCTATATCCGCAACACATTTTTCAACAGTTCTTCACTTGCCAGATGTGCATAAAAGTTGTTTAATATCTTTGGATTTCATATTTCATGATTTTTGGGAAACTAAATAATATTTTATTGGCTTTAGACTTACTTGTCTATGTTTTGCATGAGTCTTTATTCCAATACATAGTTTAAGAAGAGATATGCTCTCCACATCCACATCCATATCCATCATTTCTCATTCATTAGCATTTTCCCAACTTCTTATTTAACAAACTGCCTCAGCTGCTTTCACTATAGCAATATGAAACTATTAAGGGCACTGTGTCCTTGGAGATATTAGCATGGAGTCACACTGGCATTTTATTTAATTTAAATCAATAATCAACTGAACCCACAAGGGCTCAGCAAAGATAGTGTTTAAGACAAACGATGATATCAACAAGGATATAGAAAATACAGAAAATTATATACTGCTAAATTAAGAATTTTTCCCCCTCTGTGGGAGTTCCAAGTACTTTTTGCAAACCACTTTGATGTGGTGGTGGTTGATTTTTACAATCAAGCAGTGTATACATTTTATGAATGAATGAATGAATGAATGAATGAATGAATGAATGAATGAATACTATCCCATAAGAAGCTGTTTTACTAGATGAGACCAAAATTCCCTTGAGACCAAAATTCCACTACCTCCAATACTGGTGAGCTATATATTTCCAGAAACTCACAGACAGGGAATGGAGATAATTGTCTTCTCTTGCTTGCACCAGCATCTAATACTCAAAGAAGCACACACCCTCTCAGAGTAATGGCTCTCTCAAGGCTAACAGCCATTAAGAGGCCAATCCTTCATAAATGTGTTTAATTTTCTAAAGCCATGTAAGCTAGTAGCCATTGCTGCATCTCATGGGAGAAAACGTATTTTGTTAAATACTCGTAGAAGTACTTTTGGCAAGTGTTTCAATTCAACTTCAACTGGCAACCCCAAGGTTACAGAATAGAAAAAGAACACTATCCATCATCTTGCCAACACAATTTTGTAAACCTCCATCATGTCCAACCATCTACAACACAGTCCAGAAAAAGGAGTCTAAAACACTTTAAACACTCTACAAATTTGTAGGCATTCTTTTCTTGAATGCTTCAGAATAGTAAACAGTATCCAAAAGTGGCACCATAGACAGCAGTCAGCCGCCAACAATTCTCTCTACGCTCTTAGTATTCAAGCTCATATTGTGAACTGTACATTCAAAAGTGTATTTGTTGCTCAAATGAGATAGGACTATTTTATCTGCTTCATGTGCATAAATAAGTTCTATAATTTGCAGCCTCAATATATATATTTTAAATATCAAAATGGAAATTCCGTGTGTATTCTGCTCAGACAGTTGTTACAAGCAGCAAGAAGGGACTACATCAATTTATCTGAAGTATGGATTTCACCTGTGTTTGGGAGGTTAGGGGAAGGGTAGTACTTCTGGTGGGGGACATGTCATGCTCCTTTCGAAGTTCACCTTGGGTCCCCACACTGCGCACAGCTCTCAGCTGGGGCTCCTAGAAGCTGTCAGCATGCAACAGTGGCCACACCCCAGGAAATGGCTTCAACTGGCTAGCTGATGGGCAGCTGATAGGTTTCAAATCCTCTGCGAGTTAGAAACTTCCCCTGCATGTGAAGACAAGCTCCGGCAGACTGAGCAGACAAGAGCAATAATGTGTGCAATGGCCAAGAGGGCGGTTTCTGCATGTGCTGTAGAGGGAAGTAAGGTGCTGATGGGCATCATCAACCTGGGAAGACAGCCCATCTAGGAGAAGGAAAACTTTGATCCTAAACCTCTGCTGGCTTGCGAGATATTTCAGGAGAAGAAAAGGCTACACAAATCCCGAGTTGAGTCCCTAAGGTGGTTGGACGGCACCTTGTACATCTCCTTCTGGCAACCTCTGCAGCCAAGCTGGTGACAAACATGTTGCTCTGCTCTCCACACATCAGAGTGGCCAAGAAAGGGGGTATTGTTGTCTGGGTAGCCCAGGACCTCCATACACCCTGCCTAGGCTTGCACCCCAGGGAGATCACATCGGTGCTGCTAACACAGTGGTTTGACTCTACCCCTGGAGGCATACTCCATTCCCTCTTGAGACAGATGGATGCCAACAACAGCAATGGTCAATAATGGGAAATAATTAGTGTGAAAAATATCTGCACCATCCACCTGGATGCAATCACTTTGCAGAGCCTTAAATTATTCTGAAATTTAGGAACAGAGGAGAAGAGCAAGAGCATGCAAAAAGTGGTTGATCTCAGTGAAGCAAGGCCGCACTGATCTCTCTTTTCATACCAAGTTGGGCAAACCCTACTCTTAAAAGTGCTGGATGACAGAGCAGAATTGTTTTTATTCTTTACCACAGAGGAATGAGGAAAATGTAATATCAGGTTGCTGGCAGTTGGAAAAGAACAGGTAACTCAGCACATATTAATTTCACCCTTTAATCCTTTCAAGCATCAGGACTTCCCCATATCTTTCCTCTGCATACTCATTTCTAGTATTGATCAGTGAAATAGCATATCTAATGGGCAAAGCCCTTTACACTCTCTCTTGCTTTGACTTTTTACCGTAATTGCATTGCAAAGAACACTGTTTCATGAGGTTCATGATTACAAGCAGACAAGCAACTAATTACTGGAAGCCTTTAACTGCAGGGTTTTGAATTAAACCTTGATTCAAATTACTAACTGTTGTAGCATCAAAGAAATCAAACAGCTGGAAATGCAAGCCATTGCAAACAATGGACATGAAATGAAGCTCTCTGAAAGATCCCTAATGCTAGCCAGGAACTGGAGATTAGACAGAAAAAGCAATGCAAGAACTTCTGAGGCATGGAAGACAAATATTGATTACCTGGGGATTTTGAATGTTGATTGGGAATGTTCTTGCTGTGGTACAACATGAGTCACCTGCTTTCCCTCAAGCCCTTTCCCACCAAAAGAAAGAAGCAGTTTTTTAATTAAATGGAACAGTTATCTTAATTAGGACTGGAAAGGCTGACATTTGCTCAGGTTACAGATCAAATACACACAACTTGCATAAGTACTTGCAAGGTGGCTTTCCACGTGGTTTGGCAAAAAACAGACCTACTTGTGGGTATTTAATTTTTTTCCTGCAGTTCTCATGCTGTTAACAGGTAAACTAAAGACTGAAGCACTCATGCTCAGAATGCAATGCCACATGCCATCAGCAGGTTCAGCCACCTTCCCAAAACATGTACCTCAACTGTTTCCCTATCAAACCATAGTTAGAAGACACGCTCTGTTGAAGGCAGAAATAGTGACGCATTTCCTTGTACACTTACTTGGTTTGGTAAATATATAACTACGGTAGGTAATTACCCCGATAGCAGGAAAGACCTTTGGTCATGTCCCCTATACATGCCATACCAAACCTCTGCAAATATATCAGCAAATTATTTCCCTAAACTTCAACCTTGATAGACGCAAGGCCTAACTACATATGCTTGACATTTTCTGATACAGGGAACCTCCCATTTACACGTGTTCCGAGGCACTGCACGCATCAGTGAAATTGTGTATTTTTGAAACACAAAAACCCCTAAAAACACCCTGTTCCACCCCTGCCCTATCCCTTTTTGTGGACATTTTGGTGACTTTTTGCATCACTTTCAGGTTCGGTGCAATGCATGCATGCACGGTCGTGCACATAATTGAACGCGCATAAATGGCAGGTTGCCTGTACCCTATTCACTCATATGAGGGAGACAGAATCAAACTCCCAACAAACTTGCCTCTCATTACCACTGTACAATCATGCAAAAATGAGAGTATTATTTTTTAAAATATTTGTCTACAGCCTTCTCTCTGTGGCCAACGTTAACACAAGGGCACTTTAAAACAAGTGATCTTCCATCAGCATTGTGGGCAGTGAAAAGGTAAAAAAAAAAAGAGCAAAGGACCCCATGACGGTTAAGTCCAGTCAATGGTTACCATGGGGTTGGGGCGCTCATCTCACTTTCAGGCTGAGGGAGCAGGTGTTTGTCCATAGACAGCTTTCCGGGTTATGTGGTCAGCATGACTAAACCGCTTCTGGGCAAAGGAACACTGTGATGGAAACAAGAGTGCATGGAAATGCTGTTTACCTTCCTGCCACAGGGATACCTATTTATCTACTTGCACTGGTGTGCTTTCAAACTGCTAGGTTGGCAGAAGCTGGGAGCTCACCCCGTCGCGTGGATTTGAACCGCTGACCTTCTGATCAGCAAGCCCAAGAGGCTCAGTGGTTTAGACCACATCGCCACCTACATCTCTACTGGGCAGTACCACATGCACAACTGAATGTTGGAACTAGCATTTTTATTATCACACTATATGTGATGACACCCAGGTCTGTTCATATCAGGACTAGTCTTATGTTTAGATCAAGAGGGACACACAGATTAAGGAAGAATGAACCTTCCTATACCTGCAATTTACCTGTCTGTAGTCTCTTCCCTCTACCACCTCCGCCTTGTGATTCTCACATAGCCCCTCTCACTTCCACTCTTGGAGGCCAGCTGGAGGAGTGAAATGGGGAGGGGAAAATAAACTGCAAGGAAGTAAGTTTAGCACTCAGATATGCATCCACGTGGCCCCTTTTCTCTAAAAAGGCAAGAAACCATTGGGTCCAACACCATTACTTTTTATCTTATTTGGACAAACTTGGGTCAACAAGCAAGTCTGCCACAAAACTAGTACATGTACACAGCCCTAGGCCATGAAGGGCAGATCTGTCTTCTTTGAACTAAACGGACAGGAACACCAGGTCCACTAAATATTTTAAGTTAAGGAATTTTTTTAACCAGTGTTCCCAACCTTGGGCCTCCAGCTGTTTTTGGACTACAACTCCCATCATCCCTCGCTAGCAAGACCAATGGTCAAGGATGATGGGAATTGTAGTCCAAAAACAGCTGGAGGCCCAAGGTTGGGGAACACTGATTTAAACCATTCATTTTATCTTAGAGGAGGGGGCTGGAGACATGAAAAATGGTGTGTCCAAATTATAATAAATCCAATATTTTGCATATGAAAATACCAAGAACTTCTGATTTGATGAAGATCTAAGGACTGAAGAAATGATTTTAGAAAACGAATAATCCTTAAGAGAAATGGTTCTTCCATTATGCACCCCAAGGCCTCCATTCCCATTACCCTCTGCTTAAGCCAATAAAATTATTGTAAACCTTGACATGTTAAACACTGAAGCTTTTCTATAAAACTTTACTGCATTGTATAACCGATATCTTATAGGTTAATTACAGAAGCTCTTCTCTTTAAGCTGTGATGCACTAGCAGTCTCATTTAAAAATCCCTCTACATTCTATATTTTCTAGGTTTTTTCACTCTCCCACACATGGTTCTTATTTTAAAATGTGTTGTTCTGAAGTGCTCCAAACACTAGAGCCCAAAAGCCAAGTATGGAACACTCCTAGTCTAGCACCGGAAAACACACCAGGGCAGCTGTTCCACAGAGTCTACAAACTTTTAGCAATTATAGATGTGCCATGCATTAATTAGTATGGTATATTCAGAACTCAAATTAACAACACTAAAATTAGCGCCAAAGCACTTCTGAACACCAGAACACCTCTGAATACCAGAACACACACACACACTCTCACACACACCCAATGCATGCAAAACTCTTTAATGCTAGTTCTTTAATGCTGCAAAGCTATGTGGGCAAATTTCAGCAGAAGCATGTTTCCATTAAACTAGGTGTCATAGCAAGAACTAGGAAGTGAAATCAATTGCTGGACGCGCAGGCATGGCAGCTTCCAAAATGAAAGAAGTGAATAAAATATACTGACGGAAACTGTGAAAGGTTTAATCTAAGCACCGTATATGAACAATGTAAGAAGACGCCTTTCCCCCAAATCATTAAAAGTACCAAAGCTTTAGACAGAGAAGTTCACAATGATTTAATGAACTCACACCTTAAAGGGCAGCCGCTAAAGCCAGCCATCCTATTCCCCCAAAGGTGACCATTCTCTATTCATGAGAAGACTAGATAGAAAGCTAGACCTCCCGCTACATTAAGGAAGGAATTGGACACAGAGTTTAGTTACCTCTGCTATGACAGAGAGATGAAGAAGAATACAAGAGTGGATCTGTTTCCAGTCTTTTAACACCCGCTTATAAAGTGGAGATTAAAGCTGCATTAATGTTTTTTTGAGGACATAAGAGGAATATGGCACTGGGGAGGAGGGGGTCTCATTTTTGGTTACGGAGTAGGGCTGCCTCCTCCAGTCAGAGAAATCACTTGGGACTCCAAAAGTGTGCCGGGTCGCTTCACTGGAGAGCTGGGTCCTGCACGGGTATGGGGGGGGGGGGAGAGACCTCCAAGCATGGGCAGAGTGCCTTCCTCCACTAACAATTTTTCCAGGCTTCAAAGGGTCACAACATGGCTCTCGAGCAAACAACCCTACAGTTCAACCCTTGATGATTTGATTTTAAAAAGGACAAAGAAAGACCAAAAAAAAAACCCAGGCACTGCTCACATCCCGCAACAGAGCTACATGCGAATAAGGAACGCCGCGTATCCAAAAGCCAGGTCAGGTCAGGATCCCCACCACCCGGGACGCGCTAACATCGCCCATCGTCTAGTGTCTCCCTCCCTTGCTCTCGCCCCCCACCCCCACTCGCACATCCCACCCCTCTTTTTCCCACCCACCCCCTCTCTCCCCAGGTTCCAAGGACTCACCAAACAGCGACAGGAGCAGCAGCAGAAGGGGCGCGTCCTCCCCTCGGTGCCCCATGCCTCTGCGTCCAGAATTGGGGGCGGGCAAGAAGCGCGCCGAGAGCCAGCCAGCCGGAGCCCCCCAAGTCGGTCAGCGAGCCAGCAGACCCTCAGCTAAAGTGGAGCCTCCAACAGGGGGTGGGGCCACAAAGCAATAACCCGAGTGCGAGGCAAAGCAGCGAGCAGCCCTCGCCCGCCTCTTCCCCGCTGGCTGGCTGGCTGGCTTGCCCTGGGAGCCGGCAGGAGCGAGGGAGCCGCCCGCCTCAGTCGCCGCCGTCGCCGCCGTCCCCCTCCTCAGCCCGGCCGCGCAGCCAACCACAGGGACAAACTTTCCCTGCCCCCGCCCCGCTCCCCCTCCCACAGGTGCCGAGGGAAGGCCGGCCCGGCCCCCACCCCCTTAAAGGGGAGGAGGAGGAGGAGGTGAAGCGGCTGCGCTCCCCGCCCGCCGGCAGCGGCTGCTAGTCCTCCGACGGCGCTGCCGAGGGATTCCCCGCGCCGCCTCAGCCCGGCCGAGGGAAGCCATCCACTAGTTCCATTGCATTGAACAACCAAGCAAGCTCCGCACCTCGCTCGGCACGCCCCGCACCCGGCGCGCGCTCTCCGTCGGTGCGCGGCGCTCGCCGCCAAATCCCGCCCCTTCCACTCTCCGTCTCGGCGCTGGGATCCCGAAAGGGGGAACAAAGTGCCGGCAACTAGAAAGCGAAGCCCTTCAAACCAGGCGGGAAGAAGAAAGAAGGCGGGGAGGGAGGGAGGAAGTTGGCCGCTCAGGCGGGTAAAGCGAGCAAAGAGGCTCAAAGGGGAAAATCGAGTAGCCCGAAATAGTCCCACACGTTGGAAGTGAGAAAGGCGAAGGGGCCTGTCAGCGTCGTGCGGAGGGTTTTATGGCTCGCAGCGCAATCCTAAAGTATATTTACTCCGGAGTCGGACTGGCCGGGTTTTGCTCCCAAGGAAGCGTGGGTTAGGTTTGCAGCCTTTGGCTTCGTACGCACGCTCGTTTGCAAAGTAAATTCAGTTGAAATGTAGGGGGAAAGGAAGTCCGATGGGAGATCGGGGACGTCTTTGGGCGCACGAGTCCCGTCCCCCTGCTTCTCCGCTTCAGGGGCCGTGTTTGGGCAATATGGGATTATGGGACACGCTGGGGATTACTGGTCAGAAAGGCAGACTCCACGGGAAGCGCTTCCCACTTGAGAAAGGGAGGTTTCTCGGCGCCACCTGCTTCCCAGTCGCAGCAAGAACGGCGAAAGGCCCTCCGCACCTTTTGCTCTAACGGCTTTAAATCCCTTCCCCTGGCGATGGGGGACGGAAAACAATAAAACTGATTTCTTCACAGCAAGACACACACCTATCAGAGAAAGGGGGGGGGTGGGCTTGATCACATAGGTGTTGGCATCCGACAGTCTCGAGAGACAATGGAGTGCGCCTCCAGGGGTGAAGTCAAACCGCTGCGTTAGTAGCACCAAAGTGGCCTCCCGGGATGCAAGGAACCTCTTCGATTTTTAAAGGCAATCCTTTCCTCAGATCACAAACATGCCTCGCAATATTTCAGTGGTGTTTTATGTTATCTCTTATAGTATCCTTCTGGGCTGGCTTCCTGGGTTATGATCTGGAAAGATGGGACTGGTCGTCTTATTAGGTGGTGCTGGGTTACTGCTATTCTGTCCCATGGTCACCAGCCACCAGGAATGCTGAGAAGTTCTGTCTTGTCCCCATTTCTGTTTAATTCCTACATTGGAATTCAATGTCAGCCATTCTTTGCTGGTTAAGTGTGGATAGTGTAATTATACAATGAAGTCAGTAGGTGGCACTAGATTTTGATACAGTGGTACCTCGGGTTACATATGCTTCAGGTTACATACTCCGCTAACCCAGAAATATTACCTCAGGTTAAGAACTTTGCTTCAGGATGAGAACAGAAATCGTGCTCCGGCGGCGCGGCAGCAGCAGGAGGCCCCATTAGCTAAAGTGGTGCTTCAGGTTAAGAACAGTTTCAGGTTAAGAACGGACCTCCAGAACGAATTAAGTACTTAACCCAAGGTACCACTGTACAGCGTATGGGTGGAATCAGGAGGATCCCAATGCTGTTCTTTGTTTGGACAGAGACAATAAAGTTATTGTCTAGTTTCTTTACTAGTGTGGCCTCTAAGCCTTCCATGACATTCTCTATGTCTTTTTTAAAAATGAAACCGAAGTGTTAATCTACAAGTGTTATCAATGTAATGGACAAAATGTCACTCCATTTAAGGAAAGTCAATTCTATTACCACCACATCTTCAGAGGCCTTCCAAAACACCTCCAGTATCATGAACATTAACAACCACTGGGAATGATAATCCACAATAAGGTACTTTTTACATCTAAAAGCTAGAGTCATTGCTCTTTCTATTTGAATGAGAAGGTAGGCTATGAACCCTCAAGAGGAATTTATGAAAACAGACCCAGAGCCAATATATGTTAAGAGTATGTCCTCTATTGTGTGATACTGTGCTTTCCTTTGTTGTAAAATATATTGGTATAATAACTGCCTTTTGCAATGCTCTTCAGCTGTTTAGATATTGATCTCCTCTTACCACACAATAAATGAGAGTTGTAGGTTTTGGCCTACAGCCTCAAACATTCTTGAATTCTAGGCGAGGCTATTTGCTTTTCAGATCAGGCAACTGATGCTGTTGATTTAATTACTGTGGGTGGTTGTTTGCTGTTTGAGTTTCATTTTTAATCCACAGGTTTGATGAAGGAAAGGTATGCTGGTTTAACACCACCTGGGGTCATCTGGAAAATAATTGTTACTGCTTCCTTGTTTCCCTGAACTGCTGTAAAAATACAAACCACAGCCCAAAAAGAATTCAATTTCAATATATTTCTGTTTTCCGGGGCATTTGTATGGCAAAACCTGCATGCTACTGCCTACATGTGAGCTGAGCTAGCCTTTGGAAGATAAAAATGGAGGCACATACATTCAAAAGATCGGTCTCAATGCATATAATTAAGGAGGTTAGATCTCTCTATGTGTGTAGCAAGCATTGGTGGTCCACTTCTAACTTAATTTCATTTTTGCCATCCTGGTGCCCTCCAGATGTTTTGAACTACAGCTCCAGCCAGCATGGCCATTGAAGGCTTCTCTACCTGGTTATTTCGAGGCTAAGAATTTATTGTGGGGGCAGGGTGTTCTAAACTTTTAAAATTACAGTTCCCTGAACCTGACACAACTATCACAGGAAGGGAGTCTGAGGAACTGAGACAAATAGTGGTGAAAAGAGGTGCAGTTCTAGACCGCAATGACAAAATAGGGTAAAGATAAAGGTAAAGGGACCCCTGACCATTAGGTCCAGTTGTGACCAACTCTGGGGTTGCTCATCTCGCTTTATTGGCCAAGGGAGCCGGCGTACAGCTTCCGGGTCATGTGGCCAGCATGACTAAGCCGCTTCTGGCCAACCAGAGCAGGACACGGAAACGCCATTTACCTTCCCACCAGAGCGGTACATGCTTTTGAACTGCTAGGTTGGCAGGAGCAGGGACCGAGCAATGGGAGCTCACCCCGTCGCAGGGATTCAAACCACCAACCTTCTGATCTGCAAGTCCTAGGTTTAACCCACAGCGCCATCCGCATCCCAAAATAGAAACAGACAAATCACCAGGTCCAGATAGCATCCACCTCAGAGTTCTTAAAGAATTCAAATGTCAAACTGCTGGTTTTCTAACAATAAAAAAAACTTGTCCCTAAAACTAGCCTCCATACCTGTGGATAGAAAAGTGGCCAATGTAAGTCTGATTTTTAAAAAGGTATCCGGCGATGGGATCCTGAAAATTGCAGGCAGCTTAGGAAAACAAATGGGCTGGCTGAGACTGATGGGAGCTATTTTCCAAAACTTAAGGACAGTACCAGGTTGGTGAGGACTGCTGCTTTATGTGGTTACTTCATGGGTGAGAGTTTGGGTGTGTAATTCTAATACAGTGAAACCTTGGTTCTTGAACGCCTTGGTACTAGAACATTTCAGCTCCCAAATGCCAAAAACCCAGAAGTAAGTGTTCCGGTTTTTTAATCTTTTCCAGAAGCCGAATGTCCAATGTGGCTGTCGGCTATTGTTTCCAGGGCACCTGCACCAAACAGAAGCCGTGCCTTGGTTTTTGAACATTTCGGAAGTCAAACAGACTTCTGGAACGGATTACATTCGAGAACCAAGGTATGTCTTAAATGTACTGGTATCTTGATATATGGTGGGAAAGCATATGGAATTTACATCCAGATAGGAATGTGCCAATCCCCTTTGAGAAATTGTGTTGCTCCTATTTAAATTGTTTTCCTGGTTTCACTTGGATGTTCTGCCTGCGGTGGAATCTCTGAATTCACTTCCAATGTGACTTCATGGAAATACAATTACAACCTAGGACATTGGAAATCACTATCTCTCACACACAGCAATCCCAGAAGTGTCATTTGAGGGGGGGGGGCGTCAAGTCAAGACAGTCCAATATTTAATTTTAATTCAAAAGGAATCCCAGCTGTCCTGAAAATACAAAGTTTGTGAACATATCAAGAACTTGCTCTTTATTCTCAGTCTCAACTTTCTATGCTAGGGTGGCCAACAAGGAGCCCTACAGATATTGCTGGACAACAACTCCCATCAGCCATGACCATTGGCCTTGCCAATTGGGGTTGATGGGAATTGGAGTCCAAAAGCATCTGGAGAGCATATTAGCTATTCCTGCTCTCTACACATTAGTGCTCAGCTCAGCAGCTCCCTCCAACACAAAGGTTGGCTCTCATTGCACAGCAAGCAACGTTGTGTCACTGGCTGCTGAATCCTAAGCAAGAGGGATGTACCTCCCTTTGTTAATTAGCCATAACTTCAACAGCAGTCTATATTTTGCCTGATCATCCCTGAGTAATGTTAGAGTTTTGTCACACCACTCTTCTGGATGGTAGTAGTTCTTGCTCAGCCCTCCCACTCCTGCCCAAGCAAATGCTGTTTCTTTCATCAAAACTCTGTGCCCTTCTCTGCAAACTGGCTAACACATACTCCTTCCGCAGAACAGCTATTCTTCTCTACCTGCAGCAGAACACCAAGAAACATCCTAGAACAGATAATTCGGTATGTCTATGAACACTTGGAAAAGGATACTATGATTACTAAGACCCAACATGTATTTATCAAAAACAAGTCACGCCAGACAAACCTCTCTCTTTTATATATATATATAGAGAGAGAGAGTTACAAGCTTGGTGGATCAGGGGAATGCTATGGGCATAGTGTATCTTGATTTCATAAGGCTTTTGAGAAAGTCCCCCATGATATTCTTGTGAGGAAGCTGGTAAAATGTAGGTTGGACAAGGTAACTGTTAGGTGGATTTGTAGCCACCCAATATGATCAAAAAGTCAGAAAATCAAGCCTTATGAGGAATACTTGAAGGAGCTAGGTATGTTTCACCTGGAAAAGAGGAGTTCAAATATTTGAATGGTTGTCACATGGAAGATGGAGCAAACTTTTTTTTCTGCTCTGGAGGGTAGGATAGCTTCAATAGCTTCAAGTTACAAGAAATAGCTTCAAGTTACAAGAAAGGAGATTCCGACTAAACCTCAGGAAGAACTTTCTGACAGTAAGAGCTGTTCAACAGTCATTGGAGGTTTTTAAGTTGGATGGCCATCTGTCATGCATGCTTTAGTTGAGATTCCTGCATTGCAGAGGGTTGGACTAGATGACCCTTGGGGTCCCTTCCAACTCTACAATTCTATGATTCTATAGTAGTAGCAGAAATTATTTGCCGCTTTCCACAAATAAGCCTCAAATCCATAAAACACACAAATCTTTTCATCATCAGAAAAAGGTGCCCCAAAAGGTAATCTGAACTACTATTAGATATATTCAGAGTTCATAGATATGTAGCTGTAAAACAGAGGTACCTTATAGCTACAACACAATGGCACTGCACTCAGTTTACACAAAAGTCAATTACTTTTCCAGATACTAAACAGTGAAAAATCAAGCCTATTGTGTTTTTCCCCTCTCTCTTTATTTGAAAGATGCTGAAATCAGAGGCTGTTTCACAGATCATGCAGATATAGCTAGTGAAGAGACGGGATTTCTTTTGCAGTTTTGCTCCTTTTTGCATGCTTCAAGTCCTCCATTTGCATGTTGCTTATTCTTGCCTTATTTTTGATGGACTGATACACCGATTGATTTAGGCCATTTTCCCCACAATTTCCATTTTGTAGCAATTTAAGCTTTCATCTGAGGTGTCAGATTTAAGTCAAAGACTTCCTAAAAAAACCATAAAGCAGTCAAGTACCTTTTCCCATTAAAAAAAAACCACCATATTTATTTATGAGGTTCACAGTAAATGTGTGATCAATGGTTTGTTTCAATGGGGAGTATCCAATTTGACTTTCATGTATGATCGTTAGATACTGTTTTATTGTTTTGTTGCTGCTGCAGCAGATTTATTTAGTTACATTTCCACGAGCACCTCTGTTAATTGCTGGCCCAAAGAAATCTCCCGTTTTCTGCAGCAGGATAATGAGTTACTTCAGGCATAACTCAGGAGAGTGTCCAGAATAAAGAATTAGCTGAAAGGATATGTGTGTGCACTCGCAGTTTATGACCCTGAAATTTAGATATAAACGGGGTCCCCAAAGCACTTCCCAGAGAAACCATGAGACCCACACGCCTAAGTTTTCTTTGGATGCAGGCCTGGCCACAGCTGTCAGCCAGGTTGGGCACTGACTGAGGGCTCCAGGGGCTTGGAGTGGCTCAATTCTGGTCCAGCCTGGTGGCTTCATCATTCACCTTCCTCTGGATGCTTTTCAGTAGTGGGCAGCAGTGCCACTTTGGAACAGCAGCCAAGCTCAACTCCTATCTGCGGTGGCCTCCCAACATTCTAAGGTGACCCAAATGTGATGCCCTGTCCCTTTAGATCTATGACATGTATCCAGGTAGTGAAGGAGCACTGATGAATCAGACCAAAGACCTATCTAGTCCAGCATTCTTCTTTTACAGAGCAGATGCCTACCAGAACCCTGGAAGCAGGAAATGAGCACAATAGCCCTCACCCCGCACACGTTCCCCACAGCTGCCCTTGAGCCTGGTTCAGAAGCTCCATCTGGTGCAAAATGCAGTGGGCCAGACTGCTGATGGGGGCATCTGGCAATATGTGACACAATTGTTTAAGCAGATGCCACTGGCTGCCCATCCACTACTGAGCAAAGTTCAAGGTCTTTGTATTTATTTGCGAAACCCTGAACTACTTAGGTCCAGGGTACCTTAAGGACAGCTTGAACCTTATATCCCAAGTCAGTCCCTGAGATCTTCTGCAGGAGCATCACTGGTCATTCTCCAAGCTTGCAAGGCTCGCCTGGTAGCAACAAGAAACAGATCCTTTCATGTCATCAGCCCAATATTGTGGGACACCCTTGCCAACAAAGATTCACCGGGCGCCTTCTGTTTCAATTTTTAAGCTCCTGCTGGAAACTTTTCTATTCCATCAGGACTATGCAGGCAATTTAGAATGTACGTTTCCACAATAGCTGATGCCTGTTTTTAACGTTTTATATGGATTTAATTGTAGGGCTTTATGTACTGTCCTTGTAAACCACTTTGATATTCTTTATGAATAGCTGTATATATTCTTTATGAATAGCTGTATATAATAATCACATTCAATACTCGACCACTGTGCATACTTTTAAAAACCTCTGTCATGTCCTTGTTTTTCATATTGTCCTAAATTAAAAAGCTCCAGATATTATAAGAGAGTTCATTGCTCCAGCTCCACCATTGTTTTGGTTGCCTTCTTCTGGATGTTATTCAGCTCTACGGTGTTTATTTTGGCCACAATCAGAACTTCACACAATCTTCCAATTGTGTGCGCATCATATATTTGTATAAGAGCATTGTGAAATTGAGAGTTTTAATTTCAGTCCTGCTCCTAATGAACCCTGTCATAGCATTCACCTTGATCCTAAGATCTCTTTCCTTGTCATTCACTGTCAATTCAGACCCTATTAGCATTTATGTGCAATTATTATAGCAAGGTTCCTGAACGTGTCCAACTGGCTGAACTACCTAAGGAGGAATGAGCCATATTTAAATCACAGCCAGACAATTTCTTGTGTTACTATTACCTCCATGGAAATTAATCGAGTACTTGCAGCATCTTCCCAGCTTGTGTGCTTGCAAAAGGAAGAACACTTTTATCACACTTCATATATTTTTATATATTTACTTCCTTACTATATTTATTTATATAAGGCCACCCAATATCACTGCTCTTCAGGCACATTACAAACAGAAAATGCTAAAATGCAGTTAAAATAAGTATGGCATAAAATTGCAACCTAAAAATGTGCAGCAGAAAGAAAAATAAAACCAGATAACTGAAAAACTAGGCAGCACATAAATACTGGCTGAAAATGGTAAATCATGGCTTAAACAAAAGCTGAGAGAATAAAAAAGGCTTTCTTGGTGTGGGAATGGTGATAAGGAACACAGCAGATAAGCTGCTCTGGGGAGGACATTTCATAAACAGTGTCACTGGTTAAAAGGCCATTTCGCAAAAAATCAGCCATCTCCCTTCACTTGGTGGGGCACCCAAATCAAGGCATCTGAACATGGTACTTCAAGAATCCTGGTACCAAGCTGTTTAGAACTTTAACAGTTAAAATCTTGACTTGAAATTATAAATGGATTGGAGACCGGTGCAGTAGGTAAAGCAAAGGAATGAAATTATTAAGTCATCCAGTCAGCAGTCTTAATGCTCAGTTTTGTATTACCTATGTTTCTAGCCTATTCTCAAAGGCAGCCCTGCATACTTGCCTGGACTACTGGCTTGTGGCACTGCCCTTGAAGACTGCCTAGAAACTGCACTTAGTGCATAATGTGGCTGCTAGGTTGGTGAATGGGGCAGCCCAAAGCAAGCATCTGTTGCCATTCCTGAAAATGCTACACTGGCTGCCAGCCAAGTACTGGGCCCAATTCAAGGTGCAGGTAAAGGTAAAGGGACCCCTGACCATTAGGTCCAGTTGTGACCAACTTTGGGGTTGTGGTGCTCATCTCGCTTTGTTGGCTGAGGGAGCTGGCGTACACCTTCTGGGTCTTGTGGCCAGCATGACTAAGCCGCTTCTGGCAAACCAGAGCAGCACATGGAAACGCTGTTTACCTTCCCGCCGGAGCGGTACCTATTTATCTACTTGCACTTTGACATGCTTTCGAACTGCTAAATTGGCAGGAGCAGGGACTGAGCAACGGGAGCTCACCCTGTCGCGGGGATTTGAACCGCTGACCTTCAGATCAGCAAGTTCTAGGCTCTGTGGTTTAACCCACAGCACCACCCGCGTCCCAAGGTGCTAGTACTAGTATACGAAGTTCTAAATGACTTGGGGCCCAGCTACATAAAAAGCTTCCCCAATACTGACCATCTCATGCACTAAATCAACAGAGGAAGCCCTCCATGGTGAAGTGTGTCTGCCTCCCTCATTATTAACATTCAAGAGGAATTTAAAAACATTCCTGTTCACACAGATATCTGATGGTTGAATGATACTGACCCTGGCAACCTTGAAGTTATTGGCTATAGGTGTGCGTGATTGGTTTTTTTTGTTTTTTTTTAAATGTTCTTCAATTTATTTTATTTTATTTTATTTTTTGCTATTTTGTTGTTTGCAATCCCTCCCAGAGGAGGAGCAGAAAAGAATTTTTTAATAATAATAATAATAACAATAACCACATTGCCATAATTTCTTACGTGCAGATTGATTTCCATGTAGGGAATTGTTATTATTAAGAAGCTGCTGCCATGCATCACAAGAACTGCGCTCCTAAGTTGCAAAGTGCCCAGAGCAGCACAGAGGGTAAGTCTGGATGATTATTATGCTGCCATCACAAAACTTCTCCTTTATACTCCGGCAGCCCTGGGGACCTGGGGGAAAGGAGTGGGCAAAGTTTATTAGAATCTGTGAACAGCCCACTGACTTTGCAAAGCCAGCCTAAAGCTCCTTTGAAGCATAAATCAAGAGAAAAGACGGCCTCTTAAGAGGATGGATGTTGAACTTGGAATAACGAAATATTTATTTAAAGATTCAGCCTCACTGCAGAAAATAAAAGAGGACATAAACACTGAACACTCTATACGCACTGTCTCTAGCAAAGCAGATACTTTCAGCTAGGTTGTCACTCCTTTAATTTATGTCCAAGTAGTTACATTCTCACACTAAAAAGTCATGGGTATTTTTTTTGTGTCCCTGAAAGCAAGACAGATGCTAACGCCAATATGGATCTGCCACACTGACTGGGCCAACTTTTCCGCTTTTCCGCTTGAAATGGCTTTAAAGTATAGATCAGATTTACTTCTAGACTCCTGCTGCTGTTTTGCATTTTATAACTGATGTTTGCTCAGACATTTTCCCAGGTTAATGACCCCAGCTTTGCAAAATGTAAGCCCTCCTGTAGACAGCCACCCTAGCATGAGTTGGAAAGCTGCAAGGAATTGATTTTTCATGCCTGTGGCCTTCATTCCCCAAAACTGGATAAGCTCCTATAAGGAGAAAAAAGAAATGAGGTTCACTTTTATATTGCAGATATCATCAGAGTATCTGGGAGAAGCAGGGCCAGCCCTACCATTAAGCAGAGTGAGAAAGCTGCCTCAGGCAACAGACGCTGCAGGGTGGGAAGTAATGCCAAGGTGTCAGAAGACAGAGCTGTGGGTGCCATGTGACTTGCTCTGTGCCCCTAACCTAGCCTACTGCCTTCAGCTGTGGTCAATAACTCTGCCCCATTTCCATTGCTGAAGGACAATTCCACAACCCATCCTGCCAGCTTCTGCACATGAAATTGGTGGTGGGATAGAGAAAAATCTTGCCCTTCACCTCAGTCAACAAAATGCCTTGGACATCCCCAAGGAGAGGATTTCCACAAACATGCCAGAGACGAAAGATTTGCATTTGAAAGACCAATGCCAGGCATTGGTCCACAGCCTGTGAGATCTCAAACAAGTTTATAAAAGTGTATGCACCGTAGTTTCATATATCTTACAAAAACAAGATATTTTAAACTGAGGTGACTTACAGATTTGTCATATTAATGTGTGAAGCTCCCCTCAGAGACAAAGGCCAGGTAAGCTGCCAAGTAAAACAATTTGCAAGCTCCCTCTCTCCAGGGGCGGCCCATCCTGTTTAGCTGTCTGTATGGAAAGATTTTTCTGGGGCTCAATCCTGCTCAAATGTCCTCATTCCTTCTGAGAGTCATGATATGCAGTGAGATGATCTTGGGCCGTGAGTTTCACATTATTCTTCCAGAATGCCACCTCCAGTGGGTTTATCATTCTTATCAACTCTGGTTGTTTTGCCCAATGTTTGGGGTGGGGTCATATCACTAGGCTCCCTAATGGCCTCTTGCTCTGGGAAGTCTCTGTGGCAAACACAGGCCCTTTGTTGTCATCAAACAAAGAAGAGTCCACTCAACAGGGTCTTGCTTGGTTCCGATAGCTACCCACTTTCTTCATGCTGGAGCTGTCCATACAATCATTCCTGATAAGGAAGCTACAAAAGTGTAGAGAGAGCTCTTGATCTAGGGAGCTGGACAACTGCAGTGTGCCTTGTCAACACTTATCTAGCACCCACGTTCATGTATGCAAGCCCAGATCTTGCACCTGTATATTCTGCACCCAAGTCTGATTTTCTCTCTCTCTCAGACTGCTTCAGTTCTGAGGCTGATCCTAAATATGCCTACCTGGAACAACCAATGTTGAGTTCATTGTGAATTACTTCCTAGAAAGCTAGTGTTATGAGGTGGGTCTTTTGGGGGGGTGGAAGTAGGCTGTATGAAAGATCCTTCTAACACCTGGATCCCGCAAACGTTCAAATATTAAGCCAAGCTACTTCCCGATTTTGAGACGATCGCCTGGGTGACAGGTCATTATGGAGAACAAAGGAAGATGGTCTGTGTGAGAGCATACCTCTGTGTCAGGTGGGGCTCCTCCCTCAACAGATATAGCGGAGTTTATAGAGTAGAGTTTGCAGTGATGTGAGTTAGAAGCAATGCAGCAATCTGGAGAGAGAGAGCAACACTTGAGGGCAGCGTTTGATTTCCCTGGTTAGGTGGCTAGGACCTCTGGAATTTCATACCGCTTGGAGACTGAGGTGGCATGCAACCATACATATGGCAGCTCTAATTCCATGTGTGTGTTTTTTTTTCTCTTTGCATTCCCCAGTTGTGATTTAGCAAGCATTACCTGATACAGAAACGCACTGCTATGCCTTTTTAAATGGGAAACGTAGGAAGCTGCCTTGGTTCCCCTAGCTCAGTATTGTGTCTCCATTTACCAACAATATTTCTCCAGGGGTCTTTCCCAACCATGCTGGAGATTAGACCTAGGACTTTTGCATGTAAATCAGAACCTCTACTGCTGAGCTATAACCCATCTTCGAGTATGTCATTGTTTTTATACTGCCAGTTCTGTGAAGAATTTAGTGATTCGTTTAGGTAAGAGGCCAGTAGGACAGAAAGAGGCACAGTAAAGACCATGCAAGGAACTAACAGCTTGCCGTCATCATAGCTAAGCTTGTCATCATTATAGACATGGAGCATTCAAACATATCTCTACTGAACTGTCCAAGATAAGGCTATCTTGGCATTTGATGAAAAGAGTGAAGGAATCCTGTGGTTTTTCTTGCCGAGAATTTGCTTGGCCTGTTAATGTGAATGAAAAATGCATTCCGATGGACTCCAGTAAATGATGTGTGGTATATTACTGAGACACTTTCCCAGAGGTATCCAGGTCATGGAATAAAAATACATTTATAGGAAACTACCCATTGAAAATGGCCAGTTACATTGTTTACTTTAGCCGGAGACTGAAGCTCCTATCATTCACAGCTGTAATTTACTAAACCAGATTTATGCCCACAGTGAGGATGTATATGTATGTGTGTATATACACATAACTGCATTTGGTAATGTAGGGTGCATTTTGTTGTGTATGTCATAAGCCACACTGTAAAGACTTTATCTTTAAAAGTAGGTTATAAATCTATTATATAAGTGCACAAGGAGGGAAGAAAAACCCTCACAAATTCAGGACAATGAATAAGGAACTAAAGAGTTATTAAGGATTAGAATATCATGGTGCCAAGTTTCTGAAATGCAGTCTAGAACTGGAATATGTGCACTAGCCACTAACTGGATTTTTTCTGTGCTCTCCCACAAAATTTCTGTGTGTGTACACACACACACACACACACACACACACACACGAGTGCTAATAGCAGTTGTTTAATAAAAAGAGCTATCCTATCAGATAGGATATCATTTCACAACAAGCAGCTTTGCCTTTGGAGCAAGAATATTGGGCTAACTTGAATTAAACAAGAATTCATAGATACCACCACAGTCTGAGCTGACCAAAGAAGCACCTTTATCAGGCTCAGGGAACAAATGGAATGCCTTTTAACCAAGCTACTCTGGTTTGCCAGAAGCAGCTTAGTCATGCTGGCCATATGATCCGGAAGCTGTACGCCGGCTCCCTCGGCCAATAAAGCGAGATGAGCGCTGCAAGCCCAGAGTCGTCCATGACTAGACCTAATGGTCAGGGGTCCCTTTACTTTAATCCAAACGAAGCATAATTTTTAAATTTCAGGACATGTAAGAAGAGCTAGTAATTCACAATGAAGGTGAAGGAACTAGGTGCTTAAATTATATTATATTATATTATATTATATTATATTATATTATATTATATTTATATTATATATGTAATTGAATTTAAGTCCAGTGGTTAATGAACATAACAACCAGCCATTGTGCACGTTCCCCAGGCCTCCTGGATAATGTGCACATAATCTGTCCATGAAGGGGAAGTTTGCACATTTTCCCAACCAGCCATCAAGAACGTGCATATATTGAGAGAATTATGTACATTCTCAGGTCATTGTGCATAATCTCCAACAGACCTTGGGATATTTGCATATCTCATTTGAATTTTATATGTCCTCCAGCCGTCGTACAGAATCTCTTATCACGTCTTGGGAAATGCCCTTTTCTTACCTGTATTTTGTACATCCTTCTGGTAATAGTCACATTCTCAGGCCATTATTCCATCTCCAATAAACATGCCTTCCTCCCTCAGCATCTCTAGTTCAGATTTGTGCAATCTTTACACATACAGAGAGAGCTGGGCTGCTTCTGTCCCACAGTGTGATATTCCAGGGGCCACAACATACCTCACCACTTATCAGCAGGAGAAAGGGGGGAAACTTCTTTCTGCAGTCCTGCTTCCTTTTCAGAACTCTTAGCTGTTCCCCAGTCAGCTGAGCAGCACAAGGGGAAATGCACCTTCTCCATGGCCTGTTTGGTATTGACAGGAAATGTGCACACTTCTCTCTTCATGGATAAATGATGTGCACATTCTCCATGAGGCCTGGGGAATGTGCACAATGATTGATTGTTCTACACACTGACTGCTCAATTTCTCCTTAACGTATAAACACACACGCTTAATAATTTATTTTTAAAAATTTATGTATCTACCACCCACTCACAGAAAACATCAAGACGGTGTAGAACTCTATATGCCAAAACCATAAAACATAAGCTACGTAAGAACAATACAAAGTGATCATAAAAATGAGTGCCTCATCTTGAAAAAGATGGGAACAACTTGAATAGGCCTGTCAGGATAACATATAATCAAAAGACAACTGAAAGTTAGCAGCAAGGGTGCCTGCCAACCTCTGCTGAAATATATTTATATTTATAAATATGAAACAACTCAAGGACCTGCTTGCACTGTGGGGAGAAGGAGGAGAAGTTACCACGTAATATGAAAAGTGTGTCAGCAGGAGTTCCCCATAGAACCACCGTATGATCCAATCAGGGAGAGTGTCAAGCTGTCACTTGTTTCCCGCACTGAGGGACCAGCTCCAAGCTGTCTCACCATGCAATTTTATGGGGTGATTGTGACATTGATACGCAATTATCCGAAAAGAGGGGCACTGTTTGAAAGCACCCTAATAGAGCTTATTGCACCCCCCTCCCCGACGGTTCCCCTAAGTACAGTGACAGAATCTCAACCAAGAAGTTTATCCTGTACATTGTCATTCTCCTTCTCTCTTTTTGGGATGACAAGTTAGATAGTTATCCGCCTGGCAGGAAAATGGGTCACATTGTCTCCATGTATACATTGCCAATGGGTGTGTAATAACAAGCCACCGCAGGGTGCCTTGCTGATCAACTGATTGGCCTGTAACCTTTGCATATCTCTGTGCTTGGTGCATCTTTCCAGGACCTTTTTCTGATTGTCCTGATGAATTTTCAGGAAGACCATTCATGTGACAATTTTTCACCTAAAGCACCACTGATACATAGGCCCAGATTTGCTTCAGCTGGGGGATTCTGCTAGCCTATCTGATTCTACCAGGTGCCTTTGTAAATCATTAATTCTTGGCAATTATCACATTAACAACAGGTAATGACCTTCAAGTAAGCCAGCTGGCAGATCTTAAAGTGCGCTTGATGACCAGTCTCAGTTTCAAAGAGTTCAGAAGATCAGTTTTCTCCCCCAGCTGTAGGGGTGAAATGGTGACTGCAACAAAAGGGCTCTCTCTCTCTCTCTCTCTCTCTCTCTCTCTCTCTCTCTCTCTGTGTGTGTGTGTGTGTTTTGCTCTACCCTGTACACATACATTCACATATACAAGCACATCTGGGGACCACATATATATAGAAGTGCTAGCTAAAAAAGAAAAACAGCAGAAGCAATACAGGAAGAGGCAGCATCTAAGTGTGCCTTCATGTTGTTTTAATGGTTTTCAGAAAGGCATGTGTTGTATATAGGTTATCTTTAAAGTCCTTGATTTCAAGAAGGGTAAGAATTAATTGCATGTTAATAAACAAGCCCATATTTTGACAGACTTAGAAATTAGTAAATGCAGAGGTGTAGGAACCGTTCTTTGGATTATTAAAATGGTTTAAGTTGGTTTAGATACTAGCTATAGACAGGTTGTCATCCCTTTGTTTCAAGAAACAATGAAGTGTGCCTCCAGGGCAGGGAGTAAAACCATTATGTTAGTAGAACCAAAGTGACCTCCCCTGGGCAGTGTGTATAGAAGTGCTGGGCTGCGTGCGCAGATGACAAGATCCCCATCTTCGCCTCTATGATGTGGTCCAAAGGAAGCTTGGCTGCAGGAGTTGCGAGGAGGAGGAGGAGGAGGAGAAGAAGAAGAAGAAGAAGAGGAAGAGTTTGGATTTGATATCCCGCTTTATCACTACCCGAAGGAGTCTCAAAGCGGCTAACAATCTCCTTTCCCTTCCTCTCCCACAACAAACACTCTGTGAGGTGAGTGGGGCTGAGAGACTTCAGAGAAGTGTGACTGGCCCAAGGTCACCCAGCAGCTGCATGTGGAGGAGTGGGGATGTGAACCCGGTTCCCCAGATTACGAGTCTATCGCTCTTAACCACTACACCACACTGGCTCTCTGGCATACAAGGTGCCATCCAACCATCTTAGGGACTCCACTTCATATTTGTGGAGGCTTTACTCCACTCAGGTGGTGCTGTGATCTAAACCACAGAGCCTAGGGCTTGCCAGTCAGAAAGTCGTGGTTCGAATCCCCGTGACTGGGTGAGCTCCCGTTGCTCGGTCCCAGCTCTTGCCAACCTAGCAGTTCAAAAACATGTCAAAGTGCAAGTAGATAAATAGGTACCGCTCCAGCGGGAAGGTAAACGCGTTTCCGTGCACTGCTCTGGTTCGCCAGAAGCAGCTTAGTCATGCTGGCCACATGACCCGGAAGCTGTATGCCGGCTCCCTCGGCCAGTAAAGCGAGATGAGTGCCGCAACCCCAGAGTCGTCCACGACTGAACCTAATGGTCAGGGGTCCCTTTACCTTTACCTTTACAGTGGTGCCTCGCAAGACGAAATTAATTCGTTCCGCAAGTCTCTTCGTCTTGCGAGTTTTTCGTCTTGCGATGCACGGTTTTCCATAGGAATGCATTGAAAATCAATTAATGCGTTCCTATGGAAACCGCCTTCCCCCGAACTCTTCTGGCAGGCGGCATTTTAAAATCGCCCGGGACAGCGGAGGACTTCTCCGCTGTCCGGGGCGATTTAAAAGCCCCTGGGAAGGCAGGCAGGGGGGACAAAGACTTTTGCCCCCCGCCTGCCTTCAGAAGAGGTCCAGGACAGGCTTCGCAGACCTCTCCGCAAGCAGCGGGAGCGCTCCTTGCGGAGAGTTGCCAGCGCGCCCAGGCTTCGCGGCCCCGCCGCCCGGCTTCGGGACATCGTTCCGAAGCCGGGCGGCGGGGGGGAGGCTTTCCCGCCCCGAAGCTGGGCGGCGGGGGGAGGCTTTCCCGCCCCGCCGCCCAGCTTCGGGACATCGTTCCGATGCCGGGCGGCGGGGGGAGGCTTTCCCGCCCGCCGCCCGGCATCGGGACGATGCCCCGAAGCCGGGCGGCGGGGGGAGGCGTTCCCGCCCCGCCGCCCGGCTTCGGGACATCGTTCCGATGCCGGGCGGCGGGGGGAGGCTTTCCCGCCCCGCCGCCCGGCATCGGGGCATCCTTCCGAAGCCCGGCGGCGGGAGGAGGTGTCCCCGCCCCGCCGCCAGGCTTCGGAGGAGGTCCGAGGACAGCGGGGAAGACGCACTGCGCTTCCCCACTGTCCCGGAGATTTCCCTATGGGCTGTCGTCTTGCGAAGCAAGCCCATAGGGAAATTCATCTTGCGACGCGCCTCCAAAACGGAAAACCCTTTCGTCTAGCGGGTTTTCCGTCTTGCGAGGCATTCGTCTTGCGAGGTACCACTGTACTCCTTAGCCTTTTCTTCTGAAGATATCCTGCAAGGCAGTAGAGGTTCAGGATCTGAGCTTTCCTTCTCCTAGATGGACCACATGACCTTAGAGTGGTGCTGTGCAATGCCGGCTCAATGACCAATAAGACCAGTATCATCAATGACATAATCATGGGTGGAGGAATTGACCTGGCATGTGTAACAGAGACGTAGTTGGACACAATAGCTGGGCCTGTTCTTGCCACTGCTTGTTCACTGCTTCTCTTACACACCACAGCCTAGTTTTGCAGTGATTTTTAAAGAAGTCCTAGTTTTCACTAGGTGTCCTATTAGGGAGACCCAACCTTCTGAATGTATGTTCTGGAAGCTGGGCAATAGGGGCAGTGCAGGATTCCTATTGAGGTACCGACCTCCCTGCCCTCCCTACCGACCAAGCATTCCCTGCCCAAGCTGCTTCAGGTCATGTCAGATGAACCACTTGAAAATTGCTGAAAATTGCACTGAGTGGTTTTTCTGCTTATAGCAACTGCAATGCTCTGTGCTAGATGTTGTGTACTTTTTAATTGTGTTCTTATTGCTTTTTTATTTCTTATATATTGTATTTTATTCCAATTTGAATTCCATGGAATTCAAATTGTAACACAATAAAATACAATGTAAGGAATAAATGAAGCAATAAAAACACAGTTAAAAATCAGTATGAATGTTTAATGCGATGGATGTTCTGCTTCCTCTCTCCAGCCACATATCTACAGAAATGCCACAGAGTTCCTGAATGAAGTGCACACACCACAGCTTGGGTACCCCTGATTTAAATTATGTCATAATGGGGCATATGGGCTGTCTCATTAACAAAAGGGCCCTCTAGGAAAGGAAGTATCTAGCTTACCTAGGGAGAGGAATCTGTAAAGTAAGATTGGACTCGTGGTGAAGACATGAATGGGAATTTTCATGACATGAAAGTGAAATGGGAAGGTAACAATAGCTGTGGAAAAGCTGTGGTAAGTGACATGCAGTGTGATCATTTTCCTAACTTAAATTTAGAAGGGGAAAAAGGTCTAATGGTACACTATGGGGCATGTGCTATTCCACATATTTGATAATGCATTAAATTTTATTGAAACAAATGCATGTAAACACAGTATATCTGCAAAGCAAAACTACTGAAAAAGGAGATTCAACAGACGTGAAGAAAAATTACTCTCATTAATGTGCACGTCACAGATGTGAAACTTTTCTAACTACGTTCTAGTGCCTGCATGTAACACTAAAGCATAGATTAGTACTACATATGAACCAATGTAATGAAGTGAGGAATCCTAGCAGAGTTTCCTCAGATGTGGGGGGGGGGCAAGGAAATAACAATGATTAATTGCCCATCATTTCTTCTGAGACCATGGGATATTTTGCACTGGTCTACCTTAGAGCTGTCCACAACTAGGATTGGGTTTGGTTTTTTTTACTTCTGTCAGATGGGTTTGGAAAGGTCATTCTGCCGTAAACAGAATACGGCTATTCTGTGGACAAGGAATGGTGCTCTCATTCAATAAAATGTTTGAAGGGGTTAAATGTGTCATCATCCTAGAGAGAATTTTTGGCATAATGGTCTTTTACAGAGCCAGAAAGGAAGATCAGGAATTCATACAGAGGCATTTGCATCTGAGATGGAGTAATATAAACCCTCAGGATATTGGCCGGTCTTTCTCTGCTCTAGAGGATACTGTCCCTTCCTTTATTGGAAAGCTCTTGCTACAAGGTTATCGCAGCTCCCTCTCTGGAAGTAGAGGGGTCTCCGCTTTCATTTCATAGGGAGAAGGCTGGAACGCGTTCTGCTTCATGAGGCAGCTTTCCATTGGAAGATTTGCTCTAAGGCATGTTCATGAAATGATCCACTGGATGCTGCAAAGCTGAAAACAAAGAGGAGGACGCATCTGCAATTACACATATAAATGTGTAAGTAACGAAATAGAGATTATCTCCGTTTCCATGGCAATCATTCTCTCAAAACAGCTGGATTGGCAGTTAAGAGGAATAGCTCCGAAAACTTAGGAAATAAAGGTCTTGTAATTGCATGAACTGATAAATAAGAAAAAGACATAGAGTTGCAGAGTTGAAAGAGATCTCAGGAGGTCATCCAGTCCAGCCCTCTGCTCAGTGCAAAAATCTGCAAATCAAGATGCAACCATCCCTGGCAGGCAGCCATCCAGCCTCTGATTCAACACCTCCAGCAAAGAAAAGCCCAACCCCTCCCAAGGCAAATCTGTTCCAGTGTCAAATAACCCTTATTGTCAGGAAGCTTCTCCTAATGTTCCAGCAAAATCTGCTTCCCTGTCGTTTCCACCCATTGGTTCTAGTCCTGCTCTCTGTGGCAAGAGAGGACAGGTCTGCTCCATCATCTACAGATATTTGAAGGCAGCTGTGAGGTCTCTGCATTGTCTTCTCTTCTTTTCCTGCCCACGCCTCAGGCCCATATGCAGATTGCTCCATGTCATATTCAGATTCTGTGCCCCTGTCCTGTCACAAGCTAGGCCATGTGGCTTGACATTGACATTCATACACCCAGAAAGACAAGCCTAAAGTCCTCTACAAGCTCCTGGGCAGGTTGAATGTATTCCTCTGATTTCCTTCAAGATATTACAACAGGCTTCCTCAACCTTGACCCTCCAGATGTTTTGAGACTACAGTTCCCATCATCCCTGACCACTGGTCCTGCTAGCTAGGGATCATGGGAGTTGTAGGCCAAAAACATCTGGAGGGCCGAGGCTGAGGAAGCCTGTGTTACAGTGTGCTCAAATAACTTTTTTTTTAAAAAAGCAAAACATCCAGAAACACATGGTCTAGTCTATATAAGCTGATTTTACCTAGTGTGCCCCTGAAAAGAAACCAGCAGCGTGTTTCTGTGACTCTGCTAACATTATTTCCTAACAAGTAGAGAACGATTCTACAGTAACAGAAAATAATCCCCCCAAAAGGAAGTCTGCCTGTTGTGAAAGCAGCCCATGCTGCCTTATGTGATATTGAACTCCGCCATTCCTTACCCTGTTTGTTTGTTTGTTTGTTTGGTGATTGTGGTTCCCGTGATCAAGAAGAGAAGAGTTTGGATTTGATATCCTGCTTTATCACTACCCAAAAGAGTCCCAAAGCAGCTAACATTCTCTTTTCCCTTCCTTCCCCACAACAAATACTCTGTGGGGTGAGTAGGGCTGAGAGATACAACAAATGCAATATGTTTATATGGCAAACAATAAAACTGAGAAACTGCAGTATAATACAATGCAATGCAATGCAATATAAAACAAACTATAGTACAATTGAATATAAAACAATAAAAAACCCGAAACAGAAATATAGCAGCACATTTTGGAAGCTTCTTAAGAGGCAGGGATCCCTGATGTGTGCCCCTTTCACAGTGCAGTGCAGAGCAAAACAGGGAGAGAGGAGTCTGTGAGATGAGACACGTACTCTAAAAGCAGCACCATCTACATCATCCATCCTTATATTTGTACTTCTAGATTAGATATTGCCCCACAAAAGTTTGAATTCCGCTTACACTTTTGAAAACATTACCCATCTGTTTCATGATTCAGAGAAGTGGTTTGGTGAAATGTCTTTGGCACAGAAACATCTCTAAGATGAATTTTTTACCAGTTCTGATGCTTGCAAAGTGATGTCGTTTTGTCTTCCATCTCCCTTAGCTTTTCTCCCTCTATGTCATATCCTACAGATGCCTCATTAGTGTGTCTGGACAGGTTAAGATTTTAAAAAGAAAAAAGGAGTGCCTGTCAGATGGAAAACACAGTGCATGGCCAAGGAGAAAAATGGATTCTGCCTCCCACTCGGCTCTCAATAAGCGCAACTAAAGGGCACAGCAACCATAAACTTATTGCATAGAGATGCAATGCTTGGATGTCCCTCATTGTGTATAGGGATGAGCCAATTTGCCTGTTTTGGTTCCCTCTGTTTCTTATTTCACTTAAATTCAATTCTTCCCATTTCCACATTAGTTTCTCATCATTGCATTTTAGTGCAAATTTCTCCTAATATACACAATTTTGTTGGATTCCAATTCTTGACCACTGACCATGCTGGCTGGGACTAATGGGATCTGGGAGTCCCATAATATCTGGAGGGCCACAAGTTCCACATCTGGGCTCTCCTGCCGCCGGACTTATAATCAAGCCTAAGCACATGTTGACTACTGAAACTTGTGTTGACCCCTGCTTCCTTTCGCCATCCTTTTTAACTGTGTGGAATTTTAGATTGCAAGCTTCTCAGGGCAGGGACTTGCTCTCTTCTACTCTGAAAAGCACAATGCAATTGATGACACATTGATGAAAGAAACACCCTCGGATCCACATATAGTCAAGTCTGAGAAATAGTAAATTCAACTCAGAGGGAAAGGACACTGACATAAAATGCAGTGAGTAAGAAGGGAGGGACTCAAACATTCACTCACACCTACCTGACCTCTCAGAGTCTTAAAAATGAGTTCCCTTCAGTGGAAAACATATCATGTGCTCAGACTACAACAAGGCACAGTTTTAAGTTTATTGGGGACAGATAACTGATGCAGGAAACTCCCAGAAAATGGCTTGCCCTCCTTCCCAGATTAAAAGGAAAGTGATCATGGAGAGAAACATGTCCATGAAGGACAAGACACTTGTTAGGGTTCCTTCTAAACATGACCAACTCTCACTAGAGGTAAAATGATTCCAAATTATGGCATTGCAGGCAGCAGGTTAAAACTGTCCTCTTTTACTCAGAAGAATGAAAACAGGTCCCATTAAATTTTTATATATACTCTCTTTTTTATTTTTAAAAAGAGGCGAGGCATTTCATCCCACACTGTCATCAGACATCCAAATTCTGTGCTAGATGAACATCCTTTAAAATAGGGGTAGCCAACTCCCAAGAGACTGCGATCTACTCACAGAGTTAAAGACTGGCAGTGATCTGGGGGTTCAGTTGTTGAGCTTTTTTGGGAAGGAAAGCCCTCTTTTGGGGGTTCAGGTGGAGCTTTTTTTTAGGGGAGCCAAAGTAGTTGGGCTTGTTTGGGGGGAGCCACTGATCTGCTGGTGATCTACCACAGACGTCCAGTGATCTACCAGTAGATCATGATCTACCTGTTGGACATGCCTGCTTTAAAACATGTCTGGGGCACTTCAGGGTGAAAACATATGCTTTTGGTGGGTGCTGAGTTTAACAGAGCTAGGAATCATCATGGAGAATTTGTAAGAGGACATTAATTAAGTGTTGTTCAAATACTAAGATAAGCATCTAAGCATTCTTGTTACACATTGTTTGTTTAGGTCTATAGAGATTTCAGCACACACATATATCCATATCCATACCCTCACTTACAACACATACTTTACTATTCAACTCCATGACTAATAACCATGCACATCAATTGGTTTATACTGTATGTGAAGCCATCAGGATTTATCGAATGCTTGCAGCGTGCTTAAACGAACTGTGTCCAGGACAGTCAAATTTTCCATTGAGTCATACACTCAAGAGATTCCCAACAAAGAAGAAAACATTGGTCTGGTCTGGATCATTAAGGAGAGCAGCACAGAGATGGCCGTACATTTTGCCTTGTCAAACAGTTATATAATAAAATTCCATTCCTAAGCATAGGACTCATATTACAGCTTTATGTGCCCCTGCCATCCCAATTCATACTCAAACTGCTTGAGGAGCCATTTGCAAGTGGCCTATACATGTACCTCTTCAGGGAAGGCTGTGGTTTGGAACTTGCTTTGTTGTTTTGGATAGTGGGTCTTCTCATTTTGGTGTTTTGGACTGATTTTACACTTTGGTGAACATTTGAATCAAAACTTTGCTTTGGTTCATTTTCCAAAAGTTTAGATGACTTCTCCATTGATTAGAATGAAGAACAACAACAATTGCCTTTAACTTCTTCACTTTTTGGCAAGATTGAAGGGAAAATCCACAGCCTTAGTAGACTGACTAATATTCAAAAACTTGATGCAGGGAAGAGTTTTTTGTTTGTAAGATACCTTGAAAGTTTGAGCTATAACTTCTTCTTCTTCTTCTTCTTCTTCTTCTTCTTCTTCTTCTTCTTCTTCTTCTTCATTTGAGAGGCAGAATGTGTATAGGCTCTGATAGTACCATTTCCTGCAAAAGTGGAAGGCACTGATCATACTTGCAAAGTCTACACACACAGGCTCATGCACTGAGGAGACATCAAATATGTGGACATGGGGGAAGGAGACAGTTGCCAGCATAAACAACCAACTTCCTCTCCACACATCCATTCATACAAGTTTGAATGCCACTCTGTTCAGGCTTCTATGCACAAGCAAATTCAGAAACGCCAATGGATGCCACAACATGTACACAAGAAGAGCCTGCTGGATCACATCAGTGCCTCATCTGGTCCAGAATTCTGTCCTGCCCAACCAGATGCCCACAATCAAGATCCAATGACAACACCACGCTCCCTTCCTGCAGTTCCCAGCAACTAGTGTTCAACTAGCCTCTGGTTGTGGAGGCAAAGCCTTTGATAGCCTTTACCTCCATGGATTGGTTGAATCAGTTGGTTAGAGCATGGACAGGGCCTGGCTGGATGGGAGGCACCAGCCGGGGAACCCCCAAAGGAAACCCCAGAGGAGGACGGCTCAGAGCTAGGGGATTGGTGGAGGGACACAGAGGAGAGGTCAGGGGGAGAAGAGTGGGAGGTGGTGTTGGATGCTGGGGGGGGGCAACAGGATTTGGTGAAAAGGGGGAGCCTGTGACTGGAAGCAGTTCCGACTCAGTGGCTGAAGCGGAGCAGGAGGGGCAAGAGGCTGTAGAAGAATGCAGGGAGCCTGCCTCTCCTCTTGTGGCAAGCTCCTCTTCCCCCACCCCTTGTCTCCAGGGACATGCAGAGTAATGAGTAGAGCAGAGATTAGAGATTTCCCATCACAGTTTGAGACTGCTTGGGAAACTTCTGGCAGAGGAGGATCCTTAGAGGGGGTAGAAGGTGAAGTCCTGACACCTGCTCTGTAGGGGCAAGACTTACTAGGAAGTGTTGCTAAGTCATATGCCATTTATTTGAATAAAAAGGTATCTTCTCAGTCAAACACCGCTACTCGCTCATTGACCTGCATCTGACTCCAGCCCTGACACCTTGCAAATCTAGGTTTCATTTGACACACTTTCACTAGCGAATAGTGCATTACTTCTAGGTGCTGGCTCTCACAGCTGCCTGAAAGCCTTTGCCATCTTTACACCTTAATCCAGATATGTGGAAGCTCATTCTTCTTTTTACTGATTACTGAGAGGAAAGCCCTCTGCATGTGCTCAAGGGAAAACTTTCAGGATTGCCTCACATGACCCAGGGCTGAGCCCTGACACTAAAAACAGATTCTGGCTCAGGGTAAGAAAAAGAAAAAATCACACCTAGGTACATGAAACTCAGTTAAATACATCCCTCCCTCTTGGTGGCTGATGGTGCAATCTTACTGGCTGGGACTCAGCAATAATATAAAATGAACGTATCAGCTTTGAGTTGTTGTTGTTTACTTCCTCTCTGTGTCTTTGTGTAAAGGCTACAGCACTCTTTGCTTTCATTCTGCAAGTCAAATTTGTCTCCAAAATGCTGCTGTTTTCCCAACCAGACACTGTGCTTTTGCAATCTCTCTCTCCAGTTATCCTAAGGGGCTTCTCTCAAAAACCTCAGTCAAGACAGCTCATCTCAGTGCCCAGGAGCTTTACATAAGCAATGCCCATTAGCGTTAATGGAAGATGCTTGCATAAATCTCTCAGGCGAAGAAGGGAGAATAGACCCTTGGGTAAATACACATGCATCAGCGCCGGAGTTCTTATCAGCTAAATGGAGGAAGATGCATTTGCACCTGCTAGTGTTCTGCTCCTTGGGCCTCCCCAAAGAAGCTTCTTGCACATGGCAATTCAAGAAGCAGCAAAATCCATTGTAGTGCATCTAGTTAAGTCAATTCTACAACTGTAGAATCCAGGGCAGCATTTCAGCACTGGAGACATGAGGCAGTTGTTGCTGGCACATCTCAAGCAGGAGCTGGAAGTCTCCCTATTCCCTATTCCCCACTGTGATCTTTGCATTCCAGAACAGTAAATTAGTAGAATTACTTTTGCTATGCAAGGTGGATTTGGGTGACTGGCGTCTCATTCCCACTCAGCCACCCCTCACCCCACAAGTTCTCTTGGGTGTGTACCAGATATTTGCCTGACTAGAACTAGTCAGAGGAGGCAATAGTCAGTTTTGCTGTGCAGTTGTTTCCTTTACATGCAGTATCACAACACAATTCACCTGTCAATTAAACTTTGCTAGTGAGGATCATATGTTAGGACCACAGTCTCCATCGTCTTCCTTTCCATATTGATCAATGATGGAAATGAGTTGCCAATTTGTCTATTGTTCTTCTTGTTTATTTGCTATTGTTGTTATGTCTCTCACAATGTTATATTAGCATTAAACACAATGATAAATTTTGGTGCATTTGTTTTCTGGAACACCATTTTTAATGGAACTCTTGATACATGTTTTTGTTGGTCTTTTGCCAAAATTCAAAAGGCATTAAAATGAACTTTAAAAGAAAATTTTAAAGAATTCCTGCACAGTATAATGTTAGGTTAAAGAAATAAAGAGCCAACTACATCTATGGGGTCCTCTTTTTTTGCTGAACATATAAAACATCCCAGCACAGTCTATTACAATGGATGAATCATGGCTTAATAACCAGAGGAGTTCCCCCCACCTTTTGCAGACCACCTATTTAAATATTTAACTAGCAGATCAAGCAATTTCTTACAAGGCTTAATTTAGCAGACATGTCAACACATAACACACCAGGTCTATTTCATCCAATTCACATGGACATCTAACTTAAAAAGAAATCCTGTTCCAAAATTGCAGCAATGTTAATCTTATTAAAGTACAAGCAAGTAATGTTTCCCACGTTTTAAAATTTAGCACAGTTGTTAGCTAATATACCAGTGCAATGGGGTTCTTGAATCATCACAGAAAGACAGTAGCAGGGGGCAAATTTACAGCTAACAGAACCGACCCTTTTCCTGCCTGTTCCTGTCCACATTTGTCATCACGAATGGACAATGACAAGAGCAACTAGAGCTGTCTGTGCCAGAAGCTCAGTGCTTCTGGATGCACAACAGGCACAAATTCATCAGGTGATGCTTCTTCCTAGCAGGGATATGTGGTAAGAGCAAAGGCTGCACCCGTTGAACAGCTGCCTGTGAAGCTGCCACCTCTGGCAGGAAACAAGCAGTATAGTGATGCAATCATTGCTCTTTATCCTTGTTTGTGATCCGGACTTAAATTGCCCTTTCCTCCATCTGTATAAAAGAAAACAACAGACAATGAGGCTGATCTTTACATAAGGAAGTGATAGGGCACTATGGCACTGAATACCATTTGCTGGGGAAAGCAGGAGCTTGTCAGCTTTCCAGGAACATCTGGTTGGCCACTGTGGGAAACAGGTGCTGGACTACGTGGACTTGAGATTAGACACAACAAGGCCCCTCTTATATTCTTGCAACTCCTTGACTGCATTTTCCCCTCCTATGCCCCTGTGAGATAAGGCAGATGGTGCAGAGACATTTCAAAAGTGAGGGCCAGAGGCACACCCTTCTCTTCCACTCAGAAAGGAAGAGATGGCAGCTGTTGCAAAGAAAGCTGAGCCACTTGACATAGATTTTGCTCCCGCGTCTACAAAGAGAATGCGTCAAGCGGTGGAATGAACCGAATCCACCGGGGCCTGGTGACGTTTGCACAGATTCTGAAGGAAACAGTCTATGCAAATCTCAGAGCTGCTAACAAAGGAGCTTCATTAGTGCAAGGTATTCTGCTTTTGTGCAATGGGAAGTCCCTCCTTCCCCTCCACACACTCCCCAAATCTGATCTGGAGGGGGGACCCCCCAGAACAGGTTTAGGGGCACACACAGGGTATGTGGGGAGTAGAACTGTAGAGTTTGAAGGAACTCCAAGGATCATCTAGTTGAACCCCCTGCAATGCAGGAATCTCAACACGTGGTTCCCCCATCCAGTTTGAAACCATACTCTGGGAGAAGGAGGGGAAGTTCAGTTGCAAAGCTGGAAGTTCTTGAGCAATGGAACTACTTCACCAGGTACTGCCCCTAATGTTGATAGTGCAGGAATAGTGTGGAAAAGGACGATAAAATGACAGAAGGGCCAGACTCCAATACAGGCCTGACTCCAGATTTTGAGGGTCTCATAGGTGGTGACCCCTCACCTTTGTAATTCATGAGTGAAGGTCCCTGGCACTTGCCGAAGCATAGTGTCTGATGGCCCTAAAGAGTGCAATTTCTAAGAATGAGCAAAAAGTTGGAGAATCATGAAATGGATCCGACTATGTAATATACTGTAAGAGGGTGTACTTGGCATCATATACCTAAGCTTTTCTCATCTCTATAAAGGCTCGGGAAATGTGGGCTAGAATGAAGGTGGAGGCACATTTAACTGAGACACAAACTGACATCAGATTCAAAACGAGTATCTAAAGGAATCAGTCCAAAGTCCCACATTGTTCAGCACCTTCCTTAATGGCTTTGAAATAGGTTTCGTAAACTTGTTGAAACTGTTGGCTGTTTTGTAAACTTATTGAAGAGACTGGCAAAGATAGAAGAGGGTAGGCTACAGTTCAAAATGAGCTCCATAAACTAGAGAACGAATAATTATGACAAAATAGAACTTGACAAAGACAAATGTAAAGGATTATAAATGCTCCTTTATACGATGCAAAATACCCAGCTAGGCAATAGTACTGCCAAAAATGATTTAAGTGTTACAACGGATCACTAAACATGAAACAAAGCTATGACACTCTGCTTTTTCAGTACCTGTGTTTGGGTAGAATTCTCAGTCAAACGTTAATCACTGCAACATGGAGATGTTCCCTATGAAGTGTGTGAAGAACTAGGTCTAAAAAGAATTCTCCGTTGTAAATTTTTGTGTTGAATATTCTCTAGATATATATGTGGATCGTTAACATCTGGCAAAGAACCTCTCTGTTTGCTGCAAAAAATGGCATGTTGCAAACACCTGCAACTAGGGGGTGTGCACAACCTCTAGGGCTTGCACAAACCAAAGTAGGATCCTTTTGACATGTCCTGAACCAAAATGCAACCCTGAAAGGGCAACTCAGATGTTTAAAAAAACTGTGCAGAGAAGTGGGGAAAACAATACTCCCCCCTTATTTCCCCATAATGGTGAATGGGGAATACATGGAGCTTTGTTTTGCTGAATCGGTCTTCAGATTTAGACCTGAACTTAATCAGGCGGCATCCAAAGTACTGTTTTTCAAAGTGCCAGGCTGTTTTTCAAAGTGCCAAGTTGGTGTCTGAACTGAACCAAATCTGGTGGTCTGTGCAGCCCCCTAGGGTGAATCCTGGCCAGTAACGTCATCTTTCTTTATTCTTTCAGCTCCTGCCACCACAATAAAAGCCTTGCATGTTAATTGGGGAGGTGGGGTTGAGAGACAAGGAACAGAGCAGTCTGCTTAGGAACGAACTTTTCAGGATTATTGTGAATGAAGCAACACTAAGTGTTATGTACTGAGTTGAATAGGACCAATCAGACTGCTGCAGTTTGGATCCTATTCAACTCAGTACATAACACTAAGATAAGTGAGAATCAAGCCCTCCCAACCTTTACAGTTTGAAGCCAGGAGCTAACATCGCTGCATGCTGAATTCACAGCTCAACAAAGTATGACGTGAAGAACTGCTTCGCTTCAACCAGGACCAAGTTAGTTTGCTACCGTCAGCGATGGGTAAAGAAACCTTTTCCCAAGCATGGACATTTCCCAGGCTCTGGCAGCAGCTCCAAAATTCATTTCACCCTTTAATTCGATTTCATGGAGCCGAGTAAAGAGAGGTGGGGCGGAGGGAGAGGACCAAGGGGATAAGGGAAAGGGCATCTTACAATTCTTCCTTTGAATGCAGTGATGCTCTTGATCAGTGAGGGGTGGGATAAGTGGTTTCCATGGCAATATATTCCCAAATACACACACACACACATATTTGGCAGGGAAGGAATTCAGTGCCCTGTATTGAGTGTCAAATTTCAGCAAGAGCACAAGTCACTTCCATTTCATCATCTTCCTAAAAAATAAAAACCTCTGGCTTTAACTAGGTCACATTTTCTTACCAGAGCAGAAGCTGCTGCAGCCTTGCTCGGAATGGCTTAACCACCCGAGAAGAATTTCACTAAGAGGCGCCTTATATGTCAGAATTGGTGATAAAACCCCCTTCCCTCTGCTCCAGAGGGGGGGGGGAGCCCTGTGTGCAGGGTGGGGGCAAAGCCTTTGGAATGGTGCCGTTCAATAGCGGCATTAGAACAGCAGTTTAAAACAATGACGCAGTCCCCCAAGGCAGGCCACAGCTGTACACACACTGAGCACATTTGGGGAGAAATGGGGAATGGGGACAGAGAGAGAGAGAGAGAGAGAGAGAGAGAGAGAGAGAGAGAGAGAGAGAGAGAGAGATTTGCAGAAAGCCTTTATTCCTCTTCTCATTTCCCAGGAAAGGCTTTGTAACATATGCTATTAATTCAGTGTGAGTGGGTATGCAGAATGTATACGAAGTAAAATTTTAGTTTCATCCCATTGATTTTAATGCCAAAGCGTCCTGGGCAATGTTTCTGAAATGTATTTCACTTAGGATTGATATCTTTGCCCATTTTTGTAACTATGTTGATTTAAGTATCTGACTGTTTCATTAAAAAAAATAAATTGCAGTGCAATCCCATCTTTGATTTACAATGGCTAGGATGAAGGTGGACTGTTACTAAATCCCTTATAGAGGCTCAAACCCTAAGCTTCCAGTACCATTTGCCTCCAGACACATGTGGAAAAGGAAATGGGGTTGACCCACTGGTCTCACCTTCAACCTTCACACATGCAATGGAGAACCTGCAAGTCACCCTGTATGAACACAATAACTGCATGTGGCTGGAACTGTCAAAAGTGCCTGGAAAGCAGGCACAATCAGGATTTCGTATTATGTAGCCACAGATCCATAGTATCAAGTCAAAGTTGGTTGGCCATTACCAGTCACTGCCTTTTATGTGCGGGTTGGGCGGTTGCTTTATCTATGACAGAGGTGGCCCTCCAAAAGGCTGCTCCCATCAGTCCCCAGCTAGTGTTCAAACAACATCTGGAGGATGGTAGGTTAGCCACCCCTGGTCTATGGCATCTGCTTGTATCTATGAATATGGCCAGGGGAATACCTGGTCTATGTTCCTATTGAGAAGCTTGAAGAAAGTGGCACTGCTGGTTCCAAAGCTGTATGTGCATAGGGCAGCTCAAGCCAGTTGGCTGCCTCGGGAGCAACGGACAAAACGTAACCTCTCCTCTCATTTCTTGCACAGAGTAAACCAAATCTTACTTCAGCACTGGCAATGGGTCAGTGTCTTGCACTGCAGGCTAACTTGGGGGGTGGGGGTTCAGGGCAAACCACATAGCTCAGTCATCTCACTGCTGTTCCCCACCATCTGCCACCAGAGGCAGCCATCTCACGCTGCCAAATGATTAAGTTGGTCTTGTCCAGGAGCGCAGGAAGGATTCTAGAAACAGGCAAATGCTTTTCCATTTGCACAGCCTGGTCAGTCTGCATCCGTTCAGTCTATGCTGGTTGATCCTTCTCAGATTAGTAGCCCCCATCATTTCCAGGAAGGGCTGGGAATGTCCCTTGCTTGAAATCCTGGACAGCCCCTGCCAGTCAGTGAAAACAATACTGAGCTAGAGAGATAGTTGTGGATACCCAACAATCAGAGTCAATAAGAGATGCTATGGGGAGCCTCGCATGGTCCAAATCTGAGCATTCATTGCAGAGTGAAGTGGGAATGGCTTTGCTGTGCATCCAAATGTTCAGTCGTCTCTTGAATTTAGCAGAGCTCTTTTGGCCTCCACTATCTTATGGCAATGAGCTTCACACATTAATAATGCATAGGGGCCAGTTTTAAATATATTGCCTTTTAAAGACATTAAGGTCCTCTTGTGCCTCTATTATTAGAATGGGAAACAGGGTGTAGATAATTTACTTTCATTCATTATTTTTAATGCGTCTGCCATGGCCCTTATTCTTTGGCTCTGTAAATTAGGCATCCAGTATTTTCATTCCATCTTCATCTTGGGGGCTTTCCATGCTGATAGCACATGGCTTTTTCTCTGTCTCTGGGCACCTTCAAATTCAGCTGTTTCTGTGAGATAGGCTGAACCTGGCGCCCTTCAAATGTACCGCAGCTCCCAACCTTCAGACATGCTGACTGGCGCTCTTGGGAGTTGTCATCCAAACATCTGGAGGCTGCTCATTTAGGGGAAGGCTAGATGAACAATCATAGTTCTACTATTCCTGGTGAAGAATCCTCAAGGATGTATACAAAGCAATTATAATACCAGATTGTTACTTTATAGTAGGACTGAACATTTCAGTTTGTAGATTCAATGTACAGCACCCCAGTGGGGCTTTGCAGAGAGGTGAGGTTGCTGTCTTGACCACAGGCCTGTTGCTCACACTGGCCACAGTGGAAAGAGGAGCAGGAGTATCTGGACTGATCCATGCTGATGACCCTGCCACCTCTAGCAGCGAGGCTGGCTTGAGATCCTGCAGATTCCTGGCCAGTTCAGCCCTGCCACCTCCTCAAAATGCCCAGTTGAGGCCTCTCTGATGGCTGCCACCAGCCTCCAGGCCTAACATTTCCCTTCCTGGTCTTAGATAAAGCATGATGAAAGCAGAGGCCAATGGTCGAACCAATGGTGCAATCAAGCCTGTACATGTCTACTCGGATGCATGTCCCATTGGATTCAAGGAATTGTCCACACTTCCATTTGCCCCATACCTAGATAGCACAAATCTGAGTGGTTTTCAACTTCATCTGCAGTGTCTAGGTGTGGGTCCAAGTGATTTTTCACTTGCCCTATTCCTTTCCCAGGAAAAACTTGTTCTTTGGGGCTAAACTGGAGCAAGAGTTAATCCATAATAAACCTGAATTGCTGTTTGCTCTGATTGAGCACTAAAGAGCAGTTTTCCCCAGGGAAAAGCAGTGAGACAAGATAAAGTTACTCCCAGGTAAATGAGTTAAGGATTTGCAACCTAAAGCACATGTGTGGCTAAACCTTTTTAGCTGTTTTAGATGGTGAAAGAAGGAAAAGCTCAGTGTACATTTGCAAAGAGAACCAGATGCAGACAGATCAAAATAGACTTTCCTAGAGCAGAAAAAAGGCATTCATTTCAGTGAAGTCTATTTATCTGCCAAATTGTAATGTATTTCCAGCTGGTTTGGCTATGGCTAGGCTAAAAAGAAAATTCAGGATTATTATATGTTTTTTAAAAAAAAGGCAAAACATATTTATTTCAGTTTCCCTTGGCTCTTTTGGGAAAATGGCTGATTTATATTTGCTCAAGCTTCCAAGCAAATTTCACATCTAAAAAGAAACTGGGCCAGGGAAGCTGCTTCAAGTTCCAAACAGCTGGAAATGAGATGGTGGTGACAGTGAGGGAAGAGGCTAAAGTGGAAATCTTAATCCACTTCAAAAGTGAGCTTTCTCTAATATAATACAGAAGCCCCTCACATTTACATGTACCTCATATTTACCGGATGGTGGCAGAGCCATTCATGGGATTACTGCAAGCTCAGAGTTGTTACTTCTAGTTGCCCACACCATTATTTCACTTCTCCGATCATATGGCAATCTGCATCTTCCCATGTAGTCCAGCATTCTGTCCTCACATTGGCCAGCCTATGAGAAGCCTGTGATTCCTAGCAGATGGCATTCATGGGCATACTGCCTCTGACATCAGGTGTAGAACATTGTGTGTCCCAGTGGCCTCAGAGTGCAGCAGCCATCTCAAATCAAAAACTATTGGAATCTCCAGCTAAGGTGTTGGACCAGGTTCAGGGCCCCGAGCCTCCTGCTGGAGACTGAGAAACCACTGAATCTGAACTGACAGACAGGAGCCCGCAGGGTGCGAAGCAGAACTGGTGAAGGTGTGCTACCTGGGTAGAGCCCCGAGGGCCAGGTAAAGAAACAGGGGCTGCACATTGGTCCCCTGGCCCTGAGATTTCCTATTTCTGATCTAGCAGAAGTAGAGCTACCAGTGAACTGTCCAAGACAATATTCCCCTCCCCTTCCACTTGCAGAAGATGACTAGACTGGCAGTTGAATTGGATGGGACAGTAGTCTGCACAGCTGAAGGTGGCAAACTAAATTAGGGGTCACTGAGCACGATACATGGTTCACTCAGCTCCATCTTCTAACACCTTTGTGCCATTTCCCTCCCTGCAGCATCTGCTGCCTGAGGCAACTGCCTCACCCTTCCTAATGGTAGGGCCAGCTCAGAGCGATATATTACAGGAGATCGGTGCCACGTGGCTGCTGCCAAAAGCCACAGCCATGCATCTCTTCCTCCTTTCTTCTTTGGTAATTCAAAACATTTTTCAGTATATTTGCATTTTCTAGTGCCTTTATCTTACTTCTTTACAGATATTAACCCCTTCCTTCCCAGTCCTTCCAATAACTGTTTTCCCCCCCATTTGTTTTCTCTGTACTGTCTTCCACAAAACCAATTAAAGGCAGGTATTCTGACCAGTTTGCAAATCTCCCTCCCTCTTCTTTGAAAATGGGGGCTTATTGCCCCAGTTCTGCACATCTGAAATGATTTGGGGTGGGGGTGGAGGGGCGTAAATCCCCTTTACTACCACATAAAACTTGCCAAGCTAACAAATGAAACTTTGTGAAAGAAGCTGCAGAGCTGTCCAGATGTCCAGAATACCAGTGACCTGATAGGAGATAATGATGTAAAGGAAACATCTCATGGTGCATTCATACCTCAAAAGGAAAAGTGGGCAGTGGAGATATATCAGTAGAGATAGAAGGAAACAAAACAACATTGCTAATTAGGGAAGAAACACTGGCCATTTCTGAACTTGACTGTAATGGCAAATGATAGATCTGTCACTTGACAGAAGGGATTCATTCAAATTGATTGAACAGAACTTTATAGTCTAAATTGTTGTTGCATATCATTAGAAGCAATTAAGGTGTTCACACTGTGCATCACTTACAGGGCATATTCCTGAATTATCTGTGAGCAGATTGTGTGTCTATGGATGTGGTTCGCAGTTGCTTAACACAGCAACAAAAGAAATTTTAACATGTGGCTTATTTGCAAAACTTATTTGCATTTGATGGAGTATGCGATGCTAGCCTGTGATAGCTTACACCAGAATAAATTAACCTTCAAGACGCTAGAATTCTGCTTTTCTTTTTGTTGCTCGAGAGCTCTCCTGTAAATAGCTATCAGCACCACATGAACTGTCACCTCAGGTAGATAATATTGTTTGGCTTCTCTGATTGGAACACATTAATTCTATATTTCCTTCCTTCTTTCCTTCCTTCCTTCCTTCCTCTCTCTCTCTCTCTCTCTCTCTCTCTCTCTCTCTCTCTCTCTCACACACACACACACACACACACCACACACACACACAGAGAGAGAGAGAGAGAGAGAGAGAGAGAGAGAGAGAGAGAGAGAGAGAGAGAAGGAATCTATTATTTTATTGCCAGCAAATACTCAATTGCTATGGAAATCCAATTTATGTGTTGGTGTATTTTAGAAAGGCTGGGAGTGTGTTTTTATATTGAATACCCCAATGGGTCTTAGATATTCCAGAGAGGATTTAGATAACCCTAAGTGGCTTAAAGTCTGCAACATCCAGTTTTAATTCCTAGGAAATATCTGGTGGAACTGCCCAATTATAAAGTCCTTTGTGAGAAAACTGATAGATATAACAATTTATCTATCAGAACTCATGATGTGACCCCCATGACTGTTCTGTTGGGTTATCTGGATATTAGACTTGAGGAGGGGAAAGAGTCTGTATGAAATCTAATAAATACAGCACAGATATCTGTAGCACAAAAATGGAGAAACAGTTCCCCATCTACGATAAAGGAATATTTGGCAAAGCAAATAGGCTCCTGAAATTACTAAAAAGTGGTGTGGAAGACAAAAGTCATAAGATTTTATAATAATTGGTTTCTGTTTATTGAATATATGAAGAATAGATTTGGCATAGTTATTGACAAACATGGAAACTTCTCTATGTGGTGAATAATAAATATGCAAAAATATATATTTGTGTGGTATATTTCCAACTATGACAGAGCTTATCTTGTAAGTATTATCAATATATTATTTATAAAGTTGTATGTAAATATTAAAGTGAATGTACATAGTTTTAACTTATTTGTGTTTAAATCTTAATACTTAAAAAAAGACTATCTGCTGAGGATCCAGTTCATGGGACACTGTGAGGTCTTTGCTCCCTGAGGTTAGATGGCTCCCATTCCACATACAGAAGCCAACTGGGCTCACAGCTAAATTTCACTTTGACACCAGTCATGGGCCAGTCTTCCACTGTACCCCAGCCAGTTTTGGATGGTCATATTGTGCAGAATACAAAGTTCTGTCCTTCAACAGACGAGAATGGCCGGAGGGCTTAGAAGAAAAATCACAGGGCTACTTTTGTTGCTTGGGTGGTCATCTCACTTTGCCCAATAGCATTTATTTTATTTACAGTGGTGCCCCGCAAGACGAATGCCTCGCAAAACGAAAAACGCGCAAGACGAAAGGGTTTTTCGGTTTTTGCGTCGCTTCGCAAGACGAATTTCCCTATGGGCTTGCTTCGCAAGACGAAAACGTCTTGCGAGTTTGTTCACTTTTTTCCTAAAGCCACTTGAAGAGGCGCAGTTGCGACGGACTGTGCTTCGCAAGACGAAAAACACTGCAAGACGAAAAGACTCGCGGAACGAATTATTTTCGTCTTGCGAGGCACCACTGTATTTATTTACTTATTTATTTATAATATTTCCTACCTGCCCATTGCCATAAGGTCCCAGAGCATGTTTCAACAATGTAATAATGCAATATTTAAATCAGTTAAAACTGCTCTATCACTGAGTTGCACACTTAAGAATGACTTTATTCTGTCACTGGGGGTAGATGGTAGTACAGAGAAGGCACTTCTAGATGAGAACTATCTTGAAACACCCCAAGTTTCAAACTCTGATGATGGACAATACAAATATAATTGTTTTTCCTCTGGTTGCCTTTATATCAAAGCTCTTGCCAGCTGTAGATGCATTTAAATTGGGCAGGAAAAATAAGGTTTGTGGTGGATATTGTGCTACCAGAAATACTTATTTACAATATGTATACACCATCCAATAACAAAAAGTTTTCTGGACAGTTTACAGTAAAAGTGAAAACTACAAATTATACCAGGACCTTCTCCAGCCTGGTGTTCCCTCCAGATGCTGTTGCACTAAAACTCTCATTATCCCTGTTAATTTGAAAGGCATCAGATTGGGGGAAGCTGAACTATACAAATTATCTCAACAAAAAAACAGCAAGAATAAATTCAACATACAATGCGAGACAGAGAATTACAACAGTGCAAAATATCTAAAAATCACTAAATGATTTTTTATAAAACTGAGAGACCTAGGAAAACAATAATAAAAACAGAAAGTTTCCACCTGGCATTCTGCTCTAACAATAACAAGAAAAAGCAATGTTGCATCATATTTTGACATTTAAATGAAGATTATACTTCAAGGTTAGAAAGAAAAGCACCCAGCATCCAAATACTCAGAAAATTTTATTGCCTTTTCTACATTTGAACATTTATCTTACAATTGTCACTCTTATTTGGATATCTATTTGGACATATGGCCTGCTTATACTAAGATATGTGTTTACATCAGGATTAATGTACTGTGGTCTAAACCACTGAGCCTAGGGCTTGCTGATTGGAAGGTCGGCAGTTTGAATCCCCACGATGGGGTGAGCTCCCATTGCTCGGCCCCAGCTCCTGCCCACCTAGCAGTTCGAAAGCACGTCAAAGTGCAAGTAGATAAATAGGTACCGCTCCAACGGGAAGGTAAACAGCATATCCGTGCACTGCTCAGGTTTCTTCAGAAGCAACTTAGTCATGCTGGCCACATGAGCCGGAAAAACTGACTGCGGACAAACACTGGCTCCCTCGGCCAGTAAAGCGAGATGAGCGCCGCAACCCCAGAGTCGTTCGTGACTGGACTTAACTGTCAAGGGTCCTTTACCTATTGATAAGGTGAGCCGACGTAGTTTATTTCTCTTATATCTTATTTTTAATATAAATATAAATATTGTGTGCTTTTAAAAAACTTAAATTCAGAAATTGACTTTTTATTTAAAAAAAAGGTTGCCACACTTAACAAAATACAACCCAGAGCTCTGTTATTATTCCTCCTCCTTACTTTTCTGCACCCACTGCAAGTGCATGAATGTTTGCTCAAAAAAGGAAGTTGAAATGAATTACAGGATTGTGGTCCCAGGATAATTGACTGTAAAAAAAAAAATGGGAGGGGAGAAAATTAAAGAAGCTCATTGACTTACACATCAACAGATGGAGAAACAAGAGGCTTTGAGAAACAGCTTCAGGAAAGCAAAATTAAACATAACAGATATGGCTTTCATTAACAAGAGCAGCAGTAAAAACTAATTTTCCATGGATGCAAATGGTTCCTCTGCTTGCTCTGTAGCACGCCATTTGGGGAACTTGGGTATTAGGTTGGGAGGGGGTTCACCCCGGTTCAGTCTTTTATTGCCACAGCTCTCCGAGTCTGTCAATATTTGTAAAAGAGCATGTGCATATCTCAGGAGACAGATAGGTGTGTATTGGATTTCCATGGTGAGAATGAGAAGAACAGACAGAAGCTGTAATGTAAGGAGCCTGAGGAGACTAGCAGGGCCAAGTAAACAGCCTTGTTTCATTAGACGAGAACACGTAAGCACGCGTCAGGATGTTGCCTTGCTTCACTGACAGACAATCCCCTTGACGTGAGCCAGCCACTTTCAGCCAAGAATAGTAACCATTACACAACTCTCCTGTGGGACAGCCTGCAGAGGCCGGGATGTGGCTGTTACTACGGTACAGAATGTAGCACATTGAAAATGCTCTCGGGGGGAGATAGAGAGATAGAGAGAAAGAAAGAAAGAAAGAAAGAAAGAAAGAAAGAAAGAAAGAAAGAAAGAAAGAAAGAAAGAAAGAAAGAAAGAAAGAAAGAAAGAAAGAAAGAAAGGAAAGAGAATTATACCCACTTCCTTGAGGAAATAAGAAGCTCCAGTAACTGTCAGATTTCCAGTATCTTATTCTTTATTTACATTAAGACCCCTGAATATAGGATGGTATATACATCCAATTATTATTAATAATAATAATAATAATAATAATAATAATAATAATAACAACACACAGGGCTTCACCTTTCCTACCTTCTGCCACCAGTTTCAGAGTGAGTTTAATACTTGTCTAGTTATGTCTTGCTCTCTGTTCGTACACTGCCACAATATTTTTGAATGATGGGCAGGCTGCAAAATGATCATTGCATATTCACAATTTTTTTTGGCATCTTCTCAAGAGGCACAACCCTGCTTAAAAAGTCAGTTGTTAATGCAATATTAGATTCATCTTTTGAACGTATCGATGAATTTAGATGATCCATAGCTCTAGTGCTAATAGCTATTCACAATAGCACCATTATGCAGAACACAGAAAATCCCCGGCAAAGGTTTTAAGGACATGTAAACACCATACATATCTATTTTAAGGAAAGGGAATGAAGCATAATAAAAGCATTATTTCACAGATGATTCATTTTTATTCATTTCTCCAGTCACTTCACTTGCACTTCAACCACAGTAGAATATTCAAATTGTAGCTTCTTTCTTGTTTTATTGTTTTCTAACCAAACCTCCAGAAAGGGTAGAACACTCTCTTTGCATACAGAAATTCCCTGATTCCATCTCCAGCTAAGACTTGGAAAGGTTCATCTGAACCCCGGAGAGCCACTACCAACCAGTATAGACAATGTTGACTTAGATGATCTAAGGTTCTTAGATGGATGACGGGTTCTGCAATTGCTGGGCAGGCTGGGTTCAGGACCCTGGAGGGCCGCACCTGGCCCACGGGCCTTGGTTGGAGGACCCCTGGTCTAATGGATCGACTCAGTAGGACAAAGCTTCCTAAACAATAAAATAGAGCTCCTGCTAGTTTTCAGATTTATTATTCAGTTTACTTTTGTCACTGTTCTGATAGGGCTATGTATTATACGCATCACACGAATGCACAGTAAAGTGTAAAGGCACAGGTCAATTCTGTGACCAGGGTAGCTGTCTACCAGCTCCATCTGGTACGCAGGCTGAGACCCTACCTGCCTGCAGACTGTCTTGCCAGAGTGGTGCATGCTCTAGTTATCTCTTGCTTGGACTACTGCAATGCGCTCTACGTGGGGCTACCTTTGAAGGTGACCTGGAAACTACAACTAATCCAGAATGCGACAGCTAGGCAGGTGACTGAAAGTGGCCGCCAAGATCGTATAACACCGGTCCTGAAAGACCTACATTGGCTCCCAGCATGTTTCCAAGCACAATTCCAAGTGTTGGTGATGACCTTTAAAGCCCTAAACAACCTTGGCCCAGAATATCTGAAGGAGTGTCTACACCTCTATTGTTCACCCCAGACACTGAGGTCCAGCTCCGAGGGCCTGTGGAACACCCTCCCATCAAATGTCAAGAAACAAACAACTAACTGACATTTAGAAGACATCTGAAGGCAACCCTGTTTTGGGAAGTTTTTAATGTTTGATGTTTTATCGTGTTTTAATATTCTGTTGGGAGCACTATGGTTTCATAAACTAGTGGTATTTCATGTATTTTACACACAGCATAGCCTGCACTGAGGAGGAGGTCAGGAGAAAGCTGGCTGGAAATAGCTCAGTAATACAGAATGCAAGAACCCCAGCTTGCTTTCCTAAGAACATATCAACAAAAGGAGAATCTGATCAAAGGTCCATTTAGTCCAGCATTCTGTTCTCACAGTGGCCACAAGCTTCCAACTTCTGATACCCAGTAACTTTTCTTCATAGGCATACTGCCTTCAGCAGTGGAAGCAGATTACTAGTCAGGCATAACCTTTTCCTCCATGAATCTGTCTAATTTGTCTCTTCCCTCTCACCCCCACCTAAACAAACAAACACAACATATATTTATTCAAATCTAGCCAGGATCTTTAACTTAAACCTGTGGTTTAAGATCCCAGTTTGCTCCAAAGCTGATAACTATGGCTTTCCAGTTTAGACGTAATGAGAATTTATGGTTAAAGATGAGCATCTGGACACATTTTAGAGCATACAGTTAGGCATGGCAGGTCAGACCATCTTCATTCTAGACCACAAAAGAAGAGTGTTGACGTGTGGAGAATGTGGTAGGATGGAAGCTTTGAAGATGTGCTTTAAAAAGCCCAACTTGAGTGGAAAGTCAAGTTCCAAGCTCCTGTCTTACTCTTGCTTGGCTGCAAAGAGGTGGGGGATACAGAAGCAAGCTGTTGGAAAAAGAAACCATAAAATGAGAAGAAGAGAACAAGGTTATGGGAATATGCCTTGTAGGTTTTCCCAGGCTGCCTTGCCTCTTCCTTATCTCTCTTTCCATGCAAACATGTGTGTGCATATCATCTTCACTCTCACATTAATAATATCCTGGAACTGATTAACTGCATTCTTTAATGCTTCTTTCCACAGAAGGATCATCAGGAAAAGTGTATTTAGATACAGGGCGTGCATTTGCCCAAAATAGAATTAATCCCGAGCATTTGGATTAATACATCCCTAATACTGTGAAAGGTATCAAGGGGGAATTCTTTTATTTATTTATGCAAATATAGTTTTGTTTGGCTTGGCCTACCCCAGGTCTCAAAGAGATCTCTCCCTCCATATAACAGACCTTCTTCTCTATGTCAGCCCAGACGACCCTAAACTCCTGAACTCCTTGCATATTTACTGACATTTTGATTTTTAATCCACTCAATCCCAGCATTATGTCCACTCCCTTTTCTTTTGCAGTAAACAATCTCGGTTCTAAGCCCACTGATGCCAGTAGTGGCTGCCATAGGAGGGCCGAGCCGCAGAGCTGCTTAGGTTTTTGTTGCAATTCTGGCTTGCTTCAGTAAGGAATGGATAATGTGCATTACAGACTCACCACCACCCCTGCCACACCCAGCCCCATCCAGTTAAGCTGCCATGATGGATAAGCTACTCTGCCCCACTACACCAGCCACTACTGTCCTATGCCCCACCCAGCTCTAGAATTTCCTCTCAACTCAGTGTTTATCCCTAAGGGCCAAGTCTAATGATTAGGCTGTAGATCTTTACAGGTGTGCCTGGGAGTCAGTGGTGCCATCAAGGGAACGGACATTCAAGGTCACACTTAGCAGGACAACCTCCAAATGCAGCAGGGTTGACTTGCCACATTTCAAAGGAAGGGAAGCAGTCGCCTTGACAGTCTGAAGAGTAGGACCCCTGCAAGGCCAGCAAGTCAAAAATAGCTGCTCCGCTGATGGAAATCAGTCCTACGGAACTCAAGGCGGCTTACCTCTGCATAGGCATGTACAGGATTGCCCTGCAGATTAGTTATCCATTACTTAAGCAACCCAGAATTACAGCAAAGCCCTAATCAGACTTGAACAGAGCAAGAAATTAAGCAGCTTTGGCCCAGGGAGCCAAGAGAATGACAGAATTGCAACCTCGTAAACATTCTCTGCAGCATGCCCAACACTGCTATTATTACAGGTCTTGAGCAGATCCAGTTATTTTTGGGGGGGAGGGGGGCAGACAAAAAAGCTACTTTATTCCATATGTTCCTTCCCACGTGCTCTGGTCACCATCTGAGGCACTGATCCAGATTCCTTTCACCCTATGAAACATGGGGAAAGGGGGGTGGACAGTAACTACCAGCTATAAATTCCTCCCTCTATATTTAAAGAAATATAGGCCTTCTGCCGAAGAGGGCATCCCACATTAATTCAGTCTCCCAAGGACCAGAAGGGTAAATTAGGGATCAGATCAGGTCCATGATCTGACTCGGTGGGCCTTACTAACATCTATTACCCCAAGCTGTGCTGCACAATTCTAAGCATCATAAGTTTCTCTCCTTTTCATAGGAGTTCTTCCCAGTTAGTATGTACAGGACTGAAACTTTGATGCGGCTAATAGTCGCGCACATATTTTTCAAGGGAAAGAAATGTCTGCTTCACTCCAATAAGCACCCTATGTGATGCTATTATCACACTTGGCACAAACCCTAGAATCAGTGCCAAAATCATGCAAACAGAAGGCAAGATGTTTCACTGAACATTTCAATTGCCTCCCAAGGATTCTGACCCTCTTTATGGAGCAGTGCAAGAAGTGAGCTTTCATAGTGTTATGAGTTTTGGGTGTTAAGCTGTGTGCCAGACTCCCCTATCCCTGGATCCAGTGAGTGTTAGAATTTAATCAAGGCATCTAATTCTTGGAATAGCCAGGCTAGCCTCCTGGTGAGGCGATAGCCTGGGTGATGAGCCATTAAGGGGGATTAAGGGGATCAGTGTGAGATGGCAAATGGGTGTCTCCACCTCAACAGACAAAGCCAGAGTTTGGAGTTTTGCAGTGATGTGACCTACAATCAAAGCAGCAACAAGGAGAGAGAGCCACAAATCCAAAGCTGTGGCTAAGGGAGAAGCAAGACCCTCTTTTAACATCTTTGTCTTCCAGGAGCACTTCTGATCCAAGTCTATCAGTGGCATTGACATCTTTTCACATCAGACAATGGAAAGCAAATGATGGACTCTGGCCCACATTCACCCACACTGCATTAACCTCTCCTCTTCCATTGCTAAACATCTGGCTTTGTTCTGGCTCACACAAAATGAAGCCACAGACTCCCAAGGAGAGAACCCTGGAAGGCAAAGGCCTTTACAGAGGAGAAGGTAAGGGCTACATCTGTTTTCCACGAATGCAATATTTTATTTATGCACTCAGCTCTTTGGTTAAGTGAGCCTGAGGGGCTGAGAATCTGCATCCATGGAAGCTTTTAGCTATTGTCTTCTCGGATGTGGCTGGAAGTCTTGGAATGGAATGAATTGGAGCAGGACCCCTTGACAAGGCAACAGCAAATTGCCAAATGCAAGAAGATAAGAAAGCCTGTTAAAAGGTCAATCTGTAGTGATTGCTAATAGCTCGGGGTGACTCACAAGCCACAGGAGTGGTCTATTTCTGATATTCCATTATGCCCAGTGTGGCTTGCTGGAAGCTCTGTGGTGTGAAAAGGCAAAATAGAGCAAGTAAATCATTTCTTATTGATTGGCAACCCAGAGGCAATCCACTGGCCATCTTGAGAATTCTTCCAAGGAAACCACCCAGAGAATAGAAAGAGAACTCGCTTGTTTTGGAAAGGCTTGCTGGTCTTCTGGGTGTAATTTAAGAACAAAAATTGAGAATCTGTGACCTTTGGGCTCTTCTAGAAATCTAACTTGTATGTTTTATTATTTACCAAAATGGAAACAAATCTCTGCAAGTTAGAGTAGATATGCCAGTTTGTCTCTAGGCCCAATTCAAGATGTTTACATTAGTGTTTAAAGCCCTAAATGACTTACTCTTTGACCACTCCTGTTGCTTTTACAAACATTATGATCTTGATGCCTTTACCTTGCTAGGGATGTTGCCCTCTGTCTCTCTTTAGCCACTGATAGATCCTCACTCAAGATCCATTCCTGCTACTATGCAGGTGGTCCTGTTACTACCCAAAACCTGGCCTCTTCACACAGCTGCTATTATGCAGACCAGTGGCTTGCCACACATATCTATGCTACTGTGTGGAAAACCTCCACAGAGGAAACTGGTGGCAACATAGGAACCTTCCATACTAAGGATGCATACACACTATAACTTTAAAGCAAATTTGAAGCAGATTATTTCCCTCAAAGTATTCTGGGAGCCGTAGCTTTGCCCCCTCACAACTGCAATTCCCGGCAATCCCTAAACGAACAGTGCCCAGAATTCTTTGAAGGTAAGGATGTGCTTCAAATGTGCTGTAGGGTTGCCATAGCTTTTTTTATTTTATTTTTTATAATAATTTTTATTAGTTTTCTTAACATACAAAAGACAATACAGAACAAAACACATATATCAAAAACATACAACAGAATTTGACTTCCCCATACCTCCCTTTCACCGCATCCTTATTTTACCATTTTCTTTTTTAACAACCCTTCAGTCAATTTTTTAATCAAGTCTCTTTTAGATTTACTTAAGATTAACATTTACAGCTGTAATTCTTTGTTTCTTTCCCCTTAGCATCTTATCAGTCCACGATTTTACAATAATTTTTAAGATATATTTTAAATTTTCTCCAATCCTCCTCCACTGTCTCTTTCCTCTGGTCACGGATTCTGCCGGTCATCTCTGCCAGTCCCATATATTCAGTCACCTTCGTCTGCCATTCTTCCAGAGTAGGTTGCCATAGCTTTTTTTAAAAGCTATTTTTTTTACTAAATTCACACACACACACATTCAACACTTCTAACATGGGTTGCCATACGACCGGCTTTTTCCGGTCATTTTTACCGATTTTCGGAAATTCCATCCGAACACTATTTCTGACGCTTCCTGGATATGTCTGGCAAATTTAACATATGGAAGCCCTATAGTGCTGTGAAGGTATGATGTGATCTGCTACATGTCCCCCATCAACTGCTTTTGCCCAATATGTGCTTCAGATGGGATAAGGCATGTGACCAAGGGAATCCTTGGGCTGAAAAAGATTCAGAGACACCTTGGCCTAGAGACAGTCTTGCAGCGATATCACAAGATAGGTAGGTGCTGTTGGGCTATAACTGCCATCATAGCTAATAACTGGCCATGCCAACTGAGACTGATGGAAACTGGAATCCAACCGCATGTGTTGGGTCCTATTCTGGCCTTGAGCAGGAGTTCATGGAGCAAAGCAGGCTGGTTGTTGCAACACCAAGGAGAGCTCCCAGAGAGCAAGGTTACACCCACTCCATACATTTAATGCACATGGCTTCCCCAAAAGAATCCTAGGAACAGTAGTTGAGGGTGCTGATAATCATAGCTCTGTGTGGGGTAAACAAAAGTACCCAGGATTCTTTGTGGAAGGCCATGTACTTTAAATGTATGGTGCGGTTACGACCCAAGTTGCTACAACAAAGAGTGGATGTAAATTGAGGGCTTTTGTCCCCAGTTCACCTGTTCTATGCTCCATCTCCCTTTGTCAGGGCACAAAGTACTCTAAAAGGCCCAGTCCTCTGGCCTGAAGATGGGAGATCTTACTGATGTGCTCCCTGCATCATTGAAAAGGCAAGGTAGTGTAAGAGTCCATCAGTTCCTTGGGTCTAGGGGAGGACCCTTGAATACTGCTGGACTCTGGGTGTCACAACACAGAAGGCCCCAGGTTCCTTACCCCTAGCATACAGCAACCCAAGAAGGAGAGGATCAAATACACATAAGTTGTTGCTTATCTTTATCCCATACTGGACAAAAGTGAACATTAAAAAAAAAATCTTACAAAATTAGAAGTGTCATTTGGACTGCAAAATGCATTTGATCAGCTTAAATTCAGTCTCGCTAAATTTTGATGGGTATTTTTCTAAAACACATCACTTCACTGATGTCCTCTCCAGAGATGTCTTTATCCTCGGCTAGCTCTTGTTAAGACGCATCATTCTAGACATCATGGAGAAGCCCCAGGAGAGCCATTGAGTAAAAGCAAAATCACAAGAAACAACCCACAGCTGAAGCATTGAGATTTAACAGCATCGCTCAACAGCTTAGTACTTGGTTGCAGCGCTCTTGGCTGACAGCAAAATTAGGTTGGTGCCAACAGCCTAAGAGCTTTATATTCCATATTCACAACAAAAACTATGATCATTTTTCCTTTAGTGATGGCCTTTCTTTCCCTTGCCAGTCCGGGCTCTTCCCCTTGCAGGAAAATCCTCTCTTAGTTTGGCCATGTAGAAAATCCTCTATATGAGAATTCCAAAATTGGTGGGGATGAATGCTTTCCTCTTAAGTTACTCTCCTGGCAAGACTAGTGTCAAGGATCAGCAAGGTCAGGCACTCACCAAGGTGAGACTGGCAGAGAACCCACCACTGTCATGAGACCCTGAGCGAGTATCCCATTTCCTAGTGGAGGAAGTACCTGCTGGCAGAAGGTAAATCAGACAGGGCCATGTGCTGCACATGCTTCAGGTGCAACTCCCACTGCAGAGGCAAGCTATCATTTCCCAGGGGGAGGGGCACCTGGAGGCTGCAGAACGCAATCCTCTTGGGATCTGCTCTCTCTAAGGTAAAGGTAAAGGTAAAGGGACCCCTGACCGTTAGGTCCAGTTGTGGCAGACTTTGGGGTTGCGGCACTCATCTCGCTTTATTGGCCGAGGGAGCTGGCGTACAGCTTCCGGGTCATGTGGCCAGCATGACTAAGCCGCTTCTGGCAAACCAGAGCAGCGCACGGAAACACCGTTTACCTTCCCGCTGGAGCGGTACCTATTTATCTACTTGTACTTTGACATGCTTTCAAACTGCTAGGTTGGCAGGGGCTGCTCCCTCCACCAGAGTGCAAAAAGGAGAAGAGAGGGCTGGTGTTGGGGTAAAGTTAGCCATTCTGTCCCCACCCTTAGCCCCAACTGTGAAGCTGAGCATTAAATTTAAACTTGCAATAACTTGTCCAGAACTGGAGACCTAGTAACCAATGGTGGAAATGAAAATCAGTGACAAGACCCAAATACATTACTTTGGATTTTCAGTGTTGGCTGGGCTGACTCATCGAATTGGAAGAGGCCCCCGAGGATAATCTAGTCCAACCGCCTGCAATGCAGGAATATGCAGCTGTCCCATATGGGAATTGAACCTCCAACCTTGGTGTTATCAGTACCACGCTCTAACCAATTGAGCTATGCTACATTCTTATTTATAGTAATTCACATAAATAGGAAGCTATGTGGAAACAAGAGTGGCTTTGGGCATTTGGGGTGGTGCTACGGATTAGCCACCTTTTAAAATCTGCAAGATAATTGCTTTGAGAAAGTCCCACCCAGAGTCTCAGATTCAAGTCTGACATCAGCCCTTTTTAATATGTTGTGGTACCAAATGAATGAGGGGGCAGCAGGAATATGCAGCCCAGTTCCCTAGATGACACCATGCACCCTGGCCACAGACCCCAGGCAATGCATGATGCAGCTTAGTCTGAATCGGGCTGCCTCCTATGCTCTAGGGTTTGCAATTTGGGGGTGGGAAGTTTGATTAGCCAAGGTTTCTATTCCCAAGGCCTTGAAGTAGCTACTTTCACACCCAGCCAATCACACATCAGCTGGGAGATACTGCTGGTGTGTGCAGTGAGGTCAAGTGAGTGGGCCTAACCCTGTGACTTCCCACTGGCCCCTTCATGCATTTCGTAATGAACACCCTAGTAGGGTTTTAATGGCAAACCATGCTTTTAATGTTACACAATTGGGTCTTGGGCTTGCATGCTCCTTCTTCCCTCTCCTCCCTCCCTGACATCCTGTTTGTGGCAAAAGTAGA